>NC_142157.1:35583785-36241236 GCF_024610735.1 Ursus americanus
CCCCCAGGAAGCTCACCTGCGCAGCTAGTGAGGGGACGCAGTTAGGATTCCGGGCACCTGTCCTTCAGAGCAGCCGCTTGGGAAAAGAAGTGAAGATTGCCAGAAAGAGCAATTTCTTAGTACTGTCCTCTCAAAGAGACAGACATCTACAGGGACAATATACCTGTTGTCCAGCTAGGACTCTACTGACTGGCCAAGGGGACGCTAGTAAAAAGGAAGCCGGCGGGACGGGGTGTCCATGAGGTCTGTCCCTAGGCCACCAAACAAGTGGCCGCCCTACGTAAATGGGGTAGAATCAAGCTGTCCAAGCAGTCCAAGCTACGGGATTCAATAGACAGAAATAAAAGACCACTGATAACTCCGTTAAAATTTAATGTCATACACGGGAGGAACCTTAAATGCACGTGACTCACTGAAAGAGGCCAACCTGAAAGGTCTACGCATTGGAGGATGCCAGCTCCAAGACGTCCTGGAAAAGGCACAACTGTGGAGACATGAGAAGATCAGGGAGGGGCTGCGGGGTGAACAGGTGGATCAGGGGGGGATTTTCTAGGGCAGGGAAGCCACTCCATGTGATACTAGAATGATACATGTCATATGCATCTGTCCAAACCCCTAGAATCACAGCACCATGGGGTCTGGGGGATGATGACGGGTCGGTGTGTGTTCATCCTTGGTAACGAATGTACCGTCAGGTTGGGGGGTGGGTACTGATAATGGGGAGGTTTTGCATGGGGGCCCCAGGGGGAAATCTCTGTACCTTCCCCTCAATCTTGCTGTGAACTAAAAACTGCTCTAAAAAAATTGAGTTTGGACAAAACTGAATGTCCTCCAGATGCAGGAAGAGCCCCTCTCTCTGTCTCCCCACCTTGTGTGTGTGTTTGGGGGCACGTGTGTGCGTGTACGTGCACAAGAGCAGTCCCCCATTGCATCAGTGATCACTCAGTCATTCAACAAACTTTTATTGACTATCTCAGTGGGCAAAGAGGTTGAGAGGAGGGGCTGAGTGTGGTTTGTTCTCCTGGCCTCTTTCTTGTCCCCTGTCCGACACCGGCTCAGCCCTCGTGCCCCGGGTCAGGGTCCCACCAGACTCGCTACTCAGCATTCGTCCCCAGAGTGACAGTGGGCTTAGCCGAGCGCCCTGGCCACATCCCGCAGGGAATGCCCCCCCCCCCAGGAGTGCATGCCATGCTCACTAACTGTGACCTCCACCTTGGGGACCCCCCACCCCAAAGCCCTTGCAGAACCCTGGGAAATGCAGGGCCTCGCGGTGCTCACCGGCATTTCAGGAAGAGGCGGCGAGGCCCCCGTGCAGGGTCAGCTTCGCGGGCAAGCTCTCGTAAAGTTCAGCACCAAAACCCGTCCCCTGTTGCAGCCTCGCTGACCCAGCACCTTCTCTCCCCAGCACCACCACAGGCGTTTCTACGAAGGGCCGCGGAGCCCCTGACGGAGAGGATGCCGGCCTCAAAGCCTTCATCCTTCCCTGCTGAACTCTGATACGATACTACGACATTCACATTTTAAAGTAATCTGTTGATGTACAATTGACATAGAAGAAGCTGCAGATTTGGTGTCTGCAGCTCGATAGTCTGGGGACACATTCACACCCGTGAAGCCACCACCACCACCAAGGCCACGATGTGCCCATGGCTCCCAGAGTGCCCTCCAGCCCTCCTTACTCATATTAATACTTTGCGATAGGAACACGCGACGTAAGACCGGCCCTGTCAGCAGCGTCACGTGCACCATGACTACACTATTATCCGCTGAGTCACCGTGTGTTTGGTGGGTCTTTGGACCTTGTTTGTCTTGCGTCAGGGTTTGAAAGCCCCATGAGAACGTGGCCCGGTGAGATCTCAGAGCGGAACGTGCGAGCAAGAGCCTTTTTTTTTTTTTTAAGATTTTATTTATTATTTGACAGACAGGGAACACAAGCAGGGGGAGTGGGAGAGGGAGAAGCAGGCTTCCCGCTGAGCAGGGAGCCTGATGCGGGGCTCGATCCCAGAGCACTGACCTGAGCCAAAGGCAGACGCTTAACGGCTGAGCCACCCAGGCACCCCGGCAAGAGCCTTGAAAAGTCCGCCGTACATCAAACACCGACCCACATACGTGCCAGAGTGAGACTTGTATTCTAGCGGGATAACTGGTGATAAACACAGGCTACATCAGGAGGTGATGATGGTCCTGAGGAAGCATGAGGCAAGACCCAGAGCATGGGGCGGCGGGTTAGATGGATGTTCAGGAGCCCCTCTGAGGAGCCGGCACCCCACACAAGCCTGGGTGGCAGGAAGGAGGGGTGTGGGGCTACGTGGCGGGGTGGGCGGGGCTCACCTGCGCATCGGGGCGGAAGAGAGAGTGTCAGGTGTGTGGCGGGGCGTCTGTGGGGGAAGGTCGTGACTGATAACGTTGGGTCACGTTAGGAACCAGCAGCAGCCGAGGCAGGTGTCTATGCTGAGGTTGCAAGGAGGCCCGGGTTTTGGTGATGACAGAGGGAGTCGACTAGGAAGTGAGATGAGGGAGCAGGTTGCTGGGAATCCCCTGGAACCCGACGCCAGACCGGGAGGAGAGGCGGTGTTCAGGCGCTAGGACGGCCCCCCAGGGGGAGGAAGGTGCAGACCAGCCCCCTGCTTTCGGGGTGGAGAGGATGTGCTCCCCACGCGACAGGACGCGGCTCGGCATCTCCGGCACCGGGGAAGGATTCCCCGAAGAAGCCCCGCCGACCGGCCGCGCGTCACAGCTCGAGGGCCACAGACGTGTCTGCTGCGCGGGTGGGTCTTAGAGGCTGGGCTTCCGGAGCCGCACGCGGCTGACGGCCTCTTGGTAATGAACGTGGAAACACGAGTCTGAGGTGCGCGTGCATGAGGCCCACCCCCTTATCAACCTCTCCCCAGGAAAGGCTCTGTTTCCCACTAAGGAAACTACAGGGAGGAAGAGGGCCGAGAGGAAGAATTTCTTGGCGGGAGCTCTGGGAGGCGACGCACAGTGTTCGTTCCCACGTGGAAATTTAAGCACGGCGTTCTCGTCCGTCTCTCATGCTCTGAAAGTTGTCCCTTGACATCGTGTTAAATGCCGTGTAAGGAATTAAGGGATTCTGGGCCTTAAGTTCTATGAGCCGACAAGACAGAGTATATCACACACAGACAAGGAAACACTGCGCCTTCTCGTTCTCAAACATTTCATCGTTCTTGGCCACGCACACGTTCGATGCTTCACGAAGCCCCAACTTCCGCCCTGGAGCCCTGACAGACCTGACTCGGGACACACACCTGCTCAGTGGGACCCAAGAGCAAACTAAACTTGCCATTCGCTTCCAGAAAGCACAGGTGTGATGTCCAGCACATACTAGCCCCACTTTTCTTAAGACGGACAAGTGAGCCACAAACTGTCTCTGAGGTATATGCCTTTTTAATGATGAAACCCTGAAGTTAACTGAGAAATGAGAGGGAGACAGCCCCCTGAGATCTGTGGCTGCCGTTTGAAAGGACGCTGTGAGAGGATGCCAGGCACCGCACAGACCTGGAAAGCCTCTGCCAGCCCCAGCTCTGAGCTGCCCTGCTCGGTTCGGGGAGGAAAGCCTCGCAGGCTTGGGACAGCCGGGTGGATGATTTTCGAGGGATCCAGGTGCAGGGGAAGCCCGGTGAGTGGAGCTGGGCATGGGGCTGGGCTAGAGCCCAGGGGATGTCAGGAGTCTGCAGGACTTGAGTCTTTGAAGGATGCTGGTCCGTGGGCAACAGGGCAGAAGTTCTGGGCTTGGGGGTTTCGATGAAATTTTCATCTCCAGTACAGACTAGGCAAGAGCGCACTGATGGCTCTTGTCAGGGTCCCAACAAGAGAACAAACCCACTCTGAGCGTTTCAACAGAGGTTGGTGAAAGCAGGGAGTTGCGACCACTGGCCAGGGAGAGGTGGAGAGCCGAATGGAAACCCAGTCAGGCAGGAAGCCGCTGTCCCGGGGCTGGGGGCACAGAGGGGGCGGGCAGGGAGTCCAGAGCCCGGGACCTCTGGCAGACACGGACCTGCGTCCTGTCACACAAGACCAGAAAGACAGAGGAAGGGAGACAGAGCTCCAGGCCCCGCAGGGCGCAGGGGAGGGACCCAGACCTGTCCCCGCCGCCCTCCGGGGACTCAGCTCCGGATGACGCAGATCCCCCCACCCCTGCAGAAGGCAGGACCCAGCCTCTGCCCGTCATTCGTGCACTTTCTGGGGACCCTGGAGCAAGGACCTCACTTACAAATGAGCTGCCCAGGGCCCGCGCTGGGACAAGCCGTCCCTCAGCACGCGTGCGTGCACCTGGGAGCTTGTGGCTCCCATGACCATCCCTGTGCTTCTGGGAAGACAAGGCCACGGTCTGCAGCCGCGCTCCAAAAGCCTTCTTTCTTCGAAACCTACTCGAGTCGTGCTCTCAAAGGCGTATATCTTTAGGCTTCTGGGTAGAAAGGGCCGTGGGTCCCTCTAGGAACAGCCCATCTGAAATCAAGCAGGAGAAGCCGGGGTGTTTCTGAATAACGCAGACGCCTCGCGCCGTCTCTCGCGCCTATTAGAGATCGCGCCGTCTCTCGCGCCCATTAGAGATCATCTTCCTTTGATTTCCGTTTTCAGCAGTGGGAACGGATGCGTTCTCCGAGACGGGCTGGCGTCACCTCTCTGATTAAAGGTGTTCTTGGCGCTCCCGAGCCCTGTTCCTGTGATCAGGCCAGTGCCTGTGTGTGGGAGCTGCTTCCTCTCGCGGCCGAACCCCTCAGAACCGAGTGTTTGCACGGTTGATCGCCGGCGCTTGGAAGCTGCCGTGTGCCAGAGAAGTTCGAACCACGTGCAAAACACACGTGCCGTGTAGCTGGGGAAAATGCAGCAATTAAAGCAGCTAAAACTAAGCAATTTATGACTTACAGATGTCAATTTATGACAGAAATCACTACATATATTGTACCAGCAAAGTGACATTTATTTGGTAATTAATGATTAAAACAGTAATTTCCCGATGTTAGCAGCCACCTGGTGTCTGGTGGTGGTGAGCGAACGCGCCCTCGCCAGGGCCGGGTCGGCCCGCGCGGCCTTCCGTCACTGGCGGAGTGTCTCCAACTAGGAATTCTGCGCCCCGGGCTCCGTGGTCCCCATCTCAGCCCAGGACGTTCCCGAGTCCATAGGCTTGCGTGCAGTTTCTGCCTCGAACACCCTTACAGAGATTTGCTGAGTGAGTGACTGAATGAATTGACGAATGGTTGGATTTCATGGTACGTAAAAACCAAAACAAGCAGAAAACGCAGGCCAGTAAGAGCGCCAGCCAAGACCACGGGGATCCTGCCGTTTCCCTGAGACGGACGGGCCCCGGGACCAGAGCGGGTCTGGGTCTCGCCCTCCTCCTCTCTCCTCATCGTCTTCACAGACTAGTGACTGATGTAAGGAAGACGCTCCCATCCTTACCCGTGGGACCCCTAACCATCCGCAGGGCAGACACCCCCAGGCCCCCGCACCCACTCGGAGCGCCCGTCCGGGGGCATCCGTGTGGGGTGCACACGGCGCCCTCGCGGGTTCTGCTCCTTCACCCTCTCGCAGGAGGGCATCCAGAACAGAAGGCTAGCGGCTCCACATCCCTTTTCTCACCCGTGGGGTCCCAGCCTGGTGAGAGGAGAGGGCGACGACGTGGAGGGCCGGGCCTTGGCTCTCTGCGGCCCCTGACTCCCCATCGCAGGGTCCTGGGCATGAAGGGCAGTGTCCAACCTCGGGGGAAGCCCCCAGACCCTGCAGCCCTTCCTCACCACGCTCGCCTCCAGTGGGGCGTCAGACTCCCCGTCTGCCCCTACAGGGTGGGGGCCGGCCCGCCGCATCCGCTCCTCCACGCACTCAGCAACCTCCTCGTCCGCTCCCCAGGCTGCTGGTGCCGCGTCCAACAAGGCCAGCTCAGCGCCCGCCCGTGCCTGCTTCCCTCCGGGAGCCGGCAGCCTGCCCCCGGACGCTGGTCGGGCCCCTGACCGCGGGGCTGAGGGAGGACTGGGAAGAGCAGACCCCCGGGGCCCTGGAGAGCCCAGCGGGGAGCTCCTGCTCTATTTCTTCTTCGCTCATTGGAAGAAAGACTTCTTGCTTTAAAAAATAATAGTAAAACTTTAACAAGTTCCAGAACCCATTCAGTGGAACGGCCAAGCGGCCTGGGGCGCCTGAGACTCGGCCCCAAGCGGAGAGGCGGGCAGAGCCGAGGAGGGAGGGGGGGGGCGTGCACTCCTTGCTTCCTTACCTACATCAGCATATTTGTTCTTTTAGTGACCAGCGGCGAGGAATGATCTCAGCTGTCTTAACTTTGTTAAAGGCTGCTTGGCCTTTTTATTAAAGTCTGTTTTCAGTGAGAAAATGTGTCGGGCACACACGGCTGTGAGCACTTCCCTGGAAAAGCGTGACCAAGGAATCTTGGCGCCAACCACTCTGAGAAGGAAGGAGGGCACCGGCTTAGGGAGACTGTCCTTTCCTTAGAATCGCACAGAAAAGTCTGTTCATTTGTTCTTTTTCTTTGTTGGACAGTTTTAAGGTCCAGGCAGCTTGCTTCCTCTCACCGCCAGATGTGTAAGACTGGTGGTGTGTGAATACTGGCACTTTTCACTTTGCTTCCAGAATGTTCTGCATATCCTTTGACTTGTAAATAGGCTGTGTGGCTGCTGGCTGAGGAGCACAAGCCCTAAGAACCAGTTTAGTCATCCGTGAACAGCAGCATTGGGTTGGGACCTCGTCAACATTGCTCTTATGTCCGAGGTCCTGTGGTTCTCTGGTTTCGAAGAGACCCCTTACCTCACACAGTAGACATGGAACTTGCCCCGGAGTCCCGGGGCAAACCCACAGCATCTTCCAAACAGACTCAGTAATGTGTCCCGAAAGGGAAGCCAGAGAAGCATTCCTTGCCCTGACTTGACCAGTAAAAGGAAGGCTACACCATCCAGACACCTAAACTTTCCCTTTGTTTTCCAAAAATCATTTAGTGAAGGAAAGTCAATTGGTGGGGCCCAGAGAGAGGCGGCATCGAGAAAGGGAAAAGCATAGGAATTCCACAAGCCTCCCTCGACCGAACCCAGCTGCCTTCACATCCCCAAGGTCACGGAGAATAAGTCCAGCCGTAAGGACTCACCCTGGGCCTCCCCTGGTTCACATGCTTTTCTTTCTCACACAAATGGAGCACGTCGGAGAGGAGGCTGCACTCCCCGTGTCCTCCCGTGGCCGTCCCTCTGCGCGTGTCTGTGTCCTGACCTCCTCTTATGAGGACCCCAGTCAGACTGGACAAGGACCCCTCCTACTGCCCTCATCTCACCTTAGTCACCTCTTTAAAGACCCCATCTCCACATCCTGAGGTCCTGGGGTCAGGAGTCTATCACATGAATTTTAGGGACGTGCTCCAGCCCATCACAGCCCCTTCTACTCTACTTTATAAGAACACAGGACACAGAGGTCTCTGAGTCCCACGCTGCTTCATGTAGCTGTGGCCCAACTGTGTCCTGCTCCAACTTGGAAGAACTTTGGAAGAATGCGTGACTCTGACTTAGATGGCTATGCTTGGAGTCCTAGACCTGCTGTCTATTAGCCACGCTTATTCTTGCCAAATGCTTGGCGCCTTGGGGTCTTACTTTTCTCATCTGTGACGCGGGGCGTCTGCTGGAGTTCCTGCCGCATCTCAGCCAGCTCTAAGCACGCTGTGACCAACAGCCAGTAGGACCATTGCATCCTGCGGCCACACACGCCCACCCTGAGTGCATCCCCCTCATATCGCTCCCGTGTGAGCCCGTGTGACAGCGACAACGTGGGGGGACACTGAGGCTTAGCCCTGCAGATCCGCCGTAAGCAGTGGCGTATTTGCCCATTGGAGATGGTTGGCTTTAATCAGCTGATAGCTGGTGCGCCCTCTCATAAAGTCATTAGCTGCAAAAACGTTTTGCCACATTTTCTTGGTTTTCAAAGAGCAGTGGTGCCGTAGATGTTTCCAGAGCCAGCAAAACCAGGACAATTGCACTGAAACTCTTGAAAGAATGAGCTTTGTTAGAAAAGAGCTGCCACTCTCCAACTTCAGGCCAAAGGTACAGTAAGGAGGGCATTTTCCACCTTGAGGTTGGCAGCTCCATGGGACTCAGGGAGAACAAAGCAAGAGAGGTGCTCAGAAATTTGATCCAAGGTAAGCAGAGAAAACAAACCAAATGCACTTGTGTGTTTGCCCAGTCAGCTGTGCTGGGGGGCGAGGGACCGCTCAGAGAGAAACACCTCCAGTCCTGCTGGCATGTGGGGTCCGTGTATGCTCACCTCCAAGTCCTTTCTAGCCACTCACAAAAGTATTTTGCTCTGTGTGGAAGCAATCCTCTTGATTGCAAGCTCCTATTACCAAGAAACGTGTGAGCACTGTGGGTGCAAGGAGAGCACGGGCTGCCCCGAAGGGCCTTCCGCCAGCTGGCCGTGCGGTGGGCAGGAGAGCAGCCAGGCACCCTTTGACTCCTCTCTGCCTCGTGTCCCATCGCTTCAGTGGGACGGACCCGCCAGGCAGGAGACAGAGAGGCCCTGGGTGCTTCCCGCCTCTCCCGTACCTCCAGCCGCCCATGCTTCCACCGCAACCCCCCTCTGCGGTCCGCGGACGGAGCTAGGATAGTCTACAAGAGTAGGGATGATGGAAGAGTGAGCGTTTCTGTCACTTTCACTCCGAGATCACTGGAGGTGCTTACAAACATCGGAACAAGTTCTATTTTGGGTTTTCGTGTTTTTCTTGGGTGACCCGAACCACACACGGAGCTGTCCTTGCTCCAGGATCCCAGGGAGCTCAGGAGCAGAGCCCGGGGCTGCCTGCGGGGCTGCTCGCTACCCCCCCGCCCTTCCGAAGCCATCCGACCAGCACGGGTCTCGCAGGACAGAGCGCTGTGCCGCGGGGTCGGGGCGCCTCCTCCCCCTGGCTTTCCTTTGTCCCCCCCGACACGTGCTCTTGCGACAATCAGATGCTGCTGTGCAGTCCCAAGTGCGTCATGGGGGATGGAGAGGAGGAGCCACGATACCTTTGAACTTCCAAACCACGACTTCTGTCCCCAATCCAATCCGCAGGGGGAGTCGCTCTGAGGAAGCTGTGCCCCGGCTCTCTCTAACCCCTTTCTGTGAGGGGGTCTGTGCTTCCAGCCAGGGGACTTCCCGCCCAGGCTTCTGCCCTTTCCTGGATGCCAGCCCTCGTCCACACCCGCAGAAAGCCCACCGCTGCCCCCACGGCTTGCAGGGCCTCTTCCCGGTCAGCTCTTCCACAAACTTCTTTGGGAGCAGCGGCCATGGGCAGATCCTCTCCCCGACCCTTCCGCCTCCATCCCCTGCACGACCCGGCGGCTCAGTCCACCACACTCAGCTTCGTGGCTCGCCCCCTCCACAGAACAGCACAGAGCACAGAATAACTCTGTCACGAGACCCGATAGCAGGTTTTCAGGCCCTTAACTTACTCGGCTTCTTGACAGTGCCTGGCACAACTGCTCGGTCTCCCTCAGGCCCCACCGGGGCTCCTGGGATGAGGCTCCCGCCTGTCCCCTTCTCCTATGGATTCTGTCACCGTGCAAGCTGACCCGTCTCTGCTCATCCCCCCACCAGTTGTCACCCACCTCACTGTTTCTGGGCCTGCTCGATACACTCGCCATCTGTGAGGGGTCTGTGACGACACTGGGTCCCCCAGACCACCGTCAGGCTGAGGATTCTCTGCAAGAGCTCCCAGGACCCACACTGGGAGGTTGTTGGAGAGCAAGGGTGCAGGTTAGAGGGAGAAGGTGCACGGGGTGGCATGCCGGGGAGGCCCACAGCGGGCCCCGCGTCCCCTGACGCCCAGTGGCAGGCTCACCAGTCCCCAAGCACCGCGTAACGGCCAGAATGAGCTTGTAGCGGCCACAGCAGGCTGTCCCCATTGGGCGCACAGCATTAGGGTGATGAATATCAGGGGCTTATCCGGCTTTGCGGGAGTGATTTGTCAGGACCCTTTCCACCGAATGGTTATCAGCAGGTCGGTAATGGGTTCTGGACCCTTTGACCTCTGCGGCATTGTTCCCACCCTGAAATCATTACCTCTCTCCGGCTATCAGGGGCTTTTCTAAGGAGATTCTGGCGTCCACGTTAATGGGCAGAGAGGGATTAGCTCCCTGCTTAGAGGTGAGGCGAGAGAGCACAGCCACGTCTCCTGGGGACTTGGCTGGGTTCGCCGGCACACTCGTCCACACGGACTCCAGCACCTCGTGTGCCCGCTGTGCCAGAGAGCAGGACGCAGACACACGGGCTCTGGCACCGTCATCCACAGGAGCTGGTCATGGAGCTGGAAGGGGAATGGGTGCCCACACCGCCAGCCTCCCTCTTCCTGGCTTGAGTCAGGGGTAGAATGGGTGCCTAGGGTTTGGGGTTCGGTGCTGGCCAAGGCGCCCCTTGTAACAGGACGGCAGGTCATCAGTGTGTGACTCCCCACACATGAGGCCTTCCAGCTGCGCCAGGACTCAAGGACACCATGGGGCGCTTTGGGGCGCAGGGCTGGGCATGACGGGCTTTGTTGCTATGAAGGGCAGATATAACAGAGACTCGGCATGGCACACGGAGCCTGTCTGTGGCACATCCTTCACTGATCACGCACCTGTTACCGTGGACACAGATGTGTGTGCACATGTGTCCCCGGCGTGGCATCACCCTCCCCGCATGTCCTCACCACCCATGCGCCCTGTGGCCGGTGGCTGGTGTGGAAGGCTATATCAGATGCTGCCCCAAGGAATCTGGACCCGTCCTGGGCGTTGGGTGGAGGCATGTCACACGTTGCATGGCACAGCAGGAGGGCTCTGTGTGCTGGCACTGGGATCCCGCCTCTGCGGAGGGCAGGGGTCACCGGGGCCCAAGGCCAGGCTCACCCTCTTACCTTCACACACTTCTGATTCTGACTTCAAGCCGGGCGCGCGAGGTGGGTGATATGCACTCGCGAGGACAGCGAGATTTCCCCATCCACATCCCTCATGGGACAGCCCCGCTTTCGCAGGAAACCTCCGCGTCCGAGGGCCGAGCCAGAGCCGTCACCTACACACTCCCCTCGACCGTGAGTCTCACTTTCAGCAAGAACTACTCGTGGGCTCCTTGGAAACACTGCAAAGCCCCATTTTGCAAGAGATAAGTCCTTAAGACAAAGACAAATTCCTGGGGCGCCTGGGTGGCTCTGTGGGTTGAGCGTCTGACTCTTGGTTTCGGCTCAGGTCCTGACCTCAGAGTCGTGAGATCGAGCCCCGCGTCGGGCTCCACTTGGGGCATGATGAAGCCTGCTTGAGGCTCTCTCCCTCCCCCTGCCCCTCCCCCTCTCTAAAACAAGAAGACAAACCCTACCAATACCTCTCCGCTGCCTGCACGCCCTCTTCACAGAAGACCAGAGGCACAGACGTTTCTTCACGTCATTTGTCAGGGGTACTTTCTATTTCAAAAGCTCCCTTCATCCGTTGAAGAATAAACTTGGGGACAATTTATCTTCCTCCCGACGCTTGCGTTTCTGTCCGTGTGAACTGGCTTGTCTGCAGAGGGGGTGCGGGAGCTCGGAGGCTGCACGCGGCAGCGCTGGACGGCGGCGTCTAGTGCCGCCGGGACGTCTCAATTGTCCTTCAATTAAGTCCGAGAGGCTTGTGAGGGCTCTAATTGATCTCTTTCTAGACACAATGAACCTTCGAAAATGGAATGCTAAATAACAGGCTTTTTTGTCTGCGTGTGCTATGAGCAGGAGGAGGGAGCTATTTAAAATGTGTCCCCAGCATATTGATGACACGAGGGCCTCGGGTGGCTCTGCAGACGCCCCTCAAGGACACTGCACCCAGACGTTACGCTTTCAGAGCTGGAAGGACCTGACGGGAGGCTCTCCTAAACGGGGAGCAGAGATGGGCGCGCAGGACCCGGGGTCTCTGTCTCCAGCGCTCCGTAGCCGACTCACACCGTTCTGGCTGCGGATGCCATCGGCCTACAGGACAGGAGCACGGAGGCGAGCATGTGCGTGCAGGGCCCCGTCTGCTCCCGTGCTCCGGGTGGGACCCAGCCTCACAGCCGTCAACACCGGCTTCAGCAGCCCCAGCAACAGCCCAGCAAAACCAAGTTCCAGGCTTCGAACCAGGACGTGGAGGACAGTGTGCCGCACTCAGGCTGTGACGGCAGAGCTAACGCGTGTCCGAGGTGGGGACCTTTCTTCCGAGACGCACAGGGAGAAACCCGTCCTGGGGACCAGGGGTTGCCGGGGGTGGCTTGATCCGCGCTTCCCCCGGCATACACTGATCTGATTCACATTACATCTCCGACCGCTCGGCCGCTGAGAACGTCTCTTTGTTTCCTAATGACTGCTGCACGCGCCTTCCCAAATTAGGGCCCGCAGACCTTCCTTTAGGGACCAGAAAACACAGTCCAGCCAGGCATGAGGAACTGAAAATACAATCCTGTTTTCTTCTTTTGTTGTTGTGAGAATAGGGGCCTTGATTTCGGTTCTCAGCTTTTAAAAAAAAGCCAGAGCTGCCACCGTGGAGATAAAATCCAAACTGTCTGCTACACCTCTAATTATCGGCCTGCCTTCTGGGTAAAATGGTACTATTCAATTATTGGGTTTTGTTCACTTGTCAGCTACCAAAAAAAAAAAAATTATCACTGCTTTCAAACCAGCTAAAAGAACAGAAATTCTGCAAATTGCTTTCTCGACGTAGTTCCTGCAGACCCAATACCTCTCCGCGGAGTGTCAGAGATTGCATGATGCAATGTTGCATGTAAATCGTATTTAATGTGGCTGTTTCACTGACTCGCTTTATGTTATGTAATTTCATTGAAATGATCCTTTTGTCACCACTTTATATGTGGCTCATTTTGACACTTCCCACTTATCACGTGAAATATTCGTTTGATCCAGTCCCTGTAAATAAAAGCGGCCTTGTCAAACAGGAGTGCGCTGCTCTCCGCCTCCTTGCGCGGAGCCGTCCCGTCAGGACCCAGCGACACCCAGGCCTCCCCACGTCCAGCTTGCGCTTTGCGGCCGTGTGTCCCGAACTCGGAGCTGGAGACACAGCGCCAGCAGCGTCACACTGCTGTGCTTCCTGAGGGGGAGGGTCCCCACCAGACTGGGCTGGTCCATGAGCCCTCGCCACCGTGGACGCGCGTCCTGGAAGGACTCGAGTCTCCATGTCAGGTTTCCCAGCAACACCTGTGTCGCAAAGCTGGACAAAGTCATTTTAAAGACAGGGCGGGGGGGTCTGAAGTCTCGCGCTAAGTCTGTCGTGGAGCCGACGGCAGCCGGGCTCCTCTCTCTGATGCCCTCTCCCTTTGCTGTAGCTCCTTAGAGGACACTCTGGCCTCAGGACACAAAGATGCAGGTCCCGCGCTGTCCCCTCAACACAGTGGCGGGTGCCCGTGTGCGCCAACCACAGCCTGTCAGGCCACGGCCAGGACCTACCTACCCCACGTATTTCCTCAGTTTCTCCATCTGGGTGGCCGCAGCCCTTCCATCCAGGGCCTAGGTCAGGGGCACCCCCAGCTGTCCTCCGGGGTGAAACGTGTCCTCCTGACACATTCCTATCTTTCCCCTCCCGCTGGGCCTTGGCATCAGCCTGCTGTTCCTACATCTCCGGGGTCGGCACGACTCAGGAGCGTGTGTGCACGGGAACAAAGGGCTGGCAGGTTCGTGCCCTGAGAAGGGCTCCGGGGTCTGGCTCTGTCCAACACCGGCCCGCACCGGCCTCTCCTTCTGAGACATAGCTAACAGCTTCGAAGTCAACATCTGCAGAGACGAGCGGGTGGCTGGGCTCGAAGACACAGCGTCGGTCCCAAGGCAGATGCACCTGTGTGGTCGGCTGTGTGCCTTTATCCTAACCTCTGGCTCCCTTTGGGGTGGGGGCCGTCCTCGGGCTGCGGTGACACGGTCAGTGCTTCTGTGCGTCCTCTGCGTGGACCGGAGGAGTGAGTGTTCAAACGCAGCACCTGCCCTCTCATCGTCACCGCAGCCGCCATGGCCGGTCCCGACCCCACTTCCAGTTTTTAAAGAAGAGCCATCTCGGTGTCTCCATTCCGACCGGGACGGTTCTACGAAAAGAAGTTGTATTTCCTGGCTGCTGAGCGCCACGGTGCTGACCCGCACTGCTTCAGTTGGTGGAAAGCGTACGTGAGAGCAGCGCGGGGCGCGTGTCCAGGAGGCTCTGCGGCTGTGCCTCCTGACCGTGGGGTCCGAGGCGACTGTGGGATGGCGCCAGGCAGCCGGGGTGTGTAGCAGACCGGCGCGGACGGGGGCTTGCAACCCATGTCTTCCTCACCGCCCCGCGGCGGCGCGCCCACCGTCAGGGCACCGGCAGACCAGAGACGGAGCTCTGCCGTCCCTTCTCACAGGGGCACTGACCCCGTCATGTGGCCCCGCCCTTGCCGCCTCTCCTCACGCTCATCACCTCCCAGAGGCCCCGCCTCCAAACACCACCACATGGGGACACAGGTCTAGTCCTAGCGGCCGGGACTCCGAGTTCTCTGGGAAACGCTGGACTGGACTTGACACTTGTCCCCTCAGAGCAAGGGACCAGAGAGTGTGGAGGAAGGCCTGCGTTCTGCGGGAAGCCTGCCCAAGTCCTGTGGCTCCAGTCCGGGGGGTCTCCCCACCGTGGCGGGTCGGGGTTGGGCACCCACTGAGTGAAAGGAGCAGGGGGTCAGAGACAAGGAGGTTCTCAGGCATTGGTCCGGCCAGAGGTGACCACACCTCTTTCAGAGCAGCTGGGAAGCGAGACCCGGGACATCTCGGGACCCTGGGGCAAGGGTGCGGTGACAGCGTGAGTTATGTTGACAGGCTCCCCTCAAAGGGAGAGCAAGTGCCATGCCGGGAAGATGAAACATGCTTCACTGTCACCTTCCGCACGGAACAAATGGATGGCCCGGAATCTCGCCATCAGCGACATGGCTGTCTGGGGAGAAATGCAAGAGTTGAGTTTGATGTTATAAATCACCATAATTTGTTACAATTTCCAAAGACAAATATGACAGGGTGGAATTACTTTGCAGTGCTGAGGCAGTCATTTGCAGAAGCCATAAAGTGCCAGTATAAATCTGAGGATGAGATATATTTAATCCGAGCCAGCGGAGCCCGGTGTCGGCTCGGCCTGCTGTGTTTGCCACGGACGCGGACACACGGATACGGAAGAGCTGTCCAGCGCTCACTTCATTGCCCCGCGTGAATCAGAGCCTGCGACCGCCAGGAGGGCTTCTCCACACCTGCTCGGCCGGGGAAGGGGAGTCTGGCTCCTCGGATGCCAGGGCTGTGCCAAGCACACGGCTCCCCCGGGCCCCCACGGCCGCGGCACGGGGGAGGAGGACAAAGACCAACAGCCAGTGTTTCAGAACCCTGCTGGGCTCACCCTCCATGGTCAGCAGAGACGCGGCTCACATGTCACCTGTTCACATCCTTTAGAGGCTCCGGCTCCCTCACTTTCCCGTCAGCGACGGGGCTGCGGACGGATATGGGCAGTAATTCTTGGTGATGGATATGGGACCCCCAGCTCAAAGAGGGAGCTGCAGTGGGCGCCATCAAGTCTGCAAACGGACCAATGCAGGGTCCATCCAGCGGAGGACATGGTTTCAGAAACTCCAAGGAACAGAGCAAAACAGAAAGGAAGCAAAATGGTTGGTGCGTCCTAGAAACTCCCAGAGCGTCCTGCCGGGCTGCTCTCCCGTCTCTCTGGCTGTGCTCAGATGGGCACAGGAAGAATCCACTCCCACTGTCCCCCAAACACAGGTGAAGTCATCAAACACCAGGGAAAGCAAGCGCACGCCACCCTTCCCCAAACCAGTAGGAGCTCGCAACACTCAGTGAAGCAGCTGTAAAAATAGGAAATGCAACAGTGTGGCCAGGACGCCTGCGAACATCTGGAGCTCACGGGGTTCGAGGTGCAGGGGGGCTCCCACCGCTGCGCGGGAAGCCTCGACACCCTCGTGTCCCCCGCAGCTCCAGGGAACGGGCGGCTCTGGGGGGCTCCACGGGGCGTGTGCCTGGTGAGCCAGGAACAGCGCAGCCTCGGAAGCCCTACTGACCACATGGGCTCCGTCCAGGAGGCCGCGTGCTTTCCAGGTGCTTCCGAGCCAGCCACGTGCCAGAGTTCGGAACATCACCCTCTCGGCCTCAAGCAACACATGGGAGAACCTGGGAGTTTAGGGAAAGCCCGCGTGGCCCTCGGCAGCCCCAAGAACCCTGGGGTTCCCAGTTCAAGAGTGAGTCCAAGGTTCCCAGGAAAGATTGAACCCAATCCACTGACCAGTAATCAGCGCGTGTTCTCTGGTGACCAACTACCTCTAAGGGAGCCAACGCCAAAATTTTTAAAGCTTTTTATTAAAGTGTAAGATTTTTAAAAGGAAACGTAAGCGTGTCATTTGATGGATCCACACGCCTGAGCGTACGGGCACACCAGCATCTCAGAAGAGCCCTCGGTGCTCCCTTCCAGCCCCGAACCCCAGGGGTCCCGAGCCCGCAGGGATCCCCCCAGCCCGACGGCTCGCGCCCGACCCCCAGGCGAGCCTTGCCTGTTGTCCCTCCAGACACGGTCGCACAGCCTGTTAGAAAGGACTTCTGCGGCTTACTTACGTATCTGCAGTACCCACACGAACCATTTGTGATGTGTGCGTGTTAACACGAACGCACCAAACTACCGACAACGAGGTGCGGCTCCACACAAGCGCACCTGCTAGCGCCTTCTTCCCGCCCCCCCGACCACGCACGCGGCCAGACTGCACCTCTCCGGACAACTGCCTTACGGGAGGGACGCCAAAGAACATAGTTGTAGGCTTCTGATAAATGTGTATTTGGTGCTAAATACTCGGAATTTATCAGTCAGACGCATTCCCAAGTTTCCGAGGGGCAGAGGCGTCCCACCCTTTGCGAACAGCTGGACCCACACTGGGACTCCCCGCTGGTGGGCTGCAGGAAACAGCAAACACGGGGCCCAGCGCGGCCCCACGTGGGACGTCCTGCCACCCAGCGCCCCTCAGTCACCCCTACACAGGGCACAGCCCTCGCTCGAGAGCCCTGAGTGACATGGTTGTGGCTCTGGCTTGTGGTCAGCAGGGAGGGAGGCCCCGGGCGGGCAGGGTTTGGGGCAAGTGACCCTAAGAGACATAAGAGGGACACAGGTTTGTGTATTTATGTGTGTTTCTCCGCCCGGGGCTCTCCCTGCCAGATGCGCAGCGCTCCCCGCGAGGTCCGCTCAGCAGAGTCCGCGTGGACCCCAGCGAGACCCAGCCTTGTGTCCGTTGTGCACAGTTAAGCCATCCTGACGGGCAGGCCGCCTTCATCTCACGGCAGCGCCGTGCCCACTCCATTCGCGGTTTGTTTCCATCTTCTGTTGTGAAACAGTGGCCAACACTGAATACATCCCTCCGTTCCTCCGAGAACCCATTCCCCACTCACCACAGGCTTCGCAGGCTGGGATCCGACCCGCGGCGTGTGGAGACCACAGGCGCCGTCCATGCTCCGACACGCGGCCCGGAGTCCTGTGGCCTCCCCGAGCCTTACCGTCCCCTCCTTGAAAATGGGAGCAAACAGTGCAAGACCGTGAGCCGCGTCAGTGTCCAGAATCACAGGGGGCGCGGGTCAAAGCAGGGGCAGCACCAGGGGTCTGAGTTCGCAGACAGCATTCGGTACGTGGTCTCTGTCTCGTGGACCTGGCAGGATCTGTGGTCCAGTCTGCGCCTTAGAGGACCTGCGGCTGAGAGCGGTAGCTTTTAGCCATGAGCGATCGTGGGTAATGTCCGTGGAGGCAGGTCTGCGGGAACAGCCCCAGGCCCCACAGGCTTTCCCGGGGCCAAAGACAGAGGAGGGGGGCTGCTCCAGGGGTCCCGACCGAGCTCGCTTGGGAGACGTCCCACGCTGCCAACACCGAGTGCAGGCCACCTGTCAGAAGGATTGGCGCCCTCAGCGGGGCGGGCACACCCTGAACCCACGGCTCCATTTCTCTTCTGTGCACCCCTGACAGAGGCTCCTCGTTCCACCCTGGGAGGGAGGCCCAAGGGCCCCAGTGAGCTGGGGGAGCAGAGGACTCCCCCGAGGGCTCTGCCGGTGGGGGACAGAGTGCAGTCTGAGCGGCGGCAGCAGGCCTCACCGGCCGCTTGCAGGCTCGCGGGCCCCCTGTGGGACTGAGGACGGCGGGGAGAGCACCTGGGGCCCCTGGGGGCTCTGAAGAGGGCAGAACCGCCCATCCGCTACCGGACTGAGGCCTGAGGCCGAGCCGAGCCAGGAGGTGGAGGCCAGACCCGGTCCGCCAACAGCCATACTTGCCCTCGCGGTTCTTTCTGTGAGTCACCCCCTTGAAGTGCGAAAGCACCATGTGGCCACATGCTAAGTGTCTCTGCTTCCCACACGCAGAGAAGACAAAAGGCAGGAGCTAGAGGGGCCGAGAGAGCGGACAGGCAGAGCGGGGAGGGGTCCTCCGGGAGATGCCGGATGCCGGGGGCTGCTCCCCAGGCGGCTCACTCGTCCACACCAACAGGTAACTCTCCCCACGTGGGCATGACCCAGCAGCTCTGCGTGTCAGGGGAGGGCATCAGCAGACCCCAGGGCCGCCCTGAGGCCGCACGCCCCATCCCCCAACCAGCCCATCCGGTCGTTGCAGGGAAGAGCCCATCCCACCCGCCGTGTGTGGGGAAGGTGCTGTGGGCCGCGGGGGTTGCCGGGCGTCGGTCAGGACACCGGGCTGCGTGAAGACTTCCAGAGGCCCCGGCACTCAAGAGCCTATGGTGCCCCGTAGGAACTCAGTGCGGCCCTTGCCCCGTGCGCTGAGATGCATTTAAGGAAGCCCAACGAAGTTCTCAGATTTCACGCGAGGCACTCTTGTAATGGTGTCAAAGCACAGATTTAAATTAAAACACAAAACTGAGAGAAACACGTCCTGTGGTGTGTTGGGGGGCCCACCAGGGGGCTTCAGGGTGCCGGCCCCATCAGCAGCCGGGGTGCCCGCGTTCTGGCTCTCTCCCCACCCCACCATGTCCGTGTGCTTCCTTCACTGTGGCTCCGTTTCTGCTCCTGCACAAAGCACAGCATGCTCATTCATCCCTCGCTCGCGGGGCTCCTTCCCTCTGACGGGTTGTGCATGAATCACAGAACAGCTCCAGAGTTTTCATGATGATGAATTTCCT
Organism: Ursus americanus; assembly: GCF_024610735.1. NCBI lineage: Eukaryota > Metazoa > Chordata > Mammalia > Carnivora > Ursidae > Ursus > Ursus americanus. The sequence continues at coordinate 35,602,899 of NC_142157.1, forward strand.
GGGTCAACTTAAGTAGACCATGGGGTGCCCAGATATTTGGGGAAACGTTATTTCTGGAAGCCTCTGTGAGGGTGTGTCCTGATGAGATTAAATTTGAGCTGAGCAAAGCAGACTGCCCTCCCCAGTGCAGGTGGGCCCTGTCCAATCAGTTGAAGGCCTGAACAGAGCCAAGACAGAACAAGAAAGAACGCTCTCTCTCTGCCTGCCTGTCTTGGAGCTGGGCATGGGTTCCCCGGCCTTCAGATCCAGACTGGAACAAAACCACCATGTCTCCTGGGTCTTCTGTGAGCCAACTGTAAATCTAGGACCCTTCAGGCCCCCTGATACCGGGAGCCAACCCCTTACAGTAAATACATACGTGTGCGTGTGTGCGTGTACGCTGTTTCTCGGGAGAACCCAGACTAATGCACTTGGAGGGGGACAAGAGCAGCGGGGCAGGGAGTTTCCTTGGTTCGTTTGCCCCTAAGACTATCATGAGGGGACCCTGCCCAGGGCAGCGTGTTGAGGCCCCACAAGGAGGCTTCACAGCAGGACACGTGACAGCATGGACACTTCTCGATGGGACGTAGAGACCGTCCATCCTCCAAGATCAGAACAGGAAACAGTACGGGGAAACGGGGCCTTCTGCTTTAGGGGGGCAAGGATAAGGTGTTATTCCTAGTACTGGTTTTGGTGGCTTCGTGAAAGAGGAAACGCAGTACAGGGCATTAGGGACTGACACGGTGTCTCATAGGGGGACAACAGCGCCACGACGCACTCAAGGATGGTCTGTCCTCGGGGTGAGACATGCTGGCGGGATCAGAAAATGCCTGTGGAAAGTATACGGTGCGAACGTTAATAATTAACTCTTCAGGGACAGAGGCCAGGGATGTTTTGCTCTAATTCAAACAGCAGGCATAAAAGCATTCGATGTAAGTCTGCAGCCTAAGACACGACATGATGTTTTCTGAAAACGGCACACGGAAAGCACAGAGTGCCGCGAGGAGTTTGAAGGGAAGTCGGCCGTCTATTCTCGTAGGAGGAAACCTGAGTCGAAAGGGCTGCTGTAGCAACGATCCGCTCATGAGGTTATCGCCTCCGGGAAGAGGATGCTTCGCTGGGTGGCAATCTGCTTAGGATGTTCGAGACCTGTAGTTGACCTGGGGCTAGACCGGGTTTTCATTCCAGCAGCTGTCAACGGCCACACACCCACGGAGCCCTCGGCTGTCTGCTGGAACGGCCTCTCACCCAAGGGTCCCCAGAAGAGTCCTCCGTGTTCGCTCTGTTCCGTAAGGACAGATTTGTAAAACGACGTGTGCTGTCTCGGGAAGACCAGGGCTGTTCCTCGTCCCTTCATTCAGTGGTTGTTCATAATGCCACACCCGCGTAGAGCACGGCGTCGCCCCCGAGACGTGTGGTGAGCCTGCCCAAAGCCCAGTGGGCAAGAGGCCTTGCTTCGGGGAGGTGAGTCAGCCTTCAATCGTCGTGACAATGCAATGAGCACTCGGAGAGTCCCTGCTTCAGGGATTTGGGGTGGTCAGCACAGGCTTCAGGGAACCGACAGCTGCTCCAGACCTGGGGATGAGCAGGGCTCACGGGGTGAAGAGGCACATGCCGCCTGCCGTGTGGAGGCCCAGGGCTGGGAGCGAGCAGGTGAGCAGGGCCGGGAGCGAGCAGGTGAGCAGGGCCGGGAGCGAGCAGGTCAGCAGGTCAGCAGGGCCAGGAGCGAGCAGGTGAGCAGGTGAGCAGGGCCGGGAGCGAGCAGGTGAACAGGTGAGCAGGGCCAGGAGTGTGCAGGAGAGTGGAGGGAAGTAGAAGGCATGGTGCCCCCCAGATGCTGTTGGGAAGTCAGCCTAATGTCGAGTGGGAGGGTGTCAGCCTTCAGTTTACGGACAGCTGTGCCGTGGAGCTAAGTTGGCTGACCAACAAGGAGGTCACGGACAGTGCAGTGCCCCAGGACAGAGATGGGGGAGATGCAGAAGGACACACCAAGTCCAGAGACATCGGGGAGGGGACCCGTGAGGAGGACAGGGGTGTGGAAGTGACTGGGATGGGGCTGGTGGCTGCGGGCCAGCACGGGGGAGTGTTCGGGGGGAAAGGTCATGGGTGTGGCAGGCCATAGCTGTGGCAGGAAGCAAGATGAGGTCTGACCCGTGTCCGTGCCATCTGGTGTCAAGAAGACCATCGATGACCAGAAAGCAGCAGCCCAGTAGGGCGAATGGGCTGGCAGGCGAGCATGCGATGGGAACAGGTGGGGAACAGTGGTAGCAGGTGGCTGCAGGAGGCTCGGCTGAGTGAGCGCCGCTTCTCAGCCTTGGTGCTATTTGAGGCCGGGTAATCCTTCGTCATTGGGGCATCCCAGGCATTGTCCTGTGTTTGGGGTGCCAGCAGCACCCCCAAATTGTGACAAGCACGCATCTGCAGACGTTGTCACATGTCCCCTGGAGGGGTTCCCCCCCCCATGCAAACTGCTGATTTGGGGGGAGTCAACTAAGAGGTGCATTGTTTTCAGTGGAGAGGCGTGAGAATGTTTGCAATCTAGGGGTGAAGGTGTAGTTGTGGGGAGACTATGCAAGAGGTGACAGGCACTGCTCTGTCTGGGACGGTGGAGGGCTCAGGACAAGCGGGTCCATGGTAACAGGACAGATTCGGGCAGGTGTGGGCAGGTGGGCAGTGGCTGCTGGTGACCAGGTAGCTCAGTACCCCCAGAGCCCCACCGCCTTTAGTCCTCACCTCCCACCAGAGGGTGAAACATGGCGGGGCGTGGGAGGACACGGCCCATCGTGTGCACGGAGGGATTCAGTGGGAGCGCACTGTGGGGAGATCAGAGAGGGCATCCGTGAGGCAACTCTCTCGGTGACACAGAGGAGAGGACAGCGCCGTCTCGAAAGCCCCAGTGTGCACCTGACACCAGTCAGAAGGCACAGACAACCCGGGTTCCAATTCCTGATTCCATCCGTTCCCCAGGCTGGATGGAAAACCGTGTCCCTCGTAGGCTGCTTTTCCTCATCCCACCATCTGTTGTTCTGCTCTTGACCCAATGGGGCAACCGCTCATTATTTTGACCATGAAGAGCATCCCCTGCCCGAGGAAAGACTTCACTCAGCCAAAGGGCAAAGAGGCACAGGTCAGCGCTGAGAGGGGGGAGCTTGGATCCGTTGAGGGGAAAGCCAATCCCAGCTCTGCGGGATCCTCAAGGCCGCAGACAAACACCGTACTAACCCCGTGCCATAGTTCACTGACCCACAAAATGGGGATAAAATGGTTGACCTGCTAGAATTACTGCTGGCAATCGATGAAATAATTTAGCATACGCGGGAGCCTTAGCTCAGTGCCTGACTTGCAGAAAGGACTCAGTAAATGATTGTTCGCAGATCTGCATACATTATGGTCGATTCAGTGATACGTGGGAAACCACGGAATTTGGCCAGGTGTTACGAAAAATAGATCCCAACGTGGTTTGAAAGGGGCCAGGAAGGAAGGTACATTATTTGACATCAGTTGAAGAATCTGGGAGACCGCTGGCTCAAGGACTGAGCATCTGACATCACCGGGCGTGTGAAATCGTCGTATCCCGCAATGACTCTAGCGGAGTGAGACTCGGGGCTGGGTGCCGGGCCCTCTGGAGTCAGACGGTGCTGCGGGTCACACTGTCCAGTGCCGTGGATTTGGCAAGAGGCCGTGTGTGCATTTAGGGTTCGTGGCTGCCTCTGGAAGACTGGGGTCCATAAAGTGTGGGGCTGTCACTGCTGGTGGCGTGAGTGTGTCTCTTACCACAAAGATCTACCCACGGGCACTTGTACTCACGCCAGGAGTTGTGTAAGGTACAGCCCAACGGCAGTCCAGCTTAGTGAATAATCTTAATTTGTGCATCGGGAATGATAGTGACATCAGAGAGTCCTGACTCACCCCTGTGCTGCAGGGGTGCCCTCCCCTCCATCATCCCGTGGACGTTTCCACCGGTACAAACTTAAATGTCCCCAGCAGGGAGACTCTCCTGCTCTTTTAGTAAAATATGTGATCAAACGGAAGGAAAATCAGTCTAATATAATGTCTTCCTCCCATTTTACCAAACCGAATAGCATCACGCAACATGGTATTTTCAACAATCCCCCTGCGTGTGTCCTGATGGGTTTTGGTACCAGCAGTGTTCACAACAGAAACAGCGTCCTTCTTGCCCGCCACATGGAGGGTACTGACCTGGGTTTAGTTCGGGTGATGATTTGTTTGTGTGAATGATTTCAGTGGAAATCAGCGACAAAGTTTTCAGACACCCCCAAATAGTTGAGTGAGTCGGCACTTCTCATCCTTCCAGCAGCCGTATTTATTTTGAGTCTGGTGGGATGTTAAACGCTTCGTGGACCTTCCTTGTAAGAGCGCCGTTATCCCCACATATACACCAGGGTTTTGAGGCAGGATGGTGCCTGACGTTGTATTTTGATGATTTTATGGGGTTTGCTTGTGGCAGCAACCCAGTTAACAGTGTGGGGGTATTAAATAGTTGCATGGTGTTCACCTCTTTCACCGGGTTGATATTATCCCCAAATGCTGAGGTTCCAACAGTTTGAGGAGGGTTTGTTTTGGAAGTGATAAGGAGGCGGTGTCTCCATTTCACATCCTTAGTAACGAAAGCAGATTAGAATGTTCTGGGTGCTTCCCACCCAGGACTCGTGGGGGTTAAGGGCGGGGCAAACAGAGCAGCAGCCCGTGAGTGATCGTGGAGCCTGTGCGGGATGTGGGGCCCAAGGAAGCCTGGAGATACTTGCTTCCCTGCTGTGCACTACCCGCCCACCTTCCCCCCCCCCCCCCAGGAGGCAGCGGGATGCAGGTCAGCCTCAAGCTCCGTGAGCACTCTACCTACCCCAGCAGACAGGGACTTCTAGTCCGTGTCCTTTCCGGCAGACGCGGCCTCCCCTTGCACGGCCTTCCTGTGCTCCCTCCCCCCTGCCCGGGAGGCAGACTCTACCCCGGACGTGCGGGGGTCCCCATGAGCACCCCCCACCCCACAGGCATCTCTGAGCCATCGGGCCGGGCTGCGGAGGCCAAGGCGCCTTCCCTCCCGGCGCTCCCCAGCAGCATCGCCAGGGTCATGGGAAACCACCGCAGGAAAAGCGCTAGTGGCAGAATTTGGGTCAATCATGTCAGGCCGTTAACATATTTGAATTGAAGGCCCTCTGTGGACTTGCGCCACTAGGGTGAACGCTGCAAACCGGGGATGGGGTGTTCCCAGCAGTTGCCGAGTAAAACATGACATAGTGTGTTCAGACGTCAGGCCGCCTCCCCCAGACGCAATTAGGAGATTTCTGAAGGAAAGGCAGTATTCGCTGACTTTATGCCGCAGCTTTGCGAGGACTTTGAAACTTCAGGGCATGATTACGTACATATAACAGGTGGAACCTGAAATTCCTCCTCCCCTAAAAATACCCAAGAGAAGGAAACTATTTAAGTCAGGTTGCTGCCTGCCTCACAGGCGTCAGCACGGAAAGTACTTGCCGGGGTGGCTTCCTGACGTGAACGTCCCGGAGAAATTTAGCCCTTCCTGGGAAGTCATCATGACTTCGTTACCACAGCCCACTCCCCGGCACGGGCAGGTGTGCAGTGGGCGGGTCGCTGTGAAACGGAGGGGTAAGAAGAGCTAGCATTACACACCTGTGGATATAAATTATCTTTCAGTCGTGAGGCTCAAACAAAGATTTGACTGTTCTACTTTTTGTGTGTTTCATTTCAGCTAGACTGCAAATTCTGAGACTGGAAATATTACTTTGACCATAGAATTCTAGACCTCCACATTTCCTGTCACATGGAGAGTCAGTGGTTCCTAGAGTCCCACAGCACAGACGCACCTCACAGGCAGCCACGTGCATGCACACACACAAATACGCACACACCTGCACGTGCCCACAAACACACGCACACACGTGCACGCCTGCACGCACACGGCCCCACATGCACACACGCCTGACACGTGCACACGCGCATATACACACACCTGCACGTGCCCACAAACACACGCACACACGTGCACACCTGCACGCACACGGCCCCACATGCACACACGCCTGACACGTGCACACACGCATATACACACCTGCACGTGCCCACAAACACACGCACACACGTGCACGCCTGCACGCACACGGCCCCACATGCACACACGCCTGACACGTGCACACACGCATATACACACACCTGCACGGGCCCCCCACGCATGCAACTACACGCATGCATGCACACACACCCCCACACACGCACCTGCACACACACTTGCACACACACGCATATACTCAGCGCGTGCATGCGCACTACCACCCTCCCCCCTCCACGTGCCTCTAGGCGATCACCCCGCTGAGCCGTCCTCGTACTCAAAGGCTAAGAGAACGAGAAAGCATCTGCCTACGGCAAACACTCACAGAAATAGATTCCTGTGGAAACCAAACAGAAAGGCAATAGAAAGAGGAAGTGGGAGATATTAAATTTTTCATTAGATCCATTGCTCCAAAGCTTTTAGGCTCTGAGCTCAACACATGATTTCTTGCTGACCCATAATCCAGTTTAGTTGGAAGAACTTGGCGAAAACTCAAAATTGTGATGCCAACAGCTTGGAAAAACTGCCCGAAAGGCCGAGAAAATGGATGCATGTTTGTGGTGGGAAAAGAGATGATTAAGGAACCTGCATAATTTGGATCTTCTTTTATGTCTTTGCTACTGAATTTTGGGAATGAGTGGCTGTTACCTTAGCTGAACTTGTATTCGGTGATCGTAGAAGCAGGAGAACACCGGCCAGGCTGGAGTGTGGAGTCAGCACAGAGCCCAGGTCTGGGTTTTGCTTTATTTGCACCAAATGCGTCCACTGTACTGGAGAGTGTCGTGCACCTTAGCCTGTCCTGCCCAATCCTGCGCACCCACGGGCAGTGACCCCGCGGTGTCATCCGCCATCTGTCCGTCTGTCTGTCATCTCTGTCGTCTGTCCATGCATGTACCCATCACCGAGCTCTGTATTCCTCAGACATTGTCTGAGACTTACTGAGTGTGGAATAAATGAAAGAAAACCTTAATAAAAATGAGCGGATGGATGAACACATGATAGGTGAACACTTAAACCAAGTGGATCGAACAACACAGAAGCTGCTTGGTACAGCTCGTAACACACAGGACAGGTGTCTGCAGCAGGACCACGAAAGTGGCACGAGGCAGGGGTTCAGCTGATAAGGTGGTGGGCGAGGCTGTGGAGGTCTAGCCAGGCTCGAGAGGGGATGGAACCCCAGAGCGAAGAATCCGGACCCTGCTCCTGTGATCATGGCCGCCATCATCCATTGTTCTTGAGAAGGAAAGGGCTACTGGTAATCTGGGGGATACGATCTCTGTGTTTGCAGAGCCCAGAGGGCCTCACTTCGCCGGCCTGTTGAAACCGGAGTAGGGTCCCGATGCCGGCCCCGGCAGCGACAGACACAGATAGGGTCGTGTGCCAGACAGAAGCCAAGGCAGGTCCCCGAGACCCGCCTAACGTGAGGAGAGAGCAGTCCGGCAAGTCAGGGCCCCCTCCCTCTCGTTCACCCACACTAAGCCCCGTGACCTTCTCAAGTCACCACAGCGCGCTGGCATTTAACTTTAGGATCTGTGACACTTTCTGCTTACACGCTTGAAAATTAAAAATTCTTGTGATAAAACATGATTTTCCTGTTCTAAATCAGATAACTAAACAGAGATCCATACAGAATTGCCCCCCTTCTCCCCTAGAAGAAAACGCACATCTGAAACTGTCAGTCACAGCCAAGGGGCGGACTTTGGATTCCATCCCTTATTGATCCGCTAGTGGAATGTTAATCAGGCTCTTACTCATGAGGGGGGCTGAATGCAGGCGGAGAGGGGGCCCAGCTGTGGCCAGCCCCCTCTCTACCTTTGTCCAGCCGGCCTGGTGCCAGCTAGCCCTGGTCGGTGCTGGGAGATCAGGATTTGAAACAAACCCGAAAAGAGAGCTTAACAGCTTTATAACCAATAACACTGTAATCCTCACTCTAGTAAGAGCGAGGAGTCCTAAACACCGTGGGACCAGCGGCACAAATGAGGCGCGAGGAGGCATAGAGCTGTCGGAAAGGAACCTCGCCACGGACGTGGGTCACATGCTCCGCACTGGGGGCAAGGTGTACTGTTCTGAAAAGTAGAACTGATATCCTGCACAGGGGCCACAGAGAAACAGGCTGAAAATGCACTTGTTCCATAACTAACGTGCACCAGCTTGAAGGAAGAAGAAATACATAACAGCTAAAAAGAGGGAGACTGGGGGGTCTTGGCTGGCACGTGATCCACATCGTCCAAGGAAACACAGAGAGACCGCAGAAGGGGAGCAAATACACACACAGCAGTGGGACAGTCACACCAGTCACAGAAACAGACGGGGCTTTGAGCTTGGAACTTTGTGGAACCGAACTGTCCTGATCCGCGGCGAGCAGGATGTCCACGCAGAGGCCCTTTCCCTGCCCCAGCATGTGCCCCAACGGGGCTCGGACGCCCCACACCCAGCTCCCCTGCCTGGCTGAGGCTCCCATGCCGAGACCTGCCTCTCAGACTCTGGCCACTGGTGAGCACACCGGTTGGTTGTCAACAACGATGACTTGGTGGCTGTCGGCTATCTCCAACGCGAGCCTGAGAAAGGAGGGGCTGGGGTGCGTTCCGCCTGGACTTCCCACAAAGGACCGTCAACGGCCTTCTCAACGCAAAGAATTGCGACAGGGACAATTACCACGTGGACTTGCTCCAGGCGACTGCACGCTTTTCCAGAATTCCTTTGATTTTTCTCAACCCTCCTGCGGGGTAGACATTTTTAACTAAGGATTATGCATGAAAAAATTAAAAAGACCCACAGAGAATTACAGAGATTAGAAGATAGCCAAGATCGGACGGGTTGTTAGTGACGTCAGGATCCATGCCCGCACCTGCGGGGTTTCAAAGCCTCATTCTACACCACGGCACCCCGCTGTCCCGTGGAACACACAAACCCCGTCCGCGTGCAGTGAGGGGAAGACGCCACGTCGCACACACAGCCTGCCGTCACCACAACACGATTTCTGTGAAGTGTCGACGACAGGCACAACGTACGGGACTCCCGCTCTTTACATGGTCGTCACAACTCGGGCCGCGGGGCCCTCGGTCTCTGTCTGCTGAGTGCGTCGAGCCACAGTACTGGGCGCCCGGGGCCGAGCTTGGGGCCGCTGCGACTGGTCAGGGCTGACATCGGGGAAGACAGCAGAGCCAGGCCCCGGCGCCCTCAGTCGACATTTCTGAAGTGTGTTCTGCCAGCTGAAGCTTTCTGGTTTGACTCACGGTCTTGCATTATTCTCAGGAGCAGAGAAGGTCAAAGAACCATCTGAAAGGTGTGCACCATAGAGCCAAATGTGCAGCCAACACGTCAACACTGCCTGACATCGTCATCACGCGGCACACGGGGTCCTTTGCTGAGAAATCCCGGGAAGCCCATCGTCCAGGAACGTGTGGAGCAGTTTTCCGTTCACTTTCTTCCTGAGGAAGTGACCTCTGTCAAGCAAAACCGAATGTAGGTGAGACTCACTCGGTTTCTCAGTCTTGCAGCCCGACCGAACAGCAGGTGCGCTGAAGAAGGGGGCTCGGTGCCCTGCACTGAACGTCGGAAGGGAGGCGCGGGCTGAGACAGTGACAGGCTCTCGTCACCTGTTGGTTAGCTGGTGACCTAGTCGTTACCGCGTGTTGGAAAAGAGGAGGACCCATGTTCTTTCTTCTCTGTATTTAGCTTTTTGTTTGTTTTTAAAAATATAATGTATGCCCACGGTGAAAATCCAGACAATTCATACAGATACTAAAAATCAAAGTTAAAAATCACCCACAACCCCACCACCCAGATATAAGTGTTTTTATCCTTCTGGTGTATGTCCTTCCAGATATATATGCTATGCATACACATATACGCAAAGTTATTACCAAAAAGAAAACACGGGATGCATGCCATTCAGTATTTGAATTTCCAACCCAACGACAGGTATATAAAAGTTCCTGAGTAAACATATTATCAAGGGAGAAGTTTGCACGAGCTCCTTTGTTGGGATACAACCTAACTTAGTTTTGGTTGGATATTTACTCTGCTTATACTTCTTGGTACTGTGGGAAATACTGGCCTGAATGCTCTCGGACAGATGCCCATGTGAACTAACTTACTTTCTTAGGAGAAATTCCCAGGGGAGACTCTGGGGTCAAAGGTATCACGGGCACTGATACCAAATCACATTTAGGCCTCAGCAAAGACATTTCCAGCTTGTAGAATGTGGCCCACGTGGCCATCAAGTTAATGTCCTACAATTTCACTTTCAAGAGAATAAAGGAATTAAAGAGTTACAAATATACGTAAGGAAACATAGGTGAATCTGTGGTCTTGCTAACATGTCACGGAAAGTCCCAACGGCTGACAGACACGTGTTGTCAGGGGCCAAGAACATGATAAACACAGCAGAGCAGCAGAGAAGCCGTGAGATGAAGGAATAGATGTGATGTCATTGGGGGTCCTAGCGGGGTGCTGGAGGAAGGGGCTCCTCCATGGGGCTCTTCAGACACGGGGCGGCTCTGTGCTAGCCTGAGGATCCTGTCAGTGCATCTTACGGGAGAGTCAGGAATACCTACTTCTCCCCGAAAGATCTGTGCGCAACGTGGTTTAACGGGATATATGTTAAAACGGAAACAAGCTTACGCTCTACAGCATAGCACATCCCAATGGACACAGATTTTAAAATATAGTTTAGAGCAACCGTTGAATAACTTGAAAAGTCATCACTTGGGTTGGAATCGAACAACGCGTCTAGGGTTTTATTTCTTTTATTGTAGTAAGAACTGTGGTAAAATTTAGCAGATAAATCACCAGCTACATGAGCTCACGTTTTGAGTCACTGCTTCTGGTTCAGAAGCACCGAGTTTTGGGCGCCGGGGAGTCACTGCTTCTGGTTCAGAAGGACTGAGTTTCGGGGGCCGGGGAGTCACTGCTTCTGGTTCAGAGGGACCGAGTTTCGGGGGCCGGGGAGTCACTGCTTCTGGTTCAGAGGGACTGAGTTTCGGGGGCCGGGGAGTCACTGCTTCTGGTTCAGAGGGACTGAGTTTCGGGGCCGGGGAGTCACTGCTTCTGGTTCAGAGGCACCGAGTTTCGGGGGCCGGGGAGTCACTGCTTCTGGTTCAGAGGGACTGAGTTTCGGGGGCCGGGGAGTCACTGCTTCTGGTTCAGAGGGACCGAGTTTCGGGGGCCGGGGAGTCACTGCTTCTGGTTCAGAGGGACTGAGTTTCGGGGGCCGGGGAGTCACTGCTTCTGGTTCAGAGGGACTGAGTTTCGGGGCCGGGGAGTCACTGCTTCTGGTTCAGAGGCACCGAGTTTCGGGGGCCAGGGAGTCACTGCTTCTGGTTCAGAGGGACTGAGTTTCGGGGGCCGGGGAGTCACTGCTTCTGGTTCAGAGGGACCGAGTTTCGGGGCCGGGGAGTCACTGCTTCTGGTTCAGAGGCACCGAGTTTCGGGGGCCGGGGTGGCTCAGTCAGTTAAGCATTCACCTCTTGGTTTTGGCTCAGGTCATGATCTCGGGGTCATGGGATCGAGCCCTGTGTCAGGCTCCGTGTTCAACATGGAGTCTGCTTGGGATTCTCTCTCTCCCTCTCCCTCTCCCCCTCCCACTCATGCTGTGTGTGTGTCTCTCTCTCAAATAAATAAATAAATCTTAAAAATAAATAAATAAGAGGGACTGAGTTTCCAAAGGCCAGCAGGGTGTTTGGGGATTTGCCTAGAAGAATCTGGTATCCATAATTTCACTGCTAGGATACTTTGTTTTTCTTAACAGGCTGGTCCTTTAGACACAAACTACATATCGCCCGCTATGTTTCACCTGCCGTGTTATCCTTGCACTGGTTGGACTGGAAGGGGTGTGAATGATGTCATCCGTCCCTCGCTGGAGAAAGGCTCGGGGAGCTCCCGCCACATGGGAGGCTCTGTCCTCTCCGCTGAGCTAGAGCTGTAGGGAAAACTATGCCCCATGGAACCGCAGGCAGGTTGTTCAGACGGGGGAATGGAGACCCGATGCGATCCTGTTTGGTAGTAACAGAGCAGGCGCTTAGACCGTGTCTCGTCGCTACTCTGTGTCCCAGCGCTGGGCTCCCTGGCTCCACGCTGTCCCGGAACGCCTGTACGCAGGCATCCCGACACAGCTGCAACGTTAGCAAATCCAGGAGGTGAACAGACCAGGAAAATCAGGGAAGGAAATAATAAATGTAGAAATGTAACTCCCAATACATGCAAAGAGCAAGTGGGTCCCATCCTTTCCTATTCCTGTTGAGAGTTGATTTACCAAACCCCCAACCAGAATCACACACTTAATACTCAGCGGAGCTTTTACTGATAACACCAGCTTCCATAATTGCTTCTCCCCAGACAAAATTACAGCATCCCAAGATTTCTCTACCTCGCCTTGCTTTTAGTGAGAACACAAAGACAAGAAAATATCCTCTTTGATTTTAATTTGCTTAAATGATCTGACGGAGAAAAATGAATTAGAACCATTTCCTGTCCCATTCACCATTTCAAAAAACAATGCCATCTTCCAGGAAAGGACGGCAAAGAAAGCGAGAGTTACTTCCAGGGGCAGTGTCTGAGTGACATCATCTGTCCCTCACTCAGACCAGCTGCCTCAAACTTTGCATTTGAAATTTCCTAACGGAAATCCCCCCTGCAGTGGACAGGGAAGGCTGGCGGCCACATGCGCTGGGATCAACACAGTCCCCACGGCAAGCCCTGCCCACTGACCAGTGTGGTGGAGATGCCCCATCTTTTCTGCTTCTTGAGATGAGTCAGGACTCCCTAACAGAGCAGGTGTAAGGCCGAACCGCAGACAAACAGGTTACAACCAGCCGCCTGGCAAGTCTCCCATCCGCTCTCATCACTGAGACCTTTCACATCCAGATGCTGCAGGAATGGCCATGTGCAGCCCTTGTGCTCTCATCCCTGTTATTCTCGTGCATGAACTCGCTTCTCCTGATTTCTAGTGCGTGTCAGTCGGGAGAGCGCAGAGGGGCGGGAGTGAGCTGGGCGCTTCGGGTGATGCTGGCGGCAGCACCAACGGCCACTCCCAGCACAAGGGAGGACCTCCCTGAAGAAGCGTGGGTACAGAGAGAAGCTCGCTCCTCTCCCCAGTGGGACCGGTGGGCACGGTCAGAGCACCGACAGTCTACAACAGGGATGCCGGGCTGCAGTTCGGTTTGGGTCTTGACCACCCAGTGTGAGGCTGGCCCGACTCCACCCCCAGCGTGGAAACAGGCCTGGGCGTGGAACACGTCGGTGTTGACAGTGGGCAGAAGCTAGGAGGAAGCGCAGGTGCGATGTCACGTGGGCTCTCCTGGCCTGCGTCACGGAGACTACTGCTCACGAAAGTGCTAAGTGAGCACAGCAGCGTCTCCACAATTGGTACCCGGCCGCTCCCTGATTTCTCCAGGCTCTGGATACAGTATTTTGGGGTGTCGGGTCACTTTTTCCTCGGGCCCTGGGTGACCCTGGCTGCAGGGGTGGGCGACACTTGCATCCAGCCTCTCCTTCCCCCCACAGAAACATCAGGGAAAATGGAAAGCTGTCTCACTTCCTCAAGCTTTGCAGCTTGAGGGTCGGTATTAACTCGTGTCTCAGCTGTTTGGTGACCTTGGAAGGATGTCCTCACTCTTTGTGACACACGTTTTCACCACAGCAGCCAGAAAGCCGGGCAGGTGTGAGGGAGGGTGGAGCTGCTCCTGGCGGCAGCCCGTGGACAGGGTGTCCTACCGGACTCCATGGGCCGCGCGATCCTTCGTGTTCACCCAACGGCTGGCTCTCGGGCTGGCTTCCAGGACACCCATCAGACAGTCTCCAGGAGTGGGAGCACTCAGGCGGGTCACGGGCCGCCCCCTAGGTGCCTTCAGCCCTCCCACATGGTCAGAGCTCACAGCTCCGGCTGCTTCTGCTACTGTGGGCCTCCTCCCATGTCCCTCTTTCTCCTGAGCTGTAAGTTCACTGCTGCTACTGTGTTTCTGAAAAGCCTCCAGCTGAAGTTTAATGTGAAAGTGGCCCGCGGATTGGTCTTCCAGCTCTAAGACTCAGGTCTCCGACGCCCGTCAGTGATCAGAGCTTATTCATGGTGGGCCTCTCCTCTTGGCCCTCCTCCACCTCTGGCTCTGTGCTCCCCTCCCACCAGGACCGCAACAGTCACCCCCTCCCTTGAGGTGAGTTTCCTGAGTCTCTGAGAACCAGTGGTGAAAACCCACTTCCGGCCTTGCTGTGAGCTCGGCAGAGTCCCCCATTTCCGGCAACGTGGCCAAATTTCCTAACTTTCCACGTACTTGGCAAGGTACAAATCCCTCTTCATAAAGGACTTATTATTCTCACTTCATAAAGCCCGCAGAATGTGAGTGCGTTCCAACTGTAAGCCTCCTGGACGGCAGCTTATAGGCTACTCTAAAGACCCGCTCTAATGGGGAAGCTATTAGCCACATGTGGCTACTCAAATGTGACCAAAATTCAGTAATAAAGTTTGAAGTCCGTTTCTCAGGCTCACCAGCCACATGGCAAGTGTGTAGTAGCCACGCGTGGCTGGTGGCCGCCATATTGGACGGTGCAGAACCGCGACATTCCTCGTTACTGCAGAAAGGTCTATGGGTGGAGCTGGTCCCCACTGAGACGGAATGCTACCAAAGAAGGAACATCATCTGGAACGTTATCTGGGCATTAAAAAAACCCTATTCAGTATTACACGGTCATCAAGAGACATTAAAATGCCAAACTCGTTCCTTATGCATATAATTGAAAAGCAATTGAGAGTTAATGGTTGTTAGAAATAGCTATACAAACATAGTTCGAGGAGTTCCCTGACTATTTCCCAAAATGATAACTCCATCCTTCTGAATATCCAGGGGTGCTTGGTATCGGCACCATCACACACATTTCTATATATTTATGTGTTTTTCCTGGCTTGTTTACACACTGTATCAGCCAAAGCAATTGTACGTCTAACTCAAATAGGCATGGGGATAAAAGAAGGGGAGGCGGAGGAACCAAAAATACACTCAGGTTAAAGGGTTTTCACTATAAATCAAAGGACCCCTCTGCAACCAAGGCAGGGGGAAGCCTGACTGGCTGTGATTTCTAAGTGTTGATAAAACCATGCCCTGCGTGGCTCTTCCTCACCAAGCAAACCCATCGATCTCCAAATAGTCACCTCGCTTCTGAGCGCTGATGCTGAAGGACTGTCATAAACCACCACGCTCCGCTTGCCAGGCTGCCCCAAACTCAGGGGATGGTCCTAGAGCTCCGTGCGCAAGTAACCGTGCTTACCACCATCCCAGGTACACGCCCCACAGTGAACAACTCTCCTGCGGCTTAGAAACCAGCCCCAGCGTAGCCAGGCTCCCGGGCTCACCCGGCAGAGAGAGCCCCGAGGGAGGACGTAGAAGAAAGGCCGCCTTTGAGGCCGTCGTGCCGGGGTGGCTTCCAAGCGATGCTGGTTCAGGAGACTGGCTTGATGTGCACTGACACCCGTGCAAAATCACGCGACCTCAGGCCTGTCACCGAGCATGTGTGTCGAGGAACTTTAGTTAATGATGGCCCGCTCGCAGCTCGAGATTAAACAGGCGCGTTGGAACTGGGAAACGCTCAGGGAAACTGTCAGGTGAATTTTAAGGGCATCAAGGGACCCTTTGCTGAATGCCCGCCACGCGGAAGGCTCTGCGGCCGTACAACGCTTCCCGTGTAACGAGATCAGCCCAGCCCACCTCATTTGGTTGAAAACACGGAAGACTCCGCCACGTCTCTCTGGACAGCACACTACTCCAGCCCTCCCTCGTCTGTAGTTCGCGGCAGGAGCTTTGGGGGGGAGTGGGAAAGGGCCATCCACCACCAGACTGGATTTTTAAATCCCGTGCCCTTGAACTGAAATCCCAACCCCCGTACGCAATGGCACATGACCGTCATTGCTCCCAAAGCAGCGCCAGCTCTTTGGACTTCGTAGCTCCTGCCAGGAAACGACAATGGCCTCGTTGGGCGGACCGGAGGGGTGGCGGCCAGCACAGGTGCGGAGTCAGGTGCGCGTGCGTAGAAGGTGTTGCTGTTCCTGTACGTGAGCTGCCGATCGCCTTCACGTGTGTCCCGCTGGGCCTCTGCCCAAACGCCCATCACACCGCGCCAGGCCCCACCAGAGCCCCACAGCCCGTCCTCCAGAGGACGGACTGCACATGTGTGCACACGCGTGTGTCTGCCTCTTCTACCTGGAACGAAAGCCACACGAGGAAAGAGATTCCTTCCCTTTTGTTCACTGTTCGTTCTGAGCATGAGAACAAAGCCTACTGTATGCTAGGCACTCAGTAAATATTTGTTGAATCCATAAAAAGAAAGCATTCCTATTAGTAATCTGCGTGTTGAAATTAGATACTCAAGTTAGCACTCACCAGGATTTTAAGTGCATCCCCCCAATACCTGCCCCCCAGCCCCCAGGCAACACACGCAAGCAAACAGAACAAAACAAGCAAAAGAAAAAAATACCTTGGAACTGAGAGTTCCTTGTGAAATGATATTTGATTATTACTGATTTTATGACAAAAGGCTTTAGTGTCCTGGTACAGATTTAGGTTAGATCCCAGTGAAGGAGTGACTGCAGTGGAGAGCTATTGATCCAAGATTAGCAATAATTACAACAGAACCATGAGGGGTTCAAGGTGCCATCGATTCTAGCCTTCATCTCCCCAGATCTCCAGGTAGATAAATATGAAACTCAAAAGACAAACTACTCCCACAGTTAGCTTCAGATGTCTCTTAAATTTCAGTCTTAGTTTGAAAATAATCATTTGCTGCTAAGTGTCCTCAGTGGCTGAAAACAGTCCTCCAGTGGGGCTTTCAGGAGTGGGGGCTCGGGAGCGACCCCCGCAGGACCGCATGAACAGGCCCCGATCGACATACGGCCGCGCCTGCAGGTCCGGATGGGCGGCAGGGTTTCAGCGACGCCCCTTGATGCCCCCGGTCGGGGACTGCATTTAAATTCCCCTTCCCATTGCACAGCTGTTCCAGTGTTTTCCAAAACGACTCTGGAGCTTAATTTGGATTTGAGCACTTTGGAGCCTGCACGGACCTAATGAGAAACGGCACATCAGCGGTCTGCCGCCACTGACACAGCCTTTTCTCAAACAAACAATTTAATACCTCTTCTGCGAGTCAATGAATTTATTAAAGGCAAACAGTCCCGCCTGCGGACCCTGCAGAATCCAGCACGTTGACTAAATGACATTTAGTCAAGTTGTAGCTTGGATGCAAAGACAACAGTAGCAGCTCAGTCTTTAAGCCTCTGTCCCAGGCCGCATATCATTTCCAATATCCCACGCAGCTCCTTCGAAGGGTCTGTGCCTGGCGAACCCCAGAGGGCTTCTTCAGGGTTAGTTAATAGTGAGAAAGAATCAGGCCAAATTTATGGGTATGGTCTCCCATGATTGCGTAAAAAATAAAATTAAAAGGAAGCCCCCAAAGAATAGTTTATCAGCGTGGTGATGGTACCCTCTCTGACAGGGAGGTCATAAAAGCATATTAGCGACCCCCTGATGGGATGTGTTTACTGGTGGAGTCAAGGAGATTGATCATTTTATCCAGGAATGGCATTTTCGTTCAACATACTGTTGCCATTAGCCCGGAAAACACACTAATCATCCGATGCATGGCACGCAATAAAAGGAGGAAACAAGCGCAATTATCGGGGTCTTTATAGACCTGGCTCCTCGTGGGACGCCCTGAAATGTGGTCTATTTATAGACTCTCTTCTAGAAACGCCTGTGCTCCCCCGGGCTCTGCAGTGATAGGATCTGGCGTCGTCCTCGCCTGAAGGCAAAGGAGAGTGCACAGGCCTCAGCTGAGCTTGGGCTAACTACGGGTGGGTTTGGAGGAATTCTGCACACTTCTCACACCTCTACAATCAACTCTGATTTCTTAGTGACCGACAGAACAAGTGTGGCCCCTTCCGAGAGCACCGTGCGTGTGCCGTGTGTGTGGGTCTGGAAACAGGTGTACCAGGGCCCCATCTTCCAGGTGAGGGCCCTGCGGCCCGATGGTCACGGGTCTTATTCAAGCCCGGAGTCACACAGCCTCTGACTCCAGCTCGTCTGCACGGCTCTGTCGTCAAAGGTGACGTCGATGGAAGAGATGCAGGACGCTGGTCCCGGAGTCGGAAGGAAGTGTAACCACCAGCGTGGCGTCTGGCACGTAGCCTCCCTTCCAACGGGCTCAACTGACCAAACGTCAGCAACGTTCTCAAGGGCGATGGCCCTGGGCTGTGATGCATAGCGGGCAGGCATGTGCGTGGCATCACGGGCTTGTCTCCATTGTCGGATTTATACCTATGAAGTCAGGCGACATTGCACAGCTCAACTGAGGTCACACAATCTGTAAATTCTGGAGCCTGCATCAAACACACCCAGATGAGAGAACTCTGTGTGCTCCTGGCCCTTCTCCGCCCTGGTTCTCCACGCACCTGTGCCAGGACACCCGCGTGTCCACCGGCGACACCACCTCCCACCCCTCCCCCTCCCGGTAGGCTGCAGGCCCGGCTCGGATAACTCACTGAGTCAGAGAAGCTCCTGTGCCCCCCCCACGTCCAGGCCAGCTCGCTGGGGGGCCGGGAAAGACACTCGAGCGTCGGTTTCCCTCCAGCGCACGAGCTGAGGCCTGAAATGTAAAGCGCATTAGTAGATTCTAATCCTGATGTCGAAAACACCCAGCGTTAACCTCCTGGGAGACACTCAACTCCACGTGGGACACTTGTCGGATTAACATTTCCGGTCAAGGCGCCAAGGACAGATTTTGCCTGGGTCAGGAGAGCGAGCCCTCGCGGAGGGGCGGGACAGAAGGTGCAGAGTAGAATGGTCTTCCAGAAACCCCACGAAAGCTGTCACTCCCCGCCTTCCTGGCTCCTGCGCTCACCAGCGGGCACCCCTCCAGCGCCCTCCCTACAGGCTGATCCTTCACGGTCGCCGTCTGTCCCCTGCGTCCGGTGCAAACAGCTGGCCGCACCTCTGCGACTACTCGAAGAACAAGAGGCTCGGGCTTCAGCCCTCAGCAGTCAGCAGCACCCAACTTGCATACTGGACAGCAACCTTCTCTCCTCCGAAGCTGGACCTTCTTCTTTTGTGAAATGGACACAATGATCAGCTTCATGTCCACAGCCATGGGGAGCTATGTGATGACACGAGGGGATGCACAGGGGTTCAGAAAATGTTCTAGAAGGCCTCGCCTGAACGACTGTGGTCGGAATGAATGGAAGGGCTTGGGAAGGGAAGCTGGCCTCAGGTCCACAGAGGACAGAGGGACTGGACCCAAACCCGACACTTGGTCATCTGGGAGCTTCCATGAAGCATTCTAGCATTTCCCCCCAGAAATCATAAATACTGTGGACAAAATTTCTCTATTTCAGAAGGGTTGCCAGAAGTGAACTTGACATGAGTCACATGAGCAAATTCAAACTTTTATAAAAATACCCGTGTCACTAATTTTGTCCTGACCAATAGCCCCACACTATTCATTTACTCATTATTTATTTTAGAAGGATTTTCTAAAGGACCCTCACAGCAAACAATGAGCACACCTAATAGTTTAGACACGCACGATTTTACCCAAAAATGTGGCAATACAGATTATCAGACCAAAATAGTAAAAGAAATAATAGGGAACAATTAGATAATTATCAGACTGTGTCCTGATTTTCATACCAAGGATGAGAAAAGTCATGAAAAAGGATTAAATTTAAAAATTATTTATTACCTTTTTTTTTTGTCCATTACACACACACACAGATGAGAGCATGGGGTTTGCTTCATAAAAGAAGTTCTCTGTTGAATCAGACGGCAGGAAGCAGGCAGCAGAGCCCGGGGGTGCTGGGGAGCAGGGGCCGAGCAGGGGTCCCCCGGCTCAGCCCATCGGCACTGGGGGTCCTGGGCGCCACTGCAGGCACTTCAGTGGGAAGGGGTGTGAGAGAGGCCGTGGGGAGGCCACCCAGCCGCCTAATCTCCCTGTGACTCAGCCACCCAACCAAGAAACTTCCTGGAGAGGAGAAGCAGCATTTGAGTTACAAGTTTTTTGGGAAGAAAGAAGAAAGAGAGGAAGGAAAGAAGAGGTAAGGCAGGCAGGCAGGCAGGCTGACTGTCACATCACTTGCACGTCCTTCCCTCCGTGGCTGTGGCCCTTTTCGGCTTTATTGTCACTTACAGACTTTCCGATGACACAGGACACAGGTTAAGGTGGAACTAGACAGGCCACGCGCTGTGCACGGCGATCCACGGTGATGTGTCCTCATGTGTGTGCGTCTGTGGACGTGGCTCCCGGGCTCAGAGACTGCAGAGTCCAGCACAAGTTTAAAACATGTTGGGCACAACACGGGACTATGACGTCCTAATGTCTTCTGACCGACCAGCAAAAATAAGCAGTAAAACTATTTTAAAGAATATTCTAGACATCGAGAAAATAAAGCTTCAATGCCCTTGCTTTTTCTCCGTTTGTCACCGGCTGCTGGAAGCCATCCGGGCTCGGCCACCCGCCTGCCGATGGGACTTCGCGGCTGCCCAGCGCCGCAGCTGGAGCAGAAAGGCACCGCCCAGCGTCCCATGACCAGAGCGTGCGCTAGACCGTGGGCGCCACACACGTGGTGCACTCACGCCCATGCCGGCCTCGCGGTCCGTGGGCCCCGTGCAGCAGTTGCCACACACACGACACAGCCGCAGACACCCGCCTCGGGCTCCGCGCAGAAAACCGTCCAGACCGAAGGCACGCGATGTAACGACGTGGAATACGTACTGGTGGGTGAAGGTGCATCCAGAGTGGCATGAACACCTGCTCTCTTGTTGGCTGAGGCTCCCTGTGGCTTTTGAGAGGAGGAGTGAGGCAGGGTGGGCCTCCGAGGCAGCAGCACCACTACCAGGGAGGAGGAGGAGGGGGCAGGTGGGGGCCCCAGGAAGATGGTGCCCAGTCCGAGGTTAGGATTGTTCCCCAGATGTAAGGAGCCTGAAGCCAGCAGGTGCGGCAGGGTCACAGTTCAAGCAGGGGGTGTCTGGGTCCGTGCAGGACAAAGCCTGCATTCTTGCGCCAGGCATCCCGGTCACCTTCTCACGTAAAGCCCACCCTCTGCACTGCCCTCCTGCGCCCGCAACCTGCTGGAGCCACATCTTCCTGGACCCCCAGTGACAAATGCAACGTAAACCCACGGAACGTAGGCACGTAGGTTTTCACCTGGAGGGCTGGCGTGCTGGCCGATGATTTGGGGGTGGGACATGAATTACCAGTCTGCACACACGGGAGCCGGTAGTATCGGCCCCCCGAGGTTACAGGAAACTTTCCATGTCTTCTTTGATAAATCCCTCACGGAACCTTGCTGTTGCATAAGAAGTGGGTTTTTTCCACACAGTTTCGTGTGCCTGTAGTATGTGGGGGTGGGGCGATCAAATTAGCGAAGCCCTGGACGGTGCAGGTCGACTCTGTGTTCTCTCTGGGCTCTGTCGTGCACATGACGGATGCATATTCAGCCTTTATCTTACTGCCATTGCTAACGTCTTTCCAAAAGTTATTTAAAACATAATTAAGATAATATGCTCGATTGCAGCAGGAAAATATAGGAAATGAATAAATGGTAAGAGAGAAGACGCAGCACCATATGGTCCTGTATCCAAAATACAGACATCTCAACAAAATTTATTGAAAAATAATTCCTCTTCGCATGCATAAAGATTATTTTTATGCAATAATCAGACACTGTGATCCCATTTCTTTTTTCTATTTGATGGGGGTTGTGAGGAACATGAGACGTGGGTGATTTGAACCAGCCAGCAGCTCCCCCAGGTAGAGCTCCCTGAAGTGAAGACTTCTCGTGACGGTGTGGGCTGGACGCAGGGCGTGGAGTCCCCGGCAGGGGAGCCCCACACGGACCCCGATGGAGGTGGCCACACTGGCGCTTACCTCCTTTTCAGAGACAAAGTCAGTGTGTTTATTCCTCCCGCGGGCGGCCACGTCTGGTTCTCAGAGCTGGGAGGGCCAGCACTTAGAAGGACGCGTGTGGTTTATAAAACCAGAGTTTCTCTGTCTGGAGAGAGCGAGAGGAAGCATGTCTGAGCGCGTGCACACGCATACGTATGCTGCTGCACGGATCACAGTTAGATCTTCTCTTCTGGTGTGGATGCACGAGATACAAAATGAAAAGGGCAGCGTGGAACGTTTCACGAAGCGAAGTGTCCTTAGCACCTCAGGGGGGGCCGGCAGGTGCAGACGAGGCAGCGTCCAAGGGCTCAGCCAGGAAGGGGGCGGCAGCGGGACCCTGCCGCCCCCGGCCTGGGCCTGGTGAGGGGGCAGTTGTCGTCTTTCTTTGGGAAGCAGCAGATGCTGGGCCCGTTCCTGATGACTCACACACGGGCGCTCCTGGCACCCTTCCCTGTGGACGGACCTGGCGGCCAGTCACGGGCCCCCGTGTTCCACGATCGCCGGTTACGGTTGTAATTTCAGGCCTCACTAGGCTATTCCCGACGTCGGCATGTATCAGCCGCCCGCTTTGGTGCCAGGGTGGCTAGCGACGGGTCAGCAGGGCAGAGTTCTCGGAAAGAAGAGAATAAAATCTTAATCCTGCCCTCTGCCAGGCTGATTAACAAATCAAACAGCTTCGTCCTGAGCTGAGACACTGAATTTCTGGCCTACAAGTTCTTGTCAGTGAAGAAAACCTTGAATTCTGTTTTCTAATCCTCCTGAAATGCCCAGTGGGGAGAAATTATATTTATGGAGGATTGTCTGAAGGACATGAAGTCCATAAATCCCCCTGGCTAGTTTACATTTTACCCTTGGATCAAAACAGACTGCTGGAGAGCGATATATTTGAGCTGTCTTGATTGGGGCCCTCTGTGGGATTGCTTCTTTGTACATTATTGTTCACTACTTTTTGTTTTTAATTGAATTCAGGGTAGTTGCAAGAAACAGATACACGAGTTGGTCTGGGTACGTGCGTGCGTGCATGTGCACATGTGTGCATGGAGAGAAGGTCATGCTGATGTTAGGGAGAGGATTCAGAAGGGCCATTTATTAAAATGCAAATGTGCGGGTTCCACCTTCAGGGATGCTGTTCTGGGTGGAGCCCAGGGCCCTTCATTTGATCAAACTATCAGTGATACCGATGCAAGTAGTCTGTGGGGCGTATACTGAAGAAGATTGCCCGGAGGGGTGCCTGGGTGGCTCTGGTGGGGAAGCGTCTGCCTTCAGCTCAGGTTTGCCGGATCGAGTCCCTCATCGGGCTCCCCGCTCAGCGGGGAGCTGCTTCTCCTCCCTCTGCCACTCCCCGTTTGTGTTCTCTCTCTATGTCAAATAAATAAATAAAATCTTTTTTTTAATTTAAAAAAATAATTAAAACATTTTTAAAAAGAGGATTGCCCTTGAGAACGTGGAGAAAACTCTGGATACTTAACTCTAGAAAAAAATCATGTACAAATTCTGTATACAATTCCAAGAGAATCGGAAGGATTACCACAGGTACAAATTTAAAAACCCCTCTGTTGCAGAAATGTTTAGGCTGACCAAACAGGTCACCCATCACCTGTTTAAAAAGGCACAGTAGCGACTCTGTCTCCAGGTTTCAGGGTTAGCAAAACCAGTGCTTTTCCAAAACATGTGGTTTATATTTATTTTATGATTACTGTGAATCTTGTCAGAGATCATAATTTCTCTGCATTGGTGATGAGGAAGCTCTTATCTAAATGTGCAAACCCACCTCCACCAGCTGGACAGGATTATAATATTATCGCAGTATGCCTATTGTACTCATCGTAGCGGCTTACCCAAAATTTTCTCTGCCACAATTCATCCAAAAATTGTTTTTGTCCTTTTCTGCTGTGTTTACAAATGCGGAAAGATAATTTATTAATGAGGAAAGCTCATTTGTTTATTATTTTGAATTGGCGAGTTAATCCTTAAGCTAATCTAGAATTATCAAGATGGGGTTTGGGAATCTCCCTTGTTTGTGACATGTGACCTTTTCTGATAGCTCTGAAAATAGAATTCTGCTGACTGGAACGCCAAGTCTGTTTTCTATAACTCCTTAAATAGAGACAAACATACAGGACTTTGAGGTGTGTAACACATGGTTAGGTTAAAAACTCTTCAGAGCACAGGCAGAGAACCAAAGTAACAGGAGGCACCAGGCAGACAACTAGACATGAGGGAAGCCAATGGGGTGTGTGAGTACAGAGGACGTCAGGGACTGTGGGGATGGACTCAGGAAAAGACAAAAATCTAGCATTCTTAGGTAAAAATACCCAAATAGAGAATATGACACAAAATCAAATGTTCCATGTGGGCCACATGTAAGCCTGTGGATTGTCACTTTCAGTATCTGCTGCATAGGAATATGGAGGCCCCTCCTTCATGGAGACAGAGTCCTTGGTGAGCAGTGAGTAAACACAATCCTCTTCCACAGCGAGGAATAGCAGCTTATTATTTTTGATATTAAAATACTGGTATTACACGATTTTCTGAATTAATGTTACCCTGAAGGGTTTATTTTGGTTTGGGTGGGGTAATGACCTTGTGATTTTATGAAGAGTCAAATCTAAATAATCAGACTTATTCAGTAGGTAAATTCTGGAAGAATCACAGGGGAGGGATTCATTAGTTTTTACTGTAGTGTTTGTGTGTTCTGTGAGAGACGCTGTTAAGGGATATTGTGAAAACTACTCAGGAGAATTTGATTTTTTTCTCATTAATAATAATCTCTGGGATTTATTTTCTTCCATTTTCATTGTTCTTTTGAAATCAGGGCTACTGGTTTCCATATTTTTTCTCAGTGATTTCTTCCAACAACATTTAGACGCATGTTGAAAAGTTCAAGTCAGATTTCTTTTCTGGCTCTACTCTATAAATCTTACCCTTTTATTATAAAAGATTTAATTGTGTGTTAGCAGCTGACAGTTGAGCTTTATTAAAAGCTAACGTTGGGAGTGGTGTTATACCTGCGTAAACGCTGTTTGGGTCGCAGTGCGTAGAGATTTGCTACTTCCACCGTGCAGCTGGGGGAGCTGGTAGATCAAGACGTAATGACTCTCCTGTGTTGTGAGCCAGTGAAGGACTCTGTTTAAATTCTTTTTCCCAGAAACACCAATACTGAATTTTAGTAGCAACATATTTAAAAACACATACTTGATTAAGGGATTTTCTTAAAGGAGATGAGACTGGGGAGAAGGAATCCAGAGTTTAGGTTCTGGTGAGGGGCCACTCGGGCCATATACAGCATCTCCCTGCCCCCAGCGCTTACTGAGTCAGCAGGCGTGGCTGAGAAGACTGCCAACTCCAGACTACTGGAAATAGTGTGTTTGCCAGAACATTCAATTAACAGAAGCCATTTGTACAGACATAAAACTAGGTTTGTAAGAACCCACATAAAGGCATTTCTAACATGCAACTGTACACGTGTGTGCATATGTGTGCACACATGCATGTGTGTGTGCGCTCATGCATGTACATGTGTGCAGGGCAGGGCTGTGCATCAAGAGAAGGGATAAAAGTAAGGGAAAAAGAAAGAGGAAAATACATTCCCAACATCTATCAACATTTTCAAAACAACTTCCCTGCTACTATCTTTTTCTCCAGCTCCAAAAGTGCAATTATATATGTAAATTGGTTATTTATATATGTGATAATATATAGTTATCATATATATGATTATATGCATGCATATACTCATCTGGATTCATTAACGTATGTTAATTGGCATGTAAATGGAAAATAAAAACAATATTAGAAGTGTCTATAATAGACTAGAAATTGAGTTTCTATCATTCTTAGACAAAGTGCTTCTGCCTCCATGTGGCCCCACTGTAGCCTTCCCAAACACAGGCCCTCGTGCTCTTCCCTATGAAACTCCTACCTAAGGCACACCCACTAAATATGCCAGATACATTCTCATAGTCCAGTATAGACTAATGAATTTTCTCCTTCTACAAGATTTACCACTTGGGTTTTTTTTTAATTATAAACTACAACAGACATGTAGTCATGCATGACATATACATCAAGGGTGTGTAACACTTCTATAACCAACCTCAGCCTAGAGGTGAGAGTGTGTCCATACCCCAGGCCTCCTGGGTCCCCTTCTCAGTACAACCCTTCCCCTCCACCCTGGATGAGCCTACTATCTTTTCTGACCACCACTATCTTTTTTAATTATAGTTTTACCACTTTCATATCTCTAAACTATATAGTTTGGTTGTCCTTGTTTCTACTTTTTATGTAAATTTGTATGTAAAAATTACATTGTTTTACCTCTTTCTCTCAACATTATATCTGTGAAATCCAGCCATATCACTGCATGTAGCTCTTGTTTATTTTCATTGCTGTGTCATATTACATTAAAACTGGAATCTGTACAGGTACTGAACAGACACCACCCCCTATATTTATCCCTTCTAATGTAGGTGGGCATTTGGATTTTTTCAATATTTATTTTTACAGACAATACTGATTATGCATCCTGGAGCACCTCTCATTCATACCACTAGCAATAGAATTACTTAAGCATAGACTATGCGTCCCTTTCAGACTTACTGGACAATGACAAAGTCTTCCAAAGTATCTACTGACTTATACTACCACACGGAGTGAAGGAGACTTCTCGTCGTCCCACAGATGCACAACCATTTGATCTCAGAGACTTTGTCATGTTTATCAATCAGGCACTGCCAATATTTCCTTACCTCTAGAAATGAGCTATTCTCTCCCATCCTCCCCAGTCACATGCTCTCCCATGCCACAGATTCCATGTCCTCCAAGGAGACTTGCCCACCTCACTAACCAACATCAACCCGCTCCTCCCATGTCTATGGAATTTACGCTCAATTACTTCTTCATTTGATCAAATTGTACAGATTTGGATTTTCTACTCAGATATTTCAAGTGTGTGTTTGGAACCTCCTCAGTTGACTTATAAACTATTGAAAAGCAAAAGTGATATTTATAAATATTTTTTATTTCACACAGAACATAGATAATTCCAGGTTGAAGAGAGATTAAGGAATAGTGTATAAAAGCATAATTGGTGATGACGTGTGTGTGTACATATATATAATTATATGTATAATATATGTAAATTATATAATTTATATATATGTAATATATATTTAATTTATCAATAGTTTTGTACTGAATATTTATAAGAGAAAGAGGAATAATAACCACTTAATAGAACAGAGAGAACTGATGGATTAGAAAACAATTTGTAAATGGACTTTTATTTTACATGAGCTCATTCTAAAATCCATCACAAATAAAAGAGAAAATTTTCTGCATATTTCTGCAAACTTACCTAGAAGTTACTTGTGAGTCTTTAAAGTGGAGAGCAGCAATATATGTGCAATATCCCATATTACGGAAATGCTATAGACAAGTGGTTAGGAGCACGGATTTTCAAATTGAAAAGACTTCAATTCATACTTAATATCTGCCAGTTGAGAGCTGCACTTCATTGTGTAAGTTACTTAACCTTAATGAGCTTGGTTTTCTGCTTGCAATGTGGGCATTTTGATAGGGATACTATGTGCAATCCACAACTTCTGAGACAAGTATTATTTATTATTATTATTATTATTATTATTATTATTATTATTACCCCATTTCATGCATTAGAGAGACAACTCAGGCTCATATAACTTAAGGGACAAGACTTAGACCAAAAGCTAGTGATTGCTAGAGGTCGGACCGGACCTAAAGTTCTCTGAGTCTGTACTCCAAGTCTTTGCCACAGGGTCATAGTGTCATAAGTAGCTATTCTAAAACTCCTTAATATTTGTTTCTACTTCATGTCTCAGCCAAACCAGGCAAAAAACACAATAATTTACCCTACCCCTTCCTCATAGCCCAGTGTTTACTGTCCTCCATAAATAGAAGTTCACTTATGTGATAGTGATGCTGCTGACGGTAGTGACATTGATGATGACAGTGATAGTGATGATGATGGTAATGATAGTAATGATGATGATGATGCTGATGATAATGATGATGGTGATGATAATGATGATGGTGATGATGTTGATGATGGTGGTGGTGATGGTGATGATGCTGATGATGATAGTGATGCCGGTGATGGTGGTGGTGGTAATGATGATGGTGATGATGGTGATGATGGTGATGGTGATGATGATGATGATGGTGATGATGATGGTGATGATGATGGTGGTAATGATGATGGTGATGATGATCATGGTGATGATAATGATGATGGTGATGGTGTTGATGACGGTGGTGATGGTGATGATGCTGATGATGATAGTGATGATGGTGATGGTGATCATAGTGATAGTAGTGGTGGTGATGGTAATGATGATGATGGTGATGGTGATGCTGGTGATGGTGGTGGTGGTAATGATGATGGTGGTGATGATGGTGATGATGATGATGGTGATGATGATAATGATGATGGTGATGGTGATGCAGGTGATGATGCTGGTGATGATGATGATGATGGTGATGCTGGTGATGTGGGTGATGCTGGTGATGATGATGATGGTGATGATGATGGTGATGCTGGTGATGTGGGTGATGCTGGTGATGATGATGATGATGGTGATGATGATGGTGATGATAATTATGATGGTGATGGTGTTGATGATGGTGGTGGTGATGGTGATGATGGTGATGATGGTGATGATGGTGATAATGATGGTGATGCAGGTGAGGATGGTGATGATGGTGATGGTGATGGTGATGATGATGATGATGATGGTGATGCTGGTGATGTGGGTGATGATGGTGACTATGATGGTGATGATGTTGATGATGGTGATGCAGGTGATGATGGTGATGATGGTGATGATGGTGATGGTGATGATGATGGTGATGATGATGATGATGGTGATGATGATGATGATGGTGATGATGGTGATGGTGATGATGATGGTGATGATGGTGATGTGGGTGATGACGGTGATGATGGTGAGCACTATGATGACTAGAAAAGTGTACCCTTTTCTTCAGATCATACAGCATGAGGAAATTCTAGTCTTTATTTCTAATCAGTGACAGGATATATTTCTAAAGCTCACATATTTTAATGAGTGAAGGCTTCTCCAAACCTTTTATAAGACTACGATCTGCTCAAATATAGGTTGGGGCTGGAATTCAATTTGTCAGTCTAGGTGTACATGTTTAAATCCATTGTGTAGTGGCACTGGATTGGATTTATTTTCACTCGGCAGCATAACCTCTAGGACTCTTTTCAGTGAATTCAGAAATTATGAGCTCTCCTTTTGTCCTTAGTAAGGTAGAAATTCTCTGAGGGATTTCATAAATAAATGTAAAGGTGAACTTCTTGATATGAATTTTACATATTTGACATACAACCTGGATAGTTCCTCTAGCATGGATCTCCAACTGGTTGCTTTTTACTGGTGATGCTCTTAGAGCCATGTGCTGTAACTGAGGGAATATTCTTAGAAGATTGATTTCATAGCAAGACTTAAGGCAACTCAGATTGCCAATTTCTATTACTTCTGCTGAAAAACAGTTTTTGAATCCTCCATATCATGTAAGAACTGTGGTCTAAAAACTATTTTAACCAGAATCAAACTATTTAAAATTAGTGGATAACCCCAAAGCTTCCTACACAGAAAAAAATACAAGTTGTACCTGTGTTTTGGTTGCGAATTTTAAACAACAAAAAAGAAAAAGCCCAGAAAGCCACTAAGCCAGTGAAAGCTTCTGGGATTTTCACCAGAGATAACTCAGGAATTTCAATATAGGAGAGGTTTGTA
Source organism: Ursus americanus (assembly GCF_024610735.1). Lineage (NCBI taxonomy): Eukaryota > Metazoa > Chordata > Mammalia > Carnivora > Ursidae > Ursus > Ursus americanus. Next base: position 35,632,683 of record NC_142157.1, read on the forward strand.
GTTCGGCAGGGGGTAGTATGGCATACTTTTTACCATCATAAATTTATTTAGGGTGAGTGGGAGCACACGGTGGGCATTTGGGAGGTCAAAGCCCCTGGCTCACCCCTTGGCTCAGCCTACATTCTCTATTTAGGAATCAGAGAGTGAACCAAGCTCCATGTGTCTGTACAGTTACTTGGTCTCTCTATAATGACACACCAGCCTTGTCACCTGGTTGCAGCACGTTTGCCATATTTCAAAGGAGGTGGGACCGAGGCACCCAGCAGTTGGTGGTCTGCCAAGCTGAAAATAACATTTAACAGGCTTTTAATCTACTGTGTGGGTTACCGTCCCCGTGAGTGTCGTTGTAGTGCACAGATTTAAAAACTCAGAACAAAGGGTTATTTTCACACTTGGCATTCATAGCTGGCGGTGTTATTATTGTGGCTTCGGGAATCAGACAGAGGGTCCCTAACAAGTGCAACGTTTCCATTCACCACCCACGCAAATATGCCCGTATTTAACAATAAACAAGACACGAAATCCAGACAGGACACTATTTCAATCAAAGCCAGGTGATTAACCTCAGACCCAAAGCTGGTTTTCAGGAGGAGGCACGGACACTGTCTAAAAATACGCTCATTCCGTCAAGCGGTGGAGGTCTGTTTACAGAGGAACAGGTGCGGAGGGAAGTGCGGACCAAGGGCGGGGCACTTCATAGGGCTGTGCTCCCAGCTCTGAGCGCTTAATAAATACTTGGTAAGTGAAAGATTCAGCCAATTAATTACTGCGTGAATGGGTCTCGACAGGCCACTGGGAGGCCCAAGAGCAGATCACCGGGAAACGTCGGCAAGGGTGTATGTGGTTCATTTACTGCTCCCATAGCTCCTTCTCGTGCCTGCCAGGGACCCAGACCACTCTGGCCTCAGCCTCGGCACCCTCTGTGTTCATTATTCTGACCTGAGTCTATCAGGATCTCAAACCAGAATATGCAGACGTAATGCAAAAATATGCCCAAAGAAGTAAACAATAAATAAACTGACCACCCATGAATTAGCAAAAAAATGAGGAATTTTATGTTTTTCTCTAACCTGCACCACCTAAGATTGCATAAATAGCACAAATACATCATCAAATGCAAAAATAAAAATGATGGATACTGTGTGGCCAAAAATTTGAATGCTGGCTTTTTTTAGTGTGGAGGAAGTTTTATTACTTACTTAGCAAAACTGTATAAGAGGCAGTCACTGTTGCGTGCTAGGCGTTCTGAAGATGACGCGTTTTTAAGTCTACTGAACAGAAACAGAAAATGTCACATCATGTCACTGTGAAATGTGCTGGTGGCCTGTTAGAGTCATCCTGCGGCGTGGGAGCAGTTAGTGTGCTTGGCCTGACAAGCCCGCGTGTTTCCACCTGGTCTGCGCTCTGAGCTCACACACTCCCCTCTCCAGGGCCCTTGGCATGGAGCCCAAACGCCTCCACTCTGCCTGCAGAGTCCTGGCTCCCTTCTGACCTTCACAGCGACCCCCACCTTCCCTACACCTTCTGCTAGAAGGACACGCCGAGCTTGGGGACACCACAGTGGCCGGGACACTTCTCCCCGAATTCTTGGACTCCCCTGCTTCCCCAGTCTAGTGTCCAATGCTCTGCCCTCAGCAGAGAGGCCTTCCTGGCTGGGGGGCCGTCTCCCAGGGCACAGATGGGACGGCTCAGAACAACAGACATTTCACCCTCCCCCACTCTGGAGACCAGCCATCCAAAATCAAGGTGTGGGCAGGGCCGCACTCCCTTCAAATCCCCCAGGGGAGGACCCTTCTCACCTCTCCCAGCTTCTGGGGTCTTGTCAGCGGCACAGTTCCTGCCTCTATGCCCACAGGCACTCTCCCTGGGGGGTCAGGACCCTTCCAAGTCCCCATGACCTCACTCACCTTCATGGATGATATCTGCAGTGACCCTGTCTCCTCCATTTCTAGGCACTGGGGGGGGGGGTACCCACGCTGGGTGAGGTGTGTCCTCGCTCGTTCCCACTGCAGGCCCCCCCGACCTGCCCTGCACAGCACTTGCTGCACCTGCTGTCTCGGCTCACTTATTCATCGGTTCACTCTGTGTCTCGTGCCACTAAACGGTCACCCCCGTGACAGTGAGAACCTTTGCTGTCCCATTCTCTGCCCAGTTCCCTAAATCCAGGAGCAGCGGCCCGATAAATGCAGAATGAATGAACGATGCTTCCATCACAAAACTAACTTAAGGCCACTACGAACAGCAGGCTAAGGTTTAGGGTACCGGCCATATGCAGAGACACGCTCACATCGTAGCGTTCTGCGAATTAAAACCAGCTTCACGCCTTATCTCCTTTGATTTTTACAACAGCCCAGCTAGACGTGCAAGCGACGTTTTCTCCACTATTTAACAGAGAAAGCTGGGCTCAGGGAAATGAACCCTCAGCCTGAACAGCAGAGGCCGAGCTCGGAAAACACCTGCGGCTCTGCTTCTCTTTCCTTTCCTTTTTCCCAAAAAATGACCCCAAGTATGCTCACCGTCCCATGGAGGGTTGTGTGCGTTCGTGAAGAGACAGATGAGTGGGGAGCCTGGCGAGGCTGGGGCCGGTGTGCTCAGGGCTCACGGCTCGGCCGCCCGTGTTCCCCAGAAGGACAGGGCTTTCGGTCTGGGGCTCTTTACTAATTGGCCTATCACTTGTCGGGCAGAATGACAAGTGAGGTGCAAGAAAGAGAAGCCAAGAGAGAAAGAACAGTGGCCACTCGCCCCCGGCCTCCACCCCAACCTGCTGGCCCCCCAGGCGGGCACCTCCTCCAGGCTGGCTCCAGGCTGGGGTCTCGCCTTCCCGAGGCTTATTCTGGGCACAACGAAGTGCTTGTTGGGGGAGCTTAGAGTCCGTCTCATTTAAAGACTGGTTGGGTTGAAATAACTGAGATGGTTCTCACCCAAGGATTACTATTCAGGCACACGTCCCATCTTCACGTTCCCTCGTGGCTGGGAAGTATCTGAGGTTTGCTAACGCAGGTGGAGACAGGCCTCCACACGTCTACCGAGGCTGGGCGGTGCCGTGGAGACGCTCCTCCCCCGGGGTCAGGAAAAGCCTACGCCAGAGCGCGTGGAGAAACAAGGAAGGCGTGCGAATGTAGAAATGCCACCAGCTGGTGTAGCCGGATCTCGGGCCCTGCCGTGCAGAAGCTTCCAGAAATACTGGGTTGTAGCCCACCCGAAGACACGAGGTCAGACAAACCTGTGGGTCCCCACGAGGAAACGGCATGCCGGTCAATGTCTCAGGGTTAAAATATCGGCAGATAATACTGGCGAAGGGAGGAGCAGATGGGGGGACATCTGGCCACGGCCCCTCGCACAGCTGCGAGAATCCGAAGAAGGAAAGCTAGCTGGTGTGAGCCGCCTGGTCACGCCGCCCGGCCCGCCGCCAGAATCTGCGTGAAGAAAGCAGACCAGCCTGTTGGCAGGCTGACAGAGGAAGCCCCGTTCTCTGCGCAGGGGAGGGCAAACATCGTGCGAGCAGACCGCAGTGTGCTCCGGGCTCGACCCTCTTTGCTGACCGAGAAGGACGCACTTCCTAAAATACCGGCCTGTTAGGTAGGCTGTGTCCTGCAGAATCCCAGAACCATCCCAGTGTTTCCAACCCGGCAGAAAGCAGATAAACGTACCCCCGGTTAGGAGAGGAAGTGGTTTGGGGACATTTGTTCATGTCGGGACCCCGTCGGGGTCACACAGACCCCGACGCAGGCAGACATGGGCCGCGCTGGGTGCCCCTGGGGGCTGCGGCCCACTGACGGCGTGAGGGTCCTGCCACCCGGCCCCATCTATACAGGAGAATGCATGGTGATTGGGGTCCCACGGTTCCACCGGTGGCATCTGGGCATTCGTCAGTTCTTACACCAATTTGGTAATGCGCTCCCCGAAGGGCACTCTTCAGGGAGAGGCCTCAATTAAGATTTCTGCCTGCAGCAAATCACGCGAACGGCATACGTCACACTACAGCAACCCGGACACAGATCATTGGCCACTCAGACCCACTCGCATGGTGTGAACAAATATTACCATTTCCATTTCGCTATGGATCGTTTCTGAATATGATTAAAAAGGCAGAGCCAACTGCAGGAATTTTATACATTCATTTTTCACCAAATCTGAGAAAATGTCTGCATCTTTTCAAAGAAAGTACTTGCCTAAAAGTCTACGGTATCTTGTAAGTTACGGAATAGTCGTGTGCTTACGGGAGTCTATGTATAAGATAACAGAATGGATACTTTATATTGAATGCTTTCGTAAGGCACACCAAGAAACAGAAATATGACCTCTTCTTGTAATTCCTGCAGTGTGTGAAAAATAAGGAGTTGATATATTAATACTAAATTAGTACAACAGAAAGACTCCAATCTGCTCTGAATTCCATTAATTCCCTTCCATCTGTCTCTCCCTCCTCCTGTGCGGAATCGAGGCACGTCTTGGCCGCACTGAGGGCAACTCCTTGGAGCTCAGAGGAGCCGCAGAGCCCACGCAAGGCTCTTAGGCCTCTCGTCACTCGATTCTGCACAGAAGGGGATCTGTACCTAGTTAACACCAGCCCGAAACCACGAATTGAACAGCAAACACCTCTTTGCACACATTTCGTTCTTAGGCCGTTTTTCTGCCACTGTGCCTATCACAGATTACATGCACCCTTTTGTGCTTTTTCTCAAGTCCGACCGCGTCTTGGGCATACGGCAGATGTCCCCGCTGCAGCGCTGTGACCCTCAGCCTCCGTGGTGGCGGTCTTTGTCAGGGCCCGGAGGCGGTCAGGGCAGGCCGTGGCCGAGCCCGCGCCCCCGTGTCCCCTTCCTCATGAGCTCTACGACACAATCCAGCCCCTGAGCCCAGTTCTCTCCCTGCTCCTGCGCATTTGCACCCGCCTGCATTAAGCTCACCAGACAATTCTTTTTACTGGAGTGTGTGAAGGATGTTTATTTAGCGGGTTTTTGTTTGTTTTGTTTGTTCGAATCATTTGCAACCAAAGAGCTCCGGCAACATGAATGTTACCATCCTTCTCAACCCGAGAACCAACCTAGGACGTTTAAAACCTTTGGCCTGAGCCCCACCCAGGGACCCTGTTTGATTTGGGAGGTGTGCTACCCCAGACTCTGGCCAGAAGAGGGGGGCCTGGAACCCAGCCGGGCTGCTGCCTGAGGCTCTGGGCTCAGGTAGCCCCCCACTCACCGTGGTGCCTCTCCGGCCAACGTAGCCCCTGCAGCCACCCTGACACACGGCGGGGACCCAGGGCCCTGAAACACCGGCTGGCGAGGCCTACACTGACGAGGAAGGAAAAAAGTTCTGTTTTCTCTCTTCTTTCCTCTTCCTACCCCAAAGCCAATACGTACACTCATACGTTTCTAACTTCCAATGGTGTTAGCTCTTTTCTTGGCATTCTAAATTTGAGAACCTCATATGCAAACCCAGATTTCTGGTTTCACTTAAAATATCTCCAGTCCTGGGCCACCTTCCCATGGGGTAACAGGTGTATCGCAGCCGGTCCTCCCTACGCCCCATCTTCCCCAACGCGGACGTTATGCATCGTTACTCCGGGCTTCCTCTCGGGGTGGATAAGCCCTCTGTATGACCATAGTTCTCAAAATAAGACAGCAACACAGAGGCCAAGAAAGCCAGTGCAGCATCACTGACTGATCACAGTCGAAGCAGACCTGCCTACAGACCTCACTTGCTGCTCCAGGCACACACCGACCAGTCCCTGCAGACGTTTCTCGCTCCTGACCTCAAGTTTGCAGCCTCTTTGTCTGTACTGTTCAGTTCAGCAGATGATACACTCAGCTGTCCATCTAGAGTTTCCTTCCTATGTGGAATATTCATGTTTGGAAATTAGGAAGGATAATGCAATAGTCAAGAATTTTACTTCTCATGTCCCCGCCAGCAGATACGATCTGTCGTATTGCCATCTAGGAAGCTTCCAATGGGTGTGTGTTGGTGCCTCACACACACACACACACACACGGCTGTCTCTCCTTCACAGCTGACAACTACAGCTCGGATGCCTGGCCCAATGACAAAGGTCAGGGCAGACGGTCAGCTGACGGGGCGCCTCTAGGAATTGTGCTTCTCTCCTTCGGTAAGGCCGGAGACGGCCCAGAGCTTTCACCAGCTGAAGTAGATTTTAACCCCCTGCCAGGCCTTCTCAGACATGCAGCTGCCGAAATCTGAGGATGCAGCCGGAAGAGGGAGGGACAGTCATATATTTCATTTCTCATCGGGTGACACGTGAGCACCACAGCCAGGCCGACGTGTCCTCCTTTGGTATCACTCTGGAAGCCTAAATGCGAGTAGGCTCCAGTTCTAACACGCGTAGCCGCTCAGTAAACGCACACACGTGAGGCACTAGGATGAACGAAGGACACATCGCTGCCTTCATTCTGACCTCCAGCAGCTGTGGGAGGGCCTCGTCTCCACCGTGAGATACAGTTCACCACACTGTGTCAGGCATGTGTCACAACAAGGGCACAGGGCTGTGTGGACCGGGGGACGGGGCATCTCCTTCATCCTCACGGTGAGGCCAGAACTGCTGGAGACTGGAAAGTTGAAGTCACTGATACGTACCTACACCTGTACCTACCTGCATCCCCACTGTGTGCCCACATGCCTACCTGCATCTCTACTGTGTGCCCACATGCCTACCTGCATCTCTACTGTGTGCCCACATGCCTACCTGCATCCCACTGTGTGCCCACATGCCTACCTGCACCCCTACCTGTGTGCCCACATGCCTACCTGCATCCCCACTGTGTGCCCACATGCCTACCTACACCCCTACCTGTGTGCCCACATGCCTACCTGCATCCCTACCTGTGTGCCCACATGCCTACCTGCATCGCTACTGTGTGCCCACATGCCTACCTGCATCCCACTGTGTGCTCACATGCCTACCTGCATCCCCACTGTGTGCCCACATGCCTACCTGCATCCTTACCTGTGTGCCCACATGCCTACCTGCATCCCTACCTGTGTCCCCACATGCCTACCTGCACCCCTACCTGTGTGCCCACATGCCTACCTGCACCCCTACCTGTGTGCCCACATGCCTACCTGCATCCCCACTGTGTGCCCACATGCCTACCTACACCCCTACCTGTGTGCCCACATGCCTACCTGCACCCCTGTGTGCCCACATGCCTACCTGCATCCCCACTGTGTGCCCACATGCCTACCTGCATCCCTGTGTGCCCACATGCCTACCTGCATCCCCACTGTGTGCCCACATGCCTACCTGCACCCCTACCTGTGTGCCCACATGCCTACCTGCACCCCTACCTGTGTGCCCACATGCCTACCTGCATCCCCACTGTGTGCCCACATGCCTACCTGCATCCCTACTTACATACCTACTTAGCTATGTACTTACCTTCATACATATGTATGTACATGCATACACGTGTAGCTATATATATATACACAGACCTACATACCTACATGTGTGCATATCCACACATACGTGCATAAAACGTATCTGCCTGTGTGCACACCTGCCTACCGCCATAGCCACCTACTTACATGGAAAGGCAGGTTTCTCTGTCCTCACCAAATGAGCGGCCAGGAGAACACAGTTCTGATGCCCAGGTCAGTCTAAAACCCACACAGCTTGCTTCCTGCCCCTGAAGTGCAGGGAGGCCTTCCTGGAGCCGTCACGGGGCAGAGCAGAACTTGGTGGGGAGGACAGGAGGGGCGGTGCCGGCACGTGCCTCTGGCTCAGCCCGCATCTGGGGCACGAAGCAGCTCTGTGGAGGGGTCCACACAGTGACTCTTCTTATTCTGAATTTCTCTCACATGTGAGTGTTTAACAAATGGCGCACTGTGAAAATGGGAGTGTTTAAAGAAAATTGTGCACACCAGGAATTTCAGCCCTGACTTGTGTGTGTGTCACTTTTCAAACCAATTTTCCAGGATTTGTTTCCTTTGCAGCCAAGTGAGAGCAATAAAGCCTGCCCGTTTGAGAGAGCGTGGTCCTGGGAAACTCCCGGGGATTAATGTGACTGAGCGTGCAGGAAATTGTGTTTCAGCAGTGCTGATGGGCTGCTTGTGAACACGTCACATCAAGGCCAATTTGTTAAGCAAGAAATATCGGCTGTGGAAATAGGAAGGCAAAATGGGGAAAGACAGATCCAAGAGCAGATTTGATGTGTGTCTGTGCCGCTAATAAATGAGAGGCCAGCTCTTTCATTCAGTAAAAGAAAACCCCCCGACGCCGGCGGAGCGAGAAGGGATGCTCCCGCTTAAGTCACTTCCCGTCCCACTTGAAGCTGGAGGGTAAGGAGTCCCCACACCGCCAGCTTGATTCGGTAAATGGCAGCTTGTCACGCTCCTGCGCCTACTTGCCGCCTCTGTAAACACCTCGGTGCGGCCGTGTCTCAAGGACGCCGACCACTGACATCAAGGGTCACCAACAAGTCAAAGCGACGTCGCAGCCTCGGCCGGCGCCGTTGGGTTTTGCCGCTCTTGGCGTTTGCTCTGTTTTTGCATAGTTCCTCCGCGTTGGGGATGGAAGAAGTCGGGCCATTTTCAAGAACTGCGTTGGCGTCACGTAGCAGTCAAAGTGACGGGGTGCTCCCTGGGAAAGACCACCACTGAGCCATCGGAACGACGGTGTCTCGTGGTGGGAAGACAAGGCATCTCTGAGTTTCCCAGACGGACCTTTGTTTCTTCTCAAGCAAAATGCTGTTGGAAATGACTTGCTTACTGGAGAACTTAGTCACGTTTTCTGTAAATATTTGCATAACAAGCACAAAATGACTATAAAGTTTTCTCAGAGTTACGGCCTAACAGAGAGTCGCCATTATTATATTATGCCATTAAGATGATTATAACTTACAATGTTAGGGTCCTGGAGTTCCAGTAATGGGGTTTTCTAGACCCCAAAGACCTAGCGCCGAAAGTGTCCAGAAAGATAACGAACAGAACTACACGGTGGGAAGCAGAAAGGTGTGCTGGAATGTGCCGTGTAGAAATGTATTGCTTTGCTTGGCTTTTGTTCTTAGCATGATTTGAATCTACAATCTAAATCCTATAAGATTTTTAGAAAAAAAGAGAACAAGAGAGAAATAAGAGGTTTTCTATAGGTTCCAAGATGCATCCCATCATAATTACCATGCATGAGAATATTAAAGTCAGCTGTTAGAATGCTTATAGTGGGGGAAAAAAAGAAGAAAGAAACACATTAAAATCACATCAAGAAACAGGATGAAAAAGGAAAGTGAGTTCGATTGTAAGTCGGAACACCTAGAAATGCAGTTTGTAAGGTGAGCTACAAATTTAGCTCAGAGCTTCCTTGTAGCTGGAGTAAAAGGGAAATTGGATGGTATCACAGTTTGTAAACTCGCCGTCACGAGGAAAGGACAGAGGTGCCTCAAAAGGAGCCCAGGAGGCTCGCTCGTGAGTTTTCCCAGGGGCAGTACCGACAGGAAGAGTAGTCCTCACGGCGCGGGGAAGCTGCGACGCGTGTAACAAGAGGGTTACACCAGGTCTGTGTCTGCGTGCGCGTGTCTTTCAGTTTTTATCTCTGTGGCTCTTTTTTGCGGTAAAAAATACGTAACATTAAACTTACCGTTTTAACCACGTTTAGGTACAACTCAGCGGCATTAAGTACATGTCGTATCCTTGTACTTCAGCAGGAAGATGAAATTGAGACTCGCAGATGCTAAGTCGCAAAGCCGTTAGGAGCAGAGCCAGGATTTGAACCCAGGCAGTGGAGCTCTGGAGTTTACATCAGTAACCACTGTTCTGTGCCTGTCCTACGTCGTTGGGTGAAGGCAGCGCCGTTTCTGGATATGCTCTTGTAAGGGGCGCACAGTTCCAGGTCACTTGTTAACGGGCGCACAGCAAATGCTGTTATTAGACAGGCTCTGCTCGCGCCCCAGCCCGTTCACGGCTGTACGAAGTGGGCCCAGGAAATAGGACTGCCCCACCCGAGCCAGGCAGAGGCGTTCAGAGTTTTGGATTACAGGCAGGGTCCTCAGAGGGCAAGCCCGGCAGGCCTGTGCACGGCTCTGGGCTATGGGGCAGCTCAGGCGCCCGGGTCCAAGAGGCAGGTGCAGGAAGAGCGAATATAAATTCCATCTGCTAAACAGTCACGTGCACTGGGTGCAAAATGCGTGTGCATTGTTCCCCTTCTCAGAAAGAGGAGGGCTGCCCTTCTCACACTCTCATGTGCAGCTCGGGCTGAGGTGGTGGTCACTTGTCCAGGCTCAGAGGGCCAGCGGTGGGCAGAAGGGACCTGCACGCGGTGCTCACCCCAGCTTGTGCAACACACGCCCTCTCAGGGGGAGAGTTTCTGTCCCAGTCCAGCCTGTGGGACTCCACCCACCCTACCCTTCCTGGCTCTTCACCTCCGAGTCTGTGCTCGCCAGGCCCTGAGCCTAGCAAACCAGGCCTGACTGTGGATGAGGGCCTCCATGTGAAAGGAACAGTCACCCGTTTGTCCCCTGTGTCCCGGGGAGCCACCACTGCACAGATTCCTGCAGATGACCAAACATCAGGACTTCTCCCCAATCCCACCTGGGTCCACATGGCAGGCAGCCTGCCCGGGTTGCATCTGTACCCCAGATCCTTGCCCTGAACCCATTCCCTCTGAATGGGGTCCCAGCCTCCTGTCTGATCCCACCATAAGAACTGGGCTCTGTCCTGCCAGCCATGCGCTTGAGTTCTGGGCAGCTCCACACATTGTCCTGCAGCTGAGATGGGGAGCTGTGGCCACAGGCCACACTCGCTAACCTCTCACCACTGGCCTGCCCCTTGGGAACAGTTGTGCTGGCCGCTGGGTCCCTCAGCCTGGGACTCATCTGCTCCTCGGAGGGTCCCAGGGAGGACCCTTGTGTCTGACAGCCAACAGCGTGGGATCGAAACTTCAGAGGGCAACCATGCCCGTCGCCCTGTGACGTTGAGATCTTTCCAATAACCATGGCCATGCACAGAGACAGGACGTTTTCAGCCTGCTCATTTAGCAGCTGGACTCAGGACACTGAGTTGCTTAAATGGGGGCAGTGAGAAAGCGAACAGGCATTGGGGAGATTCTCAGAATCCCACGTATATTTGGCCATTGACAACTTCAGACCCTGTGTCGAAAGGGCAGGAAAAGGAAGCGGCATGTCAGCGTAAAGGTCACGGGGTTCCTTCCTGGGCTTCAGCCGCCCTGCCCACGTAGCTCAGAGTCTCCACGTGGTACTTCAGGGTGACAAGGGGTCATCAGAGTTCATACTTGCCTGCAGTGTAGACCCGTTTGGTTGGCACCGGCATCCTTTCCATTCCCGCGACCCCCCGACCCCCGACCCCCCGACCTTTATTTCCAGGCTCCGAGAAGGCTTGCTGAAGGTTCATTGAATGGAGATCCTTCATTTAGCAGACAGAGAAACTGAACACGGACACACAGCCACAGGGATTACCTGCACCTGCTGACATCCCACACGAGCCACTTAAATCCGCCAGCGGAGGGCTTCTGGCCTGAACCGGGCTTGGGAGCAGCGAGCTTCCCAGCCGATGAAAGGCTCAGCCGTGGACACCTGTGTGCGCGCTCTGGGGAGATGGTCCACACCTGTCTTCAGATTTCCAAAGAGAGAGGTGGCCCACAGACCTCCTCCATCAGATTTAAATCTAGCACACGATTAGTAATATAGCTCTCGTCTGAACTAGATGTGGGAGACAGTAGCAAGGATGCTCTCGGAAGAGCAAACACCGTACCCGTCACCCGGGAAGAGACGCGTAGGTGACTCTTTCTTTCCATCTACATATTTTTACGGAAAAGGCTAGAACCCCTCATGTTTATTTGCTTATTAGCCCTTTCGAATAAGGATAATTAGCCCCGTTGACCAGATGAGAAAGCCAGGGTTTACGAGGTGTGGCTGCCCCCGTCCACCTGTCCTGAGGGGCCGTGTGTTCTCAAGGGGCAGCTGTAGGAGCCTGCGGCTGTGGCCTGAGTGCCGGGGCAGCGGTCTGGGCAGAGGGGCCAGGACATGTCCCTGGACTACAGTTCCTCAACCATGGGCAGTCCGAGGCTTTAATCTCTGATTGTGAGGGAAGGAAATGACCGCGGCTCCAAGTCGTCTGCCGCTTGTGAATTTAATGCGTCACACACTTACGGCTCCCAGCTGGACACGGCACGTGGAGTGCCGTTTACACAACAGAGGGCCGTGGCATCCAGGAGCCTTCCGGTGGTTTCCATCCGGCCGGCCCAAGGGTGGGTGGTGGGAGAGGTGCCCTCGCCTCCAGGGATGACAGGTAGTCCTCACACTTGCCAGATCCGCCGTGCAAATAAGAGTTCTGGTGCCGATGGCCTTTCTGATCCGGTTGCCATGGGAACGGCAGTCAGATGGAAGAGGATAAGGAACGGAAGTTATAAAAAGAAGGCTGTCTTTAAAACCCTTACCTTGTCTCCCCCAATCTTGCACGTTTCCATGGAAGCAGAGCAATAACCGGGCACCAGGCGCGCTCAGGGGGCCTTGCTCTCCAGGGCTGTCAATCCGACGGCTCAGGCCTCTTTCAGGGGCATCGATTCATCCCAGATGTGAGAACAGCAAGTTTTATGAGGCGTCCACGACACAGGACCCTGCCAATGGCCCAGGGCTCGGGTGTGCAGCCGTCCCCCGCCCGTGGTGACCAGCAGGGCTGCGGCTCCTCCCTGGAAGATGTCCCTGGGGGACACACGTGCAGCCCAGCAGAGGACGGCCTGGGGCCGGGGCCTCCGTCCTCTGTGAGCTCCCGGTCCTGGGGCCCCAGCCGCTTCCTCTTCCTGGCCCTCACTGGCCACAGTGCTGGCCTGTGCGCGTCCTGAGGCCCTGAGCTCAGCCCCCTGCGTCCTCCCCTGCCCCGTGCGAGCTTTCCCGCAGGGTCTGCGTAACTCTCTGTCTCTCCGTCTCTGTCTCTCTCCTTCCAAAGGTGCCTTACTTTTGAAGCTCTCCTCTTTAATCATGTAGTGACAATTTCCCACCTTCAAAAGGCGGCTCTTTTGTTGGAAATGCAAAGTGTTTTCACTGTTTTCAAAGCAGCTGAGAATTTTCTCAGTCATGTTTAACTGCCTCCAAGACAATGATTTTTCGCCTTAGATTTGAGGAGAAACAAGAGCTTGTGTTTCGGAGTGAACAGAAAGCATTCTCTCTTGCCTGGAGAATGCATGCACTCACTCCAGGTGGCCCTTCGAACCCGAGATAAAGCACAAACACAAAAGGTGAGTTAATTACACGTTTTCCTTCCCTTGGTCAGCTGTCTCTCCAAACTGCAGTTCCAGATTTATGCAAAATACCCATCAAGCATAAAACGTTCACAGAATTCTCATAATAAGGTAATTAGGTCTCTCTCACACAAGTGGAACTTAAAAATATATGTAAATATATATGTTTATATATGAACCAGATGAAAAAAAAATAAGGCATGGAGTTTTTGGTTTCTGTTTTAAATCTGTGTGTCCTGTTTGAATTTCTGAGGCCGTGGGGGCAATTTCGAGCGATCGATACAGGTATCCCAACCCGTCCAGGGCAGCCCGAATCCCAACAGCAAGGCAGGGAAAACATTACTCTCCCTCTCCACGGATTCGGCAGTCGAGGCCTAGAAATACGCAGTTCGTAGTCTGGGGACAACAAGTAGGAGATGGGAACCGAAGTGTGGTGCCTTCCATCCCAGTATCTTAAGTAAATATGTGAGACGATAGATCAGTAAGCCCCAAGGAAGAAGACTGCTCAGATAAACTGAAGGCCTTCCTTTTCTCCACGTGGGTCGCTGAGCGGCCATGAGCCCCTCCCTGGGCTGCAGCAGTGAGCGAGCAGACCTGCTCCCTCCAGGCCCCCAGGCCTCCATGCGGCCCCAGCCCGAGGTCACCCCACTCCCCAGCTTCCTTGTCCCTCACTCTGGGACACCCATGGCCCACGCCTCACCTCCCAGGAAGGCGCTTCCTTCGCGCGCTCAGCAGGAAGCTCGCCTATCCCCGCCTGCGTCCCAGCACCGGGGAAACACCTGCACAGCAGACCTGTGTCCTGCACACGTCACTCCTGCCAGGCCCCAGATACCTCCCAGTGCTGGACACGTCTGTGAACCATGTCCCATCCGTGTGTTTGTCGTGTTTCCAGCCATGCCTCCCGCCATGCCGGGCGCTCTGGGAATGTGCTACCCGTGCTCAGGATCCTGCCCTTCCCTCCCCTCCCCTCCACACTCCCCACGAGAAGAGGCTGTTGTCCTCCCCTCCCCGTAGACCTCCCTGACCTCCCAGGCGGGGCTGGCCACCACTCCTCTGTGCACATGCCCCTTCATCACGGGATGAGCCCTGGGCTGCAGCCTGTGGCCAGTCAGCGCCCACACCGGCCTCCCCGAGGGCAGGCAGGCGCCCTGCCTTACGGCCGCGTTCGCCTAGAACTGGCACAGGGGTGCTCAGAGGCCAAGAGCTAGCAGCACCGCGTCGGTGCAGAAGGAATCTCTTCCTCGGCGGGAGACACAGACGGACGCAGTGAGGTGCCCACGCAGACTAAGACAGTGAGCTTCGGGCTTGGACACAGGTGTGAACAGGGCGCCAACGGAAGAGCAGACATTACTGTAGCTCGGCCCTGGGGTTCGACCGTGAGAGCCCGTGTCTCTCACCCACCAGGCTGCTCCGACTCCCGTAAATTATCCCACCACCTGCTCCACGGTTCCTCCTGAGTGACCACGGGCACCTGGAGCCTCTGCAACTGAACTCACCATCCTCCCCAAGCCACAGATTTGCTTCTGTTTTTGCATTTCCCATCCTGGAGAATGCCACCAGAACCCACCAAATTGTCCAGTCCCAAACCTCCCTGTCCCCCAAGCCCCCATATTCCTATTTCCTTAAGACCTCTCCCCTCCTCGCCCACAGCTCTGCTGTTCTCAGCCCACATCTCTTCTCACCCGGACAACGCGAGCACCGGAGACAAAGTGAAGCCCACATCTAACACTGCCCACTGAACTACTTTACTGACTCTCTGCCCGTGTTGGTGTAAAGAGGGTGGCCCTGCCACAGGGAGGGAGCCGGAGGCCTGGCTTCCCGCCTCAACTCTACACCTCCATCCCCTAAATACACCTGCTCTGTCTCCCCTCCGCCCTCAGAACCCCTCCCTCTGCAGGCTGCCTTCCCCCCACCTTGCATGGCTGATTCCCACAGGTCCTGCAAGACTCCGCCGCTAACGTGTGCTCGTAAGTTCTCCGCAGCCCACCCCTACCCGCCCCCCCGCCCACGGATGGTGCTTCCCAGAGCTGCTCTTCCCAGAGCTCAGGCCTGGCACCCAGCGCCCCATCCCCCCTCCTTTGCTCAGAGCATGGGAGTCACCCTCGACCTTGGACACATCCGTCTCCCCACCCCCCAAGGGCCGCCATCAGTCTACTACATCCGTTAGGGACTTAGGCCGCCACAGAAGCTGCCCTAGGGAGTTCGACTCCCTTGACCCTCAGAGCAAACCTGTGGGCCAGATGGTGTAGCCCCGTCTGCACTGAGCAAGCTGAGCCCCGCCAGACAGCTGGTACCTGACGGAGGTGGGGCTGAACCCCAGCTCTGAAGCACGCCATCACCACCGCGCGGGCGACCACACCCCACACGGCTCTCGGGGCTCAGCACAACCTTCTCCGTCCCGGCTGCACCGCCAGCCCTGTCCCTGGGCCCGCTCAGTCGTCCACCCTCGGGGGTCCTGTCACCCTCCGGAGAAGGCTGTAAGTGCTGGGAAGCCCTCCCCCCCCGGTCCGCCACACTTCTGTTGTGCCTCCTCGTCCCTTTCCCAGCTTCAGCCACACTGGTTTCCTTGTCCCTTAAGTAACAGAACTCTAACTCCAAATTTTCAGACATGGCTCTTTTTCTGCGTGCGAGGCTCTGCCTCCACCCCAGGAATGGCCAAGTTCCTGAGCTATCCCCACTAAGCAAGTCTGTCCTGGTTTCAAAAAAGGTTGGCATGTGCTCTAAAAACTGGAGCTCACTAGGCAGAGCACCAATCACAGGAAAAATTCTAGGGAAGGTTATCCCATAGATCATTTAGGAATATTTACACAAAACTGATTGCAAAGCTTTGCTCGGGAGATGTGCTGAACTAATCTCCCTTTCAATGTGTTTAGACTATTAGATTAAGAGGCTGTTGGAGCCCTGTTCCCATTCTGTTCCTTCTCCCCAGTGATCTTGCTTCCGATGCGATCCAAGTCCCCAGCGGGACAGACCTGGTGCCCACTCGCGCACACCTGCCCACACAGACCTGCTTGCCCCTCATCAACACACCACCGTGCCCCACGGCCTGACACCTCAGACAAGGCTTGTCCAATTCCCTCCATGTGGATGGCCTTCTCCCCGGTGTTGGGAACTCCTACTAACCCTTCAGGAAGCATTCCCATGAAGACGTCTTGGCTGCAGCCAGCTGCTCACCCACCCTTGCTGGGCTGTGCCTCCTTCCACCATCGCACTTACCACAGTGTTCTGGAATGATCTCTGTGATCCACTTTCTCAAAAGAAGTCCCTCAAATATAGATACTATATCCCGTTCATCTCCGTGAGCTCGTTATCTGGCATTCAATAGATGCTTATGTGTTCGCTGAACTCTCAGACTGAACTGTTTTCTTTGAGGGCAAGACGATGAAGTGTGTATTGAATTACAGCACAAATGAGCCTGATTTGTGGTCATCCAAATGGCCATAACCAAAGACCACTGCTTTGTTGAAATGGCCTTTGCCGGAGACCACCGTTCACAGGAAGAATGGCCTGTGACGGTGAGCTGCGGGGTGCTGTCCCATTCAGTAGTCTTAGATGTGAAAATAGATTGCGGGTTCAGGGAGGAACACATGCCCAGAAAGCATGGTTCCTGCGGTGGAAGTTACAAGGGGAACAGCATAAACCAGCCTGTGCTAATGAAGCAATGAAATCTGCCAGAAAACATCACCTCTTTATTTGCCCTGCCCCACCCCCCAGAAAAGGAAAAATATAATGAGAACAAGTCGCTTTCTTGTGGTAGTTGAAGACATCCAGAAATAGGGTTCTGCTGGCCTGCGGGGTTTCAGAAGGACGGCGGGCAGCTTTACAAGGAGGCAGATCGTAATGATGTAAGAAAACGTTCTGCAGAGCTCCGACTGTAGAGGAAACCTTCCGTGGGATGGCGCCTTCGCAGAGCTCAGAATCAAAGGGACTCTTTGGAGGCTGCGGTGCCACTCCTCCTGGATCGCTCCGCAGTAGGGAGCCGGGCTGCTGGACATGCGAGGGTGTCTTTATGGGTTCGCTTTTCTTGGGTTCTTATAAGCACCCGATTCCATGGATTTTTATCTGTATTTACATCTAAAGATCGTTTACACGTAATCCACCCCGGGAGTCATAAAATTTACTGAAAATGATGGGTGCTGCGGAGTTAATAAAGACTGGAATTACGTGTTTACGGTAGTAAATCCTGGCTGTTCCCAAGCTCCTGTAAACACATGCACACGCGGGTTAAGTGGGATTCCTGCAGTTTGCAAGAGAACACTTGTAGGAATACAGCTTCGGCGTTATTTTGAATTAGTCATGATTTTCGGTTGCTGCTTTGCATTCTAAGTATAGAGTTGTTACGTTAACCCAAACATGTCCAATCATCTCTGCTCCGTGTCATTTACTAACCCTGCCGTGCCTACAGTGATGCAATGCGGACAGTTTCCAAGAGCAAGACTTGGAAAGACGTGTGTAGACGGTTCAAAAGTGAGTGATGGGCCCGGCTGCCGGGAAGGCGGACCAGCACCTCCTACCCCCCAGGGCCTGCACGGGTGACAGCTGCCACCGTTGCACACGAGCAGACGCGGGTGTGTTAGCGGTCCGGGCATTTTCCGCTCTGACTGTGGCTGGGACGTGTGCAACAGGACTGGAGCCCTGGGGAGGGGTGAGGCTGCTGGTCCTCCAGGGCTGAGCTCCGCAGTCCCCTGCTGCTGCCGTGACAGAGCCCGAGCTCACGGGCTCCCACGGTGTCCCCACCTCGTGCCCCCCGGAAGTACATTTGCTTCCTCCGAACTGAAGTGCTCCTCCCTCCCCAGGCAAGTCTATTCGCTCTTGGCTCCCACACTTAATTGTTTTCTCTCGTTTGGTTGGCTTCATTCCACAAGCTTAAAATTCACTCCACCCCTGCTCACCCACCTCATCATGGAGCCCTTCTAAAATTACCTCTAGCAGCTGCCATCCTTCCCTGAACTTTCTTAGCACTTTATCCGTGCTTCTCTTATGTGACCTCTTCACAGTTTTCAGTACAGTCGGAAGAGTTCACATCCCGGGCGCCCGGGGGGCGCAGTCGGTCAAGTGTCTGCCTGCGGCTCAGGTCATGATCCTGGGGTCCTGGGACCAACCCCCCATCAGGCTCCCTGCTCAGTGGGGAGTGTGCTGCTCCCTCTGTCTCTGCTGCTCCCCTTGCTTGTGTGCTCTCTCTGACAAAATAAATAAATAAAATCTTTTTTAAAAAATTAAAAAATAAAATAAAAAAAGAAGAGTTCACATCTCTTCTACTGGACTGTAGTTGCCCTGAGCACGGCAGGATCTGCTCTGCCCTTCTCTCCCCAGAAGCACCTGCCAGTGCCCTGCACAGCAGCCCACTTAAAATACTTGCACGTAGAGCTGCAGTGACACGGGACTGCATACAATACTCTTCGAAATCCTGATTCCAGTTCTTCTGGATATAGAAATGGGATGGCTGCATTGTAGGGTAGTTCTATTTTTAATTTTTTGAGGTATCTCCATGCTGTTTTTCAGAGTGTCTGCACCATTATATATTTCCACCATTAAATTGAAATTTTTAAAATAAAACCTGGCAGGGGCACCTGGGTGGCTCAGTGTGTTAAGTGTTGGACTCGGCTTCAGCTCAGGTCATGATCTCAGGGTCGTGGGGTTGAGTCCCATGTCAGACTCTACGCTCAGAGGAGAATCTTCTTGGAATTTCCTCTCCTTCCATCCTTCCCCACCCCAGCTTCTGGGCATGCTCTCTCGCGCTCTCTCTCTCTCTCTCTCTAAAATAAATAAATCTTTAAAAAAAAAATTAAAGGGCACCTGGGTGACTCAGTCAGGGAAGTGCCTGCCTTCGGCTCAGGTCATGATCTTGGGGTCCTGGGATCGGGCCTCAAATCGGGCTCCAGGGAGCCTGCTTCTCCCTGTGCCTCTCCCCCCAACTCATGCTTGCTCTCTCTCGCTCTCTCTCAAATAAATAAAATCTTTAAAAGTAATAATAAAACATTTTTAAAAATTAAAACTTGGCAAAAATTATCGGATAACTTAAATAAAATTTGGGGTGTCTAATGGTTTTCAAAATTCTTTGTAATTCTTTTAAAACAAACTCTAAGATCATAATACTAAAAAGAAATAATAATCCCAAGTCAGGCACGGGAATAAGATGCTATGAGTCAGGATGTGACGAAGTGTTACCCAAAAACTTTGCATGTTGCCAACAGGAGAAAGGTTGTAACCGTCAGTATGTAAAGCAGTTGGCGACATGTTTAAAATGAGAGTAGGAGTAACGAGACACTTGTCCCCGTCTGTTCCACTGGACAGCACCCAAGGGAAGCCCAGCCTGCAGTCCCAGCTCTAAGGGACCAGGCTCCTTAGTGTCTGTGATCGGCATGCCCTGCAGATGGAAGGTCAGCCAGCGCCGCGTGGGCCGTCAGCTGGACGGAGGTCTGGGGTGGAAGGACAGCAGAGGCCGTCAGGAGATGCTGGTCCCAGTGGATCTCTGGGCTTCTCAGGACTCCATATCCAGTAAATCAGAGGGTGTGACAGGTGCTCCGCTGAGGCACGGACGCTCGCTGCAGCATCAGTTCACCCAACACACGACGGCCACCTATACCCGCGAAGAGGGAAGCAACCGCACTCTGGGCCAGAGGACGGAGGGTGCTCCGGGGCTCTGGTCAGTGGGAGCAGGAAGTCCTCTAGCCTCGGGCGCCCAGATGTCTCTGCTACTTCCCTCCACTCGCTGATTGCTACCTTTTCCACTTCCAAGTGTTGGGTGCAGTCCTAGAGGTGTGGACGGTAAACAGCACTGGTGGGTTCCAGCCCAAGGAGGAGGGCAGCTGCCGCCAGAAGCCTGGACACCGAGGCCAGGCACTCGCAGACATTGCCCCCTGGCCTCTACCTGAACGAAAGGCTCATTCTGTGAGAGACCAAACAGGCAACTGGGTTTGACTTTGTTTTAATTTTGCTTGGAGTTGTTTTTCTTTTACTTTTCAGTTTCACAAATATTTGAATTTTCAAGTGATAATATTATTTCAGAAGGAAAAACCAAGGGGGGAAAGAAAAGGATGGGATTGATCCCGACAGCTTGCTTGGATGACATATTAAGAACACATCGGCGGCGACACACTATTCTGAAGAGCGGGCACGGCAGCACCATACGTGAGTGTGCGAGCCTTTGACTCCACTGTAATTACAGAACGAGAGCTCCAGTCCCTGCGGTGGGGGAGCATTTAAAATCACAGCTGAGGTAGTCAACTGCTGGTCCTCAATGCCCTCGTCAGACAGATTGCTTTCATTTCATGAGGAGGGACGCAGCGTTGAGTCACCGCCAGCCACCCCTGGTGAGCTTAATGTGGTCTATTTAAAAGCACAAGATGGAATAAAAGAAATAGTACATTTTACATTTTGCCAGCATAAACATTTATTTTTATTTTCCCAAGGCATGGAGCACCAGGACGGCATCAGGAATGCTTACACGATTCCTCCTGCTTGCCGCCCTCCGTGCCCCCGGGCACCGGGCTGCCCAGCTGATCGCCGGGTGTGCTGGGCACGGCCTTGGTGGGGGCTGGACCCCCTCAGCCAGGTGGCACGGCCCTTTTGTACCTCCCACGCCACGTTCTCTCTCGGCCTGCGTCGAGCGCCAGGGCTGGCGGCCTAAATATGTCGGCACCGCCAACAGAAGCCCAGCCGGAGCAGCCTCTCTGCGCCTCCTCACCCCGGCCTGGCGCTCGAGGTGCTGAGACGGAGACCCGGAAGGAGAACGTCTTCTGGGAGGCTGTATGAGCCTCGATTAATTCTCAAAACCACAACGGGGCCCCGTGCTTTTCTTTTTTGATGGCTTCCACCAGAAAGACACTTGTGTTCAATAACAGACAGGAGCTTGAAAACCAGTAACGCCTTTTTGCACAAATGTTCTTCCTGAATCCGTGTGCCTCTCCGATCGGTGGCCAAGGGCTCAGCTGATAGGCACTTACGGTGTTACACACGGATACGGACAACGAGGCTGCCGTGTGCGGACAGAACGTCCTCGCGCTTCTGCATGGAAGACAGAGAGCCGGGAGGGGCTCTCCTGGTTTACGAGGGATCAGAGTGTGGCGGGAAGGGCAGGCACGGGCAGCCCCATCACGCTTGCAGGTGCTCGACCTCCAGAGACAAATGTGACTTTGGTATTGCAGCTTCCAGGGCTGTGATCCTGGAAAAGGCGGATGAATTCAAAGGGTGGGATTTGTCGGCACTACGGCACAGCCCCGAGGAAAGTACTTCCGTGCAGATTAATCTCTGCTCCGCCGCCCGTGCTCTCTGAGCACAGCCAGTCCGCCGAGGACAGTGGGCCCAAGTCTCTCCACCGTGCGTGACCTTGGATAAATCAACCTAACCGCTAAGGTGTACCCGCCACCCTGGGGGCCACGAGAGAAGGAAATGAACTCGGTCTTAGTCACCTCTGTGTGTGGCGTTTCCAAGGATCTCGACCGATTTACAGCGAGCTTACGGGCCGGTGAGCACTTGGCTGAAACCATGTGACGTTGCCTAGGGCGGCGTCTCTCCAGTCCACCCAGACTTCCCTGACCTACACCCACCTCAGCTCGCGGGAGGGGGCGGCTTATCGGTGGTTTCTCATTCCCACAAAGCCCCGGGAATTTAGGAGACAGCTTGACCGCAGGCGGGAAGTCCGTGAGCAGCCCCTGTAGGACCCTCCCCAGGCACACGGTGGCTCCTGCGCTCCCCTCCAGTGCCCCAGCCCATGAAGCAGTGGCTGTGAACTCTAGCCTAACCCACACGCTCTCTGGGTTTGCAGCCTGACCCACCGTGAAGAGGAAAGCTTGAGCTCTGGGCCTGGGAGCCTAACCTCTTCCAACGGCACAAAAGAAAAGACAAAAATTTACACAAGAGAACACTAGTCATGCTTCAATCAATGGCCACTGCTGCTCGGGGCTGTGGCTGGGACCCGGGCCGGTGGCCAGGGTGGCCAACGTCAAACCAAAGCTCTGGTGGGCAAGCAGGCTTCCCACCAGACTGTCACGCGGTGGGCCCTGCATGGATTGTGCACACGGCCCTCCTGCAGGGGCTCCACCAGACCTGAGAGGACAGCATTCCCTGCGCCGAGGGGACCACACAGTGACACGCTCACCTTCTCCGAATGCTCACCATGGGCCGGGAGCTGCACAGAACGCTTCACAGGGATGACCTCAGGGACACTGAGGCCCAGTGGCAGGCACGGCTGACGCGAGTTCCCACCCGCCAGGCCCCAGCTGGTGGTCCCGGAGCCCCGCCTCCTGGCACGGCACAGAGGGGTCTTCTGTCAACACCAGGGCTCCAAACCAGCTGCTGCACACGTCCTGCGCCAGGACAGCACGTCCGGCACCGCGCAGGCCGCTGGCTCCTCGTGCACCCTGGAGACACAGCCACCCGGCAGCCGAGGGCGAGGACTCCGAGCTGCCCTGTGCTCTCCCTCTGCCTCAGACACCTCCGTCCCCAGCGGCTCCCGTTCACAGGCCTCGGGGCCAGGCCCGCTGGCCCTGGGCTTCCCCTGGCGGGACAGGACAGACGGCCTCCGGCTGGAGAGTTGCCCCCAGCTGCACTCTCTGGGCTGTGCGCCCCGAGTTGGACGCCAGCCGAGAAGGTACAGGCACGCGATGCTAGAAACCTCTAGTGATAAAAGACCCCAAACGGATGAGTAGGGCGCAGTGGGTTACATACCACGAACAGGAGATAAAACCCGCAGAGCCGGGAGACCCGTCCCTAGCACAGGACTGTCGGGAAGCAGAGGTCACGGGAGCGGCTCTTCGGAGCCACGAGGCAGCCACAGGCTCAGGGGGCAACACGCACACAACCCCCGGGGATGCAGACACACTTGGTACCCGGGGCCTGGGGGCAGCCTGTGAGCAGACCGTTCTGGAGAGCACGAGTCAGTCCCCTGGTGCCCGCGTCGGAGGGCCGTGGCTTAGTCTTTTCTTCCTATTTAAAATAAGCACATAACATAAAACTCGCTGTTTTCACCACTTGCAAGCACGTAGTTGGGCGGCATCTCACAGCCTGAGCCCCACCATCACGTCGAGAACTTCACCGTCTTCCCACGCTGAGACCCCGCCCCGGCCCGCCGCCCGCTCTGGGGGCCTGACTCTGGGGGGCCTCCGCCAGCGGAATCCCACCACATTGGTGCTTCTGCCCTGAGCCTGGTGACTCCTCTTTATCACTGAAATTAACAGAAAACACGAAGAATGTGCTTCCGCACACCTGTCCGTCTGTACCCGTCCTCCTGAGGGGCTGTGAGATCGCCAAACGTTTAACACAGCAGACGGGACACCTCTCGTCCTGAGACGGGGCGTGAGGGGGATGGGGCTCTTCAAGGGCTTTTTGACATTTTCAAACTAAAGGAAGCACCCGGCTTCCTCTGCCCTGGACTGCGTCTTAGAGTCTCCGACTGACTGAGGCACAATGAACACACAGTAGAACTCCCTCTTTTCAGTGCACATCCTACGAGTTTTGACAGCACAGACAGTCTTAAAAGCACCATTGAAATAGGAAATAGTTCCATCATCCCAGAAACAACCCCTCCTGCCCTTTGCAATCAGCTCCTGCCCCCAATCCCACACCAATCTCTCTCCTGTCCCTAAAATGTGGCTTTTTTGAGAAAGCCGAACACGGAATGATGGCCGGAGCCTCGGGAAGGTTCCCCGTCCATCCCATGGCTCACTCACCCGCTCCCTCGTTGGGGCACGCTCGGGCTGTGTCCCCCAGGGCAGGTACGCGTAGCGCTGTGGACCGTGACGTGAGCACTTGAACGAAGGCGGCACAAAACGTGGTCAACACCCCAGCTCTGAGACGCCACACGCCAGGCCACCCACCCACCCGGTCACTGCAGTCAGGAGCGCCCCCACACCCCTCATCACTGGCCAGTGCTCCCAGACCGCCCCCCACCGTCGCGACCCGGCCCCACCCCCACCAGGCGCCCCACAGCCGCTTCCCACTGCGCTGCTCCAGGGCGATTGCTCCCAACAGCCTCCGTCCCAGCTGACGGAGGGACGCCCTGAGGGAGAGCCAGGCGCGGACAGCAGCACATCTGTCCGTCCGTCCTTCTCGCCGCGGTCATAGGCTTCAGGAGTGCGTGTGACTCTCTCCCGTGTAACATTCGTATCTGTGGGCCACTGTATATAAACACACACAGGCTAACTGCCCCACAAACCCGCGTCCCGGTCTGGAAACCACCACGGTCACCGGGTGTCTCTCCCCCTAGAACATGGCCCGGGAAGCTGGGGGAGGCTGGGGTCTACACATTCATCCTGGCTTTGGTCAGACGCTGTGATCACTGGGTCCGGTGCCGCCGTCGTTGTCTGCGGGCACTGCTGTGACAGACCGCGGGGTCAGGGGCTTGTCAACCACAGGCATAACTTCCCCACCGCTCCGCAGGCTGGAGGCCCAGGATCACGGTGCCGGCCGCTTGGCCGTCGGTGAGACCCCGCCTCCCCATTCACAGGTGGGAGTTCTTCTCCCGCGTCCTCAGGTGGGGAGCGAGGGGCTCCCTGGGGTCTCTGTTATAAGGACATTAACCCTCACGACCGCCTCACCCCCAAAGCCCACCTGTTAAGGCCGTCACACTGGGTTAGGCTTCACCATGCGACCCCTTGGGGGGGACACAGACTTTCCCTCTATGGCATTCCCTGCCCAACTTCTCCCCTACAGCTCCCATCTACCGAAACCTGTTCTGGCGACAGTCAGCCCGTGTGAGCGCTAAGACAGAGCTGGCGGAGCCCCGCGAGAACGGTGCTGGGGAGCCCTGGTGGGGGCTGCCATGAACCAGAGGCCACAGATGGAAGACACCTGCACGTGCCCCGAAACGTGGGGCAGGGAGCTGAAGGAACGCCTTCCGAGTGTTACCGCAGAAAACAAAAACCCAATGGTAAAATAATCATTCAAATAATTTAAACATCATCTGTGCTGCTTCAAGAAAGACAGATTTAGAAAATCACCTTGCGGCTTAATTGGGACAATTATTTAAAGTCTATCAGAGGCCCGGGAATGCACGAGAGATCAATATCTTTAAAGAATCACTCTTAAAAACATACTTTTCCTCATCAGGGCAAATTTCTTTTTTAAAAAATTATATGTGAGGAAAGAATTAGACAAATTGCCCTTGAAATTTCTCCGTCCTCATTTGGCAAGGAATAAATCCTCGGACTCTGTGATAAAAGGATTATGTGCTGGTTCTCATGTCCTCACTCTGGGAAAAACTGTAATTACAGTGACCGTATTTCCTGAGCCAGCGTCAGGACAGCCCGCCTGACAGGTACACGTGTACCTGTAAAGACACCGGGACGAGACATTTGGCCCGCAATGCTGGGGCTGCGACCAGAGACTCTGTCGCAGAAATAATTTAGATTTGAGGCATTTTTCATGATGTCATGGATCTGACGTCTCTTTGTCGAGGTCTGAAGTGTAAGATCGTTCTTGGTATGGTCTCCTCATGTCCTGGTCCACGACACGGGCAGATTCTGAATTTCAAGTTCACTCAGTCGAGTCAAAAATAACCACTTTTCTCTGTCCTAGTAAAGGGTGATCAAAAACAGCAGAATAGATACTGTTTAAGTTAGCCTCTGAATTTGGCCATAAAACTTGTCAGCGTACTGTACAAAAAACCATCTCTTTCGTGTTCAGTCCATCGAGCACTGGGTCTCTCCCGCTTTGGGCAAATCCGATATTGTACTCTGAAAACTATACATTAAGGAGCAACCGTGTGAGCAAAGCCTCACCGTGGTGGGGCCCACACAATTCATCCCACACCGTGGAGTACCACGGCCACGTGGGAACGGAGAGGAGAAATCCAGCATCCGCCTACACAGTGACGGGGCAAACGCTGTGAGCGGGCTGGGGTCTCGGGCTCAGGGGCCCCACGGGTAGCACGACGGACATCAAAGGGAGGGACCGTCTCGTGGGGAGTCTGGCCAACAGCCCCGGAGCTGAGCGCTGGCATCTTGGCTTTCTCTCTCTGTTGCTTCAGTAAAAATGTGACTTCACTAACACCAAAAAGCGAAGCAGCTTAATTTCATAGACTCATCATTAAATGAGGGACGAGGAGCGTCTGCGTGAGGCTCCGAAGGCTGTTTTCCAGGGGCCTCGTGCTTAGCGACTCTCCAGTGCCAGGAACTCGACAGCAGCTGCACGTTGGAGGCGCAGTGCGCGCTTTGCAGCGGGAAGTATTAGCAAGAAATTTAAATGTAGACATTCGCTCTCTTCCCACGGAGACTTACAGACACTCAGCTGTGTGTGTATATATTAGAGGCATAACCGGGCCCCCCAAGGGGCAGTGAGATGCTTCTCTGTGTGGGGGTTAATGAAGTGTGTCTCCCACCTCCGGCTGGAAGGGCTCCGTGGAGGCAGCGTCAGGACCGAGGGCCTGTAGTGAGCAGGCAGCTCAAAGCTGGACTGCCCACCGCCGCATCTCTCTAGAACTGGGTCTGCGGGGGTAACATTCACAGCGGCCCCCACCCCTCCAACCAGTCCTCACGGTTATCAACCTTGCGCGACAAAGCGGAGTCTTACGTCTTTCTAAGTTATTTTGGATTTCTGTTGCCAGGAAATTATTCTCTTAAGATTTCCTTGTAGTTTTGATTGGTTTTATTTTATTCAGGCAAAATGTATTGTTTAGGGTGAAAATGTCCTAGGAGATCACGAACAGCAATCTCCTTTCAAGAAAGGGAATTGATCCTTCCCGGGTGCCCCAAAGATCCTGTTTCTCCTGGGGAGGTCTGTCTTCCGTTCTACCCAAACACAGCGAGGGGTTAAACAGGCACTTGGCGGGGGAAGGGGAAGCAAGGTGGAGCTTCTAGTGATCTTGTCTACCTCCAGCCATGCCTGAGGTCACCTTGCTGACGAACAGGGTCAAGGGGCAGCTCTCAGAAAGGCCTCCCAGACCACCTTTGAGGAGCACTGGGTTTGTGAGACCGGCTGCCATGGGGAAGAACATCCCTGCACAGAGCCTTGGTCCCACCCCAAAGCGGCAACCCGGGTGGGCCTTTTGTCTAAGGGGCAGGCCTGGACCAGAGGCACTGGGACAGTGGGCTGTGCCGACAGCGTTCCTGATGTAACGAGGCTGTGCGTGCCATACGGCGATGCTCGGGAAACCGGTCTCCATGAGCAAGCCAGTGGGATTGGGAGGTAAGCTGTTCCGCTGGTCGTCACACTTCTCCTTCAGGACCAGATCCTTCCTGGAGGGCGTGGCGAGGTCTTAGTGTTGGCTGGTCCCAGGATTGCTGAATAAGGGACCAGGACTTAGGTTGGCTTCTGTTCTAACTGGGAGGCATGATCTAGAAAGTTCTCTGAGCTTTCTCTCCAGCAGGTCCCAAGGGTGTGCCTCGCTGATTTGGAATTTTTACTTATGATGGAATTGTATGTTTAGTTTGGCTGGGCTGTTAATTTGCCTGGAAAGGGCATACCAATAACTGTGACCAGATTATTTGTTCAGAATGCCCTGCTATGAATGAAACGTTGCAACCACTCATTTAGGACTTTCTTTTTTCTGTGTTGTTATTCAATCATTGCTTGTTTTCCTCCCGTAAACGTTTTTTTTCCCTCATTTTTCTTGGCTTAGATCTAGCTGCTTAATCTACAGGTATACAAGTAATTTAATATGATCATAGTCTGAATTACCTGGCATGCTAAGTTAGTAAATCTGTATTTTCTAATTATTTTGCCCATCGTAATCATTATAAACAAACGTTTTAAAATCAGAGAGTCACTTTTTAAAATACATGTTCAATGATGAACCTTCTTCCAGACAGTGTTTCATGGGCATTCGGCGCACAAACGTGGGGGCAACTGCCCCACGACAAACCAACCGCCTCCTTCTCACCCGCGGTTCATGGCCAACGTCTGCCCATCACGCAGGACTTGCAGGCGGGACGTAGAGTCCACTTGCAAGTGAACTGTGCCCGGGAAAACCACGTAGCTCCGTGACAATGCACTCACTCCCTCCACGGAGGGGGAAAGCCCTTGAGGAATCAGATCCCAGGACTGGGTTTGTAAGCAGATTTCCAGTGTGAGTGAACTCATTTAGACCTTCCTCCGTTGCTGGTTGGTATGAAAATAGCAACATGACACAGTCTGAATTCCTGCAGGATATCAGAAGACAGAGAGAATTGCTCTTAAACCTTGGCCTGACAGGGGGTCTTCTTCTCTTCTTCTTCTTTTTTTTTTTTTCCTATTTAAATTGTGGTAAAACGCACATAACATAGAGTTTACCATCTTTGCATCTTTAGGCGCGCGGTTCCGTGGCATTCAGCCGTCCCTGCCACCAGCCACGGAACTTCCGCATCTTCCCAAACCGCACCTCTGTCCCCATCAAACACTAACTCCCCAGCCCTGGCACCATCGTTCTTACTGTTCCCAGGATTTGTACCCCTAAGTACCTCATGTAAGTGGAATCATACAGCATCTGCCCTTTTGTGAGTGACTTATGTCCCTGAGCGTACTGTTCTCCAGGGTCATCCGTGTTACCGCATGTGTCTGAATCCCGTCCGTTGTCCTTGGATGTCTACACCACATTCGTTCATCCACCTGCTGGCGGACATGAGGGTTGCTCCCACCTGTGGGCTGCTGTGAACATGGGTGTGCAGACGTCTCTTAGGGTCCTTGCTGTTGGTGCTGCTGAGCATACAACCCGAAGTGGAGCTGCTGGTCCCAGGCGATGCCCTGCTTCACTGTTTTGAGGAGCAAGCACACCCACGTCCATAGCGGTTGCGCCGTTTTACATTCCTGCCAGGAGTGCTGCAGGGCTCTCCCACCCTCACCAACACGTCTTCCTTTCTTTCCGTAAGAGCTGCCATCTTCCTGGGTGAGTGCTGGAATCTCCTCGCACTTCCGATGTGCACTTCCCTAATGATCAGTGATGCTGAACGTTTTCTATATGCTTAGTGGCCATTCGTATCTCTTGTTTGGACAAATATCTGTTCAAGTCCTCTGCTCGTTTTTTGATCAGGTTCTTTGGTTTTTTGTTTCTTTGGGGTTTGTTTCTGTTTGTTTGTGTTTTGGTTTGGTGTTTAGTTGTAGGTCTTTCAACTACTCGGGTTTGAACCCCTGATCGCATATATGATTCGTAGATATTTTCTCCCATTCTGGAGGTTGCCTTCTCGCTCTGTTGTCTTTCGATGCACAAAATATTTTAATTTTGTTTAAGTTTGATCCATTTATTTTGTTTGTTTCCTGTGCTTTGGGTGTCATATCCAAGAAACCATTGCCAAATCCAACTCCATGAAGCTTTCATTCTGTTTTCTTCCAAGAATAGCACAGTTTGAGCTCTTGCATTCAGGTCACTGGTCCATTTTTAATTACTTTTTGTATATGGAATTAGATAAGGTTTCAACTTCATTCTGTTGTACGTGGACACCAAGTTTTTCCAGAAGCATTTGTTGAAAAGACAATACTTTCCCCACTGAATAGTTTTGACTAGCCTTTTGAAAAATAATTTGGCTGTATATACAAGGGCTTATTTCTGGGCTGTCTATTCTAATCCATGGGTCCATACGTCTGTCTTGATGCTAGGACTGCATTGTTTTGATTACTGTAGCTTTGTAGTCAGTTTTAAAGTCAGTAAATGTGAGACCTCCACCTTTCTTCTTTATCAAGATTATTTTGAAGATTCCATAAGAATTTTAGGATGGATTTTTCTAATTGTGCAGAAAAGAATGTCGCTGGGATTTTGATAGGGATTTCACTGCACCTTTCAATTACTTAGCGTAGTATTAACGTCCAATCTGCAAACATGGGATCTTTCTGTTTATTGCCTCTTCTTGAAGTCCTTTCAACAACACTTTGTAGTTTTCAGCGTACAAGTCTTTGTCTCCTTGGCTTAAGTTTATTCCTAGATATTATATTCTGTTAGCTTCTACTGTAAGTTGAATTATTTTCTCAGTATCATTTTCAGATTGTTCATTGTTGGTTTGTAGACATGCAACTGATTTTGGAGTGTTGATTTTGCTTCCTGCAGCTTTGCTGAATTTGTTTTTAGTTCTAACAGGGCTTTTTTGCGGACTCATGAGTGTTTTCTGCCTGTGAGGCCACACACGCTTGCAGATCATCTGCATACGAGCCTCGTCTACATGTAAGAAGTCGTCTGTGAACTGAGATATTTTACCTTTTCATTTCCAATGTGGATGTCTTTTATTTGTTTTTCTTGCCTATTTGCTTGGCTAGGACTTCGAGTACCATTTGAATCAGAGTGGTAAAAGCAGGTATCCTTGTCTTGTTCCTGATCTTAGAGGAAAAGCTTTCAACATTTCACCACTGAATATATTAGTTACAGGCTTTTCGCATACGGCCTCTATTAGTTGATAAACTAATTAGATGAGCATTTTTTTTTTCCCCAACTACATTTTGTGGATGTGGTGTATTTTACCAATTGATTTTCAGCGTGGAATCATCCTGCATTTCGGTAATAAATCCCACATGGTCATGGTGTGTTATCCTTTTCATGGGTGGTTGAATTGGGTTCTCTAGTATCGTGTAAGGATTTTTGCATCAATAGTTACCAGGGATATTAGTCTACAGTTCTCTTTTCTCACAGTGTCTTTATCTGGATTGGAATCAGGGTGATGCTGGCCTCATAGAATGAACTAAGAAACGCTCCCTCCTCTTCAGTCTTTCGGCAAAGTTTGAAAAGGATCGACATTATTTCTTCTTTAAATGTTTGGCTTCACCAGTGAAGCCATTTGTTCCTGGTCTTTTCTTTGTTGGTAGGTGTCTGATTACTGACTTAGTCTCCTTAATAATTATAGATCTACTCAGATTTTCATAATTCAGTCTTGTTAGGTTATGTGTTTCTAAGAATTTTTTCATTTTGTATAGATTATCCAAATTGTTGATATTTTTCATAGTACTTTGTTTATAATTTTTTTATTTCTGTAAAATCAGTGGTAATGTCCCCTTTTATTTCTGATTTTAGATATTGTATTCTTCTCTCTCTCTTTTTTAAACAGTTTAGCTAACAGTCTGTCAATTTTGTTGATCTTTTAGAAGAACTCACTCTTTGGTTTGCTGATTTTCTCTATCAATTTTTAATTCCTTGTTTTATCTCCATTCCAATTTTTATTACTTCCTTTTTTCTACCTTTAAGTTTGGTTTGTTCTTTTTCTGTTCCCTAAGGCATAAAGTGAGAATGTTGATTTGAGATCTTCTTTTTTTAATGTACATGTTTATAGCTACAAATTTCTCTCTTAGCCTGCTTTCTCAGCTTCCCATATGTGTTGGTATATTATGTTTTTATTTTCATTTGCCTTAAAACAATTTCTAATTTCCCTTGTGATTTCCTCTTTGACCCATTAGTTACTTTAGAGTATGCTGTTTAATTTCCACGTATTTATGGATTTTCCAGTCTCAATCTGCTATTGACTTCTAGTTTCATTCCACTGTGATAAAAAAAAAAAAAACACTTTTCATTATCTCAATTTTTAAAAACTTAATAATGCTTGTTTTGTGGTCTATCATATGGTTTATCCTAGAACTGTTTTAGGTGTACTTGAGAAAAATGTGTGCTTTGCTATTGTTGGGGGGAGGGGGTTCCATACATGTCTGTCAGGTCCCATTGGTCAACGGTGCTGTTCATGTCCTCTTGCTTCCTAACTGATCTTCTGTCTGATTGTCCTATCTATTCTTTAAAGTGGCATATTTGAGGCTCCCATGATTATTGGAATGTTGTCTGTTGCTCCCTTCAATTCTGTCAAAGTTTGCCTCGTACATTTAGGAGCTCTGATGTTTAATGCATATATGTTTATAATTGTTATATCATCCTGGTGAATTGACCTTTTTGTCATTATATAATGTCCTTGTCTCTTACCACAATTTTTTTGTATATCAATTTTTCACTTAAAGTCTATTAGTATAGCCACCCCTGCTCTCTTTTGGTAACAATGGCATGGAATATCTTTTTCAATCCTTTTACTTTCAGCTTATGTGTGTCCTTATATTTAAAGTGAGTCTCTTGTAGATCCAGCAGATACTTGGATTCTTTTTTTTTTTTAAATCCATTCTGCCAATCTATATCTTTTGACTGGGGAGTTTAATCCACTTACATTTAAAGTAGGTACTGATACTGAAGGACACATTTCTGACATTTTACTATTCGCTCTCTATATGGCTTATAGTTTTGTTGGTGTTCCTCATTTCCTACTTTACTGCATTCCTTTGTGTCTAGTTGATCGTTTATAATGACAAATTTTGATTCCCTTCTCACCTCTTTTGTGTATATTTTACAGACACTTTCTTTGGGGTTGCTATGGGAATTACCTAAAATATCCTAGTCATAACAATCTATTTTAAACTGATAATAATTAGCTTCGACGGCATATAAACACTCTACTCTTCTACTGCTGTGCCCCCCACACCTTGCGTTACTGACGTCACAGACTACATCTGTACGTATTGTATACCCATTGCAATACATCAAGCCCTGTAAAAGAACAAAAAGGGAGGGGCGCCTGGGTGGCGCAGTCGTTGGGCGTCTGCCTTCGGCCCAGGGCGTGATCCCGGCGTTCTGGGATCGAGTCCCACATCGGGCTCCTCCGCTAGGAGCCTGCTTCTTCCTCTCCCACTCCCCCTGCTGTGTTCCCTCTCTCGCTGGCCGTCTCTCTCTCTCTCTCTGTCAAATAAATAAATAAATAAATAAATAATCTTAAAAAAAAAAAAGAACAAAAAGTGGACTTGATGAACCAAAATTAAATACCGCCGAGTTGTATACTTGTCCATGTATTTATCTGTAGTGGAGAATTTTATATTTTCATGTAGCTTTAAATTGCTGTCTAGCAGCTTTTACTCTAACTTGAAGGAGTAAAACCACGCTTACTGCGTTTACTGCGTTTCTGTTCTGTGTTTACTGTGGAGCAGCCCCATCCGTAAAGAACTCTCTCAGCTTTTGTTTATCTGGAAAGGTCTTCATTTCCCCCTGCTTTTTAAAGGACAGCTTTTCCAGATGGAGAGCTATTGGCTGTCAGCTGTCGTCCAGATGAGACAGAAATCAGTCCTGAGGGAGCCCCTCCCCCAACACAAACCACAGTGTTGCAGAGAAGTTCCAGTCTTTTCCTGCGTCTGGAGGAGGACCAGGGACTCGGGAGGCCTCCTCCGCCCACGCTGTGCTGAGGCAGGGATGGTGGACAGGAGCAAGCAACAGCACCACAGGCTTTCCTACTGCCCAGAGTGCGGCTTTCTCTTAACTGGGCATTTGCTTGGTCGCTGTGGACGCTGACTGGTTTTAGAGTTCTCACAGAGCCGCTTTAGCCAGTCTGCTGTTGTTTACTTGGCATTTCTATGGGGAAGCAAGGACCCAGAGCTTTGTGGCCCACCATCCTGCTCACATTAGTCCTCTGAGGTAAGGGAAGGGCCGAGAGAGTACAGACCAGCAGCTCTCAAAGTGTGGTCCTGACCAGCCATATCAGCACCACCTGGACTTGTAGGAATGCAGATTCTCAGATCCACCCCACACCTGTTCAGTCAGATACTCTGGGGGAGGCAAGCAAGCCCTCCGGGTGATTCTAGAGCAGCTAACATTTCAGAACAATTGTCATCAACTTTCATGTCTTAGAAATTCTTGCGGCTGAGGAAAAGACCTAGAACGGCATGGAGAGAGAGAAAGCCAGGCTTATCCCCTCGATTGCTCACACATGGGACACAGGTGTGATTCCCGTGGAACCGGGGCCTTAGATGGATACTGTGTGCACAGTGGACCAGGGCTTCCACAGCCATTATCCCCTTGGATGTGCTAAGTCATCACACCACCAGATTTCTGCAGCGGAACAGTCACCATCACAGATTAAAGCAAACCTTGTTGTCTGGCAGAGGCACAGATTCTGACTTTGAAGAAGGCTCGTCGTCCTGCAGGCCAGGTAGCTGCCTCTAACGGCCAGGGGACGGCACTCCACAGGGGGTGCCTGGACCTCCGCTCTCCCATTTTCTGCTACTCCAGGCTTGTTGTGTCATCTCAGTGCCCATGTGTCTGTCCTTCAGCAAACAGCTGAGATCATCAGTGACCTCTCTATGAAACAGGAAATATCCAGCACCATTCTTCTCCCTAAGTCTATAAGCAAAATGCCAGAATTCCCCATCCCTCCCACCTACGAAAGAGAAAGAGCGCTGATTCTGTGACACGTCCTCCTATCATGATCTCCCGTCCCACTGGAGTATTCATCCGAGGCTGCAGTCCCCTCCCCATGCGCGTCGGCCCCCTGCTGGCATAACCGCGGATCCCAGGGGTCCACCCTGTTTCTGCTCAGCTGTGAGCCTCATGTGGCCCCGTGAGCGGGGCCGGTCAGGACATCAGTGTGACCAGCAGCGTCCACTGTGGAGCAAAACCAGCGCTCATTTTCGCTCCTCCATTCCCAGAGGGTGGACATTCCGTACAATTCGTACTCTGCCGACTTTCACACAAAAAGGGCAGGGGCCGCTTTGACTGTATTACTCGTTTATCATTTCATAAAGCGTTTTACGTAATATTACGACGCATGACCTGAGGGAAGAAAGTGTTCTATCATGAACTCTGTCCAGAAGACACGAGTTTGACAGGTTAGGTTTATTTTTCTTCAGTATAGGATTCCTAGGAGCCCTTAATAAAAAAATGTTAGACTCTCCAAAAGATGACAATATGGTCATTCTCCAAATTGTACTTGAACAAAAGCTTTTTATTTTTTTTTCTTTGCTTGAACAGTCTCATGAGAATATGTAACAGACATGACCATGTTGTTTTTCCTCCACACTCAGCAGCCTTCTGTACAAATGCTTGACTCTGTGTGAACTTACGGTGGCGATTTCGTGCAGACCAGCTGGAGGGTCAGGTTGTTGACACCCCCAACCTCCAGCAGCTGCCCTCGCCAGCGACAGCGGGGGTGACAGATGACCACCCCACTTCTTGGTCTTCGGTGTGGCATCATGGATGCAAGTTCTGTGCCATATTTCGGGGGTCAGAGCAGGCTGAGTTCAGGGCCACCAGGGTGGGCTCCGTCTCTCCTTACCGTCTCCCTTCCGCATCACTCCAGCCAGTCCTCCTGGTATGATCTCCAGAACAAATCTGCCTGTACTCAGGTCCTTGTCTTAGAACTTGCTTTGAGGGAAAAATAGTAAAGACAGCCCATTCCTGTTCGGTCCCATTTATGATCAGATTCAAACGGAGAAGAGCCAGAAGTACCCAACAAAAGCAGGGTCAAAAAACAGGTCAAAGGAGATGGAGTGGAGGGGTACCCGGTGCGTATGCGAGGCGTGTTCTGAGAAGCCGCAGCAGCCCGCCCGTGTCTGGCCAGCACCAAAGGCACAAGCACCGCAGGCAGAGATCCCACCCGCCGCGGCCATGCCTCCAGCACCACACCGAAACCCAACCACAACTCCAAAAAAAAAAAAAGAAAGAAAGAAAAAGGCATCAGTTAGGCAGGAAACAAGGGGGACAGAACCTTAATATCAATTTTTCAGAGACTGCAAAAGTCTTTTCTATAGGGGACAATAACGGGATAAAATAAGGTAGTTTGTCACCAATCGTTAAGGGCAGAGAAGGAACAGGGCTTACGACTGAGGAGCAAGTTTGCGCACGGAGGATCCCTCCTGCACACTGAAGACAAGGACAGGAGCACCTTCCTCTCCGCCCTCCTCACCTGTGTGCTCAGGACAGAGGTTCCCCGGGAAGCTCTCTGAGAAACACAGAGCCCCGTCCACCCCCACGACGGCCATTACGACCGTGAGCCCTCCCTCCCGGCTGAAGTCGTCCATCAAGGTCAGTGAGACTCAATTAGAATGCAGAGGCCTCCGTCTGACGCCCTTGGCTAATTGAACTCACCCAGATGTTTTCTTTTCTACTCAGTGAAATGATGACATTATTGGAGGTTAATAGTTAAGGGTTTATCTAAATTAGGTATCCGTAAAGTTCTTAATTTAGTCACTGAGTGCCTAATAGAAATGAAATTGGACCTGGAGATACTGACTATATTTCAATCTTGCGGGAGCCACTTTGCACAAAGCACCCAGGGCTAGGTCACTAAGAAGTCCCCTCTTTCTACATAATACCTTTAATTTCTGCTAACAAGGACCTAATTTTACGTAGGCTCTGTGAGGCTTCTCCTTCGGGAATTCTCTTTGGAAAAGAATGTGATTTCTGCTCTAAGAAATCCTTCATAAAAAGAAATCCTTCATAAAGCTGCTTCATCTGCTGGCACAGAGCATCGTGGAAGGAGTTAAACGAGAAGAAACAGAGGTCACGGGAGAGGCTTGGGATAGGAAGGGGAGAAAATCGATAAGATCAATGATATGTGACTTCTAATTTTTTTTCTTTTTTTTACTTTAAGGATAAATTGAAGGTACTTAAACATTGTGGAGGAGGGAAGCTGGATAATAAGGAAGGTACCAATGGCTGAAGGGCACAGGGTCCAAGCATGAAAAATGAAAACCTAAGGGGTATTGGCCAAAAGGAAGTGAGAATGATGGCAGAGAAGCAGGCAGGTGTGGCAAAGTGACAGTTACTGAGAGGAGCATATGGGGAAAACTGTCCCTGGAAACAAGACGGGGGGGCCAGGGGGGCTCAGTTCGGGTGACACAGGTTTGTCTTACCCGGTCTGATACAGAGATCAAAGAAGGAGCCCGCTCTCCACGCCGCCTGACCCCGGTGCAGGGGACACGCGCACCTCAGCGCACCACCAAGGCCTCTTGCAGAAGCGTGCTCTCCCGGGAGCTTTGTGGGAAGGCTGCAAGGCTGCGTGTTGTACCACGTGTGCGTTAGACATGTGTGGTCATGGGCAGGGCTTGGCAAGCCCAACATACCAACAGGGACCAGGATCGCCAGGCTGGGGCCCCGGTAAGCCGAGTGGGGGCCCCCGGGGGGGGCAGACGCCAGGGAGCTGAGGGAGCACGGCACCGCTCCCCTAGAACGTTCCCCTAGAACTTCCTACTAAAGTCCTGCAAGCATTGTCTCTGCGAGGAGCTGACCCATTCCCCCCTCGGCCCCGCTCTGTGCACAAGGGGGAGGGTCGTGCTTTCCTGGGGTGCCATCTATCTGCGTGGGGGGACACCGCCATTCCCCTCCTGTGTGTTTCTTATTGCTTTTGTTTCTGTTGTCCTTTGTTTTTAAATGAAGCATGTAGCTTCCGGTGAGGCTAATGATCACTCACGCTGTGTCCAGTGGCACGTAGCGCCCACCTGGAAAGAAGCCCAACAAGAAGGCACAGACGCAGCGTCTCGGGACAGTCTGTCGTGTGACCAACTCTATTTCTATTGTGTTAACCTCAGTTTCCAGAGCTCTAAGGAGAGGCTCTGGATTCCTGAAATGGAAAAATGACAAAAGCCACAGGGTAACTGAGTTTCTACTCCTGGCTGTCTTCCTCACCCAGAAAACCATTTCTGTCAGCAACCGGTGTTAACGATTCCCTGATAGCACACACATCAGTGTATCTTTCTGAGAGGAGATGACAGCTAAAACCATAAGCCTCTGGTTTTCGGTAATCTTTGAGGTTGGGCCAGTTTGGGCCATGCCCCACATCTCAAGAAAATATAGTCCCTATCTGCTGGCCACACGCTCAGGCCCAAACGCCACCAGGTTCGAGTCAGAAGTTACTCCGTTTCACTCCGTCAGACAGGTGCTCTCCACGCTGAGACATCCAGCCTTCATGACGTACGTGTGCGTGTCTGGGGGCCCACCGTCCGCTGGCATCCTCCACGGAGGATCTCTGAGCGGCAGAGGAAAACGAGCCCCACACACTCCTGGTCAATGTCAAATTTCTTTGAGATCTCATGCTTCTTCCCAGAAGTCCATGTGAATTTTTCATCCCACTCCATGTTATGCCCATATTAATTGTAGTATACAGGTATAGGCTGTAAATTCCATAATAGTTAAATTACTTAAAATATACCTTCCAAATATTTGGGTGGAGTTTCCATTCCAGGAGGATGATGGGCTTCTGTGGTGTCCCCCGGTGTGGACCAGCTGCAGGACCTGGCCCACACCCAGGGAGGTCACCACCGGGAGCAGGTGCAACAGTCTGGTACACTGCCAGACCCTCCATCATGCAATACCTTCATTTTACACGTGTCTTTCCATTCGGCTTCTCATGAGCTTTGCCACAAAAAGGCAATTACAGGTCATACATACTCAAACTTACACGTTTCATTGAAAGCCGACATTTTATAACATTCGCATTTGCTCATACACTCAGTACTGTGAGTTATGTTCCTTCTACCAATTTAGCCTTTTACTTGTTATTCCGTATTTCACCTTTCTTGACAAGCCCTGTGACTCATTTAGGCATGCGTTCGCCTGGC
Organism: Ursus americanus; assembly: GCF_024610735.1. NCBI lineage: Eukaryota > Metazoa > Chordata > Mammalia > Carnivora > Ursidae > Ursus > Ursus americanus. The sequence goes on from NC_142157.1 coordinate 35,671,126, forward strand.
ACGTCCGCTGCCCCGTGGTGATGATTTTCCGTCCCTCTGCGTCCCTTGCCCTGCCCCCCCAAGACCCGCCCTGGCTCTCTGAGGACGGTGGCTTCTCCACCTCCCTGTGTCCTGGCTGTGTGGACCAGCACAGTTACAGAACCTCCTTGAGCTTGAATTCTGGGTCTTTGACACGGGAATCCTCCCCTTCCTTTCCTAGCTTGTGTCCTGAAAATGACGACATCTCTGGCAAACCTGTTGTTATTAATACGGATATCAGTCATTTCAGCAGCCGGTACTTCCATGAGGGGTGCAATTGCCCGGCACTGTCCTTGGTGCTTTGTGTTCATGAGAGCATGTCAGCTTACCACGGCTCTGTGAGGGGGTTACTATTATGGCCCCGCTCCATGGAGGGGGAAACTGAGTCTCAGGTGTGGCAGTCCCACCTCTGGAGAGAAAGAACAAGTTCCAACAGTTTGGGTGGAGACATCCGGGACACATCCCGGACACACAGAGCATCACTGGATATGACTAGTGTAGATGAAAACAGCAATCAGAGCAGGAGGGGAGTAAGCAAGTACCCTGTCATGTGTTCATGTATGTTCTCCAATTGGCTCCCATGATAATTCAAATATCTACGTTTTGTGTGTCAAACACCACAGAGCATATGATTACCTCCCCGCTTTGACAACCGAAAAGCATCAGTTCAGCCTGTATATTTTTATTTTATTTTTTTTAAGATTTTATTTATTTATGTGACAGAGAGACAGCCAGCGAGAGAGGGAACACAGCAGGGGGAGTGGGAGAGGAAGAAGCAGGCTCCCAGCGGAGGAGCCCGATGTGGGACTCGATCCCGGAACACCGGGATCACGCCCTGAGCCAAAGGCAGTTGCTTAACCACTGCGCTACCCAGGCGCCCCTACCCACCAGCTTTAATTAACTAAGAAGTTCCATTCATGTTTTACAATTAAGTGATTAATCAATTTTCAAATATTTCCCTAATGAAGTCATAAGCGTCAAGAAACTAAGTGCTACAATTAAATTAAGGAGGAGAATGGGATAGAACATTGATAGTCCGCGCTCCCTGGGTGTAAGTCAAGTGTTGGAAGGAGGATCGGGAAGAGAAGAACCATCATATGAACAAAGGCAGGAGAAAGCGGTGCTCACCTGAACCTGCCGCGAGCCACGCCCTGGACGAAGTGAGCGCACGGAGTAACACGGAACCCTCACAAGAACACCGCAAGACAGACAGAAACTATTACTTATTTTAACAAACGTACGGACTCTTGCTCAGAGTGTTCAAGTGACTTCCCCTAAGCAGCACAGCTGTTGGCCCACGAAGAGCTGCATGAGCCCAGCCCCCCCTGCAGCGCGGCTCGCCCCTCAGCCGGCTGCAGCCCGCGCACCCCTGCCTCCGTCCACTGCTCCGTAGGGAGCACGAGAGCAAGCCCTGCCTCACAGAGCGCCGTGCAGAGCAGAGAGGTGAGCGCGTGTGCGCCCAGTGCCCGTGGGCCATCACTGCCCCACCCGCCCCCGGCCCGCAGACGTGCCCCGCCGTGTGCTCGCAGTCCTTCCCTAATCTCACAGCAAATGCCTGAGCGAGAAGAATGCTCCAGAAACGGAGACACAAAGGCTCAAAGAGAGCGAATGACTTGCCCAAGGAATTCGGCCCAGGAAGGGGGAGAGCAGGGACACCTCCCATCCTGTTCCAGGAGACCACAGAGCACTCACTCCATCCCTCCACACACCTCCCTCCTCGGCCCCCAATCGGGTGCGCAAAGGCTGTCACACTTCACTCCGTCTTCACAAGTACAGGGACAGCGTCTGGGGACACAGGGTGGTACCGTGGGGAGCGCGGGCTGTAGGACAGGAGGGCGGACGGTCCGATTTCACACCATCGTGCCCAGAAAGAGGCGTGTGGGGTTCTTGCCTGCTTTCTTTCCCTCGAACGCTGAAGGGCCCGCTACGGAGTCTTGTCGGCTGCATTTCCGAACGGCCCCGTCCTAACGGTCGCTCTCGTCCCGCATTCCCGCACACACAGATGCCAGTCGTGGGACAAGTCAGAAGCTGAAGGACATGGCTGGGAGCCAGGACTGGTTTAGTTGGGAAGGGGATCGAGCAAGGTGTCAGGCAGGACGGACCCCAACTGTACAGCGCTTGACAAACGAATGTGTTACGAACACATAAGATTTCGTTAGCTCGTATAATCGGAAAGGAACCCAAGGACGGCCAAGTCTGGCAGACAGTAAGCGGCACGGGAGCCCGGGCTGAGGGAGCAGTGGGCCCTGGGCTCCCCCACAACCTCCCACATGAGGGGAGGAACGAGCCCTGCAAAGGACGGAGGGACCAGTTTGGGTCTGGGGTGTGTTGCCCCTTGGCGTCTGCCTCCTTGCAGTTTGAAAACCGTACGTGTTAGCACTTGGCTTCATCCTGGGAAGTTCAGTCTCTGTTTCTATCCCCCACGCTTCCTCCCAGGCCTCGTCATCTCCGTGCTCTGCTGTATTCTCATCCCACAGATGCTTCTGACTTTACGTTGCTTGAGGCACACCCTACTCTCCAGACTGGCTGATGGACGAGCCCGTTTTCCGTGTTTTTGTGTTTCTTGCCGGCCATTCAGTTCCTGTGGGCGTACTCCCCCCCCCCCCCAGCGTCTCTGGGTCCATTTCTATTTTGGACGAGGTCAGAATTCTCTTTGTTATTCTTCCAAGTTTCATAGGGGGAGGAAAAAAAAGAAAGCGTTAAACTGAATTTTTTCCATTTTCTGTGTTTTTATCATACGCAATATAATGTTTGAGTTCTTATTGATCTTTTCATTTAATCTGATAAGTAGTGAGTATCTTATTCTCAAGAGGGGAGCTACCGCTGCTTTCATTTTCTGAAAATGTTTACTGTCAGCTGGCAGGCAAGAGGCAGCCCACGCCCACACTGCCATGATTGGAGCCGACAGAGGCGCGATCAGGTGAAAGTGGCTGGTTTTCTGTTCTGTTTTGTCAGCTCAGCCTCCAGCGGTGCGTGGCCTTTTCTCTAGGCCTGTGGCGCCAGCTCGGCGTCTGAAACAGGGAACATTAGCACGCGCTAGCACAGAGAAAACTGGAAATGCAGACTGAAACCTGACACCCGCACACGAGCCCCAGGGGGCAGTGTGTGGTTGTGGCGGCGCAGACGGCATGCAGCTGGGACGGTAGGGGACCTGGCGCCACCCAGGGGAGAAGCCCTCGCCATCCTCTGATGACCCAAGAAGGCTTCACAGAAGAAAGGGAAGCACGTGCTGGGTCCGGGCAGTAAGGAGAAAAGCTATCCCAGGGAATCTCAGTAATCCAGATATTACACAATTATATGATTTAAATCTCGTTGGCTTACTATATCTCCATGGGGTATTTAACTTCATTGTTACGAGAAAGCTTTAGAAAGAGCCTCTTTCAAGAATTTTCTAGTATGCATTGATTAAAACTCAACCTGCCATTTAATTGAATGTACGTTTTTGTTTTTGTGAAGTTAATTGGGCCCCTATGTAGAGCATCCATGCCATTCACTTAAGAGCTAACTCGCAATATAAAATCGAGTGAACATTCCTTGTTATCTCCATAATGTAAAAAAAAAAAATTCAGAATAACAGGATTAGCACAAATTACTTAATTTCCCTGAGCTCAATTCCTGTGTAAAATACGGAGAACAAAATGCCATTATGTCAATTTTGAGAATTAAAGAGATTGTTTGTATAAATTACTCAGCATTACAAGCATCAACATGGCAACAAACGTCAAAACCCCTTTTGATTATTACAACATTAAGAGATTGTCAAAGAGAAAAAAGTACAACTTAAAATTCCATGGAAATAAATACAAACAGTTGTGAAGAGTATACCAGTCCAGTGAGGAGGCCTGGATGTGAGCTCGTGGACGCAGTACGCACACCAGCCTTTGCAAAACAGTGTTGGCCACCACCGTCACGATTAGGAAAACTGTCCTCAGAAAACACTGCATGCAAACTGGGAATTTCCTGCAACGGCTTTCATTAGAGAAGTTACCTCTTTATTTTGAAAGATTAATCACACATATGCTTCTTTCTCTTAGATGCTAGAAAGTGTATGTTAAAAGGAGGGCATATGAAGAAAAATAATGAAAACAGTAGACAGGAATATTGATTTCCCAAAAAACAATTTTTTTTAGACAATTTAGCTTGTTGGGAGGAAAAAGATTTTCTAGAAACGCTTCTCGTCCTACTGTCCCCCTCCTCCCGCCCCCGCAGCAGATGAAACTACGCATCTTGAGCCCAGATCCAAAAGCTGGCATCTGGTCTACCTGACAGTTGTACTTAGGGGCATGATACAGCTGATGCCATCAAGTGAGCTGAGAAACGGGTTGCCGTGGCACTGCGTAGACAGTCTGATCGCAAAAGACCTCTGCAGCGTGCGAGCTGTTCATTCCCTTAGCCTTGGCAATGACTGATGTGAGGTGTGTACACATGAATTTTCATGGCTGGGTCTTTCAGGGCCCCGGCTGGAGCACGAGAAACCACGTGAAACTCACCCAGTCCTTGTAGCTCCTGTTCTCCTGAAGACAGAACAGCCCCACTCCCCGGTAGCCCAAGTAGTGCTTCCACTGGGCTCTGGAAAATACTTCAGGGAGTGTTTTACAATTAACACTCGGTTCATGATTTGCCCTGGATGGGAGGGTTGCACGATCTTGATTGATTTACATTACACACGAGCCATGCCTCAGGACACCGGCACAGAGCAGCCTCCGGGGTGGGCTACAAGTAAATTAGGCAGTGGGAAACTCAAACTCAAAATTGGAAGTAAAATCCATGGCTGGAGTCATTCATCATCGTGACACTGAAATTGCGCTACAAACTGGGGACGTGTGTGGGGGCTGATGGGCTCCAAAGGGCTGTCTCTGAACTCAGGGGCTGTGCATTTTAAAGATGGCACCAAAAAAGAAAGAAGAAACGACTCACGTGCTGGAGAAAAGACTGTGGAGAACTGGAGGTCTGACAGGGAGTATCGGCTATAGAGTCAACATGATTTTAGCTGTGAGGGTCAGAGTGACCGGCTAACAAGCGCTCTGTGTCTCCCTGAACACCAGGTCCATTCCCCTCAATCGTGGTTGCAGGTTCTAATGCCTGTCAGCTAAACAAACGTGCAGTGGGGACGAGAAGGATTGAAAGGGGGGTGGCTTGCCTCAATCTGTTAAGAAGTGTGAAAATATCGTGTGCCCAAAGCATGGAGTTGATAGTCAGCTGGGCCGGTTTGCAAGCCTGGCATCCCAGCACGCTGCTTGGTTCACAGAGGAGGGGTAAGGGGAGTGGCCAACGGTGGGGGACACACAGCAGGCTGCACGCAAATGTCCATTCTCATGACGAGGACAGTCCATTTGGAGAACTGCCAAATGGGGTGGAAGGCAGGAAGCTTCTACAGGATAGAGAACAAAGAAGGGAGAGAAGGAGAGCCAACGTCTCATCAGCTGGGGCCACGCAGTCACCGCTGTCGGGGGCGAGAGGACCCAGAGTGGGTGGGCCGACTGGAAAGCCTGCATTTCTGCTCAGTCAGGGCAACGACAGGGACACTGAGGTTGTCCAGGTCCCTGCTTGCTGACGTGGCCCCAGGGCAGGAGCCGCTCCGTCTTGGGCCCAGAAGTGTATTCCAACACATCGTTCAGATCGGCGCCGTTGACATCATCACAGTGGTGGGCGCACAGGGCTGCACCGAGAACGCTGTTTGACCTCCGTGGCTGCATGTCGGTCCGCAAATGTCCTTGCCGGACAGTGGGTCCTAGCATACGGCCTGTGCGCTATAAGGAGGTGGATATGAGCCCTAACCACGTGGGTGTGTAGGCCCTAAACCCAGACAAAGTGAGCGAAGCACTAACGTACGACTACACATACACGTGTGGGGGTCTATGTCCCTGCAAGGTCGTAGGAAAAGGCTCCCTTATTTCCATCTTTTACTAAAACAGTGTCTCACATTTATTTTCACAAACTGCATACACTTCTTCTAGAGGATTGAGAACCTATCCTCTTTCTGGCGGACACGCTTCCAAGCCCCCGAAGGGTCCCCTCGCTCAGCGAGTGGTTCGCAACACGCAGCTCATCCAGCTGAACAGGAAGCGTTCATTCATGCAGGAGTCTATCCAGATACGCAACTACTGCCTAGTCCTAATTTTTTATCCAAATAGCATGAACACAGATATGGTGAGATTAATAGGAAGTGCCAAAGAGTAAGAAATAGAAGGATTCTCGCATAATGTCTTTGGAAGAATATTCTCCTTGAAACAGAATAGAGTCAATAATAAATCAAGATGCTTCAGAGTTACATGAAGCAGATGAATTTTCATCATAGAAAATAAGACCTTTTTATTTAAATGAAATCATTCATTTAGAGCAAAAATGTAAAACTTGAAATGGCAGTTAACGTAGCTTCTCCCCAAGGGAAATTTAGATGCATCCGTGTGCATTAACATATTTTAATGTTCTATTCCCTAACAGCTTCGGAAGGTGGAAATTTTTAGAAAACAGAAATTAAGTGTTCACAATGTAAATGCTTTTTTATTATTATTATAAAGGTGTTTATATTACTACAAAGTATTATAGGAAGAATAACCCAAGTCCAGTCCTAACACTGTCACATATTATGTTTTTGTAATAGCAAAGTCACTTTTGAATGAAAACCCAGGCATAATTGACTTTTTAGCCACAGACTTTACCAGGTTTTGAGCATAATGAAGTGTGGTTGTTGAAAATCAATAAAGAATTCCTTTAAAACAAAAGTGATCTGAGCTAATTACAAAAAGGAATAAAAAAAGTAGCTGTGAGAAAATTACAGGTTTCCCTCATGATGATTCTCTATATTGCAAAATTCTGGAAAGTGAACAGATAGTTGATAAATGTAAGTGGTTTCTGAGGAGCAGCTCTGTATGAAAACACGTAGGGCCTTTACGAGTTGTTTTTTTATAAAATGAAGTCATATTACCAAAGGTGATGACTGGGGTCTGAACCTAAAACATCCTCCTGACTTCTCCAGTTTGTAGATAATTTCATTCCACTCCGCTAACATTTGTTTGGTTAATAAGACAAACATTATCACAGGGAACAGAGGTCTGGTCGTTAGCAACATGACCCTACTCGAGTGGTCTCATTATCCAGCTCTTCTTTCCCGTTCTTTTGAAAACATCAGTGCACATTCTACTAAATTTCCTATTATGAACCATCTGTAGACTAGACCCTTCTCTAAAGCCTGTCCTCACTCGCATTGGGAGCTGGGAGGCAGAAGTGTCACCAAACGACACGTGCCCGAGACGCGGCCGCGCACAAGTTACGCACGCTCGGGACATCCGGCCCACGAAGCCCAAGGACAGTGTTGGGCGGCACTGCAGCTCAGATGCGGAGAAACGAGGCGCACCGTGCGGCAGAGAGGGTGTGCACGGCTCGCGGCAGCCCAGGACGCATGGTGTGGGAGCGGAAGGAACCAGTCTCCATAATTACACGGCCCTAACTTTCATAGAGCTGCGATTATGTAACCCCTAACAAGCCTTCTCCACAGGAAATAACCTGAGACGATTAAAGCTTCAGAAAGTCCCCGCAGGAGCTGCACAGAAACGCAATGATTAGACACCAGCTCTCGTGGGCCACGTGCCCAGACAGTGCCGTCCCCAGAGAGCGTCTGCCCCCGCCTGTGCCGCCTGTCCTGCTGCACAAAAATCAGTGCCTGAACATCAGAGCAGTCATGTTGTTCTTTCCTACGTGCCCGATACACACTAACAAGCGATTATGTACTTGTGTTTCCAATCAAGGTCATAGTGGACAGTATAACAGTCATGTTGCAAACGGAGGTAGACTGAGGCTCGCCCAAATGGAAATTCTACTCATTTCTCCAAATTGACTTCAGACCCGTATTTATAGCTGTTGAAGTCCTCAAGGAATCACTTAGATTCTTCAGACATCCTGCACGCGTAAATGGAACGGCCCATGACCCACCCCTTAAATAATCTCTGCGTTGGACTTCAAGCTTTCTGTGCTCTCCTCCCGGACGTGTCCCCTCCCCATGCGATGGGGCAGCTGCCTCCCACGTATCTACCCAGGGAGCTGGTCACATGACCTAACCCCACTGCCTCGGTTTCCATGTCCATGAAACGAGAATAAACACTTTCTCTGCAGGGTAGTCATAGGAATCGCCAGGACCTGGATGCCGTCCATCCGTGTGTTCTTACCATTTCCCTGGGAGCATTACTTCCTCCTCTTCCTCCCAAATTACCTTAAATCAATCACAAACCATATGGCCTCCAGTTGGGCTCATTAAGCATAAGAACAGACATTTTCAGCCCTGCGTTACCCTCTGTGAAAAACATTCTGGGGGACACATGAGGTCTACTGCCCTTAATGTGACTCACGTGGCAACAAGTCAGAGTCGAGTCGTGATCCCAGTTCATCTTATTTCTGTTCTTCCCTGATGCTTGCCTTTCTCTTGAACAACTTTTACTGTCCTCTCTTAATTGTATTCCCTCTTTGATTATGATCATTGCCGTTCTCAAAGCTTACATCAGAGTTGAAATACCAACCTGGGGGCGCCTGGGTGGCACAGCGGTTAAGCGTCTGCCTTCGGCTCAGGGCGTGATCCCGGCGTTATGGGATCGAGCCCCACATCAGGCTCCTCTGCTATGAGCCTGCTTCTTCCTCTCCCACTCCCCCTGCTTGTGTTCCCTCTCTCGCTGGCTGTCTCTATCTCTGTCGAATAAATAAATAAAAGCTTAAAAAAAAAAAAAAAGATTGAAATACCAACCTGAATTATTTATGGACCGGATGGAAAATACGACATTTTTGAAAATTGGGCTGAACTAGAAAGCAGAAGACTTTTGGGTTTTTTTTGCTTGTTTGCTTATTTCTTTGTTTTTCTCCTTATGCCTATCGGACAGGTTCTTCTCTAGCTAGGCCCACCTTCAAAATGAATTGCTCACTCAGCCATTTATTCATTCATTCATTCCAGAAATTTTCATGGAGACCCTGTTCTGATCCCCAACAGTGGACATGCTGACCCGTCCTCGCCCGTGGGGCATCAGCACGGTCAGCTTCAACCCTGACACGACCGACTCAGTAAGGACAGTCGCCAATAACAAAGTGAGACAAAGGAGAAATGGAGCCCTTGGGACCTCTTCATCTATTCTTTAAATAAATATTTGTTAAACTGACACCACGAGGCTGACAGCAAGGTTACACTGCCAGACAAAGAAAATAAATAACAATCTCGACCTTCATTAAAGAGCTCTGGAACCCCACAATTTGGGGCTTTTCATTTGGAATAGCAAGTGAGCATTCTAGGTTGAAATACACTAATGAAAACATATTCTTAGCAAAAGTATTAAATGTAAATATCACAATAAATTAGCTAAGACTTCACAAAAAGGGAAACAAACTTGGTATTTTGTAAAAACGTGGAGAATTAGGGGGCGTATGCTTTGTTCTTACCTCCCTTTCCTTCTGCTCTAACTGGCTGGGGCGACTATTCCTGTCAGCTAACATTCATCAATGACAAAGACATTTCTAAACTACACAAAATCAATTTTGACATGCTAGAGCAAATTCTGAACACGTGTAATTTAAATAAGCCAAACTAACAATTTTGTTTCTATCATCCAAAGGTATCCATTCGTTCATTTGTTCCTTCGATGGCTATGCATTTCCCATGACCTACCAGGAATTATGCTGGGGACACATAGTAAAGCGTGGAATTTACGGGATTATGAGAAAAAACTTCAACAAATACAGCATCATGAACTACTCCACCTTGGCTGAGTTTTTGTACTTTGTAGTTTTCTAGAAACCATGTCTTTCAAGTTGCTGGATTTATGACACAGAATTCTTCATGGCAAGCCTTGATTACCCTTTTCTTGGCTGTCACCATGTCCCTGGGATTGTCCCTAGCAATCTAGCAAGTCTAGCAAGATGTTTCTCAGTTTTACACATATTTTTTTGGAGAACCAGCTTTATTTCACTGATTGTCTTTGTTTCCCTGTTTTTAACTACATTGATTTCTTATCTTTATTATTTCCTCCCTTCTGCTTGCTTTGGGTTTACTTTTCTCTTCCTTTTCTAATTTCTTAGGATAAGAATGTAACTATTGATTTGAGAACTTTCTCCATTGCTAATGTAAGCACTTAGGGCTATAAAGTTCCCTGTTCTCACGGCTTTAGCTATACCCTATGTATTTTCATTTCCTTTGAGACGTCCTGTGTGATGCATGGATTGTTTAGAAACACTCTGTTTAATTTCCAAGTACCTGGAGACTTTCCTCTTGTTATTGATGTATGTTATTGATTTCTGGTTTAATTCCACTGTGGTTGGAAAACACACTCGGTATGATTTCAATTCTTTGAAATCTGTTGTGATTTGTTTTATGGCCCAGTGCATGGTCGATCTTGGTGACTGTTCCATCTTGGAAAGCGTGTGAGTTCTGTGCTGCTGGGTGAGAGGCTCTATAAATGTCAGTTAGCCCCTGTATCCACAGTGCAGTTCCGCCCCTCTAGGGCCTTGGTGGCTTCTGGCCAGGTGGTCCCATCAGTTGCTGGCAATGGGGTGTGAAGTCTCCAACTGGTATGCTGGATTTGTTGATTTCTCATCTCAGATCTCTCAGCTTTGGCTTCATATACTTTGAGACGTTGCTGGATGGTGCACACGCAGTTAGCACAGTCATGTCTTCCCAGCAGTCTGATCCTACCGTTATTATGTGATTTCCCTCTTTATCGCCAGGAATTTCTTTGCTCTAGGGTCTACTTTATCTGATCTTTATATGAACACTCCTGATACTTTAATTCAGAATCATATGGTATCTCTTCTCCTATCCTTTACCTTCAACCTACTTATTCATTGTAACTTACGTGAGTTTCATGAAAACGATATATTGTTGGATCATGGTTTTATTTTTTTTAATTTACTCTGTCAATCTCTCTCACTTAGGTGGTATTTTGGACCATTTACATGTAAGGTAATCGCTGATATGTTGGGGCTTGAGTTTGCCATCTTATCAGGCTGTGTGTCTGTGGAAAAGGCAAATAACTATTGTTCAGCATGATGAAACGAGGCCATAAGCAAATCATCATAAACAACAACATGAAACCAAACTCCTCTGACTACACACAAAGACACAGCTGATGTTGTGAGAATAGAGCTCTGGCTTTCTTGGCAAACACCAGATGTGTGATTGCCTGTTGAAGAAGAAGAAATTGTGAGCTCTGCACATAAGCACGGACCTCCTTACTAGAAGAAATTGCAAATGAGGCTTGGGATACCCTTTGTGTTACAGTGAGGCAGAATGGAAAAAGAACAGGCTGTGGGCTCAACTGACCTGGTTTTTCTCCCAACACGATCATTTTTTATCTGGGTGACACTTAACAAATGACTCCCTGGGTGTCAGTTTTCTCATCTGTGAAGTGGGGATAATAATACCTTCCTCACGGGGTTGTTGAGAGCATTTATTCAATCACTGGTAACTCTTACTGTTATTCTGAGTGTAGTTGTCCCCATACGATCAGGGCTCCCAGAACCTGCGAGAGTGAGTGGCTGCCTACAGGGACCAGGAGACCAGAGGTGGAGCCGCCAGTATGGGCCTGTTGGTGACAGGCAGGGTTTGAGGACAGGAGTTGCTGACCAGTGCTCTTTCTTTGCTGCCTTAGTTGCTGGCCTCCTCTGTATTTTGTCCAATACAAAACCATCTACTTAAGATTCTGCCTTCATCTGATGGCAGAATCAGGGTATAAAGGGGACAAATGGTTGCACTGTGGGTGTATGAGAGTTGACCAAGAACAACCTGTCTACACACCCAGCCTGGCTGCTCTTCCAGCCAGACCCTCAGCTCCCTTCACTGCAGACCCTGTGTCCTGCTGCCCCAGAACCACGGCTCTGTGAGCTCCGTGTGTGAAATAGAGCAACCTCTGCCTCTTCCCCTCAGGGTGGAGGCACAGAGCTGAGCTCCTTTCCCTCCACCCTACTATAGGGGAGAGCAAGAAAAAAATTGGAGGACCCCCAGGGCTCAGGGGGACGGGAAAGGACTTCCATCTTCATCCTAACCTGTAAAAATGAATGTACATCCTTGCTGATTTTATCCGTTCTCTGAATCATCACATAGGAGAGGTGCTCTACTCATAACAATAGCAAAGTAAAAGAACATGAAAAAGGAAAGGATGAGAAAGGCTGATGCCCACGGGGAAGGATGGTAGATTTCTCCTTGTTTGTTTTTCTACTGTAGAATACCTCATTCATTTACAGATGATGGAATCATATGTTTGGAAGAATCACGCGGCCCCCGCTCAGTGCCGCCCGCCCCCTGGAGGTGCGTCGCCCTGCGGCGGCAGTCTGTCACCAGCACTGCTCAACCTTATACGCCGACCCGGGAGCCCAGAATGCCACCAGGTTTTAAACCATGGGCTCTTTTACACGTCAGATCTCGATTCCCATTCTCTATATTAGTTTTGTTTTGTCACTTTAGATCAAATATAAAACATAAACACACCCTTCTGAGAAGCCAGCACGATGCAAAGTGACCTCTGAGCAGCGGAAGGAAGCGATGCTCTGGCTTTAAGAACTTGCTTCAGCATTTCTGAGTAGCCCTCTCTGGGGGACGTACGCACACCCACTCGGCTCCTCACTGAGCTGTCCCCCCACCTCCTCCTCCTCCTGGGGTTGCAGCTGGAGGACGACAGCTGGGGCAAGCGTCAGTATGTGCTCATCAGTTCCAGCACGTGTGCCACACGCCCGTGATGTCTCCATGGGGATTAAACTATATCCAACTCAATCACGTCCTTCAGATTATAAACCAACCTGCTGACGAGTGGGGGAGTAAGAGAAAGGCAAGAGTTGAAGGGTCCCCACGTCAAGAGCAAAGCTAGCGTTATTGGTTGGCAACTTATGGGACCTCAGAAGACTCTAGCAAAAGAAGGCTGTCGTCTTATAGAACCTGGTCATTCTCTGTGAGACACAAAGGAGAACGAGCATAGTATTGTCCACCCCATGGTGGCTCCACGGCGACCTTACGAAGGAGTGTATGGGCAGGAATCTTTAAAGAAATCTTTACAACAGTAAATGGCGCACGTTAGTTATAAAGGATTAGCACATTTCACGTGTTGCTCCGAAGATACACATTTAATTAAGTTAATTCAATCTAAATAGCATTTGTTGGGCATCTATTGTGTTCCAGGACAAAGCCTGGTCTCTGTGCTCCAGGAAAGTTAAAACTTATTCAGGGAGACAGAAATGTAAACAAATGAATGCCATTTAGCGTAATATGTCCTGAGAAATGGGGGGTGAATGAGGTAAAGTGAAGACGGGGCGGGGGGAGGAGGTGCATGACTAAATTACACCATCATGAAATCAAATGAAGCAACACAATGAAATCTCATTCTTGCTTCTGCAAACCAAGACAAATTATGGAATAATGTTATGTTTCCTTTGACCAGAAAGACTTAAAATACCAAGGAGCAAGACCCATTCCCTTTGAAGTCTGACCACCTCATTCTATTGTTTTCCCAACCAGTAAAAAGGGTTGGACGCACACGCACACACACACAAACATGGAGAGAAAAAGATTCATTCTCCTGTTACAGTGATTAGCTTTTTTTCATGCAGCTGCTAAATGCCTTTGAGAGGTTAGGTTAAAATTTCAGCTTTAAAAATATCACAGTTGATGTTACTTAGAACAGCTGGTGGTTTCCACCACTCACTCCCGGGTGGCCACAGTTCCAATTTGTGGCTAGCCTTGTCTTCCAACATCTCGGGGCAACCAAAATACGACAGGATGACAGATCGTCCTCTCAATGGATACTGACAAACAAATTAGTGCAAAGATGCTTTTCGTAGCAGACCAGATGTGTTGAGTTCTATCATATGGAACAAGCAATGAGAAACTGTCCACGCCCCATCTGTGCCTTTTATTCTTTATTTATCTCTCTCTCTTTTTTTCAATCTCCCAACGCACTATTATTTTTTTTTTTTTTTTAAAGATTTTATTTATTTATTCGACAGAGATAGAGACAGCCAGCGAGAGAGGGAACACAAGCAGGGGGAGTGGGAGAGGAAGAAGCAGGCTCATAGCGGAGGAGCCTGATGTGGGGCTCGATCCCAGATCGCCGGGATCACGCCCTGAGCTGAAGGCAGACGCTTAACCGCTGTGCCACCCAGGCGCCCCCCAACGCACTATTATGAAATACGAAGCACTGCGTTTTCACGTGCTCCAAACGAACACATTGAGAAGCTGGCTTCATTGCCGTGTCTGAAACTTTCCTAGGGTGCAGTCCAAGAAAATTGGAGTAGCCTTTAACAGAACTCTCCAGTGGCATATGAAAGCCATTTGTAAACACCCACTCTAAGATGGTGCTTTAGCACAAGTCAGTAACACCAGGAAGGGTTCACTTGGAACCCCACCAGGCACTTAGCAGAATGGAAAGATAAGTCAAGAACGGCCCCTCCCTCCCCTCACCTTGAGTCCAATGAATGCACATGAGCAGTACCTACCAGCGCAACACATCACGTGAGGCTGCCTTGAGGCCTGAGATCACGAATGTTTCGGGAGTGAGGAGGACAGAGAGGTCTCTGCAAGGCTCGTGGAATCCCTCAGTGAGGACACAGGAATTGAACTAGGTTGTAAGGGATGGGTGGGATTCAAATTAGTGGAGAAAATACAGACAGCGGTAACTCTAGGAGGGGAGGAGGTCAGTGATGTGACCAGTAGCATGAGGCCGTGAACGTGGATCTGTGCACTGGTGGGGGGCCGTGGAGGAGGTGGGCACAGGCAAGGGCAGAGCTGGGGAGCTGAGCTAGAGCCAGCTGAGGGAGATCTGCTCCAGGGGCCAGACTGCGGGGATTCCGAGCAGAGAGAGGACTCCTTCTGGTGTCCCCCTCACCAGCTGGAGGCCCACAGTATGGAAGTCAGAGCACCTCTCTAAGGCTCTGTAAAGTGGGGGAATCATGTTTATTCTGTCTACCTCACAGGATTGTGACAAACCCTCATAGGGATTGTCTGCTATCATACCAGAAAGGTGAGTGTTACTGTGGCCATGCGGCAAGTGGCCATTTTTAGAAAGACTCCACTGTTTTCCATGTGCAGAACGATTTGGGGGGAGGGAGCAAACTACAGGCAGAGTGTGAGGTCTGGCTACAGAAAGCATACTGACACCTTTCATACTCCAAGTACGACCTGAATGTGAGCGCCGTATGCCAGCCCCGTGGTTCCTTCCGGGCTGAATACTTGCGTAGTTCTTGGGTTCACGTTAATGGATTAGTGGTCATTGTTATTGCAATTTTTGAGAGTCCTCTGGTCATCTTTCATCAAATAGCTGGTAAAATCCATCAACTCTTTGTAGGTATATATATGTATTAGTGGCTTGCAGCTGTGGCTCCTGGATGCCTAGGGGGCATGAGCCCTACTGGGAAGCTCTTCACCAGTGTTATTAGCACAGCGTGGGAGGAGTCACCGCCCCTGCCCTGACCACCGTGCACAGGTCAGGTGTGCACCACCTCCTGCCCCGTAGACTGCCCGGGGTGGGCTTAATTCTGCATGTGCCACCAACTTGGAGGTCCTGAACCTGAAGCGTTAGCTGCTCATCGGCCATGGAAGAGCCGTGGCTCCTCCCCTCCCTCATGAGCACTCACTCGACTCCAGGATGACAGTCTGTAAATCAGTTTGCAGCAGAAGAACACCTACAACTGCTGACCTTACGGAAAAGCAGAAAGCTGTGAGATAGCCTTCTTGACTTCACTGATTCTACGGATCTTCCCTCATTCTTCCGCAAACTTTGATGTCCATATTTCACTCCCTCTGATGACCTTGGATGGCAAGTGTGGAGGTCAAGACCTGAGTCTTTGCTTCCATGGAAGCTTCCAGAGCTTTGGAGGAAGATGTTGGCTCGTAACTGGGCTTGAGTGGTGGGTTCCCCAGAATAGCTGTCAAATTCAGATGCTGCAAGCCTAAAACCACCATTAGAGCTCGATGCCTGGGGCCCTGTTCTTTTCACAGGGCCTCAGGGGGAGACTGTACCTTCCAGGAACGCCTGTCTCATGCTCATCAAGGATGAAGTATGATTGTGCACCATGTGTCATCCCTCCCTCCCAGTCTAGGAATGCTCCCTGGGTCTTCCGGCTCCCAAGAGAAGCATTCTGAATGGGTTCAGGGTTAGGCAATGACCCCTACCCTCCAACCACCTTCCGTTAACGTGTCCCTCTCGGTTCCCTTTAGGTGATAGCAGAGTGGATCCGACAGTGGGAGGGACAAAGAAAACTGCGGGTGCTACGTAATGGCCATGCCTCTTTGACCTGTATATCCCCTCAGTCGTGCCGTCCTGCTTTAGCACCAGGCCTTCACACTCGACATGGTCCAAGCCCGGGCACGGGAGTTCACAAGGGCAGGAGTTTTGTCCGTTTTGTTCTGCTACATCCCCATTGCCCGGAATAGTGTCTGGCCCATACAGGGTATCAAAAAATAGGTATTCAGCAAGAGAATAACATTCTGTAATAAAAGAGATCTTAAACAAGACTAAGTTGAAGTCCTTCCATGACCTCTCACACTCCCAAGGCCTTTAGAAATTGGCCAACTATTAGGCAGAAGGCTCTGGCAACTTCCTTGACATCACAAGGTGACAACCTTGAAGCCAGAACTTGGGTCACTTGAGATCTATTATTTCAGTTGTGTGGAGTGTAACTAGGGTTTAGATTTCCAAATCCTAACAAGCCTAGGAACAAACAACTCTTGTAAATCTGAACAGGAGACAAAGACCACAGAACACATGGGCACGTGGATTTGCACTGGTTTTCACTGTAAGGCTGTCTTAGCCCCATCGGGGCTGCTATAACAGAACACTTTAGATGAGGGAGCTTAAAGAACAGGAATTGACTTCCCACAGCTCTGGAGGCTGGAGTCCAAGATCCAGGCAGCGGCAGATCCGGTGTCTGCTGAGACCCCGCTTCCTGGCTTACAGACGGCGTCTTCTCTCTGTGTCCTCACATGGTGGAGGGGGTGAAGGGGCACTCTGGGGTGCCCTTTGCAAGGACACGAATCCCATCATACAGAACCTTCCCTCATGACCTCACCACCTGCCAGAGGACCCGCCTCCTAACTCCATCACCCTGGGGGTTCGGCTTTAACACGGGAAATTTGGGGAGGACACTCACATTCAGTCCATGACAAAAGTTTTAACTCCCACCCCAATGTAGAAGTTTTCTCTTGTCTGGAGTAAATCAACACAGGTCTGAGGAAATGTCCACACCGTTCCTTCTCCACCCAGTACCCGACCCTAGTGACCTGAGCCACCTCCATCCTCCTTGACTCTTAGCCACACTTTGACCAACGGTGGAGGCTCCGGGAGTCCTGAGCTCCCCCTAGAGGCCAGCGGCTACCACTGCCCCTCTGGACGGCCAGCCCCGCAAGTGCACAGAGGCTGCAGAGCTTGGGGTTTAGAGATGACAAGTTTCCACCACCATCTCTTCTCTACAGACAGACTCACTCCAAGTACATGCAGAGTACAAATGCCTGCAAAACGCGGCTTCAAGGTCAGCACAGAGAAGAAACTGTAATCCTGGCTCCTTTAGGGTGGCATTCTGATCTCTTTGGTGCTCACAGGGGTTAATGGACAGAGTCCTCCAGAATTCGTTCTCCCCCTCTTGTCTTTCTCTTTCCAGAACTCCCGACCTGCCGACCTGGGTGCAGAGCCGTGCCCTTTGCAGCAGGCTGCCCCTCGCATCTGAGAGCACTGTGCGCTCGCTCTCTCTCTCTATGTTCCACTCAGGCTACTCCATTTCCTCGGCCTTTTATGTTGATGCCTCTTTCTGGAAGATGAGGACCTGCCATCATCCATCAGGGATTTTATTCTTCATCATGAAAAACCGTAGCCGAGAGGCCAGCTTCTCTTTGGTAGATAGAGTCGGGAGATCAGCCTTAACTCCCAGTCTTATAAACCTCTTATAATGAAATCCCCTCAGATGTAAATGCGCTGTCTCAATAATTAGATAAATATGCCCAACCACTGGTTACCAGCCTAGTGATGGATCTAATTATATTATTTTCCATGACTGCACTAGTCTGACAATCCCTCATCAAACATCTGTCTCTGCTACTTCTTGCCAGTCTTACACATAGCTCCCGATGTAAAAATACTTATAAAAGTAACTGCTCAAACATGAACATCTCAAGGCAGGAGCTCATTAAACAAAGAAATGGTACAAGCTGTGTTGTGTGCTAGATTAGAACTTTAAGTGATATTTTCTGCAAGCAAGTAAGGTACGGGGCTTTTAAATATTATTATTCACATTTAATCATGCACCAAATGCTCCTGCCTAATTGCTAAATGTTTTCTCTTGTGCTTAAATTCCATGCCACAGATTATTAAAAATTGACTTTACAATATTTATTTTACTTATCTTCTCAAGCCAGACTGGGCTTAGCCCATAGATTGTGTGAATTATTAATTTTTAAAGGCAATTTGTGCTACATTTCTCACTTGGATGATATCCAGAGAGACACTGATTTCTAACCCAAAACTTGCAGGACTGAACCACTTTGATTCATCTTTAATCTAAGGACTCCTGAAGCACATACCCGGGGACGGAGGAGCTAATGAATCCCTCCGACGTAATGTGAAAAGCTAACAAGCACTTAGTCAACATTTAGATCCATGTGATCAAAGGGGAAACTACCATCTTCAGGAGGTTATCTGAGCAATAACCTTGGGCAGTATAATTCACTCGGTTATATAACAAGAGCTGTGGAGGGGATAATGAGGAGTTACTACAACCACGGAAGCAGCAGCATCCCTGGGTCACCCTTCATGCACCTGCAGCCTTCGGGGCTCCCGGTCTGCCGAAGCCGTACCCTCCACGGGGGCTCTGGGTTTTCCTTGAACTCAGAGCACTCTGCTGAGAGCTGACATAACCCTCTTACACCGATTTACACTTGATTTTCTCAGAAGTATCTTGCAGGGAGGCTCTGCTCTCCACACACAAAGTGCTAAATTAGAATTATGTGCTAAATGGAGAGATTCGTAGACAGGGGAGAGGAGAGATGATGTGTCACCTCACACTTCTGTGTATATATAAACCCCTGATTCTGTCTTATTCTGCTTAAAACCAACTTGCCTTCCCTTAACTCCACTATTTGCTCGAGATCCAGTGTTCGAGGCGAATCTTTTTCTTCCCCAGGCTACGCAGTTACACTTGCCCAGAAACTACAGGCCGGAGACGACTGGTTCACGGTGTACAACACACGCAACAGAAGAGGGAAATTTCCAAGAAAATTAACAAACATGGAGGAGTGGATCTTTTTTCCCCAGAGTATCCAAACCATACTAGAAAATAAGACAAGTGAAATAATGCATCATTTGACAATGCCAGCATCTTGCTGGGTTTTTCGGAGTGTTTTAGGAAACTCCATATATTTATATACATACATTTACATATCAACATATATATTTGGAAGACTGTGACCGAGTTACAGGAATTTCGATGCTCTTTGCGCTTTTTTACAACTATTCTGACCACGTGGTTCGCCCTAAAACTAGCTCAGGCACCAAGCAGGACCCGATTTGGACCCGTGCGCGGCGTGACAGCTGCTCTTGCGGACCCGGGTGGGGGGGGGGTGGGGGCGGGGGGGGGGAAGAGGCGTCGTATACTCGCGAGTCTACGTGGGGCGCGACCCGGAACTAATTCACTCACGACGATAGACGCTTTAGAGAACTGCTGCTTACCTCAGACAAGTTCTCTTCTGTTTCCAGCGTGGCCTCAGTTGTCTGGCTGGCACCTCGATGCGGACCACCAGCAGCACTTCTCCCAAGCACTCATGCTTCATGGGGTCCCAGCCGGAGGGAGGGTCAGCCCTGGCTGAGCGCTCTGCCTGCGAGCCAGCCGTCGAGCCCCTGAGAAAGGCAGGTCCAGACAAAACGGGGACAAGAACCAAACCAAGGAGAAGGCCTTGATTTACTTTAGATGTGAACCCTGAGTCTGAATCCGGAACTTTCTGGGGAGCTTCATAGAATCTCACGGAGGGCCCGAAATGCTGAGGAATGCTTTCCGGACCCAGGACTGCTGAACAGAACACCGCACAGCCCTGACCGTGGTCCTAAATGTTGTGCGAGCCTCGTCAGTTTACAAAGCTTCCCTGAACGCCCACGACAGGTGGAGGTCCACGTGAATCCCCGACTCCGGGATGAGACCGGCTCAGAGATGCTCTATGACCGAACCGAGTCTGCTCAGCTAGTAAAGGGCTGCTGGCCTGGGACTCTGCTCCACAGCTGTCCCACAAACACCACCGCCTTCCCCTTCAGCACAGAGTCCAAGACCCTTGGCATGATTTTTAAGGCGTTCCTTCTTTAAAAATGCAAAGCATTTTAATCTGGAAAGAAAATGTGCATCCTGTAGCCTGCTTGCCCGTGCCTGCCCTGCTCCATGCCCCCCTGCATAACCTCGTACCCCTCCCTGCTGGCACCCAGCACTGCACCCATGAATGCATTCAGTTACTCGCTGCACAAATATTTGCTGAGCACCGGCAACCTCGTTAACTGGTGAGAACGAGAAGCAGCAGCCACAACACACCCTGCTGAGGCAGAGTCAAGGTCAGGGAGGCGTCCCGGAGGCCAGAGGGGCTGCACCCCAGCTCCCCGTGCAGAGGACTGTGATGGGGGGAGCAATTCCAGCCTACTGCAGACTCCAGAAGAAGGAGAAAACCCACCTACGAAGCAAAAGCCCTGTAGGAACAGGCAAATGAATGAGCTCGCAGACTCGTATCCGGGTGTCAGGCAAACGAGGGCGCAAACCCCACGTCTATCTCGTTTGCTACGATTTTAGAAAAACCACCTACTCCTCTGCGTCTCCATTTGCTCACCTGCAAAATAGGAACGATAATCATGTCTATCCTTCATTGCTACGAATGGATGCAAAACACTTAGCAGAGTGCGCTGAATGTCCCAGCAAATGCAGATTCTTCCCGCTCACCTGGGTCTACACTGCACGCCCCTGTCCACACGCTTCCCGCTCACCTGGGTCTACACAGCACGCCCCTGTCCACACGCTTCCCGCTCACCTGGGTCTACACTGCACGCCCCTGTCCACACGCTTCCCGCTCACCTGGGTCTACACTGCACGCCCCTGTCCACACGCTTCCTGCTCACCTGGGTCTACACAGCACGCCCCTGTCCACACGCTTCCTGCTCACCTGGGTCTACACTGCACGCCCCTGTCCACACGCTTCCTGCTCACCTGGGTCTACACTGCACGCCCCTGTCCACACGCTTCCTGCTCACCTGGGTCTACACTGCACGCCCCTGTCCACACGCTTCCTGCTCACCTGGGTCTACACTGCACGCCCCTGTCCACACGCTTCCCGCTCACCTGGGTCTACACTGCACGCCCCTGTCCACACGCTTCCCGCTCACCTGGGTCTACACAGCACGCCCCTGTCCATACGCTTCCTGCTCACCTGGGTCTACACTGCACGCCCCTGTCTATACGCTTCCTGCTCACCTGGGTCTACACAGCACGCCCCTGTCCATACGCTTCCTGCTCACCTGGGTCTACACAGCACGCCCCTGTCCACATGCTTCCTGCTCACCTGGGTCTACACAGCACGCCCCTGTCCACATGCTTCCTGCTCACCTGGGTCTAGGATAGAGTTCTAAAGTTTTGCCTTTGTCAGCAAACAGCCCTTCAAGCAAACGTTCCTGGCCGCCTTTTTCAGCAAACACATGTGGTCACACGGGAAACAGACCGGGGAAGTCCAGCCCTTCAGAGCGTTTTGTGACTTTCTTAAAGACCGAGAGTTGCCCCCGAAAGGTGCCCCCTCCCCCGGGCTTGCAGGCTGCCGCAAGTGGGTGCAGGCCCGTTGGGGGCTCGCAACAATGTACCCATGTCTCGACTGTCCCCCTCACTGCAAAACATCTGCCCGAGGCTCCCTGAGGGACTAAGTGCCTGGTAACTCGGCCAGAGCAAAGAAGTCAAGGTTCGGCTGCGCCCTCGGAACCCGCCAGGCTGAGGGATCACTTCCATAGCGTTTTCAGGTCTGTTCGAGGAAAAAGTTGTTTAAAACAGAAGTTTTGGAGTCTTTGTGTTCAGAAATTTATAGTGACGGCAATAAGGTGATAGCTTCCAAATTCCGATTAAGAGTGCAGAAAAACAGAAGAGCTTTCGCTGCAGAATTTGGTTTATCAAGCACGTAGGTGGCGCTTACTGAATATTCCAGCAGTTTCTCAGCCCTTGGTCAGCCTCACTAGACACTGCAGCCTCTGAGTAGGACTGTCCCAAATGTCACAGACGAGGGGCGCAGTAGGCCCAGGACCGGACCCAAGGGGCCCGTAGCTTTGGGAAGTCATCCTGGCACACAGTTAGCAGAGGAGAAAGCATTGAATTCCTGGCTTTGGGTCCAAGAAATCTTGGGTCCACATGTAAGTTAGGTCGGATTTAGGAAAATAGAGAAATCAGGAAGCACTGGTTTTTCCTGATTCCCCTTGCCTGCCTGCAGAGCCAGGGAGAGGGAGCAGCTGGGGAAGAAAGCCCAGTGACCGCAGCCCAGGGACGCTCAAACAAGCAAGTGCTCTGTCCCCCGAGAGCCTCCCAGGCACCCCTGTGCTCAGCAGCCTGGGCGGCCCAGTGTGGGAGGGGGCCGATGAGCGCGGGCCTGCAAGCCGGGGCCGCAGCTGAGAACCCGCTCCCACGCGGCTGGACGTGTGGCCCAGGCAGGAGTCCAGCCAGAGAAGGAGGCCGTGTGCAGACGTGAGAGCCACGTGCAGTCACCGCGCGTGAGCCTTCCTGCTCCTGGGAACCCAACTCGGTGGAGGCCACGGGGCTGGTGGCCATTGGGTCTTCAAGGGCGCCCCCAGAGCAGATTTAAAGCCCACGGTGCCCTGACAACAGCTGCTTGCTGCTCAAAGTCAGCTCATGTCTCCATTTCCCCTGGAGGCAACAAACGGCCTCTACGTGTGCCGAGGAGGGACAAGCCACTGCGGCTTGATGACTGTGGGGTCTGGGTGGACACGCTCTCCAGGATGCCCTGGCAGCACCCCCACCCGCCCCACGCCAGGATCCCAACTCCTCACAGGCCCAGGCAAGGCCCTGCCGGGAAGGGCGGGCAGGACCGCGCCAGGGCTGACCTCAGCGGTCTGAGCAGAAGGCCAAGCCGCAGACTCGGGAGCTGTGACTCTCCCTCGGACTTGGTGGCTGCCCTCCCTGGCCCAGCCCCACGGAGGGCACGGTCATTCCGTGATGGGAGGCCGTGGGCAAACCCAACACCCTCAGCTGCACAGGGCCTCCTCAGGAACAGCCGTGAGATCTCCGGGGGACATCCGGACCTGGCATCCCGGCTCCCCCTTCCCGGGGGACAGGACAGGTGCCTGTCAGCCCGCAGCCGTCACCGGCCTCCTCGCCGCTGCACTGGAGGACCTGAGGCTCTCCGGCCAGGCTGGCAGAAGCAGGAGGTCAGCGGTGGGCCGGCGTCCTTGGTGGGGCTCAGGGCCTGTCAGCGTACTTAGTGGGCTGTGTAAGTGCTTGTGTAAAACAACACATTTAATTTAAGGCGAGGTCCTAAGCTCAAGGGCTGTGCAGTACACGCAGCAGCACAGAGGATGGGCTCACCGCAGGTCTGAGGCCAGCACGGGATCCGCCAGGGAGCCTGGAGAGCCACTGCTCTGCAGGGCCTGGGCTCCCTCCCTATTCTGCAGGGCTCCCCTGTCACCCACCCGCCTCCCTCCGTCATCCTCCATCCACATGACAAAACCTGGGGACAGGGCTGGTGAGTCAGGGCCGATGGGGCTGCAGATCCACACATGGGGAAGCTCGTGTGCTCAGGGGCCCTGGACTAAGCCCAGCACTGGTCCCCGGCCGTCCCAGAGGGTGTCAGCTCTGCGTCCGACAACCCAGGAAAATTGGACACAGCACTTTATCCCCTGTCCCTGGACCCGTCAGAGCTTCCCAGCACCCGCATCAACATGGCCCAAAGTCAGATTCTCTGAGAGTTTCTCCAGAGTTTGAAAGTCTGTTCGGTCATGGGGAAGAAGTCAAGGCCGCGTATATTTGCAGGAAGCCACGGTGTCCGTGCAGGGAGGCTGCAGGGATGGACAGGAACGAAGGGGTCGCGTACGAAGACGGTCGCCACCCACTGCAGTCACCCTGGGCTCCCCTCACCTTGCCTGCCCCAGGCGCCTCCGCCCTCTGCTCCCGCTCCGCCCGCGAGCAGTGTCCCGAGGGCAATGTGTGTCCGCCAGCCCCATGCCCGAGCCAAAGGAGGTCTGCCACAGCCAAGGCAGCAGCACGCGCCAGCCCCACGGTGCAAGCACCCAGACAGGGGACACGGGGGGTCCCAGGACGTGGAGCACACTTCAGCCCATTCGTCAGGGTACAGTCCATGCCCGTATGGAGGCCGGCAGTTGTGGAAAGAACAACTGTGATCAGCGTCTGTAAGCAGGGGGTCTAACAAGCAGGCTCACTTCGGGCTGTGGCTTCTCAGAGGCACAGCCTGCTCGGGGACATGCAGGCACGTGGCCGTGCATCCCCCCCAGAGACACTGCAGCAGCCCGCCTGAAGACGGGACCTCTGCAGAGGTCTGTGCTAGCCGGGCAGGTCCGCGGCTCGGCCCACATGTGAGCGAACCCCGTACTTCCTCCAAGCCTCGGCTTCCCTATTGATGAAAGGAGGATAATGATAAACTCGAGACCGTCATGAGCATTCGTTGAGGAAATACATGGAAATTGATGCTTTCCCCTTTGCTCCTGACACAGTCAATAAGCAACAGATACTCGCTATTACTGAGCGTGCCCGCTTCAGGCTCCGAGCGCGGGGAGGGGTGCACAGTGTGCGTGCTCAGGTGGGCTGCTCCCCCGCCCCCTCAGCCTCCACTGTGCCCCGGGGGCGTCCGAGGGCTCTGGGTGGGAGCGCCCCGGCCGGTGGAGGAGGCGGGGGTGCAGGCTCAGCGTCCCCGACTCACACGCAAAGCTTCTAAGACCCGAGATTTAATGTGGACAGAGAGGAGCATTCTGCTGCTTAAACCAGCCACGCGTTCTTAAACAATTTCAACTAAAAGAACCGATAAAAAAAACCAGCTCAGTACTTCCTTAGAGACGAGAGAGATGGTTGGTCGTCACATATTAAGCTCCAGCTGTTCATCGCTTTGTCTTTGGGGGTCTGGTCGGCATCCCTCTGGGTCCGCGGGTTTCAGTGAAGCAACGCGAGGCTCCCTGGGCTCCGGAGCCAGGACGCTGGGCTGTGGCAGCCGTGGGTGACCCGCGGTGAGGCCCGCGAGGACGTGCGCAGGGTTGGCACCACTGCTCGCTGAGCCCTCCTCTGTGGGCACTCAACAAAGAGATGGCGGAGGCATAGAGGGGCGTGTTTTCCCTAAACACACAGGCAACGGGAGTGGAGTCAGTGCTCCCCAAGCCCCCACACGGGGTGCTCCCTGTGGCCCGGCCCACTCTGGCACACCAGGCCCTGGGGACAATGACAGCAGAGCAGTGACAGCCCAGCAAATGAGCTGCTTTGTCTTTGCAGAGTTATTGGCCATCTTGACACTCAAGGACAGGCTGTCAGCTCACCGCCTGGGGACCCAGACGCACGGCCCCCATTATCGCTCCTGACACGCGTCACAGCAAGGCAGGGCCTCCGAGACACACAGAGGAATGTGTCCCCAGAAGCTTGACAGGCCCCGAGGAAGCTCTTCAGCTGAGCTCTCTCCACGTGAACCTCGCAAGTACAGGCGTGCCCGCGCTGAGGCTCTCTGCACGGCCACGCTCGAACGCAGCTCCTGGACACACTTTCTTCAGTTCAAAGAAAAAGCTGCCTCCTATCCCTGCTTTTGGGACCAAAAAGCTTGTGTTTTAATTAAATAAGATGTAGAGCACTCCAGAACTTGTCATCAAAAGACACCAGTGGAGCGTGAGCCCATGGGCTAAACGGTACTTCTCCTCCTAGACAGCCTCGGGCTTCCGCGCTTTGGAAAAGAGCATCATGCCTCTGGTTCTTGTGAGCGCCTCCGGCACCCCAACTCCTATGAGAATCAGGGTCACAACACCACTCCCCATGAGCACAGGGGCAGCAGCCCTACAAACATTCCCAGGGACACAGGTGTGAGCCAACCTCCACCTAGCAGGGCATCAGGGACCGCGTGAGCCGGCGCCCCCAAATGCTGCAGGGATTAGAAAGCACTGGCGTCCGGGCAGGAAGGCACCTGGACCGCCTGTGGGCTGGCGAGCATGCCGGGCCCACCTGTCCTAGAGCAGCAGGCTGCCTCTGTGGCGCTCTGGGTTCTCAGAGCATCTCAGGGTCATCCACCGCAGATGGGGGGGGGTCCTTCTCTCACACGGACACAGAGAAGCCGATGCCTCTCCTGCCGCGAAAGCAGTGCCGACACGGACATTCCACCAACTGACCCAAGGCAGAGCGTTCCCACATCGGCTTGTCTTTGGGACACGGCAGTGAGTCCCGTCTCACAAATGAGCCAAAGCCAACAGAAAACATGTAAATATTTTAGGCTGGGATGTATTTGGTTGCACACGTCAGCAAACCAGTCATGGCTCCTGGGACTGATGAGTTGGTGGTTGGGCTGGAGTCAGGGTCCCTTGGCAGAATTCGGACCCGCCTCACTCTGTCCCCAACCCCTTGGTTCCCGGTGAACCATGCACGGTGGCGGGCAGGTCCAGGCTTTCCTATGGTTGCAGGGTGTCAGGTCCAGACTCACAGTCTCACCCTAAATTCAGCAGGAAGGGGGCCGCTCTTGCCCATCAGAGAAACAGGAGAGCTGGGTCTGCCCCTTGTCGGCCCGAAGGGAGCCAGGTGTCCAGGCCAGGAACAGCCCACCTTTGGCGTAAGCTCTGTTGTCCCCGTCTTGACATTCCTCATGCTTTCATCTCATTGCAGCCCACATTTCGTTCTGCACTGGGCCCTGCAAACCCTGTCCTCCATGTCGGTGGGGGCGGGGGTTCTGCTGACCAGGCCCATCAGAGCCCCCCCGAGCTGAGAGAGGGGTGGCCTCATCCAACCAGTAGGCTGCGAGTCAGGAACAGTGCCCCCCCAAGGAACTGGGGGTTCTGTTGGCTGGAAGCAAACAGGAGCTAAGTGGCAAAGACGATGAACCTTGCCCCGACACGGGGGCCCACATCCGACTCTTGGGGGTGACCTCCTCCCTCAGTTGCAGGCGAGCCCAGCACAAGTCTGCAAACGATGATATACGTTATACCCCACGGTTAGACGTGCTGGACGCCACTGGACTAGAGTAGCTGTCAGGTACGTGTGGGTCCTTAGCTTTGCAGCAAAACCCACACGCGTGGCTGCTGGGGGAGCACTTCCAAGCTGACACAGACACTCGCCTGTTCTCTGCGGACTCTTCGTGGCAAAGACAGAGCTTTGCACACAGTAGGCTCTCAACAAATGTACACCAAACGACTACGGATGAGTGAACCACGTAAAAGCAAGGCTGTAGATACACCCCTTCCCTGACTGGGCCACACCTCTGCACAGACGCACGGATTTTTGTATCAAATACAAAATGAGGCGGGCTCCCTCCCCCAGCCCGCAGCTCAGATTCACAGCTGACTGGAGGTTTTCCACGGTGCTACTTGGGAACATCTGCAGGGCTGCTCCCGAGACATTAGGCGAGGCCTCCCAGGGCCCCATCTGTCAGCATTTCTCACGTTACATCTCATGGAACAGAAGCTCCATGAGATGCTGGGGAAAACACGCTCTAAGGTCATGAGAAATGCTGTTTGCTCACCGCATTTCAAAGATTTTCAAGTTATATTAGCATCCCGCACATTAGAAGCCCCCAGAAACCCTTCGGTAGAGAAATCTGCTTAATTTTCTAGAACTTAGCGTTCCTCAAGTGTGCTTGCTTGTGGAAGGAATTTTTGGCCAGGATGGTATCTTCTGGTTTAAAGTTCAGTCCGGTCTTAGTAACGCAGCAGCTCCAGCTGAGCGGTGTTGGTGTGTCAAGAAGGGGTCGAGGGTACACAGACCCTCCCGTGCAGTCACGCCACCTCTCTGCACCTGACTTTCCTCCTGGAGGTGAGGGAAGGGCAGGGGTGATGCAGTCAGGCGCCCAGTGCAGCGCTCAGCAGGACTGTCTCCCAGGATCGGGAGTAAGACCAGCCCCCGCCGAGCTGCCCCGTGCACCACGCCACCGCGTGGACGGCATGGCCCCCCGAGCCCTGCCTGTTAGAGCTGAGGCCAAAAACCCTCCTGGCACCCACGGGTGCGGTGCCGCCAGTCACTGCAACTCACAGCTCTGTGAGACGGACGCTGCCTCGTTGGAAAGCTGAAACTGGAGGACCACGGCCCGGCCCCCGTGCCACCTCCCCTCCATCCCCTGCAGGCGCCTCGCCTCCCGGGGGCGTCTTCCCTGCGCGGTAACAGGGGAAGCGGTGCCCTGGGACGCAGAAGCCCCGGGAAGGCACGGGATCCTCACCAAGTGTAATGTTACTTTTAACACAGCATTGCCAAAGAAAGGTGTGCGCCGTGATGCTGAGTGCCCTGACCAGGCGTTCTCGCGGCTCTCGGACTTCTCCATTCTCGCCAGAGCCCCAAAATGCAACTTCCACTTGCAGAAGCAACCATCTGAGATCCCCAGCGTCACACGCCCGGCGAGGCCAGAGCAGACTCAGCCCAGCACGGCTGCCTCCAAACACGCCCTCGGCAGAGCCGTCAGCCCTTCAGACCGTCTGACCCCAAACACACAAACACACATACTCCGAAAATTAAAAACCTTCATTTGCCACATCTTATTACCAAACCGCATGGAGTGCAAAACAGGAGCATAAACAGCGAGCGTCTCGGTGATGGGGAGGCTCGCCTTTCCTCCCGGGCACCGGAGCCATGCCGCCCAGCAAATACGAATCCTGTGAGTCCCACCCGCACGAGGCGCACAGAGCTGGTAATAACTCAAGCTACTTTATCCCTGTGTGTCCTCAGGCCAGGCATCAGACGGGAAAAACACTCCTGAAACAAAATTAAATAGTTTTAGATCTAATTTTACCAGGCTGAACTAGGCTGCAGATTGATTTTCATGGAATCTAACAGGGAACAACACACACGTTGCCGGTCTTACAGAAAATCCATCCACCACACCACTTTCTACTCACTCTGCTGGTTCGCCAGGAGTAATAAGAAACTCAGACCTCACAGAGCCGCACATTTCATCCTGCAAACGCCTGTCACCTGAAGGAGCCCGTTGCAGGCACGGCCCCTGAGGCAGGTCGACCGAGTTCTCGCGGATGTCAGAGAACCTGCCGGTTCCCTCCTGCAGGAAGGAGAAGCACGGGGCCGGGTAGCATCCAGAGCCCGTCTCCAGCCACCCTCTGCCTGGCACACACCACCCTCGCTCTCTTCCAGAATTTTCTCCTCCTCCCCAAACCAGCTGACCTCCCGCTCCTCTTCCTTGTCATGCTTCGAGGCCAACCAGAGTCCGACGCAGGAGCATGGCGGCTCCAGCACCCGCCAGTGCTGGCAGCCTGTGCGCGGCCAGCAGTCCCTCCGTCCCCTGTGCACCCCGAGGGCAGCACCTACCCATCCTCTCTCTCTCTCTAGATATCGCTCACGGTCCTGAGTTCAGACATGACCTGGTTGGTTGTACCCCAGCTGGTTCCGGCTGGCGCACCCCCAAAATAGTGCCACAGAACCCCTGAACACACAGGAGTGGGTATTTACCAACCAGTCTGAGGCATGAGCACCCGCGCAGCACAACTGAGCATCCATGAGCCGCATGACAGGGGCGTGGACAGGCCGAGACCCCAGCAACAGGCCTGGAACACCGTGAGCCTCGGCGGCAGCTCAGCACAGAAGGAAATGAAAACCAGGAGCGAGGGAAAGGGGCACCGAGGACCGCAGTTGTGTCTAAGCCCCACGTAGCCCACCCACCCCATGAAACGGTCTCGTCTGCCAACTGCAGGGTCTTCCCGTGAATGCGCATGCTGTCTGCCCGCGCGAGTGTGCACTCGAGGCAGGAGAGAAGGCTCAGTGAGCGGTATGACACCCGGCATGGAGCACAGGGATGCAGCCCGCACACAAAGTCAAGATCGGGCAGCTCTTGGCTGTTCCGGACTATTCCGGGGGGGGTCCTAGGCCCTGGGGCACAGCGAGCACTGCACGGCCCTTTGCTCACGGCACGCACGGTGGAGTCCGGGAACGACAGGCCGGGTCCGTGTAGCCGAGACTGCCCAGGGAAGCACCTGATGCGAGGACGGTGTGGCACGGAGGCAGGAGGGGCTGGGGGTGTGGGACTGTGTGCGTCAGGGTGGGGCCCCGCCACACGTGAGCAGCACAGATGACCACACTCGGCACCACAGCAATGGACGAGCTATTAGCTTGAAAATAATAAATATGTACCCACTGCAGGCGGGAGCTCCGTTCTAAAGGGAAATAATTCAGTTTAGACTTGCAGACTCAGATACCAACACCTTGACCTGCTCTCTAAACAATCGCTCGCATGATCAGTGCTGTATTTTATTAGAATATCTAATTAGGTTATTAGAATATCTAATTCATAGAAGAAACTAGCCAAATTTCAAACAACGTGGAAGACACAAGTATTGACAGGGGGGCTTGTCAACGTCCGTGGAGGACGGGGGCTGCCAGGCGGTTCCCTGATATCTTAGTTCTGGTTTTCAAACGAGTTCGCTTTAATACCTCAAATAATAAAACTAATACAAGAAAATAAAATAAAAATCATACTAGATGCAATTGAGTTCAGGAACGTGAGAGTCACCAAATGTCTAATAAGGGGAAGAAACTATCCTGGGAGAAGTTCTGACTCTGCCGTCGCATCTGAACCAGTCACTGCTGGCGGCTATCAGGTGCGCGTTCCGGGTCAGGACCACACGGTGTGTCCCCTGTGCGTGTCACTCAGTCCCAACCACAGCCCTGACGTAGACGAGGAGACAGGGCAGACCTCCCAGCTCGTCGATGGACGGGGCCCCGACGCCCTGCCCAGGCAGCCTGCGACCCCCGGGGCTGACGTCCGGCCAAGAAGGAGCTCTTGTGGAGGCCCGTGGTGACAGCCTGGCATGAAGTGTGGGCGGAGCCCTGGCCGCACACACCAGCTTGGGCCTCAGCTTGGGAAACGGGGCCCTCGCATCCGGTGCGCTCCTGTCCCGCCCGCCACTCAGACCCGCGGACACCACGAGGTTCCGTGCGCTCTCCCGCCTGCTGGCCCTGCAGGACCTCACTCGAGAGCCAGCCGGGGATCGCTGCAGAAGCCAGGAGGGTGCGGACCGGGTGAGAGCAGGGTGAGGACGCAGCAGCAGCCAGGGGCTCGCTCGGCCAGCCAGGCACCAGGTCAACATGGAGCGGAGGGGAAAGGTGAGTCCAGCGACTCGGGGCTTTCCAGTCTCGAGCCCTGGGTGGGAGGCCCAAGTGGATCAGAGAAACCCGGAATGCTAGTTTCCAGCCAGAGACACGCGTCCAGCTGTGGGCAGACGGACTCAGAAATGTGTCTACAGCCATCGGGTAGGATGTCTGGCGGGAAGTGAGAAACCTGGCCTTCGTGTCAGAAGGGGGGCTGCCTCCAGGCCACCCGCCTCCTCCCACCTCCACACGCGAGTTTCGTCTGTAAGCAGGGCAGCCGATGCCGTATCACGCAAGTGGGGACACCTGTCAGCAAGCAAATGCTAGTGACAATGACGCCGGCCTGACCGGGACCTACTGAGACCGCAGCAAAGACATGGTGGGGACGCCGCTCACAGCCCGGAGGCCCCACTCGGACGGGGAAACAGGCACCTGCATGCAGACACGCGAGGACGCTGGCTGCCACTCACAGCTGCGGACAGCACACTTGCAAGTGCACGCCCCATCCCCACAAGCTCCAGGTCGGGGACGAGGCTGGCCTGTGGCTGGGGAGGGGAGAAGAGGCAACAGACTCAGCTAATGATCCAGGTTCTCCTGTGCCGTGGGGCAGCGTGCGTAAAATAGCCATATCGCGGGGGCGGGAGTGCCGTCTTCAAGCTGTCCACAGAGGCAGAGCCAGCAGAACACGAGACATGAGAAGAAACCAATGCACTTCAATACAGAGCATGAAAAGCCCCAAGGTCTCCCGCCTCCCTCTGGGGGACGCAGGCAGGTGATATGACTGGAAGGTCTGTGACCCAGGGAAGCCAGTCCGGATGGGAAGGCCTGTGAGCCAGGAGTGCGGGGAGGATGGCTGTCCCAGCCAGGCAGCTGGCACACAGAGAATCCTCCGTTCTCCATCTATATTGTTGTGCAGGTCCTCGACTGCTTAGGTGAGGCCCACCCTCCCTGGCAGGACTCAGCTCTACTCAGTCCTCTGATTCGAGTGCTAGTGTCGGTGAGAAACGGCCTCACAGACACATGGGAATCATGTGTGGCCAGATAGCGGGGCTCCCGGGGCCTGGTCAAGGTGACACATACAATGAGCCAGCATGAATGCACGATTCACGGCATTTGTGTAGAGTAGTCGTTACCACCTGACAAACGCATGACTCCGTGCTCAGAACACCCAGTGACCTGAGTCAGTGATGGACGCCCCTGAGGCTTTCACTCACTCACAGAAACAATGGTTCAGGGTGGAAGCCTCTTGCATGGGAAGGGTGGGAGATGGGAAAGGCGAAGAATGCCCTTGGCCAGAGAAAACTAATACGGGCAATCTTTTTATCAGATGGACTTTGGTGTAGCATGTCTCTGAAGAAAAGAGGGCAGGGCGGCCAGAGGATGCGAAGAAAGGGAGCCCAAGGACCCACAGGGAACCCACAAGGTTGAAGAAGGACTTCAAAGGGAGACAAGAGCTGCAGGCCAGTGTAGGGTTAGTGCTGACATACGTGTTACACTCTCACTGTATCTACGGCTCCCTAACGACAGTCCTTGGGGTGCCTGTGCAGGTCCGTAGGGCTCAGTTTTTATTTCGTGAGAATTTCCAGCCTCTAGATAACGATCTCCTAGAATTCCTGACCAGAATCACGGTCCCATCACCTCCTGTAGACTTTCCCATATACTCACGGCTCCTCGGAGCCAGGGGAGCAAACACGCTCTGCTCGCCGTCTGCTGAAGGGGCTCCGATGAACCCCGACCGCGCTGGCCCAACAGAAGGAAAATCTTTTGGAAGAAGTGCAGGCTTCCTCGCCTGCCCTCAGAGTGTGAGAGCCCCAGCTGAACTCTGGCTTCACCATAAACCCGTTACTGGGGTGGACATTCCGCCCCAAACAGGGATGGCGGCAAGGACCGCGTCCAGGCTGGACGGCCACTGGGTCCGAACCTGCTAGTTTTCCAGCGGAGAAGAGGAGGAGCCTGAACGCTGCTGGAGAGAGTGTGACATCATTCCCAAACGGACCCTAAGACAGAGTCTAGAGTCCACAAAGCCACCGAGTGCCTCGGCAGATAGTTTGGAAGGCTGTGAGATTAAGTGGGTGTGAACGCACACCTTTACATGTATTTATGTAAATTTTAAATACACTTTGTGGCAAAGAGTCACCTTGGTCCGCCAATCACTTGTCAGACCATCTGTGTCTCTGCCCGCTATTCACATAGAGCAATCTGGTGCGGGCTTGTTTGTTTCTCCACGGCTTCCAAAAATAAGCCAGGCTTCCAGAATGTGGCATACCCGTCAAGCCCAAAGTGTCTGCCTGGTCTGCCAGACTGTTCGTGGCGCCGTGATCGTGGCCTGATTAGAGACCGAGGCCGGGGTGGGGACACATTGGTGCGCGGACATCTCAGGGCTGTGCCCCAGGGAAGCCGTCTAGGAGAGGAACAGCAGGCTCCGGGGGGTCAACCATGAGAACGGGACCTCTGACTTGTGCCGCACGACTCCTTGAGAGCACACGTCGTGTCCTCACAGGCGCGGGTACTAATGGTTCCGCAGCGGGCGGGGGGCTCACAGTGACCCTCACGTAGAGATTGCTTCCCGTGAATCCAGCACTTTGCAGGGGGACCTAGGAGCTCTGTTCCCTGACTTCCTCCGAGTCTTTCAGGCATGAGAGTGCTCCCACCTCCCCCATCGCCCGTAGCAACCACACACGCCGGCCCCAGGACACGGGGTCCCACCCGGGAAAGCACACCGAGACGCTGGGGTCGCAGCAGCGGAGCAGAGCCCACCAGCTCACTGGAAGTCTCAACTCCTTGCAGGCTAAACATGCAAGGATTATTTGTTTTTTTCCTTTTTTTTTTTCCTTTTAACCATACTCTGCCCCCCCCCCAGCCCCCCGGTGAATCTCAGGCAGAGAGCCTCAACTCTGGTCATGCCCCCCCCAGACCCATCCTGTCCTGACCGAGGTTTACCATCTCAGAAGTTCCGAGCCCATCCAGGGGAGGGGGAGGGGGAGGGGGAGGGGACGTCTGTTGACCTGGCCACCACGCCCTCAGTAGCGACTCTCCCACAGGGCAGTGAGCCGGGACTGTGAGGACCCAAGCGTGCGCTTCAGACTCATTGTAAATGAGAGCTCTCTGTTTCTCTGTCTCTGTCTCTATCTCTGTCTCTCTGTCCTCTCTGTCTCTATCTCCCTCTATCTCTGTCTCTGTCCTGCTCTCTCTCTGTCTCTATCTCTCTGTCTCTCTCTCTCTCTCTCCCTGTCTCTCTCTCCCCATCTGTCTCTCTCTCCCTATCTCTCTCTCTGTCTCTCTCCCTGTCTCTCTCTGTCTCTCCCCATCTCTATCTCTCTGTCTCTATCTCTCTCTGACTCTCTCTCTGACTCTCTCTCCCCATCTCTCTCTCTCCCTATCTCTCTCTCTGTCTCTCTCCCTGTCTCTATCTCTCTCTGTCTCTCCCCATCTCTATCTCTCTCTGTCTCTCTCTCTCAGACTCTCTTTCTGACTCTCTCTCCCCATCTCTCTCTCTGTCTCTTTCCCTATCTCTCTCTGTTTCTCTCCCTGTCTCTGTCTCTCCCCATCTCTATCTCTCTCTATCTCTCCCCATCTCTATCTCTGTCTCTATCTCTCTCTCTCGGACTCTCTCTCCCTGTCTCTCTCTCCCCATCTCTCTCTCTCTCTCCCTATCTCTCTCTGTCTCTCTCCCTGTCTCTCTCTATCTCTCTCTGTCTCTATCTCTCTGTCTCTCCCCCATCTCTATCTCTCTCTGTCTCTATCTCTCTCTCCATCTCTATCTCTCTCTGACTCTCTCTCCCCATCTCTCTCTCTCCTCATCTCTCTCTCTGTCTCTATCTCTCTCTATCTCTCTTTCTCCATCTCTCTCTCTGACTCTCTCTCCCTGTCTATCTGTGTGTCTCTCTCTCCTTATCTCTATCTCTCCCTGTCTCTTTCTCTCTCTGTCTGTCTCTATCTCTCTGTGAGCTCAATCTTCCCTCCTCCTCATCTTTCACAATCCAGAGGTTTCATGTTTGCTGCCCTCTGGTCCCCTGGGGCCCTGAATTCAGAATCCAGGCTCCATGCCCACAGTAACGGGGAGCCACCTGGACAGAGCTGCCCAGTTTCAGAGGCTGAGATCCTGGTGCACTTACCCAGGGCCTTTGCACGAGCCGCTCCTGCTGCTCAGGGCAGCCCTCCCCGTCCTAACTTGGGTAATCCCACACTCATCCTTGCAGCAGGAGTCTCCGGGCTCCGGAGGGGATCTCCTGGCTCAATACATGGGAGACATTCCTATGACCTGTTGGGTCTCAGCTACTCAGTCACCTCCTGAAGGATGCCTCCACAGACTTCTAGATCCCCTGGCCAGGAGCAGTCTCCCTGCCTTGGTCCTTCTTGGCATCAGAGCTTGAAATCATGGATTAGGTGTGCAACTACTTGCATTCAATAAAGCTTGGTTGAGTGAATGTATTGGTCAGTGCGGGCTATGCCAAAGCACCCCAGCCTGGGGGCTCACGCAGCGGACGTTTGCTGTCCCGCGTCCTGAGGGCTGGGGGCCAGAGGTCCAGGCGTGGGCAGGGCTGGTGTCTCCCCAGGCCTCTCTCCTGGGCGTGCAGATGCTGTCCCCTCCCTGGGCCCTCGCGTGTCTGTATCCTGATCTCCTTTTCCTACGAGGACCCCAGTCAGACTGGATTGGGGTCCATCCTAGGGACCTCATCTTACCTTAGTCACCTCTTTAAAGACCCCACCTCCAAATACAGTCTCCTTCTGAGGCCCCAGGAGTCAGGGCTCCAGCATGAAT
Organism: Ursus americanus; assembly: GCF_024610735.1. NCBI lineage: Eukaryota > Metazoa > Chordata > Mammalia > Carnivora > Ursidae > Ursus > Ursus americanus. The sequence continues at coordinate 35,707,142 of NC_142157.1, forward strand.
TTTCGGGGAAGCCATAGTTCAGCCCATGCATCGATGAGTGGCATACTCACTGCACGCCGGCTGCCTGCTTACGTGAACCCACTCAAGGCCACTCGTGACTGTTACACACCTGGAAACTGACAAGAGAGATCTCGTCCTCTTGTGAGAATCAGACCTTCTCGTGTGCTGCAAAACTCCGTGCGGTCCCAGAATCTCTTCTTTGATGTTGCCTGAACTCCCTTATATTGTTCATAGAACGGCAGCTTGAAAAGTGTTTAAAATACATGTTCCTGAAACTCCGTGAGAAAATTCTTGCCTTGACCCCACAGCTAGGGGGTCACCACTCTCCTCCTGCCTGCGTAGGGGTTGATGATTTCCTTCCTTCCTGGGGCGGCCCACCTGTTCAGGCCGATTTGTGTTTTTGTTTGGCTAGAAGCCACATCCACGCAAGACGTACCTGTGTCCGATCAGAACACACGGCTGGGAAGGAAAGTGGGTCAGCTCGCGGGAGCCCATCTGTCACACTGCGTTTTGGCAAAACGCAACTCTGAGAGCGCGACTTGAGAGGGGCTGAGGTGTGTGTGGCCCTGTGGCACCAGCAGAGTGCGGGGGCTTCCAACTGTCACCTTCTCCTCCAGGGACACGACTGCCCCAGAGAGCGAGGCTGGGCGGGACGTGGGCCTGCGTGCGGCCTACGAGGCAGACGTAAGTCGTACAAAACTTTAAACTGTTGAAATGACAGCGGAACCAAAGTGCTCAATTCACGTACCTTTTAAAACAACCCCTGCCGTGACATATGGAGTGCTCGTAAGGGGGCAGAGTAGCACGTCGGATCCTCCGATGTTCCAGCAATTACAGGGTTTATTAAAAGTTCTAGAAAATGTGTTATTTCAGACGAATGGACTTTCCAGGTAACTGATAGGGGCTCATGCACCGGAGGACTTCTTAAAATTTTCACCTTCCTTGGTAAAAAGCCAAACGTCGTCTTACTGAAGCAGGCTCCAAACAACAGGACCCCTTACAGCTCCTCACGCCATGGCCGTGGGTAAACAGAGTCTTCACGGGCTGGCCTGGCGTGCATGTCTGGCTCCCTGTGCACCTGCTGTGGCCCTCACTTCTCCTCCCCTGCTTTCCAGACACATGCGTGTCCTGATGGGAATCCAGGGGCGTCTCCAAAGGGCTTCCCCTTTGAGGTGGTGACTGTTCTCATTGCCACAGCACAACTTTGAAAGATAGTTGAGCTTTCCAATCTATAAAGGAAGCAAAAACAAAACCACGAAGCCTGTGGGTGGCCCGTGACTGCACACCCTCTCTGCTTCTTGGTAGACACCTGTCTTCACCATCAGCCACCTGCACTTTTCCTTTCATATTGAACAATACTTTGATGCTTGCTTCACATTGTTTTCTCATCCACCCACGCTTTTTAATCTGTTAATATTTTTCAATATTTTTAATATTTTTAATTTTAATATTTTAAATATTATTAAATATTTTAAATGACTAAGTGTAATTTACACAGAAGAAATGTAGCCTGTACGTGTTACCGCTCATGACAAACGGGTTACACACGTAACACATCATTCCCGAGAGAACCCCCTGAGAGAACCCAGAGGTGCCCCCTCCTGACTTCTCTCCCCAGAGAGCAGTCTGCCTGTTGGGGAACTTCATACAAATGGAATTACTTGGCACCTTCTCTTGTGTGCCTTGATTTTTTTTTTTTTTTTTTTGGTCAGCATAATGTCTTCGAGATTCATCCATATCGTAACATATCTTACTACTTCGATTGTCTTCATTGCTGAGAGTTCCCATCACATGTATAAATGCAGCGCAATTCATGTATCCATTCTTCTGTTGACGGGAATGCACGATGTTTCTAATTTTTAGCTGTAATGGATAAAGTCTCTCTAAACATTCTCGTACAAACGTGGGGTTTTTTTGGCATATATATTTCCTTTATCTTGGGTAAATATCTGGAAGTGAAATTAGTGCATATGTAACAGCCAAACATCTTCCAAAGTTACCGGTGGATGAAAGTCCTGATTTCCCTGCTTCTCCCCCAGTTTCAGCTGTTCCAACGGGTGTGTCCCGACACAAGCTTATGATCTTAATTTGCATTTCCCTAATAGGTGATGCTGTTGAGCAGTGTGCTTATTATTGGCTTCTGCGTATTCTCTTGTCGAATTTCTGTTCAAGTGTTTTGCCCATTATTTTAAATTTGGATTTTTTCCCCTTTATTATTAAGTTGGAAGAGTTCTTATATTCTGGATACAAATAAGTCGTCTTGATTGTAAATCTATTATCCCAGTCTGCGGCTTGTTTTTTGTTTTCTTAACAGTGCATTTCAGCAACCTAAAATTTTTAATTTTGATGAAAACAAATTTTTTTGTGATTAGGGCTTTCTATGACCTAAGAAATCTGCCTCCATGAGGACCATGAAAGTACTCTATATTTTCCTCCACAAGTTTTACCGTTACAGCTTTTACGTTTGGGTTTATGACCCACTTTGTGATAATTTTCGGGTATGGTATGAGGTGGAGCTCAGAATTCACTTTTCCCAAGCTGGTGCAGAGTTCTTTCAAAGCTATTTGTCTATAAGACTTTCCTTCACCCCGTTGTATTACTTTGAGAACTTGCTTGAAAATCGATTGACCGTATATAGGTATGATTCTATTCCTGAACACTCTGTTTCGCTCTGGACACTCCCAGGTTGGATTTGTTCTCTGTTACCAATATTCTCAGCGAATGTGATCTCACATGGTTCCAGGGAAGAGCTGCTGCCCTTTCAAAGTGCCTCCCACGTGCTCCGGAGAAACACAAAATCACCCCCACGGGGCCCTGGCCATTTATTTTGCCAAGAACAATGAGGTTTCTACTGCAAATGTCCTGGATCACTTCAGGAGACGCATTAGAAATGCTGTGGTGTGGGGTGGCCACCAGGCCTTGCCTGGGAGTAACCCCTGGCCGGAGGGCGGCCCCGGGCGCGCCCAGCACCACGGCCAGTCCAGGGCTGCTGCTCTCTCGCTGGGGTCCGTCTCCCGCTGGTCTGCAGCACATACCTGGGGCGCAGGGTGTGCCCAATGCCCCTTCCACATACTTCCCCTACAGAAACACCTGCTCCTTCTTCCAGACTTTACAGCGGGGGTGGAGGGCAGCCGGCGGCCCAGGGAATTCCGTGCGCCAGCTCCTCTCCGCACGCCCCAAACATCCAGAATGGAGTAAAGTCCCAGAAGCACAGCCTTATTTTCCATCAGGAACCGGCAGGAGCCTGGTCTCGGGACTGGGGTAAACCCAGAGAACAGCGCGAGCTGGATGTCGGGTGCTGCTCGGACAAGCCAACCCAGCACGGCCGCGCTGACCCCGTGCGTAAGGGAAGAGCCGCCAACAACGCCGCTGACGTCCAGTCACATTCGTTGCAGTTTTTCTAAATAAAGCACGTCCTTCCCGCCGTCTCTCCTAACGACGTGCTGAGGCTGCAGCCTGCCCCCTCTTCGCACAGAGCTGTGACGGGGGCTGGGTGGGCCCACCCAGCAAGCAGGCTAGCAGCTCCCTCGGTGTCCTGCTTCGTGCCGGGATGGTGTGTTCCAGCTGGAAATCTGACATGCGCTGCGCTGGAGAAGTTGCTAGGGCACAAAAGAGGCGGGGTGCAGGTACAATACTGATCCGTTCAATGCGACTTATTAAACTGTGGTAAAACGTACAGAAGGTAAAATCGGCCGTATTTACCGTTTTTAAGCATATAGTTCAGCAGCATCTAATGTATCTAGATTGTTGTGCAACCATCGCCACCACCCGCCTCCAGAACTTTCTTATCTTCTCGAGCTGAAACGCTGTCCCCATTACACACTGGCCCCCTCCTCCCCCAGCCCCTGGCTCCCGCCGCTGCATTTTCTGCGTCCCCTGGGGACCTCTGATAAGTGGAGCCCACCGTGTTGGTCCTCCAGTGACCGCACCACGGCCTCAGGGTGCTCCCGTGTCGGATAACCGTCCACTGCGTGCATACACTACACCGTGTCGTGCGTTCGTGTCCGTGGACGCTCGGGTTGCTTCGAGCTGCTGTGAACACGGGTGGGCAGCTGTCTCTGTGAGACTCTGCTTTTGATGCTTTTGGGGGTAGACCCAGACATGGCCGTGCCAGTTTCGCATTCTCCCCGCCAGGGCACAGGGGCTCCGACCCCTCCACGCCCGCACCAACCTCTTGCCTCGTGGGCGTCCTCGTGGCAGCCATTCCGCAGCGGGTGCAGCGGTGATCTGCGCTGCCCTGTGCCCTGCTGGTACGTGTGTCTGCTGGCCGTCTGTATGCCTTCCTCGGAGAAGTGACTCTTCAAGTCCTTTGCCTTAAATCTGGATTTCAGATAGACTGACTAAGTTTTCAGTCTAGGCGTGCCCCACACAAGGCTGCAGATTGTCTGTACTAAATAAGTCATCTGATGTTTATCTAACTCCGTGTCGGGCGTTTCTATCTGATAAATCTGGCAACCCTAGAAAGCAAGAACTTTGAGGATCTAGAAGAATCTTTAACTATTTCGCCATTTTGCTAAGGTGAGCTCTGAAATGGTTTAGTGTATTTTTGTGGGTGTTTGACTGGTAGCCCCGCTTTATTAGACAAACGTAATTTCATTTTGAGATGCTCCAGACTAAATCATTTGAGCTGCGCACTCGTTGTGTAACATTACCAGGCGCCCTTAATGAAATTATAACTCAAGCAAGAGATTTCATTCCCTTGTAGTAAATTAGCTTGGGCTGTGAGGGTTTGGGAGAGCCAGTCCCTCCCCGGCTTATTCTTCTCGTTCCGTAGAATGAAGAAAGAGCAGGCATTTTATATTTGAGTTATTTATTGTTCTCTCTGAGTGAACATTATATCGTTGCCCGTCCCTACTGGAAACAACAGCTGTTAACAGGCTCCTGAATGAATTTCAATGTGAACTCCCCTGGCCTCTGGAAAGCTTGGGTAAAGAGAAAACAGGCTCAGAATTGAAAGAAAAAGAGCACATTTCGGGCCTGGGTTTGAACGCCTGAAGGCTAACTGCAGATAAAACCACTAGCTGACGTTTTCGTGCAAAGTCACACTCAGATGTGTGCAGAAAGGGAGCCCCACTAGTCAGCAGCCCCCCTTCCCGGGGACAGAAGCAGACAATGGCGTGGGAGCCACCAGAGACCCGGCCCTCTGATGCCAACAGATTCCTGGAGGTGGGAAGTGTCCCCATGGCAAAGGAGCTCAGCCCCCACGGGCCGGGTCAGACACGAGAACCACCAGGAACCGTGAGAAGGCCCCTGTCTCGGCCCCAGGACGCACGGGGACAGGGGGGTGCCCGAGAACAAGGAGGGCTGCGTGTGCCATCCCTGGACGCGCTCTCCTCTGCCCTGGAGCAGGTCCCTCTTGTGGACAAGTGCTCCTAGCTTCTGAGATTGGATGTAGTCAGTGGAAGCTCTACAGAAAGGAGCTTTTCCTTTGGCCCCTTTATTAGTCCTTTCTTAATGTTTCCCAATTGCATGTCCCCTGAAGAGAGAGATTGTGAGGACTGTCGGCCACGAGCGGCATTGCCCTGGGTCCAGCTGCCCGCCCCAGGCTGACTCGGGACAGGTGTTGCCTCTACTCCCCCCACCCCGCCACCAGGTGCAGGGGGAGAGCGCTCTCTCACTCTTCTCCCTGCTTCGTCGTGTGCTCATTTGCAGAAGGGACAAAGGGGGCCTCCACCCTGCACCCCTTCCTCCCTCGTGCGCCTTTGCTCCTCCCGCCACCCAGAAGCATGCAGAGTGCACTCTAGAGCTTGAGGAGAGTCCGTCCTTGTTCACGCCCACAACGCAAGTTCTCCACTCACAGGGAGAAATGGTCTGGGCTTTATTTGCATGATTCTCGTTTAATTATGCCTTTTTTTTTTTTTAACTTGCTTCACTTCCTCTCTGTGAAATGCCCTGGGTCCGAGGCTCTGCCCCACCCAGCAGCCCATGAGCTCACGCAAGGTTGTTGCCCCGGAGTCATCGCCTTGAGTTTTGAGGGACACAGAACAAGAGGAGGGGAGAGGCCAAAAATGAGAAAAGAAGAAAGATGGAAATCATAAAGTTGAAAATTGAATGGAGAGAGGAGTTTGATAAAAATGCTGTCAGAAATTCAATAAAAGACTGAACCAGAATGAAGTGGCTAAAACCAAAACGAGCTTTCAACCTCCCTTGTCCAAACCCTCAGTCATAAGAACGTAGGAAAGCATTGAGTTTGTCTGAAACTCGATGTCAAAAGTGCATTTCCTGTTCTTCTTTTCTTTCCAGACAAAGTAAGCATGTTGTCAGCCTTCATCGCTCCCTTCAAGCACTTAAGCCCCGGGGCCACAAACACGGAAGATGAAGACAGTCTAAGTAAGCAGTTTCCCTTCCCTCAAGAGTGGAGGGGGTCCCGGCCCCATGCGCAGAGGGGGGGTCCTCTATTGTCGCCAAACACTGAGACCCTTGGGGTGATGGTGGGGACTATCTGGGCTTTCCAGAGCAGGAGACTCAGCTCCTGTCCCCCAACCCCCGAATCCCGTCCCCAACATGAATCCCGTCCTTACCTAGAATCCCGTCCCCACCCGAACCCCGTCCCCACCTGGAATCCTGTCCCCACTGGAGTCCCATCCCCACCCAGAATCCCATCCCTACCCAGAATCCCGTCAACATGAATCCTGCCCCCACCGAGGATCCCATCCGCACCCGGGATCCCGTCCTTACCCAGAATCCTGTCCCCACCCACACTCCTGTCCCCACCCAAACCCTGTCCCCACCTGGAATCCTGTCCTCACCTGGAATCCTGTCCCCACCTGAATCCTGTCCCCACCCAGAATCCCGTCCCTGCCCAGAATCCTGTCCCCATCTGGGTAGTAGGAAAATATTAGCAGCAACTATATAACTGAGAATTCCAAGGATTATAGGGGAAAAAATCAGTTCTCTTGAACCACCCCTCCTCTCTTTCCTTTGTTTTTCCCCTTCAGAAGGAAGGAAGAGAGGGAGGGAAGAGAGGGAGGGAAGGAAGGGAGGGAGCGAGGGAGGAAGAAAATGAACACAGTTTGTACGTTTATTTAACAAGGAAAGAGCTGGACGGGTGCCTGCCTGTTGAAACATTTCTGGCTGGTGAATGAAACTGGAGAGGCCCAAACTGTGGTGTGGGGACAGACACACTATTGGGGGAGGGAATCTGTGAGGTCCCCCTGCTGAGACCAAGGAAGGGCCCCTGGGGAGGGGGCAGGACTGGTGTGGGGGTGATTCCTGGAGGTGACCGGCACACTCTCAACCCCCAAGCCACACAGACCCCTCCTGCATCTCAATACTTCCTCACAGATGGGTCACCCTTCCGCCAAGTGCGATGGCACAGACTGTGCTCGTTGCCAGGGCGGAGAGCTGGCGGGAGCTCACCAGGACCTTGACCAGGACACGCAGTGGGGGACCCACATGGGAGTGCTGGCCACTCTGTCGTCAGCTAGTAAGACACACGGCCAGCAACAGGACTGGAGGCTGAGGGCACTACCCTGCGTCACGACACAAATCAGTCACAGGTCATGGCGCCAGGACCAGAGCAGACCCTGGCTGCTGGAAGGAAAGACAAAGTCCCTGCGGAAATAAGAATGCAGTCTCTGGGCCATCCGTTCAGGGCTCCTTCCTCAGGAAAGTCTGACAAATGCTTGTTTCCGTTGTCTCAGGACCTAAGCGGGAAAATCGCAGGACTCAGTCAGGGTCCTGATAGCCACTTTAGACATGTGGAACACACACACACACACGTGTGTACGTATACGCACCAGCCAATTCTAAGCACGCACACGCACGTGCCCCAAGCGAACTGGACATGTGGACAAAGCGATCTGATAAAACACGTGGAGCAAACTTGTTGAGAAAGAAAATCTTCCTCTGCTTCCTCCTCTTTCCCCCCTTGCGGGGCTGGGACCGTGCTGAGTGTAGTCGGAGCCCAGTGTCACGGTCTCGTGCTATCACTGCTCCCCGCGAGCCCGCGTCTCGAGCCCCAGCGCCTCATTGCACAACCTGAATCAGGGAGTTGAGATCGGACTCCAACAGGACAACGCATGAAGACGCTTAGCTAGGACCTGGAACGGAGTAAACGCACAAGCTGGCTATTTTCCCTAATTCAGCTCACTGGCTAATCGGCGGAACCTACAGAGAAGAACGACTTTTAATTGTTTGTTACATGTTAGAAAGCCTTTGCAATGCTTGGAAAATCCTTACTTAGAAAACCGTATTTTCAAACGCTGTTCAAACACAAACCTCCAACTAACGCCCGGCCTCAACGTCTCCTAGTAGTGCAGACACAGCGTCAGCGATCCGTAACCAAGGGCCCTGGGAAGGTGGGAGCGGAGTGAGCGGTGTGAGCGGGGTGTGTGCGACACACGCCTGTGCAGGGAGGAAGGGTGGGCTGGAGGAAGCGCGTGTGACTCTGAAGCCTCCTTTATTTCTCAAGCCGTGGGACTCGGGCATGTCTGGGCTGGTGTTACACGGAGGCGCTCTGCCCGCTCCGTGTGTGGAGTCACGTCCTGGACCATCAGGCAGGCTCTCCCATGGCCACCGGCACTCACCATCCCTCATCCCTAGAGCCTGAGCTCCCGATGCCAAGGGCAGAGCCAGGGTCAGGGGTCAGTGCCCAGAGAGACTCAGCCCAAGACGATGGCTGCTGGAAGCCAGCCATCGATGGGGTGGGTTCCCGCTAAGGGGGTCCTGGACAGCGGCATGTTGTTGAGACTTCCTGCTCAAGCAGGCAACTCCGAAAGCGTTCTTCTTGGAACGCTGAGAGGGAGTGAATCACTGCCCTGGCCTGGTCACCGCTGTGCCTACCACTGACCCAGGTCACCCGAGGAGGAGTCACTCCCCACGCTGGGGTCTGGAGGGAGGGAGACCCACCCACGGTACCTGCTTGGTCCTCACCCAGATGTGTGGCAGCCACCACATCCAGGACCACGTGGGACACGTCCTCTAAAGGAGGGGCCTCGATCTGCTGCCGAGCGTCATGCCGGCGCTTCTGCAACCAAGTCAGCCGGTCCACGTGGCCTCTCGGTGCCACAGCCGACCCCCTTCCCACGAGACTTCTCACCCATGAGGCACCAGGGCCTCCCTCTGGTGTGAAGGCAGACCCCGGGCCGCTGGCCTTGCTCCTGTCAGCCGCCACCTGATGCAAAGGTGGCAGGTCAGGTGGCCGGTTCCCTGGTGCCCTGCCACCTGAGGACACGGCAGCATCACTGTTAGCCACGTGGCACGGAACAGCTCCCGTGACGTACTAGCGGGAGAAGTCTGGCTGCATACTAACCAGGAAGGGACGGCGGAGGGCGGGCACACACATGCTGCCGGCACGCCCGGAGCCGGACGCTGAGACCACAAGCACGGGCCTCACCCTCCACGTGGCCTGTCCACGTTTGAAGGATGACCACCAGCGCACAAGTGCAGCCTACTAATCGGACTTAACTCTGGGAGGACCTATTTCACCTGGAAAATAAAATTTTAGCCACAGCCACACCAATATAAAATTCTGTTCTTTCTCCCTAAAATGCAATTCTTTCACGCGTTGGACCTCTAAACGTAGCGCTGCTTTTGCAGACACTTTCTGCCGAACAGAAGAACGTAGTCATGGGCTCAGGAGACGGATCGACGTGTGAGAGCAGAATGGACACGGTTGCTTTACGTCCTCCTGCCTGTCGCTCTGCCTCAGACACTCCCCCTCTGGTGCCTGGCGGTCTTCGAATCGCTGGCGATTGTTCTATCGCTGACACTTGTGGTATCTGTCTAATGGAGTTCGAAGCTATCTGCCTGCTTTTGTTCTAATTTCCACAATGGAAGGACACGTGCAAGTGTCTGAGTCACGAAAACCGCAGTTTGTGGGTGTCTCGTGTTAGACCCGGGGGGATGAGGGAATTCGCACTGGGCCAGCGTCGGCGCTCAGGTCACCTGCACGTGGTTTCCTCGGGGCTGGACTTGCTGAGAGAAGGCACTGGAATCCAAGTCAGAAATTTTCCAACATGGTATGAGCCCTGGATGGGGGCTCCGTGGCGTGGTGGGAGCCGCCCTGGGCCCCCAGATCCATCACCCTGTTCTGCTCCCCTCTCCACTCCCTAGCATTCGCCCACAGGCTGCCGTCTGCACGCGGAGTGCACACACACGCACAGACACAGAAAGAGTGGGGGGACAGACAGACCCGTAAATGCACCTCAACGTGCAGCTGACCTAACAAGCGACTCCCCCATCCGGCCCCCCCACGGCGAGGTGAGTTTCTTGCAGAGCTGCTCCAAGCCTGACGGACTGCGAGTCTCTGAGTTATGACTGGCAGGTAAAGCAATTATTTGGGAGAATGAATTCCAGGGTAGAATTAAAGCACTCACTAATTCTTACAACCTAGTATGACCCGTCCGTGTGAGCTGTGCCAAGTGTACAACAAATACATTTCCAGAAACAAATCATTTTGATCGTGTAATAAACATTCTCGCGCCAAGTCCTGCACCCTAGAACCCAGGGAGAGTCCGGGCAGATGGGCTGCCACTCTTCTCTCAAACCCTTCGAGGCAGGGGCAACCGTTTTCTCCACGGTGGCCGTGTTCAGTCACCACGAAGCAGACGGTCTGGGAGCGCGGTGTTCACAGATCACCATTTACAGATCATGTGAAAAGTTTCAGGGTTGTCTCCCCTGAGCCACACAGAAGCGCCAGCACGCTTTCCTGCGGTCTCCAGACACAGAGGAGCTGGTGCTCATGCCATCCGTGAGGCCTGGGGATGGCCCCCCGAAGAAGGCCAGCGAGAAATGCACGCCTGCTGGGTTGGCGCTGGAGATGAGCTCCCAGGTGACTCTGGGACGGAGGGAGCCTGCTGCCCACATGAGGTGCCTCCACGTACGGGAGAAAGGGTTCGAGGTGGGCGACATGCCTGAGGGGTGATTCCCCCAGGGCAGACCAGGCCCTGCTCTCCTTGGACGAGGAGAATCTGCGTCCCCCTCCCACCTCAGGGGTGACCCACGCAGCCCAGGAGCCGCTGACTGTGCTGGGAAAGGAGCCCTGTGTGCTTGGATCCCGCAGGACCCAGACCTAAGGGAGCATGTGTGGGGCAGGTACCAGACAGCATGGCCTCCTGACTTCTCACCCCTGGGCCATTCTGACAACAGAGTACGGAAGCCTGTTAACTAGTGGAGAACAAAGTGAGAACCTTCCTGGTCAGGGGACGGGACTGTGGTGGAGTTAGTACCTTCCCTGGGGAAGAAGGAAATGTGAATTTGTCAAGTCGGAGCTGGAGTTTCCTAAAAAATTCATATGGGATCACTGCAGCAAAACTCCCGCAAACCGGCGTCAGGTTTTCACGGCGGACCAGGCAGTGGCGTGAGGTTTTCCAGAGCGGGCTCCTCTATCTTTAAGCAGCGACAGAGCTGCAGCATGGGTGGGGTCTCTCCGCGAGGCAGCCTCCCCTCCCCTTACCATCTGTCCTCTGGGGACTGGGAGTCCCTGCACACGACCTACAGGCGTCTGTCTCTTCCACGGGACTGAGCCTCCCAAACACAAGGGCTATTTTCCCCTCCGTCTGTGTCGGGAGCCAGAAGGTTACTGACTCTCAGGAGCTCTGATGCCAACTAAAACAGAGGGACGCAGGTGTGTTTTGTGTCTGGGGTCCCTGGGCTCAGTGACAGAGGCGTCAGGACAGCCTGGAGCCCACGCACTGTGACAAGACAGACGCCGCTACCCTGCTTCCCGGGGCTCCTGGAATTCCAGGGAAAGCTCAGCAAGGTAGAGCTTGGGAGCGTCGTCCTCTCTCTTTCCTGCTATTTTCAGAAAGATGGGTTTCCTGTCTCTCCGGGTTCGGGCCGAGCCTCTTCCCCTGCGCCTTTAGTTCAAGCTCGGAATAATCTCAGAGGGCAAGTGCTGTGAAAACCCATCTTTGCCATCTTAAGAAAATGGAGTTTGGGCGCGTGGAGGGACTTGGCCCTGGTCACACACACCTGACAGGCAGAGGGGACGCTGATATCTGGTGGGCTGGAGCCCCGAGCTGGCGGAGTGACCGCTGCCCTGTTGCCTCCTGCACCTTCGGCCGACCACGCTCGGACCCCGCGGGCCAGTTAGAGCACCTGGGCCGCGCCGAAGGGAGCTGAACCCCCAGTTGGCACACTTGCAGAAGCCAGAGGCTGTGGCTGATGCATCTGGGATGCGGCCCGGAAGCCCACTTTATTCATCGGTGGTTATTGTGGTGATTGTTATTATGGAAGAGGCCTTCAGGCCACAGTCTGACAACCAGGGCTGGTACCACGGACAGTGGTAACGACGGCAGCCGTGGGGTGCTGTGAGTCAGGGGGAGGGGGTAGAAGCCATCTCGGTGCAGGTGGAGGGAAATGTCGGTCTACGAGGGCTGCTCCTCCAAGATAAACCTTCCTACCTCGAAAGGCAGCAAGGTCATCTGATATGCTGGCCGCTTCCCTCACACGGACAGTCACCGACCCCCACCTTTTGGGATCAATAAGAAATTAAACCACTACCAGCAATTTTCTACACAATCTAGAATGGGGCTTTTTGGTTGGGCTGGGTTTTTTTCCCCCATCTTTACGTTCAATCTGAGAAACTGCGTGGTTAATCTGATCTACGAGGTCCTGGCCTGAAATACCCCAATGGCAGAGCTCTTTGCTGCCTGTGCCCAAGACACATAATGATCAACAAAAGAGGCAGAGATTAAGTGCCTGATATTTGGAAGGTAATTATTTCTACTAAAACAGGCTGTAAATGAATGCCATCCGCCTCTAACGTACAAACCCTCAGCGTCACGCCTCTGAACCAAGTTGCCTCCGCAAACCTCACACTGTAGAGAAGCAAACTGCGGGAGGAAACGGCAGGTGAACGAACGGGCTGGCGGTGAGCGGCTGGGGTTCTGACAAACAGAGCACGTCCCCTAGGGCCCCGCATCCCGTAGAAAGGGCACCTTTCCACGCTGGCACGTTGCAGGTTTCCGTTACATTCTCCGCCAGCAACGCCACGAGGGCGAGGTCACAGAGCCTACATCGCTTACCACGTCCCGGCATCTGGGGCAGGACCGAGGGGAGCCCACGCGAGGTCTGTTCACGAGCTACGGGCCAGCTGTAAAAGTCACTGCAAGTTTCCACGTGCTTAACCACGACAAACTAGCTCCCGACTCCCGGGGACTTCCGCACAGGCCCTGCCTGGCTCCACGAGGCCGCCTCGCCTCCCACGTCTGTCCAAACCAAGGGCCGACCGTGCTCAGCAGCCTCACTGCCTCCCAGAGCCCGGCACAGGGTGTCCCTGCGAAGTAGCCAAGAAAATGATGGGACGACTCTGCTTCCGTAAAGTCCCCTTTACAGCAGCCGCGAACGTTCCCAGGACGCTCCCATCTCGACCAATGAGCCCGGATCAAGTGTTGCCCTCTTTGAGCCTCGTTTCTTCTAGAACGTGGTGCCGTGACCCCCACGCAGGGTGGATTTTAGGAATAAGAAGGGCAGCGAAGTGAAGGTCTGAGCGAGCTTCTGTGAAAGGCCCCTGCGCCGCTCACCACCGCCACCCTCGGAGGATCTCAGAGGAGACCGGAGGGGTCCGACCCCAGAAGTGCCTTCACCCTCGGAGCCACGGGACTCTCATCCCTGGTCCCCAAGAGATCCGTGCCTGAGATTTCCTCAACAGAACAGCATTGTCGGCTGCGAGCGGTCCGAGACGGCCAGGCCACGGAAGTTCAACCGCCATTACATGTATCCACCACCCGCAGTCAGCAAAGCACTGTTTTGCTACATACACTTCGTATCATTTCTTATGGGGGGGGGAGGGAGGGAGGAAGGAGCCATCACAGACACAACGGCAGTGGCCCTCTGAGCCCACATCCATTTTCCTCCTTGTGTCTTGGGGGAGGTCGGAATGTCTCGAATCGCTACCACCTACATGTGATTACACCAACCATCTGTAATGTCTGTGTCTGTGTAATTTAAACTAGCGATACCCTAATCTCGGTGTGATTTTTCACCATCTAGCACATTCCTGAGATCCATCCACGTTGACGCACTCAGAAGTAGCTCACTAAACATGGTGCCACGTAGCATTGTGTCGTACGAGGACACCACCGTCCACCCACCACGGCCCTCGGCAGGAACGCCCTCCCTGACCCTCAGTGTGGCCCAAAGCTCATGCCTGCCCATTTGGTTTGGGCCACACTGAGGGTTGCCCGCGCCCAGGGGAGGCAGCTGGCCTCAGCCCCGACATGTCACAGCCCACGCCCAGAGCAGCAGAAGGCAGCCGTGTGCGGGGGGCTGCACTCCCCACACACATACCCCCAACACCTCCTTCTCAGATGCGTCTCTGCAAGAACTACCCGGGAATGTGAGTCCTTCTGCCTCCGGGCAGGCGGCCCCCACTCCCAGGGTGCTGCTCCCCATGTGTCCCCACAGGCCCTGTCCGCAGGTGCCGTGCAGAGCAGGCCTCCCAGGCTGGCTGGCCACACTGGCGGCCGGGCTGGCACGCGCCGAGGCCCCAGTCTGCCCACAGCGACGCTACCTGCCGTCAGCAGCGAGCTGCCAGTGCCCCGGGTCACGGCTGTCTTTCTCACCTGCAGGTACCAGCAGTGCCGACGTGAAGGAAAACCGCAACGTGAGCAACCTGGAGGCCCGGCCCCTGCCCGCCAGTGACAGGGCCAGGGGCGGCGCGCCCAGCGTGAAGAGGAAGAGGCCCCTGGAGGAGGGCAACGGCAGCCACTTATGCAAGCTGCAGCTCATCTGGAAGAAGCTCTCGTGGTCCGTGACACCCAAGAACGCGCTGGTGCAGCTGCATGACCTGCGTCCGGGCCTGCAGTACCGCATGGTGTCCCAGACCGGCCCGGTGCACGCCCCCGTCTTTGCCGTGGCCGTGGAGGTGAATGGGCTCACGTTTGAGGGCACAGGGCCCACCAAAAAGAAAGCCAAGATGCGGGCGGCCGAGCTGGCCCTGAGGTCCTTCGTACAGTTCCCCAACGCCTGCCAGGCCCACCTGGCCATGGGCAGCGGCGCCGGCCCGTCCACGGACTTCACCTCAGACCAGGCCGACTTCCCCGACACGCTGTTCAAGGAGTTCGAGCCCGCCGCCCCCAGCGAGGCCTTCCCGGGCCGCCGCCCCGCCGACGCTGGGCTGCTGTCCTCCGCCTGCCGGAGGGGGAGGCTGCTCTACCATCCGCTGGAGCTGGTGGGCCCGGCGCGGCCAGACAGGCCCAGGCCAGGCCCCACGGCCCCAGGCGAGAGGAACCCCGTGGTCGTGCTGAATGAGCTGCGCTCCGGCCTGCGTTACGTGTGCCTCGCGGAGCCGGCCGAGAAGCAGCGTGCCAAGAGCTTCGTCATGGCCGTGAGCGTGGACGGCAGGACGTTCGAAGGCTCAGGACGCAGCAAGAAGCTGGCCAAGGGCCAGGCGGCTCAGGCTGCCCTCCAGGCTCTCTTCAACATCCGGCTGCCTGGCCACATCCCCAGCAGGAGTAAAAGTCACCTCTTGCCCCAGGTGAGATGCACAGGGAGCTGGGGCAGGTGGCGTTCTTCACAAGCTAGGAGGACGGGGGTGGTGGTGGGCAGCAGGCAGACCCCTCTGCTCCCAGCACTGCAGGCTCACAGGGGCCACGACCCCCTCCCAGGAAAGCCAGGCTCTGCCCAGCGTTCTTGAAAGCCCCCCTTTCTCAGCCTCATCATTAGGAGCGATTTTCGGGCGTTTGGAGAGAGTGAGTCATGTAAGTGTAAAGAGAGTGTCCACACCCCGCCTTAGCAGAGCTCGCCCTGGAGACGGCGATACCAACGGCAAGGGGCAGGAGCAGGGGCCCGCCCCAGAGAGAGCGTTAGCAGCAGGGAGCCCGGCTTCTTCCCCGGGCCCGTCAGTGACCGGGCCGCTGGGCGTCACAGCAGGAGAGCAGCATACGTGAAGTGCATGTGAGGGGGCGGTCCGGGGGCGGCTCCAGCTGGGGGCCCAGAGAGAGCCCCGTGAATGTGGCTCCTCTCCTCTCGGTGCTGCCCGCTGGAGGCAGGTGCGTGCATGGCCGCCTGGGCGCCGTGGCCAGGCCAGACGAAGGCGGGGGTCTGAGGCTGTGGGCCAGCGGGAAGCAGAGGGCTCAGGGAGGGAGAGGGGGCTGGAAGCCAACATCACGGTCACGTCACAGTCACATCATGGTCGCCCCGATCACAACAATGGGCCCGCTTCTCACACTGGCTCCCTCCACTTATTCGGGAAGTACTGTGTCGCGCCATCCGTGTGCTGGGAGCTATCCTGATGCTGTTTGGAAACGACGCCATCCTTCCAAGTCTTGTAAGTGCTCACTTATGCGAATCACCCTTTCCCTCACCATTCTGAGAATGATCTGTGGGCGCCACTTAGGGTCAGATCCAGCCTCTTTTGCTCCGGCGCTAACCGAGGACAGAAGTGTGTCACGCAGTTAGGAAGCACGCAGGCCCGGGCAGGGTCAGTGAGCCCCGTGTGCAGGGCGCCACAGCACCCGGAACACAGTCCACCGGCACTGGGGGGGACGAGGCGCGGGCCCCGCGGAGCACAAACGTGCTGCACAGCTATCGAGCAAAAGGCGCCAAGACAGCCGCGGAGCAGAGCCGCGACCAGGGCAGGCGCTCACTCGTTCCTTCACTCCCTCACTCGTTCACTTGTTCGTTCGTTCCTCCGCTCATCAGTATGTGAGTCTTCGCGGCTGCACGGCACACAGCGGCACAGCCGGCAGTGATCTGCCCCCACCACAGGGTCGGCGGACAGAGGGCGAGCTCTGAACAGCAATTCCTGTTTCTCTGCTACCTCTGCCCCCAATGCCTTTGTTTATTTTCAGGTATTTGTCGAGCGTTTTAAGGAGCGGGTTGGAGGTGTCTAAACCACATCTCCACCTGCCTTGCCTTTCAACCCACCCTCAAGTGACAGACAGTCGAGGTAAACGGGGGTGTTTGCAGAGCAGCTCGGCATCCATGTCCGTCCCTGAGCCCCTCCCAGGGGGGAGGCGACAGCCCTGCTCTTTCTTCCTGCGCCCCTGTTCTGTTTCGTGTCCGCCTTTGTTCCTTTCTGTCCCTGTGTCTGCAGTATCTGTGGCTTAAACCTGCCAACAGTGCCCAAAGAAGGGGGGTGCCCCCCGCGGCGGGATGAGCCCCGGGCCGCCCGCGACGTCGGCCACACCTGTGTCTCCTGGCTGCCTTCCCCAGGAGGCCCCTCACCGCGGCTCCCAGTGGGCCTCAGCCGGCCTGGCCTTTCTCTCCACTCCGCCACCCCCCGCCACCCCTGCACCCGCCCCGCTGAAGGTTGGAGGGTGTCAATGAGTTCTGGCCGCGATGCCTTTTTCTTTCATGTTGTCAACCCTGAGCGCTCGGATGGAGGGTCCAGGCAGCACCGCGCTTTGTAACAGCCATTTGACCCCAGCATGCAGCACATCCGTTAGAGCCACGGCCGCTAAATTATTTTTCTCTGACAGTCCGCTAACCACCCCGACCGGATGATGGAGGGCGCGGAGCAGCGTGAGGGCTGAGGGCCATTCATCACAGCCCAGGCACTGCCATCCTGGAGGCTCATTACCTGCTCACCTCGTCCTGGCAGCCCAGGGCTGGGTGGGGCTGAGCCGGCCAGGGAACTCGGGACCGCGCACCAGCAGCGGCTTTATTAAATGTGAATCCCTGACTCGGACACGGTCTGGATCCAGGGGCTGAACTTTAATTCGAAAAAAGACCCCAAGAATCCCTGTAAGTCCTGCTTTGCTTTCCTACCCTGCCTGACGCCGTGTTCACGCAGCCCGCTTCCCCTGTGGTCCTGGGGCTCCACGACCCAGAGGCACGGCCCTTCATCCCCTAACTGTGCTGTTAGCACTCGCACCAGGAGAGAGCCCACAGCCTCGGCCAGGCCAGGCTCCCAGAAAAGGCAGGACCCCTGACCCAGAGCCCACTGGGGAGGACGGCAGCCCTGCTCACTGCTGGACTGACCATTCCAACGTTCCCAGCCCTAATTCCTGGTTCTGCCCCACACGGCGCGGTCGTAGGTGAGTGGGATGGCAGACAAAGCAAGAGTGTGGTGGGTGACAGAAGCCGAGTCTCTAAGGCTTTCACCAAAGGCTCCGTGTGCTGTGCACTGACTCAGAATGCTCCCTGCTGGAAACCCCCGCTTTAAGAGATACACAGGGAAGGAAAAATTCAAACGTGATGGCACACAGAGTATGTGGGGTGCATATCTAACACCGCTGTGGGCCCCGGTTTGAGAAACCCACCCAGCAGGTGCTGGGGTGTGGAGCAGGACCCTGCACTTCTGATTTCCACGCAGGTAGGTCAGCTCACCTGCACCGTCCAGCCTGGAGAGCAGGACCACGCAGTCCTGGCAGGGCTCACCAGAGGCTCATCCTGCAGACAAGTCTGGGTGAGCGCAACCTCCCCAGCGCCCCTCAGCTAAGACTGTGGGAGCCTGTCCGGAGTGACCATTGCACTGTGCTGGTCACCTGAATAACAACCTTGCTGGGGGCGTGGGACATCTACTCCTGCAGCCTGAGTGTCACTCCCCACCAGGAGAGGTAAGTAGCATGCAGTTGCCTCCACCTCCAGTTTGAAGGAGGCGGTTCTGAAGAGCAATGTGCTCAGGGACCACTAAAATCGTAGGTATTGATTTCTCCAGGATCAGATCTTCACCGATTCTTTTACCGGGTGAGTTTCTCAGAACTGGGCTGGTTTTGTTCCTTCCCTTCCTCAAGATCTGGCTTTGGGTTTCTTATCCAGAAGGCTGAGACAAAGACTTTATTAACTTCTCTAAAACACAGGACAGACCTGAGGGGGTCTATAACACCAAGTGTGCAGGCCAGCACTCTGCAGATATCAGTCGGTAAGGATCACTGACGCAGCCAGGAGGTAGCTGGCCCGTTACCCTGGCCTGCACTTGGTACACCTTCTCAGGACAGGACTCCTCGAGCTTACGAGCTGCTTGTAAGTGATAACGACACCGTGTCAGGATCTACATGTGGTCCCCAACTTAAGATGGTTCAATTGGACAATGTCTAGGCTCTACGATGGTGCAAAAGCGATACGCATTCAGTAGAAGCCATTCTTTGAGTTTTGAGTTTGGATCTTGTCCCGGGCTAGCGGCCAGCGGGACGATCCTGCCTCGTGAGCGGCTCCCCGTCAGCCCCGTGATCACGGGAGTCACCACGGACCCACGGACACCGTCCCGCACCCATACCACCATCTGCTCTTTGCGGTGAGCACCGTATTCGATACACTACGTGAGACCATCAACGCCGATTATCAAGCAGGCTTTCTGGTAGACGATTTGTCCCAACTGCGGGCTGACGTAAGAGGGGAGCACGTTTCAGGTCCGCGAGGCTACGCTGGGACCGTCAAGGTTAGGGGCATTGAATGCATTTTTGACTTAAGGCTATTTCCATTTACCATAGGTTTATCGGGACATGACCCCATCAGAAGGCAAGGATGATATCTACATACTCACTTCCTGGAAGCATTATCATTAAAAAAGATAAAATCACAAAATCTCAATCTCTCTTCGGCCTTCACTTCCCACCCCTAGCGTGGAAAGAGTTGGATTCATAAAAGCATTAGATTCCATCAGAAAGGCGTCTCTCCCATTGCCTCCCATGGTGGAGAGGAGAAGGTACACCATGTTGGCCTTAAAAGGAGAGTGGGTAAATGTCAGCGTGCTTCCAGGAAACAACCGCTCGGGTGAGCACAAGCAGGGCGACTGACTTGTGTGAGGTACACCGTGTTGGCCTTAAAAGGACAGTGGGTAAATGTCAGCGTGCTTCCAGGAAACAACCGCTCGGGTGAGCACAAGCAGGGCGACTGACTTGTGTGAGGTACACCGTGTTGGCCTTAAAAGGAGAGTGGGTAAATGTCAGCGTGCTTCCAGGAAACAACCGCTCGGGTGAGCACAAGCAGGGCGACTGACTTGTGTGAGGTACACCGTGTTGGCCTTAAAAGGACAGTGGGTAAATGTCAGCGTGCTTCCAGGAAACAACCGCTCGGGTGAGCACAAGCAGGGCGACTGACTTGTGTGAGGTACACTGTGTTGGCCTTAAAAGGACAGTGGGTAAATGTCAGCGTGCTTCCAGGAAACAACCGCTCGGGTGAGCACAAGCAGGGCGACTGACTTGTGCGAGCTCCTCTTCCACACTCGGTGATCCCCTTTGTTTCGTTTTGATTTGATTTCCATGTGTCTCAACGATGCGTGTTTCCCATAGAGTAAGAGGGGGAGTAACTTTAGCCTGTTTATGCAGGTGCGTTGCTCGGACCGCGCCCTCCAGGGGTCCTTGCGGGGAAGTAACTCTGGCCGACTCTGCTCCCGCATGTGCCGCTATGGCTGAGGGTCTGGAGAAACCATGGGAATTTGTGACACAATGGACAGGAACAATTATTTTTCAAGTTTCAGCATTTAATAGCGAATTTGGATCAGAGCTCCAGTGCACGGCCCCATTTCATGGAATCTGCCCCCAGAATTAGCTGCAGAATGAGGCCAGGGGGACTGTTACTGCCTTCTCCACAGCTGTGCTGCAGGTTGCTAATAGCATGTTTGCACAAACGCGCCGTCCTTCTCCCAAACCCCAAGGTGACCCCCAGCTGCCTCCGGCCACTTTACAGATTGTTTTTCCTATCTCGTACTCCCGCTAATCCCTCTCACTCAATAGGAATGGCATCCTAACCGCCATAATGCAAGACCGTTAATTAATATTGCCATAACAAATTAGCAATCGAGGGGCCCTCAAATTTTAAATAGGCTTAAATTAAAAACAGATAGCTGTGGAAATCATATCCACTTGGCTTTGAAATGGCTTAACACTGTCTACGCTGGTTTCCGCGAGGACACCTAAAACCAGCAGCAGATGCCCACACGTCCTCCCCGCGTGGCTCTGGGGATGCGGGAAGGGACAGCCAGTGCTGACTCTGCTGTCGGCCATGAGTCCAGCCTCGGGCGATTCCTGAATGACATCTGAGCAGAGTCCTAGAGCTCTGTGGGTCCCACAAGCAGAAAGGACAGCTCTGGACTCCAAGTCACTTTCTTGGAAAGGCTGGTTTCTTTTGCACGTGAGCAAGGCGTTGTCTCGTTTACGGGCGGCACGCTGACAGGATTTCAGTTCCTTGACCGTTTTCCTGTTGTCTCCTTGGGCAGCGGGACTAGGGTCTGACCTCACCACATCCAGGCACCTGCTGGTGCAGGAGACCCGAGGTGGCTCTGACCCATCTTCAGAGCAGGACTCTGGCCGCAGAGACAGCAAGCCAAGGAGCATGACCAAGCACTGACCCGGGGTCTCTGGGGACCTCCCCTGAGCCTCGCAGGCTTTGCCAGAAAGTGCGGGGACCTAAAGGCATCCACGCCCACCTCCCTTCCCTCGTCCTCCCCCCGCTCTACGTAGATGTGTTCCCTCGCCACCACTACCCCCAAAAAGCTGTGTGTCAGGGAACCAGAACGCTCTCTTCCACTCAAAATCATCCAGACAGGTGATCTCAAAGGCAGTACTAATTTGGGTAGAGCTGGGTTATAAAGAATAGGTAGATACCATGCCCAGGCCAACCCACCAATTCAGTCTCCTTGTCACTCTGTCCTCAGTCCCCCTGCTGCCCCGGCTCCCCATCACCCTTTCCCTAAGAAGCCAACTCAGTTTGCTCCGTTAATGAATAAAAGCACCCTACATGTGACTCTCTGAGCCCCTTGCTCAGACCAGCCCGTGTGGACGTGGGCCGTGCTCTGAGAGAAAACACGCATCTCCGTAACCACCACGGAAGAAAAGACGCACTCAGTGCCCCGGCACCCAGCCGTCCAGCTGGATCAGCACCTGAAGCACAAGACCCCTTCTCTGACCAGGACCACGGGAACAGGATCGGAAGGAGGCCAGGATGGGGGGGGTGCTTCTCCACAGGATGCCTTTTCATAGAACACCTTGTTTTGCTGCAGAAAGGCCCTGTCGGGGGAGGGGGTGTGGAGAAGCAGTGGAGAAAAGGGCAGTGCCCCCATCCTCCCTTCTCCAAGCTGCAGGGACGGCCGGGAACACGTGCTTGATGTGGGGTACTAGGAGTTTATTTGGGAATGCAAATATTAAAAATGGAAAATGTTTATGCCAAGTCCATATGCAAAGAACCTTGGTCTTTACCTTCTCAAATAAATATGGGTATCGCCTTATCACTGAGCGCCCCTACAGTGGGAAGCAAGGGTGTTTCCTTCCAATTAAACACAGTGATGGCTCTTAATCAGGATGTGGAGGGGCCTCAAAATCACAGCAGAGAGACAGGTGCGGGGGAGCACATGCGGAGGCAGTCCTCTGTCCCCACACTGAGAAATTACAAAGTCGGATGACACAGAAGCACTATCGGCCCCATTTCTGTTAATGGCTGTAATCGGATGAGCCAACCAGGCAAGATGAACGCGCTTCTTGGACCCGCAGAGCAGAATCAGTGATTTCTGGGTCTCTGTCTGTCTCTCCCAGACGCATGCTCTGTGCACACCTGATATGCATACATGCACATGCAGGTGTGTAAATCTGCATCCAGAGAGAAGACGCTCACCCGTGGTTTGGGCAAAGGTAGGAGAAACATGCCCGTCCTCAGCGCCACATTTCAGAGACTTAGCAAAAGGTATTTTCCCCATGCAGTTACCTGACCTCTCTGCCACTCTGTTGTCGTGCCTGCGAAGGGCCATTCTGATGGTTTACGACAACAGAGCCGTGTGCTGTGATCACTAGCTGCTCTTGGCGCTGCCGTTGTGATGAAGACAGTCAGAGGCTCAGCTCTTCGGGGCATCTTCGTCACCAAGAGTATTAAAATGCACGCAGCAGTCAGGGAGGACACGTGTCCGTCACAGCAGGGCCAGGCTTCTAGAGAAAGACACGAGGTCTGCTTCGGTGCACAGGCTCCTTGCAAGGGGCCAGCAGGAAAAATACAGCAGCAACACTCACATGAGCAAAGTATGGCTGTCCCTCCGAAACTTGCATGTACCGGATGGCCTGTGTTTCTATGTGCTAGAAATTTGGGCAGCCCTGCTTGCAACTGAGAAGCAGGAGAGAATTTAAATGAGGTGCTGTGGGAAGAGGCTCCAGGCGGGCAGAGGGCACGTCTGTGGCCGCCGGCCATCTTTCTCACACTGCCCTGTCCCTCTCAGAGCTCAGAGGAGCCTGATGAGCCTGTGCTGTGGGTGGGGACACCGTGACCAGGGCTGTGTGCCGCCCCAGGATACCACAATCCCCTCCAGCTAGACACCAGCGTCCAATCTCATTGCCGGGTGCACCTGCAGGTAAGCAGTGCTGACACAGGACAGGGCCCCCCGGCTGATGTCGGCGCCCTGGTTCCGCACAGAACCTCTGTCCACTGGCGGCCACAGACTCCTTTAATCCTCTGCGTTCGCCTTCACCACCCAGTGTCACTGACGCTCAAACTCTAAGAGGCGTGACATAGGCCCCAGACAGAGTCAGCATGAGGTTTCCCTCACCGAGCGAGCGGTCTCGGTCTCAGGGGGCAGCATGAGTGGAGCCCCGCTGGGGGCCAGCCCCTCCCCCTCAGCCACCCTGGATGATGCGAGATGACCAAGGGAGACCCCCAGGGAATCTTCCAGACGGTTAAGTGGCTGGTCTGGGGTACATGCTCGCTCTGTGAGGCTGTGGAAGGCTGCTTTGTAGGTATTTTGTTTGAGAAAGGGGGGAGGGAGGCAAGAGGAGGAAAAGCACACTGCTGATTTATCCAGAACAGTGGCGCCTTCCTGACAGCAGTCTTCACAGCGGTCACCACCTAAGCGTCCCCCCAGAACAGACCCCGGCTCTCTCTGGCCACTCTCCTAGGTCAGAGAAGTGCCCAGGCAACAGGTACACATTGTGGATGCCAGGATGTCCTGCTGTCCCAGAAATTTCTGGAAGCCTGTCTGCCTCCCTGGAATTGTTCTACTGCTGGTCTAGGACCACTCTGCCCAGGCCAAGCCTGTGATTATGCAAGCAGCCTCTCAACACCTCTGCTCGTCTGGGTGTCGTGACCACACACACCCTCCTGTGGCCGCGAGGAGAGAAAGCGGCGTTTTATAGAAGGAAGACACCCTCCACGTCCGGCCAGCCCAGACTCCACCAAACCTTCATTGCCTTGTTTCCCCAGAACTCTACTGACCGATCACCTCCCTGTCATTGCACATGGAAAAAACCTTCGAAACTTCTCTCTTCGGTGAGGATGCTGAAGGCTTTGTTAACAACACATTTATACGTTTGTACAATGCACATGCAGCGTGCAACGTACGTACGGTACGTACTCGTGGGACACGCTTACACGAGGCCCGTGCAACGTGCGTACGGTACGTACTCGTGGGACACGTTTACACGAGGAGCGTGCAACGTGCGTACGGTACGTACTCGTGGGACACGTTTACACGAGGCCCGTGCAACGTGCGTACGGTACGTACTCGTGGGACACGTTTACACGAGGCCCGTGCAACGTGCGTACGGTACGTACTCGTGGGACACGTTTACACAAGGAGCGCTCAACGTGCGACGTGCATTTTTAGGATAGCCTCCACCATCTTACTTCTTACTGAAACAAGTTTGCTGCAACTTAAATAAGAAGAGTTAAGTAGGTATTTAAGCTTAAATGTTCCCAGCACTGTGTTCGGCATTTTCAAATATAATTAATACGGCTGTTGATTAATTTAGCAGAGACGATACACCAAGCTTCCCCCATCTTATTATTCCTCAGCCACGATGAGCAACGGTCGTGCTGCTGGCCCAGCAGGGACGTCAGAGCTGATATGTCCCAGGCACTGTATTGTTGTTGTCCTGACATACGGTCGCACAGCCAAGCCTCATAAAGTCCTGGAGGTAGTGCCGTTTGTGTCCTGTTGTACAGATGAGGACACTGAGGCACAAGACATTAAGCCCTTTGCCCAGTTAGCTGGTGAGTGGCGGTGCCAATAGAGCGTCCCCAGAGCTAAGAAGCAGCCCTCGGATGCCAGCCTGCATCTCTGAACGTCCAACCTGTTTGAACACACTGCGTCCGAAGCGTCCTGTCTCCACCAGCCTCGAGCTCTCCGGGAACGCAGAGAAGAGCAAGGATGTGGCCATGCTCAGATCTGGATGATGCCTCCGGGGACTCTTTCCTGCAGGGCTGTCTTTCCAGTAAAACAGTGTCTGCCCCAGTCCTCCCAGGGTTGGGGCAAACGGCCTGTGTTCAAAATGCCACTTTCCTTCACATCACACGAGGATGGAGAGATCTCAGCTTGGAGAGGGATGAACTCAGATTCCCAGACCAGTGGAATGACGGTTTGTAACAATGGCCCCAAAGTTCAACATTTTGAAAAGGCGTTTTTCTAAACTTGTGCACTCAGTGGAATTGTGAGTTCACTCGAGTACTTGGGATTATAAGCCTAGAGAACACAAGTCATGTCCACACACCATGCGAGGGACTTGCTTATTAGGTGCAGGGACTGTTCCCGGGACCGGAGGACAACGAACGCAATGACGAGCCGACTTCCACGTACAGAGCACACCTCTGTCTTCCCCAAGCGTCATCACGGACAGTCTCGGCAAAAGGAAAAGCACTGGATAAATGACGCTCAGGTTACATGGCTTTGGGTGGAGGTGTGATCCAGTGACCTGAACCGAGAACTCAGAGCAGATACACGTCCGTGTTGGGTGGCAGCATCTGTGGACAGATTTGGGCATCCACGCTATGCTGCAGGAGTCGGACGACCTTGAAGACATGACGCACAGTTTGGAGAGGACGTGCTTCCCGCCCGGCCCCAGAACCCCAGCCCCCAACTAGATGAGGGGCCCGGCCCAAGCTGTCCTGACGGCGAGAGCAGCAGCGGCAGTGACTTCTTTCCACTGTCTCGTGGGCGGTGTCGGCTGGCGCGGCCCTGCAGGCCATCGGGCTGGGTGTCCAGGCCAGGAACGAGTGCCTCCGAGGGAGGACGTGGCCCCAGGAGCCACATCGGCAGCTGACCCGTAGACAGAGTGCTGCAGACGAGGCTGGTGGACTGCAGTAGAGTCAGGGAAGGAGAGCCTGCACAGAGGAGGGGACTGGCCTCAGTCCGGAACGTCCACCAGAGGCAAGCACAGTGCGAGGGATGCAGCAGACGCTGAGTGTGCCGTGTGCAGCCCGCAACAGCCCCGGGGGATCTCCATGCCCAGCAGTGGCAGGGTGTATGCAGGGCTGGGGGTTTCAGGTAATCGAAGACGAGACCCCTGTGGGGCAACCAGGTGGGGCTTCCTGCTGGCACCAGGCCACTCTGGGTCCAGCTACCTTGAATTCAGGCCCAACCCCGGCCCTTGGCGCCTCCTCACCTTTCCCAACAGCAGGGGCTGCCGTGAGCACCTCTGAGGTTGAGGGTGGTGTGACAGAAAGGCCCGCGTGCCCTGGGGTCCGTGAGGGTTCAGTCCATCTGCCATGGCCTCGGGGCTGACGCTCAATGCCTCACCATCTAGGGCACTTGCCTCTGTGTGTGAGAGGGGCCTCCAGCCTGGCCGTGGCCTCCTCAGCAGCAGCACTGAGGTGCCACTGAGCCCACGGTCCACGCTGCCTCAGACCCAGAGCAGGACCTGGGCAAGCAGGGTGGCGAAAGAACAGCAGGAGCTGTTGGGAGGGTGCCAGGCAGCCTTTGTCTGGCTCCAGCCCATTGGTCCCC
This sequence comes from Ursus americanus, assembly GCF_024610735.1. Taxonomy (NCBI): domain Eukaryota; kingdom Metazoa; phylum Chordata; class Mammalia; order Carnivora; family Ursidae; genus Ursus; species Ursus americanus. Next base: position 35,733,669 of record NC_142157.1, read on the forward strand.
GGCTCCGAGCCCCTCTTTGGGCACCGTGTCTCCTGGGAAGCTCCTGGAGCCCCTGAAGACCATCCACCCGGCACCTGTCCCTGCTTCCAGACGCGGGCACGTAACTGGTTCCGATGCCGGCTTCTCAGACCCAAGCACTGACCAGGTCTAAGGATCCTATGTGATGCCGGGGCCCAGGCGTTACCCACAACCTGGTCTGTCGAACCATAGCTTTGTCCACTGCCTTGGTCCTCTGGTTTGGTCAGTAAATCAGATGATTGCAGAACTTGAGGGACAGGAACCGGCCCCTGTTTCGTAGATGTGGCAGCAGATCCCGTAGCAGGGAGACATCACTGCCCAGGGACTCAGGTGCTGAGGGTCGCAGCAGCCAGATGGGGGCCTGGGGCCCCTTTCAGGGTGCGAGGATTCCTCCTGCAAGACGGGGCTCCTACAAGGAGAGTCCGGGTGACTCTGCAGCACGAATACCCCGGAACTACATGCATCACTTCTGTTCATCCTGGAAGCATCTTTAATCCTCAGCTTCTACCTTGTGCTGCCAGGAGCCCAGGAGGCTGTAACTACACCTGCTTTGGACGCCACACAGACCACGCACACGCCATCCTTCTCTCTCCAAACCAAGATGCACAGAACAAAGAAAACCAAAATCCTGACCCATGCTGAGAACACGTCTACCTGAAACCCTACATTTGCAAAACCTGTAAAAACATTCTTTTAATCACACGAGCCTTTTAAATGTTAGTATTTCCTCCCCCATTCCAACAGAGAGCCCTGGGGAGTCCCTGGGTTGGGGATCCCTTCCCTTCATGAACACAGCCAACAGTCTTGCTACTGAAATAGAGAGACTTTCAAAAAAATGAATAAAGACTAAAAAGTCAGGATAATAAGTGGCGGGAGACAGGGGAGTAATGTGGCAAAAGCCCTCTTTTCCCAACCAACTTCCCAGCCCTCTGGGAGCAAGGAGCCGGCGGACGAAGATCAGAATGGCAGGGTCTGGGAAGGAGCCGTTGAGAGGGAGGCTGAGGGGCCCAGCACGACCGGCTTCCTCACGTGGGGCCGGATGAGGCCGACTTCCCCGAGCGCCCGCGACTCACAGGCAGAGCCGACACCGCAGGCCCCCCTGCGCCCAGCTTCCCACCGGGGCAGACAAACGCGGGAGGTGGAGGGCAGAGAGGAAACACCAGGAATCATCGTGCCTAGAACGTGCCCGGATGCCGTGCCCCCTGATGTGCACGAGGCAGTGTGCTGACGAGGGCAGCTCCGAGCTCAGACATCTGAGTTTCAGCCCCGTCCCGCCAGGGACCGTCTGTGAGGCGCAACAGCTTAGCCTCCTGCCTGCAAAGCGGGCTGTTGACTCGAGCGGCCACACCGCACTCATGCTGGCGACGGGGCAGATGCGGACTCCATATCTACACCCGAACCACGGTGTTCGCGAGGGAGCAGGAGAAAGGGGCACAGGGAACAGGGTTCTGGTGGGACAGCCCCGGGCCCTGCCTCCTTGACAAATGGCACTTTCCGCTGCCCACAGTGGTACAGCCACATCGGGCTGGAAGGAACACATAGCACCAGAGGGTACAAGCGTCAGGGCGAGGGAGTGGCGCTCAGCCGCGGGAACCCGGGTGGTTCTGGCTGACGCTAACTGGATTCAAGCCCCATGTAGCTCTCACGTGTTTGGGCCACAGAACACTTGGAGGCCCACAGCCACATGCACGACATGCTCCCTGTCCCCTCGGCCATGGAGACCTTCGGTCTCCAAGACACTGTCAGAATGCAAGAGGGCAAAGTGAGGCCGTAAGAATAGCTTCAAAACTCTCACCATCTGCATCCGAAGCAGGCCTTTCCATTGTTGGGAAGTCTGCACGTGACCTCAAATAGGTCGGCACGGTCACAGACGGACGCTTCTGTCTCCGCAGGGACCAGGACAGCCTCCGCCAAGGTGACTATTAACCTTGTCAGCGCTACAGAAGCTCTTTCTTTTTTTTTTTTTTTTAAAGATTTTATTTATTTATTTGACAGAGATAGAGACAGCCAGCGAGAGAGGGATCACAAGCAGGGGGAGTGGGAGAGGAAGAAGCAGGCTCATAGCGGAGGAGCCTGATGTGGGGCTCGATCCCAGAACGCCGGGATCACGCCCTGAGCTGAAGGCAGACGCTTAACCGCTGTGCCACCCAGGCGCCCCCAGAAGCTCTTTCTTAATGGAAGTACTGACTTGGAAACTGGTCAAAGTTTGGCACAAACCCAGTGTGCCCCGCACTGGCTGATAATTTTTGCTTTGTTTCTCTGCTTTTAATGCCTTTTGCAATCAAAGCAAATGAGTACAGGTGGGAGACGTCAGGAAAGAAAAGCAGCAAAGACACAGGCCACAGTCGGTGGAGCATCTTTACAAACTGCTAACTGAATCAGGGAAAGACTCTGATGGACCCGCACCTGGGAGCAGCGGTAGGGCCAGTGCCGGGAGGACACCACTCTCCTGAGAGTGGCCAGCAGAAGATGCAGGGAGAACCATGTCACTGTGAGTGTGCTGTTACATCGCTGCACACCCCCCCTCGAGCCCCTTGCTCACCGGGGCGCAGGGTTAGCCCCGGAGGAAGGCTGCTGCGGGCTGGGTGTGCAATTATGCCGCCACGCTGGCATTGGGGCTGCCAGGGAGGGACACAGCCGGATGGCTAGGAGCCAGGGAAGCAAGAACCAGAGGGATCCCAAGAGGAAAACAGTGCTTTGAATCCAGAATCTGGGCCCCTGCAGAGGTTGCTTGTGATGGTAATGTGCACATGAGTTGGGACAGAGTGGGCACTGGGAGGAGCGAGCTGGTGGCACCACAGCCCCAGCTGCTTTGAAGGACCAGAGAACCGCCCAGCGCTCCCTTTTTAGAGCCTGGGCCAACTCGCTGATGGAGAAGAGAGGAAGGTGGCTCTGTCTTCCTCCGGCCAGAGGTCCCTGCCTCTCCGTCCACCGGGGCCGGGGTCTCAGGGAGCCATCCTAGAGGCTGGGACTGCAGCTGGCTCTCCTGGGAAGAGCCGTGGTCCTGGGAGGCCGTCCTTAGTGGAAAATCCACGCGAGCTAAAACTCCACACCATTCTAGACAATACCTCAGACCGCTAGTTGGGCCTGATTTTCTTGTTTCGATATTTTCCCTATAGAGGAGTTTGGGAGGAAGGTGAATAAAGTGAACATTTTATTTAACGTGAATCTGAAGAATGGAAACTGGAAATGGGGAAAGAGTGATAAAAAATGAAGTCTACCTGCAGTGCAGTTATCTGGAGCAGAAGCAGCGAGCCAGCGACAGCCCACGACCACCTGCTCTCGGGTGAACGAGCCGAAGTGCACAGGCCACACCTGGGAAGCGGGTTCGACCACACCCTCAGCCGCTGGCTGCCTGTCGCCTGTGTGAACGGCCCTTCTGTTTTCAGAAGATGCCTGTGGGGTTTGGAAACCATGGCCTCCTCAGGCTTCCTCGTGTGGACTGGCTTCCACGTGTGTGTCTCATTTAAAACAGATGCCAGCGCTGGGTGTTAGACGCAAACAATGAATCAGGGACACTACACCAAAAACTAAGGATGTCCTGTATGGTGACCAGCATAACATAATAAAAAATTATTACAAAAAAAATAAAATAATAAATAAATAAATAAAACAGATGCCGTTGTTTCAGGACACGAGGAAGGATGCCTTCAGTTTGCAGCAACGTTAAACGCCGAGACGAGGCCAGCGTCAGCCCCAGGTCCGGAGCAGGCTGGAAGGGAGCCTGGGAGCAGACTCCAGCGTCCCTGGCCTTGTGAATAAGGCCCCCTTTTTGCGGTCCCTCCTGGCATTTGAAATGGGAATGAAACACAATGAAATCGATACGGTAAAATAGTACGGACTATAGCACAGAACCCGAACGACAGAGTGGGAGTGAGATCCCTCTGTGACTGCTCACTGCACCTGCTCGATAGCGGGGAGGAGGCAAGGAGGGGGACAGGGAGGTGGGAGGGGCGGATGGCAAACAGGCACGCAGGTTCCACGGCATCACCTAAACCGACCAGTTCAAAGAAACCAGACGGACCACGCGCTTCAACACCTGCAAGTCAAGCCGGCCCCAAGCTCATGGGTCGCGGGAGCCCAGATCGAGCTGTTCTTTCACCGTGGTTGACGCAGCTGTGCAATGTGATATGCAGGGAAGTACACACCCTCACACCCCGTGCGAGGTGTGGGACGCACGCGCTATATGGACCCGCTTCGTCTCTCTCTCCCGGTAACTGACCGACTTCGTGGTTATGTATAAAGTTCACCAACACATCTGCGTTCATGCTGAAATCGCCCGTTCCACGACCTCCTGCCTGCCGGTGTCTGGTGCCCTGAGTGGATCCCCACCGCCAAGCCACGTGCTGTTTCCACTGCGGGAGACGGGAGCCGGCGGAGGCTGAACAGCCACCACAAAGGCCACGGCCACTGAGAATGGCAGAGGAAGAGCGGAGGTAATGAGCTGCACCACCCCGAGAGTCATTCTTCCTCGCACTGAGGACGGTAATAAACTTCACCTGACACGGGTAACCCTCGGCGGGCTGAGAAGGTGTAATTTTTTCTACAGAGAACTTCCGTGGTCTTCGGCGGGTGAGCAGGGCACAGGAAATGTCTTTTCCATGAGGAACACCTCGTAACTCACAAGGAGCTGAACCTAAATGGAGTTGCAAAGGTCATTCTTATTTTATAACAAGAAGGAATTTCCAAGGAGCCTTCAAACCCTTCATTTCCCTTCCTCAGCCGTGCAGGACTCCTACATCATCATCTAGAATTATCTGCCTCTCTACAGCAAGGGTCGTCGTTTAATAAATATCGAGGGGGCTCCCACCATGTATTCAGGTGTGCGAGAATCTGAAAAACGTCCTTTAGATGCCTAGAGCATTAGTTAGGCACCAAGTGTTTAAGACACTGATGAACTGAGGGTAAACATGACGAAATTCATTAGGAAAGTCACAGTGCGTGTGAGAGACAGCCACAAGAATCACACAGTTTGAGACGACTGCGTGAACGGAGGAGCGACCGCATTCCCCGTGGCTGTGTCCGGTACTGCGGAGTCACACTGCAAATGCTGTACAGAGTCCCACTGTTGGACAGTCTCCTGCTCCGAGTCCTGCGGTAAGGGACAGAATAATTTTGAAATGAATCGGTGCTGAATTTACATGCATTCCACAAATTTGAATGTTTGCATACTGGAGTTTCTTAAAATGGGGGACACGTTTAGAAATCACTAGATTTTACAACCAAATTACTTTTGAATAAGAGTTAATTATGTTTACATTTGTCAGGAAGATATGTGGAAACATGCTATGAATGGTCATATCAGCCACCACAGCCAAGTGTGAAGACCCATTTAGTACTATTCAGATCCAAATTCAGTGCTAAGGCAGTGGAAGGCAGTTTACTTGTGATGCAAACGTCTCTCTGACTTGCATGCACTAAGTAGAATAAACAAAGCAATGAGCTAGTTGCAAAAACAATGAGATAATCAGGATGCGCGGATTTTGCTTGGATGACTTTTAAAAAAGAAAAAAGTGAAAGAGTATATCCCATTTGGGCAGGGACTTATTTATTCTTATTTAAGATGTATCAGAATGTTCCTTAAGGGTTAGAAAAGACATAAAGGACTGCCAAAGTTTGCTCATAGCTCAACAAAAGGCTTGTAAACTGTCAGGCCTACTTGCAGAGACTGGTTTCCATCTATCCATCCGTCCACCCATCCATCCATCCATCCTTCCATCCATCTATCCATCCATCTATATATCCGTCTATCCATCTGTCCATCCGTCTGTCCATCCATCCATCTTACAAGTATTTACTGAGCATATGCTACCCCAGGTGATGTGCCAGGTGCTAGGAATACACAGAGCTGAAAAAGATAAAGAACTCCCTCCTGCGAATTGCTCATAGCTGGTCATTGGGTTCCCCAAATTGTGGTCCAATATTCCTGGCATAACATCTGCCTGGATGTCACATCTTAAAACGTAGATACTGGGGGGCGCCTGGGTGGCACAGCGGTTAAGCATCTGCCTTCGGCTCAGGGCGTGATCCCGGCGTTATGGGATCGAGCCCCACATCAGGCTCCTCTGCTATGAGCCTGCTTCTTCCTCTCCCACTCCCCCTGCTTGTGTTCCCTCTCTCGCTGGCTGTCTCCATCTCTGTCGAATAAATAAATAAAATCTTTAAAAAATAAAATGTAGATACTGGGCACTTAGCCTAGACTTGCCAAATCAGAATATCTTGGGCTGCATTTTCAACAAATACCCCATATGATTTTTAGTCATGCTAAAATTTCAGAATTGAACTCAGGGAAAGGTCTGAAGTGAAAACAAATAATTACGGTGTACTTTACTGCACTGTTGTAGGGGTGTGTGAAGCGTCTGGTAAAAGCAGAGGAGAGAGGGCTAACTCAGATTCCACAAAATGAAGACTCTCTGCTAACGAGAGCACATCCTACACATGGAAGCTGCACAGAGAAGTTCCATTCTACGTTCTGTAGAAAACCAAATGGTAAACTATGAAGTTAATTTTAATTCTATATACAAATGTGTTTGGCGTTGTGAAACAACTTTCCTTATAAAAGAAAGGCTGTAAAATCACAGAATATAATCCACCTTGAAATCTTAACGACTCATCTACTAAGGGTGTAAATCTCAACAAGACTATTGACGTAGCTGGATGGACAGGTGTGAATTAGGACGACAGACGTACACATACTTACGTGAAGAGCGCGTGCGTGTGTACCCGGTACAAGCAGATACTCTCACTCTTCTGAAGCCTATTTCTCTTTCAGAAGCACCAAGCCACTGACCGGCGAGGTTCACATATGACAGCTTCAGATGTTACTGCTCACGGCACCTAACACCAGTCATATTTTCAAATGTATTTGACCCAAAAGATGGGCTGGTCTCGTTCATACGTCATGTCATTCACTAATTAATACGAAACTGATAACTAATCCATTTGTGGGTATCCACTGAACACCTGCCCCGTAGCACACACGGCCTCTTCCTCCAAAATGCGTCCCGCTCCACAGCTGACATGGGGACGGGGACCAGCCAGCAGGCCTGCCTTGTGTACGGCTCCAGCTTTCCCAAAGCTGACAGGCTGCACAGAAATGCCTTCGTCATGTTCATCTGATTGATAAACGTTTCCACCATGAGCTTCATCTGCACCTGTGGAAACACCACTGGAGCATTCGCTGTCTATCCTCGAGAGACTTTTACTGACCAAGTTAGGTACAGAGGGAGTGGGGGTCAGGTCTGGGCTTCGGCCATGGCCGTGGCCCTGCGGGCGCGTGTGGGACACAGGCACAGTGTGTCCGGGCGTGAGCTGGCCTGACCGCGGGTCTCCCAGTCCTGCAGCAGCAGCCACACCTGTGCAGGGCAGCGAGCCTGCCTCGTCTTATTCGATGAGGCCTTCTGGTCTCTGGCTGGCGGGCTGCCCCCACCCTTCCCCAGGTGCCACCTGCTGCCCCCACACCAGCCTCCTCCTGCTGCACACATTTGTTTTCCTCGGCGCCCTTTCTCTGCTACACACACACACAGAGACACACACACACACTACTTACCAGAATTATGCATTAGTGTGATGAGAGAAACTATGCCGGGTGTAAGGATAATTACCTGCTGACCCCCAAAGCACCCTCAGAATGGCTCCGGGCTCAGCAGCACCATGGAGAGGCAGGCCGGCCCTGCGGTCGAGCCTGTGGACTCAGTGCTGACTGCGTGACTTTGGGCACACTGCCTGTTCACCATTCAGTAAGACTGGTGACGACAGGTACCAACCTTGCAGGGCCATGGTGACGATAAATAAAAGTGCCTTTTTTAGAGGCACTTCCTTCCCCACAACACAACACTAGCCGCCTAAGTATTGTGTAACACAGAATGATTCCAAAGTAAGCAATTACGGCACCACAGTTAATCAAAACCAAGGGGAAAGCTAGTAAAAATCAAGTAAACTCAGCTAAGTCCAGGGCCCTTCTAATGAGGTTGGCAATCGAGTGAGAAACAGATCAAGCACTTTCCTTTAATGAGCTCGGGGACCGTGCTCTGCGATGGCCACTTGGAATTGGCGTTGGCACTCGACAGTGCACACGGGGCCCGAGACCCAGAAAACAGGTCGGCCTGCGACAAGGCTCCCCGCACACGCTCCCTTTGCCACCATGTCTGCTGCTCCGTACCTGGCCTTCTTTATTTTTTGTTAAGGACAGGGAAGGAGACAAGGAAAAATCTGGATAACCTAAAATCGAGAGGAAGGGAAACAGTAGCTGAGCCCCCCCCGGGTGTAATCAGATAAATTATTTTTACTTATAATTAGTCCATTTAGTCAAATCATTTGAAAGTTTTGAGGTTTTTTTCCCTCGAATTGATGTATCCTGTCTGAATTAATTAACCAGATAGCATCAAAAAACCAAAACTACAAAAACATATAAAAGAAGGGGAGGGAAGTTCTCTCCTTTCTCTCCTCTGCTCTTGGCAGTAAACACCGGTAGGATCTCGGGGTCCTGAGAATTCTTACGTCAAAATATCAAAAACATCCCATTCTTTGTTCCAATATTTTTCATTCATCAGCAAAAGGTATCCAACATCTGTCAGATGCCCGCCAAACAGCAGCAGAAACCCACTCTGGTCCACGAGCATTTCAAGGCTTTCCTGTTAGCAGCTCTGGGATTTCGGCACCTGGCTTCACCCGCCCTGATGTTTGAACATCGGCCAGCGGGAGGAGCAGGAGGTAGCATTCTGAGGCCAACCCCACCACAACCAAGTGTTGTAGGCTCACCGTTCAAGAGTGGCTTTTCTGAAAGCCTTCCACGCAGCCCAAGTAACAGCCAGCACAGCACAGGTATGCGGGATTTCTCAGCACACCTAACAGCCTGCTCCATCGCCGCCGGTGGACCGGTCCATCACTGATCACACAGTGCATTAGTGCGTTAAAGTCTCCAGAGTGTGGCACGTGTAGATGGCGCATCGGGCGAAAGAAGAAAATCGAGACCTTTTATTACTTTGTATTTTCATCTCATTATTTTTATAACAATTTTATTGGGCTAATCAGATACCATAAATCTTTCCTTTCAGTGTGTGTGATCCAATGGTTTTTAGTATATTCGCAGAGTTGTGCAACCATTACCACCATCTAATTTTAGAACAGTTCACCACCCCCAAAAAACCCTATTAGCATTCTCCCCTCCCCCAGTCCCTGGCAACCACAGATGTATTTCCGCCTCTAAGGACTGGCTTAGTCCGCACGTTTCATGCAAATCGAATCAAACAACTTGCAGCCTTTGGGGTCTGGCCTCTGTCACTTAGCGTATTTTACTCAAGGTCCAGCGATGATCCAGAAAACACCGGTTGCTCGTTCGCTTTTATACCCAAATAACATTTGATTTTACGGATGTGCCACAGCGTCTTTAGCCATTCGTCTGTGGATCCATTCAACATTTGCGTGCTTTCCACCTTGGGGTATGATGAGTAGTGCTGCTATGAACATTGCCATCCACATGTTTGCGTGGACGTGTGTTGTCACCTCCGTTGGGTACATACCTAGCAGGGGAAGTGCTGTTTCTAAACATACTTAACATCTTCAGAAATTTCCAACCTCTCTTCCCCACTGGCTGCATCCCTTACAGTCCACCAGAAATGAATGGGGGCTCCAGCTTCTCCACACGCTCGCCAACGCCCTTGCTATCTGTCCTCTCTCTCTTAGCCACCCTAGTCGGTGTGAAATGGCATCTCAGTGTAGTCTGGACTTGCGTTTCCCTGATGACTCATGATCTTGAGTATCTCTGAATGAGCCACTTGCTGTGTGTACGTCTTCTTTGGAGAAATATCTGCTCAGATTCTTGGACCGTTTTTATTTGTGTCTTTTATTTTCTGAGTTATAAGATTCCTTTATATATTCTGGATACTAGCCCCTTATCTGACGTAGGACTTGCAAATATTTCCTCCCATTCTGAGGGTTATCTTTGCACTTTCTTGATGATGTCCTTTGAAGCATGAGAGTTTTTCATTTTGATGAAGCCCAAATGATCCATTTTTCCTTTTGCGACTTGTGCTTTTGGTGTCACGGCTAAGAAATCATTGCCTCACCAGGGTCATGAAGACGGACTCCTGGGTTTTCTCGTAATGGCTTTATCATTTCAGCTAGAACCTCCAGGATAATGGTGAATAGCAGTGGTGTGAGCAGACACGCTGGTCTTATCTCTGATGGTGGGGTGAAAGCATTCAGTCTCTCACTGTCGAGTGTGATGTGAGCCATGGGTTTTCATAGTTGTTTCTCAGGTTAAGGGAGTTCTCGTCTGTCCCTCATTCACGGAGCATGTCTCATTTTTTAATTTCTTTTTTTGTGTTTATTTTACAATTACACTAGTAGAGCAGTTTGTACCATCTGTAAGTGAGCTGATATGTGTATGTGGAATGAACACTCAAAGCTACTTCAGGCAGAAGACCTCTAGCGCGACATCGCCAAGCCCATGGCCATGACCAGCCATGGCAGGGAGGTCCACCTCACGTTTCACGTCATGCCACAGACTTGCTGACTTCCGTTCTGATGCCTGAGAGGACACCAAGTGAGCGTGCAGCTCAATCAATCCCGGCTCACCCCTCTTGCTAAAGAAGTCCCTATTCCGTCTTCACATGCAAAAGGACGTGGATAAAATTCACCGATTATCCAGCTATACATGACTTTTAAGGAAATACGAAGATAATAAAGTACACTCAAGGGAAGGGACCAACGAACATGTCACTTCAGTCCAAGAAAACCTCTAGTGACATGTATGTATGATCAGGAAAAACTGAAGAAAACAGATCACTTCCTCCATGGCTTCCCTAGACCTATGACCCTGAACCACAGGCACCATTTCAGAGCATTCCCAGCGGCAGCGGCAAACAGACAACCAGCCCCCGACCGAGCCTGCTCCACCACAGCGTAAACACTTCCACCAAGTCCTGTTTCCAAGACACAAACCAAGTACCCCGGTTGGTCCGTGACAGAGGAATCCGGGGCCAGCACCTGGCTGAGAGGCCACCATACATGGATCTTACGCGGGGCAAAGACGCAGGGTCTCAGAGCGCAATCAAAACGAGATCGAGGCAGCTGTCCACAGCACTCTCCGCGCCCCAAGCAACCGTGCAGAACAGAAAGTTCAGGTGGAAGCTGATGGGCAGACCGTGGCCAGAGGGGCATTTGAGAGTGACGGACAGACGACCTGGAAACCTGGATATGAAATCCCGGCACGGTGGGTGTGGTTGCCGAAGGCGCTGGGAAGGATGCTCCCTGGCCAGGCTCGCTCGCACCCCAGGTGGACACCTGCTTGAACCCCTTGAAACATCAGGGACTCCTATTTCCAGTCTGAAAGATTTTGAAGAAATGATACATTTTAATAGATTAAATTATTTAAACTCTTAAGACTCGCTGGCAGAGATTTAATAGCAGAGGTTTTTCTTTTTTTTTTTTCCCACCCTTTCATTTCTGTCAATGCCCGGATTTACATTTAGAATAAATAGTCTGACAAGCTTTACATCTCAACTGGCAGCAGGCACCGAAATGTGGCGGCTGCCAGGAAGCTCTCTGCCGTGCTGAAAGGCGACCCTGCAGCGTGCTGTTAAACCCTTTATCTACACGGCTGCCACGGCCGCACGTGCTGGAGTGTGAATTCTGTACTGAATCACAGCAATGGGTCTGAACTCGACATATCATAAATTAGCAGAGTGACAAACTTCTGGAGCCGCCTTTCTCCTGAGCTGCTCCGTGATAAGGGACGAGAAATAGGAAGTTTATGTGCCAGAGCTCTACGGGCGACTTTGACACGGGAAGGAGGAAGGCATCCCCTCCTCTTCACCCACAAGCCCGGGAGCCATGCCCGGCTCCGGGAACATCTGCAAAGTACGACGTGACTCAGACCCCTGGATACGCCACAGCTTGACCTACTCAGGAACAATGAGAAACGCCGGTGGGCTCGCCTCCAAGAGCTGCCCTTTGCACGGCATCCTCCAAGCGAGCGCCTGTGCACCGGCTGTCCCGTCCATCCCAGCTAACCACCAGGAGGAGGCAAAACAATGGGGTGTCTGCCCACATGCCAATACTGCTTCTGGACTCCACTCTCCACCCTTGTTTGGAACCATCCTGCGAGGCTGGGCCATGAGCAGCTCTGCCCTCTGTCACCAGCCTGCTGCCCCCCGTCCATCCCCCAGGCTGCTCTCCCCCACCAGCTAATCCCGGGGGGCCCCACGCTTCACCCAAGATAAGCAAGCAGTGGCTCATCTCACTACGCCCACGTGTGATCCTACGTCTCGCCAGCTCAGGGACCTAGAGGACCTTGCTGCACCTGCTGTGGGCTCCGTCCATTCTCTCACCAGACACTGGAGGACCTCCCTGCTTCCTCCGAGAGGCTGCCCCAGTAACCTCTCTGAAGCTCACACTTGGTCATGTTTCTCACCTGCTCAAAATCCTTCAGGGCCTCCAGCACAGCATCGAAGCCAGGCCTGCCGTAATCAGAGCATGGCCTCTGCTGCACTGGGGGTCGGGAATTGGCCCCCACTGGAGGCACGCCCCTTGGGGCTCCCATGGCTCAGATGTGGGGCTCTGCCACTGCAGGTACCGTTCCCTGCTGGAATCACCACTCCCAACCCCTGAGCCACCACCTCTGCTGCCAATCAGCCCCCAAATACTTCATCGTCTTGCTTCATAGTCCCCTCTGGGCCCAGGCGGCTGCCCCCCTTTGGCTCCTGCAGCACTCCGTGATGTCACTCCATGACATCGCTCTATGATGTCCCTCTGTGATGTCACTCCGTGATGTCATTCTCTGATGTCCCTCCATGATGTCACTCTATGATGTCACTTGTGATGTCGCTCTGTGATGTCGTTCCATGATGTCATTCTGTGACATGATGTCAGGGATGAGCTCCTCATTCTGTGGAGCCCCTGCACCAGTGCCTGCCTCCTCCCTGTCTACTCTGGGCAGCAGAGGGCATGCACCCACCTGCACCAATATTAGCAGAAATGTGGGCTCAACAAAGTTCTTTGGGGGGCAGGATTAATATTCTTTCTGTTCTTTTGTCCTTTTCTCCTCCTGGTTGCTCTCCTCCTGCTGCTATGGTACAAAGAGCTAAGCTGCAGGTGTGGGATCCAGTAAAGTCACCCCCCACCCAGGTCACTAAAAACAGTGGCTGAGATGGAACTAGAGCACGGGTCCTCATAACTGTGAGTCACAGTCACTCTGTCACCCTTAGTTCACCAACATCACCAAAGCCTTCAAACAAGTAAGTAAGTCCATTTTGGCCCCTCACAGGTCGGCACTTGGGGGCTTCTGGGTAGTTTTGGTGTTCTCTGTGTGAGGACACCGACCAACCACCCAGACCATTCCTTCAATCGCAGTCATTGATGAATTACAAACTGATAGCCATTTAGCCTTTTATGTCGAAAGGCCCTAAAAGTGTATCTTTAACTCAAGAAGGTGATTTATTCTTCTCTGCGTTTTTAACTTTATAGTCAAGACACCAAAATGGGTAAGTCTGCTAAATGGCAAAGGTCCAGCTCCCTTGCGTTGCATTTTTCAAGACCAGAATTTCTTGGTGTGTGCACGCCAAGTGTTTTAACTTTGATGGCTTTCCCTATTCTAACGATTCTCTGAGAGACACCAAGCACGTCTTCCAAGCAAACAGTGTAAAAGTACAGGAATCCCGTTAGCTGGGAAGACGTACACGTCTCACCATGGCCTGGTGCCTGGGAGAACCAACTCCCTAGACGTTCCTTGGCGCCAGGCTTAGGGGGTGCGGCATCTCAGCGCTCCTGAGCCCTGGGGGCGCTCCTTTCTCCGAGGGGTGAGGACACCATGTGGGTCTTCTCTGCGTGGGGGCCCCAACACAGACTGCCATGGGGGCGTCAGAGGCTTTCTGCGGAGGCAGGACACAGCCGGTGGACAGCCACCCATTATACAAGGGGCCCTGGGGTCTTGTACTGTTATGTGAATGCTCTCACGTGTTTTTCGGAATGACAGAAATATTTAAATATGGAGCAAAGCCAACTTCCTGTTATCCCTTCAAAGTTTGGACAGATTCTTCACAGTGAATCGTAAGAGGCGGGGGTGTCACGGCTTCGGCCCCAGTGTACCGAGGGCGGCAGAGAGGCGCTGCATGAAGCCCACACGTTCAGCTGGGCCGCGGCGGCTGCTGTCTGAGCTCTAGGGAACTCGGACGGACCCAGGAGGACTCTGCATAGTCTGGGAACCAGTGTCCGGCTGGTTTCCTCCGTGGAATCCTCGGGATGCTTATGCCGCAGACACACCTGGCTTCAGTTGGTCGGCTTGGGATGAGGCCGAGGACTGGACGTGTGTGTGTGTGTGTGTGTGTGTGTGTGTGTGTGTGTGTGTGTGTTGGTGCTGCGCGATTCCATTGCGCGTGCACCACGGTGGTGATACAGGACACCTGTATCACCACACTGCATCCTGCTCCCTTACAAAGCACACCCACCCACCTCCCGCCCCTTTCCTTAATCCTCGCACCCATCAATCTACCCCCCATTCCCACCATTTCGTTTTTTCCTGCCAAAATGTAGACGCAATCATACCACGTGTCTTTGGGGTTGTTCTTACCTCTCAGCATGGTTCTCTGACAATCCATCCAGCTGCTACGCGGGTCGAGACTCCGTTTCTACTGCTGGGTGGTGTTCCACAGTGTGAACGGACCACAGTTGGTTTAAACGTGATGTGGTTAAGGACAACTGGGTCGACTCCAGTTGGGACAATTATGACTACAGCTGCTACGGGCATCGATGCGGTTGGTGTTTGTGTGTGAGAACATAAGTTTCCATTTCTCCGGGATAAATGCCCAAGGGCACAACTGCTGGGCCATACATACGGTGATCACATCTTCGGTGCAACAGGAAAGTGCCAGACTGCTTCTCCGGGTGGCTGCACCAGCTTGCGTCCCACGGCAGAGTGTGAGGGAGCCGGTTCCCCCGCCGTCCGGCTGGCACTCGGCCGTGTCACTGCTCTTCGTGGCAGACACTCTGACAGGTGTGTGGGAGTATCTCGTGTGGTTCCGTCTGCATTTCCCGAGCGACAGATGAACGTCTCAGCGTGCACGGATCTTCACTCACAGGCCTCCGCGCCTTTGCCCACTTTCTTATTCAATTGTTTGTTTTTGTTAATGAGTTTTTTTTTTTTAAAGATGTTATTTATTTATTTGACAGAGAGAGACAGCCAGCGAGAGAGGGAACACAAGCAGGGGGAGTGGGAGAGGAAGAAGCAGGCTCCCAGTGGTGGAGCCTGATGTGGGGCTCGATCCCAGAAAGCTGGGATCACGCCCTGAGCCGAAGGCAGACGCTTAACGACTGAGCCACCCAGGCGCCCCGTTAATGAGTTTTGAGAGTCCTCTGTGTGCTGGGGCTGCTAGCGCTCCAGCAGACATTTTCCCTTGGCCACGTCCCTTGCATCCTCTTAAGGCCGAGAGCCTATCCAGACCTTCCATGGCGAGATCTAATTCTCCAGCTTTTTCCTCTCTCATGCTTTTGGTGCCAAGTCTAAGAGCTCTTTGCCTTGTTGTAGATCCTAAGAATTTTCTCTTGCATTTTTTTTCTACAAGTTTAAGTCTACGATCTACTTTTAGCTAATGTTTGAATGAGGTTGAGATGCACATTGCTGTGGGGTCAGGGAAGGGGGTTAGCCATGAGTTCCAGTTGCCCCAGCTCTGTTGAAAAGGCAATCCCTCCACCGAACTGCTCTGGACCTCCGTGAAAGATCAGTCGGGCACTCAGGTGTGGCTCTCCACTCTGTCCCATGGACCCACCCATGGACCCGCACACACAGGACCACACAGCCCTGGTTACTGCAGCCCCCACTGGACGTTCACATCGGGTACAGTGATTCCTTTCTTTTCCCATGAAAGGGGGTGTTTCGGTTATCCCAGGAGTTGCGCCTTTATGTATGAATTGTAGGATAAGCTTGGGTGCATCTCTAGAAATGTTTGCTGATGTTTTGAGAACTGCCTTCAACTCCAGGTCAGTTTCATGAAAACTGACACTTTGACTATTCGAGTCTTCCGATTCGTGACCACAGCACGTCTCTCCATTATTTTAGGCCTTCCTTAATCTCTTCCATTAGCATTTTGTGATTTTCAACATACGGATCTTAACTGTGTATTTTCAAAAATTCAAAGCATCCTGCACCCTCCGTGCAGTGCGGCCGGTGGTGACCGTGCTTACGCGGCACACCCAGCACGCCCGGGTCTGTCCTGGCGCTGTTCTGAGTGTACTCATTATTAACTCGTTTAACAACACAGAAGTAGCTTCTGGAAAAGGGCCTCCCCCCTTTACTGACCTTCAAGACTCTAAAAGCCTGACTTACTTCTAAAAACTGTCTGCTAACAGACCAGACAGACGTGTTATTTTCCTACTCCCACGCCGCTGTGATGAGGTCAGCCGCGTCTTCGCTCTTTCCCTTTGTGCCAGATAGACAGGGCCCCACCTTATTTATCCACATTATGAAAAACGGAAATGCGTGAATTCAAACTTGAATTTGGAAATAACTGGAAATCATATTTTCTGACGCCGAACATTTTTCTCTAAGTAGGCTGGACAGGCATCGTCCCAGATGCAGCGCCTCTTCTTCCTGAAGAGGGTGTGTAGTTGTTCGAGACCCCCCACCATTGCGGACGTTGAAGACTCTACCCCATTAAGCAGAGTGAAGCTCTCAGTGGCTGTTATGATCTGTTTGCTCCCTCTTCTTCCATCAGCGAATGGTCCCAAATGGGCAGCTGTTTTAAACAACCTTGGCTGATGTTTCTTAACGCTTCTTTCCCCATCTCAAGATTAGCCTAGTGGACACACTGTGTGCTATGTCCTCACAGTCCCTCACTGCAGCTCCTCCCCCAGCTCCCAAACTAATCAGTACATCCCCTGAACCAAGAACTCGAATAGGAGGCAGTGAGAAAACCCACTCAAGTACTCTATAGTCCGAAGAATTAGAAAAAGTATAATAAGACAGAGAGAGACAAAAAATTGGATTCAGACCACCGTCCCCCTGGTGCCGAGCCCTACACGGCTCTGAGCTTTTTGAAAAAGATGAAACAGTTTCCACGATCAACGGTGCCTACCAAAGTTTTTATCAAATGGGACTGAGTTCTTTCCACCAGCAAAAAGTGAGATTTAGGACCGAATGCAGGAAGTCAAGTTTATGGCCCGTCCTTAATGATTTCCAGCTCTCCCGTTGCCTCTCAGCAAGCTTCAAAGACTTTCATTAAAGACATAGCAAGGAATGTTGAGACCTGCACTTTTCTCTGGCACGGAGTTATTCAGAAATATCGCCAGGGACCAATTTGTGTCTCCTGAGCCCAAAGCTTGGGTTGCTCTGAGGAGAGGACGGCAGGGAAAACAGAGCAGGGTGAGTCTATTTCTGCTCTCATCCCACCGCTCATCCCCCAGGGGCGGCCCCTGCCCTGTGCTCCCGTCCCCAAGGCCTCTCCCACAGTGGGAGGGGGGGTCCATGACACATCCCTGACCTCCTTCCTCCCGTGCTGCGGGACCGGGGCTCCCGGCCCTGCCGTGTTTTCAAGTCCAGATGAAGGTCTTGGTAGTTGGGACATTGTCCTGAGAACAGAGCACCATGTTTTGGTCACAAGGAGCGGACCGAGACGGTAGCGTCGTCCTGCCTCTGAGAATGGCGGGTGCTGTGCTGGTCTCTGCAGACGATGGGACTTTCTCAAGCACTGCAGGTTGGGGTGCAGTCTCTGGAATCAGGCCGACTCCCCTGGGCGCGCCCACTGCAGCACGAGGCAGGAAGGAGTTGGGCCCTGCCCCTGCTGAGCGGGAGGAGAGGCCCACGTGAGCGCTATCACACGGGGAGACCCGTGAACAGCCAATGGGTTGGGTCTCAGTTCCAATGACTTGTGTTGGTTTTTACTACGGAGCCACGTGATACGTCAGTGTGGCAGATGGAAGCCAGAGTGAAACCTGTTGTCTGCGGGGCGGGGATTTTACATTTTGTGCTGTAATCAGGACACTGAACAGCGAACTACGCTCCCACTGAAGACCCAACCCCAACAACCCTGGGCTGACACAGGCCTCAGCTCTGTTTATATCTGCAGCACCACGCGCCCCATGCACTCGGCCTACTCTCCAAAATGTTTTACCCGAGGGCCTGACAACCAGGAAACAGGCGTTTTATCATCTTCCTGCCAGCACTTCTGCGTTCTGATGCTTTTTCCTTGGGGAATGGCTTTATCATCTGTGTCTTATTTCATAGTGCCACCTTTTCATCTCCCCCATTATGGAAAATGAAGGAAGTTGTAGGACCAGCAGCCTGTCAGCAAACCTCATCTTATCTGGAAGAACGACAGTTATAAAGTCAACCCCCAAGGGACGAAGGAAGTCACCATGAGAACTCCTCTCCGCAGACCGTGGCCCAGTTGCGCATATTACAACCAGGAACTGGCCACTCGGCCTGCACTGGCCATTCTTCTCGGCCTGAGAGAGGGCGTTCTGCCCTCACTAGGGAGGTCCCGGGACACAGCGCTCGGCCCCTCCTCCTCTGGGCAAACTCGCCCACAGTCAAAACAAGCCCGAGGTCTGACTGACTTAGCCGCACAAATCACTCCCTTCTCTCTTTTGAAAGCCAAATCCTCTCCGGACCCCACTTGGCTGCATCAACAACAACTGTGAGGCCAGCTCTGTTCGTGGCATGTTCCGCATGCCGGAGCCACACCAAATACTTGTGCCGAGCACTTGGGAGGAGAGACTAGATCGATACACGGTTTCCACTCTGGCGGGGGTGGTCGGGAAGCTCAGGCCAGAGGCTGACAAGACGCAGAGCCTGCGTGAGCCCAGTGCCCACCGCGGTGAGGACACCACAAGGCCAGCACAGGCCACCAACCGTGGAGGCTGGCAGATGAGGGACAGGGATTCCGCTCTGGGAATCCACCGAAGGAAACCCCTGATGCGGTAAGGCAGAAGACAGGACGCTGCCCCCGAACCAGCCAGGAATCCAAGCACACAGTGCCTCCCCCCCCAGAGGGACCGCGGCATGCAGGGAGTGAGGACAAGCCGTGCGGCACCGCGGCTGAGTGGGAAACAGGAGTGTGAACTCCAGCGCTCCTCAAAGGGAAAGGCCAGCAACCCACTGGCCAGAAACATGACTCTTTCTAAGTACAGACGTGACGGGAACTCACACGGTGAGTTCTCGTCCCCAGAGAGGCTGTGAGTATGGCCATCCCCTTGAGACCTCGCTGCCCAGCCCCACGGGCCCCTGCAGCTTGTGTTTCCCTCTTCACCCCCATTACGATGGACGGGTTCA
This sequence comes from Ursus americanus, assembly GCF_024610735.1. Taxonomy (NCBI): domain Eukaryota; kingdom Metazoa; phylum Chordata; class Mammalia; order Carnivora; family Ursidae; genus Ursus; species Ursus americanus. The sequence continues at coordinate 35,752,951 of NC_142157.1, forward strand.
GATACAGAGAAACGTTCCATTTGAGCAGATGGATCAGTGAGTGATGAGGAGCCCCTCTGGTAGGTTCCCAAACTGGGAGCTTACACACCTGGTGTTTCCTGTCCTGGCAGACGGTTCCTTTCCCGGCCTGAACGCAGTCACTCTCCCGCTCGTGCGAGGAGCAATCATACTTGAATTGAGGGGGACTCCCCGCAGGTTGCGGGTCATGGGGAGATGGACCTGGTCTGTCCTCCACCAGCCCGCGGTTACTGTGACTGGCACGTTCTCTGTGACTGGGCTTTGTTTCTGCTCTTCGTTGTGTTCCTGTGAAACTCATATAATAACAAACACTGGGAAATGACATGCGTTTTACTTTGTCTAACAAAATTATAGCATATTCTCTACCACCTCAAACTGCCCAGCCGGGCAGAATATGGATATGTCCGCGGCAGGCGTTCCGACTCATCCGGATGGGGTGGGGCCCTCTCCTAGTACTCACGTGCCCGTGATCGGCGTCTGCCGGAGCCCACACTCACACCAGGCACTGATGGGACCCTCACCACAGTGTGGCCAGGACTGGAGTAGCCTGGGGTCGGGTGGGAGTGGGGGTACACACGGGCCCCTTCTCCCTGGAGCCCCAGTCCTGCCTGCGCCGCCCCCCCAAGTACCCCCAGAGACCAGGGAAGGGCTAACAGAAACACTCAGCCACGCTTGGGACTCAACTTACCCAAAGCGCCTGCAATCTTCTATACCACAGCCCAATCTGAATGTGGTGCCGAAGAAGGGATGTCTTCTGAGGGGTGAAGTCATTTATACGAAAAGTCTTCCAGAGCCATTAAACCCTAAGTTATATTTACTCAGATTTTTAAAACTTTTTCCTTCCCCGGAAATAATAAAAGTATGTGAAATCCCCACCATGCCAGGAAATCTAGGCCATGCAGTCATTAGGAAGCCGGCTGCCTCCGCCTGACCACATGACGGTCCACAATCACGTTAGGACGCTGTGTCCGTGTAAGTGATACCCAGTGATTAAGTCTCAGGGAGCGCGGCCGCACTCCAGGTAGAGACGAGGCGGTGCGCCATTACTGTACAGGCATGTCTGCCTGCCTCTGTTGCCATTTTTCCTAATAAAGTAAGCACAAGGGAGAAACACATAAACCAAAAAATAAGCTAAAATAAAAAGTAAAAAGGAGACAGGCGCTTCCACAGATGTTCTAGAAATGGGAGGATTTCATTTTGTTTCGGAAATACCCATAAATGTGATTTTCCTTCCAGACTGAATCCTGGCAGCCCAGGAGGAAATGGGCCAGATCCTAGACGGGGGGTTTTACGGGGAGAAAAATGGCGAGGCTGCCTTTGCACACAAGCAAGCACATGCATGTGCACACATGTCCACGTGGGCATCACACGCACACGCATGCACACGTGAACACAATGCAGACTGCATACACAACTGTACGCACATGTGCACACACACACAAGCAGCCACGCAGACACGTGTACGTGTGTGTGCACGCATGCACGTTCACACACACACCTGCAGCCTGGGCCTCAGGAGCCAGGAGTAGAGCACATCACTCGTTTACAGCAAACTGATGGGAAATCTATCATTAACATTTCGTTTTCAGAGCTAAACGCCATGAAAGCTGGTGGAGCTGCAGCCAGGGTTACTTTCCTTAAGCCCAGGCTGCTGACTTGGGGGTGAGGGGGCATCATGAGGCTTGGTACTGGTTTGCTATTTAATAAAAACAGTCCCTGTCTCTTGAATATAAAGGATTTATGGGTGCTACTGTTTTGGGGGCAGGAAAATCCACACCTGAGTGGTTGGGACTATTTCAGATCCTGTAGCAAAGAGGGGCTCCTACAAGCTTAAGGCACGCACAGGCCATGGACCCCCACGTCTCCCGCACCCCAAGCACACACCCAGCAGTTCCACAGACAAGCGGGCTGTGGCCCATCTCACAGATGAGGGCACGGGGCAAAGGGCTGTTCCCTCCTGCCGGGTCCCAAGCCCAGCGGCAGAGCCGAGACTCGGCCATTGTGCATCCTTGGACACCAAACCAGCTCACAAGTGGAAAGGGATTTACTGTAGAGTAAGTGACAAGGGAGCAGCCGCGCTTTCCAATCTGAGCGAGAATGAAATTAAGAACTGTAAAGTTCATCCTGGTTTTTAAAAAAATTAAACTTTTAACATTAATTGCTCCTGAACATTTGTGAGTGCCCCAAATCCTGACATAAAAGCTTTAATTTCTATGCAAAACAGATAGGATGATTGAGTTATAATTAAAATGGTAATTATACCCTTAATGCTCCATATTTGACTTTTCAAAAAAATGTTATGCTCCAAGAAAAGCTATTTAAAGATCAGAGAAAAATGTTTGAAAATGAATGTATTCAAGACATTTTAAATCTTTTAAAATCCAGTTATTGATTTTTACATGCTTTCAAGTGTAGTCTAAAACATTTCTTCATTTATTTTGGTCGATGGAAATAATAAAAAATCATTGGGACGTGAAAAGCTTAAATGAAGGCAGTATTCTGGAGGTTGCTATGTAATGTGATAAATATTTGAAATGCTGGGGGCGCAGAGGAGGGGCGTCAGGCCTGAGCACTGGTCGCTCTGAACCCCACGATGGCAGGCAGGGAAGAGCCCGCTGGCGGAAGCCACCTTGGGCCGCCGCTCCCCCCACTCTGGCTGCCAAGGTGTCACTGGGCTTGAACGTTGCAAATATGACATTTCCTTTGATCCTCTATCGACTGTTTAGAATTAAAAAGAACACCTAAAGCTATAAATCAAATGTCAAGTGTGGAAGTCTGGTGGAACCATATCAATATTCCATGATGTATGGCTTGCTGGGGGGCCTGGGGAACATAAGCCATGCCAACAGGGCAGCAGGTGCGTGGTGCTCGCTGAGCCGTGCGCCCCGAGCCGCAGTCAGTGAACACACAAACCTCGGGAAGCCGCGTGCGGGCTGGGCCTCCTCCCTCCATGCCGGCTCCATGCCCGTGGACTCCACTGCTCAGAGCTCCCAGAGGCCCCCGATGTCCCCAGGAGACAGCAGCCCCTGCAGCTGGTGAGGGAGAGGAGACGGGGAGGACTGCTCACAGGCTTTCTCGCAGGGAGGGTGGCTGTGCTCCGGGGTGGACAGCTCAGCCGCACCCCACATCCTGGGGGGTTATTGCTAGAAGGGACGGGCATTCTACTGAGGAGGGTGTTTGGATTTCCAGCTGTGTGGAAACTCAGGGGAGGACGGTCAGGGTGTGATTCCTGTGACGAGACCTGGAACTAGTGGGCCCCACGTGGAGCCCTGAAGTGTCAGGCTTACCGCAGCGGGAACCCCAGGTCACCAGCGCCCCAGACCCCCACCATCACGTGTGTGGGCTGCACAGACTGTTCTTCCCCCTCCATAGCCCCGCGGAACATTCCAAATGACTGCCTCTCAGACTCGCAGACTCCAGCAACATTACCAGTTAGCCCAAGATGTGCCGGGGTCTCCAGCACGGCCAGTGGGACGGAGAGAAAGGGAGGGACGCAGCGCCAGCAGTCTTGGGCATCGTGGAACAGCCGCGGGCTCGCAAAGGAAGTTATGTGACCAGATGTTCTTGGGAAAGGTTTCCACGACAGAATTTTGGCCCGTGCAGCCAAAGCCTCCTCACCCTCCTTCCTGGACCGAGGGAAGCCCCGCGGTCCAGCAGTCCACAGCTTGTCCCCTGTTTGTTCTCCCAGAAAGCAGTGACTGGAACCGTGATCATTCCTGCTGGAAACATTTGTGCTTTGCTGGGTATGGGGACGCCTGTCGCTGCCACTGACCCACGCTCTCAGGACTGCTGGCGACCCATCTGGTGAGCGACGGTCCGTCCTGGTGCTTCATAATGGGGGTGCCCCTGCTATGTTCTCCACCCAACGCACAAACCCGGGTCGGGCAGACACAGACCCATCTCCAGGCTGGTGTTGCCCCATGTGCGTGGGTCCGACTCCACTCTCTCCACCAAGAAAAGCAGGAAAAGCAGCAGATGGGGCCAAGTTGGGGAGGCCACGTATCCGCCCTGTCCTCCTCCCCTCTGCAAACGAGAGAGCTGCAGTGCCCACCCCCCTGGTCTCCAGGACGATGAGGTGAGAGGAGGCGGTGATGTGCCCATCACAGCACTGCCCAAACAAGCAACTGATCGACCTGGGCACTTTTCATGACCTCTACAGAAACGGGTAATCCGGGGAGACATCCCGGAGACGGTGGGCTTTCAGACCAGCTCAGACATGTGATCAGGATGGAAACAGAAACAAGACGTTCCTGGACCTGCGGTGGTCCCAACCCGGAGGTGACCCCTGACCCGGAGGGGACAGTGGCTGGCACATCTCCCGTGGCCGGGGCCTCGCTCCTGGAAGAAATTCTTGTGCTGTCCTTGTTTCCAGGAAGTGCAGATGCCAAAACACCCCCCCATCCCTGCGGACGCCCCAGGGGAGGACACAGTAGAGAGCAGAGTCAGGGCGTCCGCTAGATCCAGCCACCCAGGAATCGGGCAGGCAGACTGCAGTTATTTTTCTGTTCCATTTCACCTCCAAGTTGAATTATTGATTTTAATACTTATTTTCACGAGTTTATTTGAGCGACAGACGCTACTCGGGTACCCTACGAAGCAGACATGAGATTCTGGTGATTAAGGATTCCACCCGGGGTCGAGGCACCGGCGGGGATTAGGCTGCTCAGTGCAGTGAGCACACAGACTCTTGGGGGATTAGGACACCAACTCAATAATTTCTTCCAGTTTCTTAAATTACACTTCGGTTCTCAGGAAGGCTTAAGATCCGGTCCATTGGCTCCAGAGAGAAATTCATTTAACTTAGCTTCCATCATTTCAGGGCGGGGGCAGTCCCAGGGGTGGAGGACGGGGCTATCCGCGGGTGGGGCGGGCACTGGACCAGGACCAGCAGGTCGCTACAGAAGAGCGTCTACCTCACACTGTGGGGACCGTGGCGGGACATCCTCCTCCCGGCCCAGCCCAGACCTGGGGGCTTGGACAGTACATCTGAGAGGCTCCCACGTGCACCCAGGCCACACAAGCAGCCCTGTGCTTCCGGCTGGCCTCCGGCTCAGGCTCCTCGGGCACGTGCGCAAGCCGTCCCCCGCATCCACACACGGCCGGCGTGGCTCAGTGTTCCAGGGCAGCTTGCGGCGGATGCGAAACCCTCGCAGCAGAGCAAACGCGCTTCCCGGGAGCAGCTCAGCCCACCCTGTACTCACAGCCTGGGCAGAATTTCTGGAATGTGGGCGGCAGCAGTGCCCAGCCAGCATGGTTGGAGTTGGGCGAGCTGGCGGGAGGTCCCGGTCCACGTGCTCTCCACCCTCAAGCCACCCCCCTTCCTCTCTTTACAGAAGTCGACCTGGACAGACAGCACACCTGCTCTCACGGCCACAAGACGCTAAAGGCAAAGAGTAGACTCCGTGCAGACACTCAGGCCCACGGTCACCCTTTGTGTGGCCTCCCTGCTGCCGTGGGACTTGTCTTGCTTTGCGCTCCCTCACAGCCAAGTCTACGTGGTTGACAGACCCATGTAGACTTCACCTGAGTCACTGAAATCCACATGGACTTCAGAGCACTTGTTTTAACAATTGCCCTGCTCATAAGTCAAACTATGGCCAGTTTCATGTGGTTCCACATTCAACCTTTAACCTCAATCTTTTTTAATCCAAGAGCCCAAAAGGTCTTCCTCCTCCTCTTTATAACAGTGTCTCCTCCTTCCCTGACCTGTAGAGTCAGGCTGCGGCTGGGGTGAGGAGGTAGACCGGCACAGCCCGGCGCCCCCGGGAGATGCCAGGAGACGTGGTCCTGAGCCAGGTGGAGAAGCCCCACCCGTTCCCGGCGCCATGTGACCCGATGCCGAGCAGCCCCGGCACACAGTGCCCACCTAGATGCCTAACTTAACCTGGCAGCAGAGCCTCTTATTTTGTGGCTGAGAGCTGGGACAGGAAGCAGGCTTGACTCTCCTCTCTTCCTCGTCTCTTTCCCTCCTCCCGCACATGCACATGCAGACAGGAAGGCCTCTCTCTCCACACGGGTCCTTAGGTGTCTGCAGTTTATCAGAAGGGTCTAACATCTGCTGCAGACAGCGCCTGTTGAGGCCACTCTCATAGAAGGGGGAACATCAGCCTCCGGGCACGCGTCTCCTCCACAGTCGTGGAAATCAGAACTCATTCTCCTTTCTGTGTGTCCCAGTCCCTGGAGGTTACCTGGCCCCACACTGGCCCTTAGCATGTGCAGGGTGCACAACCGAACCAGCAGGAAGCTACAGAGGGTTCTCTGAAAGCCAGGACTGAGAACCAGATGAAAACAGAGAACGAAGGGTAGAAGCTCATGAAGGAACACACTGAGTGAAGATGGGAACAGAAACAGACAGAAATTAAACCAGTATGCAGAGGACAGACGGAGCCGCAGCTGGAAATCCCCGCGGAATGAAGCATCGAACATCAGACCAGCAGGAGCAAGTCCGGATCTGCAGAAGGTAGCGGTGGAAAGAACACAGAGAAATGTCAAAATCGAAGCAGGAGTGCCACGAGAATGGCAAACGAGAAGGAGGGTCTGGTGCTTTGAAGGGAAGGCGATTGCACCGCAGACAAAAACCTCCTTAACCGTCCAAGTCTAGGCCGACTCCTGGGACATGGGCAACCCACCTTGTCATCCCTGGAACCGTGAATGTAAACACTTAGCAAAAAAAAAAAAAAATTACAATGTGTGCAATTTTATTGAAATCCCTGCTGTTGGAATGATAGTCATTGGTCCTGGTACATTTCACAAAACATCTCAATTTTTAAATCTAAGTCGGAAATAAACAAAAGAGCATCACTGCTACCTGCAGCTAAATGTACCACTGAAGCCCCCAGGACCACCCCTGAGTCTCTAACAGACCAGCCCTGCAGAATCCCTGTCCCAGGAGCAGATCCTGGTCCTCGAAACATGCCACGTGCAGTGCAGGGATCATCAGCACACACCCAGTCAAGGTGTGTTTCATGATGGCCAAGACCATAACCTGCACAGAGGGGGGCAGTCAGTAAGTAGAAGTAAGACTGAATAGTCAAGGATGCAGCTGAAATCAACCTCACCGCCTTTGGGCAGTGGCGCCATTTTGTTTTTAATGAAGTTCATTGCCCAGTACCTTCAAAGTGACAGTCATTGTCTACTGATCACCGGGTGAGGACAGAGGCCTGAACTTCCCAGAAGCAACTCAAAACAGCATTCCCTCAGGTGCAAACCACAGTGTTTACTACGGGGGGGGGGGGGGTGTCGTCCAATCTAAATACCCAATTGTATAGAAGAAGTATTGCCTGTCTTGTTCTCCCCGCAGGAAATCTCAGTCATGGTCTGATAAAATTTGATCCTGGCCGAAACCAACTTACAAGAAACCACATCTATTTGTTCTAGAAAACCACTTTTATAAACTCTTTTGCAGCCAAGAAAATAAAAAGCTGGAGAAGAATATGCATCCCCTCTCTCTATCCTATCCTTTCAAAAGAGAAAAAGAAGAAGAGGTGCTCTGTGGTTAAAGGGTCTCCCAACTTGCTGATCACCCACAGAAGTAAACTGAACAGTCAAATATTAGTTACCTGGAAGTGCAAATTAAGACAAGCAGACATTACTGCATGCCTACCAGAGGTCCGAATCCAGATCTGACACCAGCACGAGCCACAGGGACCCTCGCTCACTGCTGATGGGCACACAGACCGGGGCAGCCGCTCTGGGGCACGGTCTGCTGGCTTCCTACAAAACTAAATGTCCCCTTACTGCACGACCCAGCAATCGTGCTCCCTGGTGCTCACCCAGAGGAGCTGAGAGCTTACGTCTACACGGTGAGCTGCACACAGATGTTTCCAGCAGCTTTACTCAGAACTGCCCAAACCTGGAAGCAACCAAGATGTCCTCCGGCAGGTGATGGATAAATAACTGTGGTCCATCCAGACAGTGGGATACTATTCAGCATTAAAATAAAAAGACATGGAGGAACCTTAAAAGCATTTCACTAAGTGAAGGACTCCAGTCTGAAGAGGCTGCGTACGGTGTGGTCTCAACTTCATGACAATCTTGCAACGACAAAACAGGGAAAGATTAGGGGTCACCAGAGCTTAGGGAGGAGGGGGTTGGATGGCGGAGCACAGGGGGTTCAGGGCAGTGAAGCTGTTCCATGTGACACCACCATGGCGGACACACGTCATTATGCATCTGTCCAAACCCACAGAATGTGTGACGCCAAGAGCGACCTCGTGTAAATGGCCTCTGGGTGGTGGTGACGCATCCGTGTGGTGTCACTGATCATGACAAAAGCACCATCTGCTGGGGAGGTTGACAGTGGGGGAGGCTTGCATGTGTGGGCACAGGGGTAAGCGTGAAATCTCTGTATATTCCACTCAATATTGCTCTACAACTAAAAACTGTCTGAAAAACAAAGTCCATTAAGAGAAAAAAGTCATCATCTGACAGTATTATACTGGAGTTGTCGGCACAAACTTCAATGGCAGGAAATACACCGCTAGGAACCCTATAGTGATTTCTTAGGGCGGCCTCATAGGACTCGCTCGAGGTTCTAACTGGTCACCCAGTGTTTAATCAGCCTGGGAGAGGGACAGACAGTCAGAGACAGACGCTGGGGAGCCAACGCTCTGCCCCAGTCTGTGTGAGCCTGACTGCCCGGGTGATTTATGTTCGACGACTGCGGCCTATATTCCAGCAGCCTGTGTTCAGTCACAGATACAAGCTCTCCTTCTACCATCACTTCACATTCTGGAATCAGTCTGTTCAGTCTCAGCTAATCCTGCACAGAAACCGCTAGCCCTTCCGATGGTGGCAGCCAGAGCGCACAACTTCTGCCCAGCCGCTGCCTGTGGTTCGCGTCTGGGAGACCCGAAAGCGAGGGAGCTCCTGCAGTAGCTGTTCAGTCCCCGTAAGCAGCTCTGCGCTGTGATCTGCTATCTTTACAATTCGTGCCCAGAGCTGCGAATCCGCGGCCCGTCAGCGGCCGTGCGGTAACGTGACAGGTACGGAACTGGGGGCAGGAGGAAGCATTCCGCGGTCCTCGGTCTGTCCCCCAAGGGCCTGGGCTTCCCCCCAGCACTGGCGCCTCCTGGGGCCGGGGCTGTGCGCACCTGTGGGAGCCGGAGGTCTTAACTGGAGACGGTGGTTCACTGTAGGTCAGCAAGTCTCTAGAATTTTCTAACACCTGTGCTCTGTGAGAGCCGTCACCAGAGCAGGGGAAGGACCACCCCTCGGACAGGATGGAAGGGGTAGCAGGAAACCAAACGGAGGGCCCGCATCGCATGGCCACCGTGCCTGGCGCCTCCCAGTCACCCGGACGCATGCAGCCTCTGCGTGAGCAGGCTGTCCCCATCCCGCCGTTCACAGACCGACACTCGAGCGTCTGTCTGCTGGTCTCGGGGTCCTTTCCTGACCCCCGAGTCGTTAGCTCCCGCCTGGGTGGCATTCTGGTAGCTCATGACTTTTCTTCTTAACACTGAGCACGTCTGACAGGGCTTGTCTTCGGTTGGTTGGGCTGAATCGCGGAGGAGGGCTGTCATCCATCATTAAATAGATAACAGCACTGACAGGAGAGGCCGCGTGGCAGCCTGCGAGCCGTCGGGGTGTCGAACGCGGATTCCAGCACTGGTTTTCTCTGGCCACACCTGTCATGTGTGTCCAGCGGAGCACCTTCTGTATCTCGCCCTGGGGTCAGCTGGCAACGTCCTCTCCGGGCCCCCTCAAGGACCATGTGTTTTGTGTACATGTCACTGCCCAGAAGGACAGACGGATGTCCCCTTTGAGGTCCAGCACAGAGCAGAGCACATAGTAGGTGGTCAGCACGCATTTGCTGAATGAAGAAAGGAACGAATGCTCCTTTCTCTGCGGTCTCCGCTCCCGGCGGAGGCTGGCCCGGGAAGGGGGTCCTGGCGGCCGTCGGACAGCAGGTCTGTGCGCATTTCTGAATAGAGTGGAAACATGCCTGCCGCCAACCCCACGGCTCTGGACACACCAGAGAACCAGCACGGTGGAAAGAAAGAAAGGTCGTATTTGTGTGTGTGTTGGCATCCCGGGGCTGCCGTGACAAATCACCACGAACAGAGTGGCTCAGAACAACAGAAATGTATTCTCCTGCTGTTGAGATTTAACAACAGAACGAAACCAAGCTGCACCCAGACTTGCTTCCTTCTCTGTGGCCCTGGGCGTCCTTCCCTGTGTCTGTGGAGGGTCCAGGCCCTGCATCAGGCCCGATCCAGGAAAGAGCGATGGCCACATGGCTTATCTGTACAGCGTTCTGACGCGTTTGCAGGCTGGGGCGTCCCTCACAGCACCGGCCTGTCCGGGTGGCCAGGAGGGCTCAGGGAGGGCTATGCGCCCGGGTGAGGCCACTCAGCAGTCTGGAAGGGGGCGGGGGAGATCTCTGGGTCAGACTGCAGCTTGGGATCTACCTGACCTGTGGCTAACAGCTGCCAGTCAGCTTTGGTGGGGTATGGAAAGCAGGCAATCTCTCAACGGCTTAAAATCTGTGTATTGGGGTTGGTTTTAAATTACTGAATGTGCATAAATTTGGGTTTGGCACTGGCAGGCTTTCGCACTACTGGGTTTCTGCTGAGAGGGAAGCAATAAAGAAAGAGGGGCCGACACAGAGGCCAAATTTGGCCCCTTTATAAATCAGTGTCCACACCTCCCCTACTGTGTATCGTGAAGACATCAGAAGACATCAGCCACCAGATTCCTGCTCTAAAGCCAGACGGCTTCATCTCTAGATCCTGACTGGTCACATCTGCAAAGACCTTATTTCCACGTACATCCGCAGGTTCCGAGGGCGCATCAGCTGGGGGGACACGATTCCACCCAGGCTGGACAGGCTGCAGTTAGGAAGGGCAAGAGGCTTCCGACAGCCTTGGGCAGGGCAGGGGTGGGAGGACAGAGCTCACCAGCACTGCGGCCTTGGGCAGAGGGCTGAGGGATGGCGAGGAGACATGTCTGGTGCTTCTCAGCAAAGGGGAGGCGAGGTCTTTCACCAAGAACGAGGAGAACGGCCCCACGGGGTGGGGAGATGGGAGAGAAGGAAAGGTGTGTACAAACCGAGTCAGAAACCGGGATCTGGTCGGAACCAGGAAAGCTGGTCCAATGACATCATCTCATCTGGGAGACAGCACAACTGAGGCCACAGACCTGGCCGAAAGTCGGACCCAAAGGACGGCTGCGTGGTGATCGCCCGGGAGGTGAGAAGTCCCACACCAAACTGGAGCCAGTCCTCCTGCTGTGTGGCTCAGCCGGGAATGCAGGCGAGCGGGCTCCCTCCTCCACCGACTGCGTCAGCTGTCCTGACCACACATCCACCCACTCGTATCCCTCCTTTCTGGCCCTTCGACCTCCCGTGCCCCAGCGTCTGCCTCCGTTGGGGGCTGCTGCAAAGGCACCACCCAGAGCCAGCTGTACGGGAATCCCATCAGCCGCTGCAACTTCAGCCACTGCGTCCGTGGACAGTGTTGCAAAGAGGCTTAAATTTATGAGTATCTATCACGAAATAGAGACCAGCCACACGGGGGGAGTATTTTGCTCACCCCTCCCAGAGCCTTCATACTATTCTACACCCTGCACTAAGCCATGCAGGTAGGCGAGACTGGCTTGGCAAGTGAGTATTTGCTTTCTCTTCCCTCCGCCATGGAAAGGGTATACTCCTCACCCCAAACGCTGCCGGTCTCGCTGGCCATCCTGCCAAGACCAGACAGGAGACCCGCCTGAGCAGCTGGACTTGGCGCTTGCCCACCTGTCGCCACGGTGATGGAAACGCGTCTCGGGACCTGCTCACCGAAGGAGAGCAAGACACGCGGGGTGCCCGATCCCACGCCAGGTCAGCCAGACCCCAGCCAGAGCCCAGGTGCTGAGCAAACAGTCAGGGCATCCTGATGAAGCCACTGGGTTTTAGAATTATTGGTTGCACGGAAAGCACGTACTAATACACCACATATAAAGCCATTTTTGCTATTAAAGTCTGAATTCACAGAGTTCGAAAGAAGCTGTAGTTTTCCCATATTAGATGTTCTAGAGATCATTTCTCTGCAGAATATTTTGAAATAACAAATAAAAGAAAAAAACAGCATTTATCATTATTCCATATTTCAGATTCAGATAATACTCAAAACCGAAAATTCTTCATGAGTCCTTACCCATACTCTGCTGTTCCTCATCTATAAATACACCAAATCTCAGAGACAGGACCGCTACCGCTGGTGTATTTAGCAGATGGAAACACAAAGGCACGCAACGTCTCAGACGCCCGGCAGCTCCCGCTGCTCTTCCGTCTCTTAAGCTGCATCTGACTTCTCGGACACCTTCCCCAGTATTTCTCACGCAGCTGTGGTGCTTTGCATTAGTGTTTGCCAAAATGGCTTTAAGAGGCCAAAAAAGTACACATCGATTCATTTCCACACACTCTGCTGGTGTCCAAATACCATGTAATGTCCACATACCTCCCTGGACCCCGCCTCACATCCTTTTCAGGACCTGGACGCACTTGAAGGTCATTCCCTGGGTTGTCACGCCTGTGACTTCCCTCAATGCCATGTTACACCCACGCTCCCCAGCCCCCACCAACCAGCCCGTCATGGTGTCATGCTCTGCATGAGAGAGTATGGCGTGAGCCCAGACAGAAAGATGGCATGCTGGCCTTCCAAGGACACTGAAGTTGAGATCGTGGAAATGAGGGGCACACACCTGATGAAGACATTCGGAATGTTTTCACTGGAAAAGAATGGAAGCTATTTCCCTCTCCACAGTGACCCTCTACTCTCAGCACACCGCCTCGCCCCAGGCATTGTATTATAATTGGTCTAGGTTGGGGTCTTGGCACTGGGGCATTTCAAATCTCCCCAGGAGAATCTAATATGCAGACCGGGTTGGGACCCACCCCTTCACAACACAGCACACAAGTTGACCAGAACTGGGTCAAGCTAATTAGGGATGGCCGCGTGGTAGATGGAAAGGTGGGCCAGGGAAGGAGATGGTTTGGCTGGAATTCCATCCTCGGCATCATAAGGAGTTCAACAAAGCTTGGAGGTTGGGAGCGAGCGAAAGAACAGCAAGAGAGCTTCATCCAGTGGACACGAGGCTGGACGGGGAGCGAGACAGCAGCGTGCAGGCTGAGGGAGACAGCCGGGGGGAAGCCAAAGGAAAACCGTCCCTGTGCCTGGCTGTTAGCAAAAGGAGCTTGAAGACGTCACTGACCGCTTGCAGCCTCCAGGCCTGCAGCTGTAAAACAGGATGTCAGTCCTCCACATTCATCTCCCCAGAAAGCCAAAGACCTCATCAGCTATGTCTGCAAATGATCTCACCCCCCAGAACGTGCTCGCTGTGGCTAGCAGAGGCACCGCGAGGAACAACTGCTCGTTCCGACAGCGAGTAGGACTAAGTGACCAAAGACGTCACTCCCGCACACGCCCGCTGCCGGCTCCATTTCCCCCGCCTCGCCTCTTACACACGCTGCTGATGGTCAGTCTCAGCACACCAGCCTCCAGTGGGCACCACAGACGCAATCGCCCACGGCAGATGCCGCGAGAACCCTTCGGCAGAGACAGAGAGCAAGCACTCCTCACTGATCACATCAGCAGCAGCTCATCTTCAGCAGCAGAAGACTTACATTCTTCCCCATGGAGAAAAATCCATTTTTACCCCAATACAGCGGATTCTCAGCGTCTCACCCCACCCCACACTACCACCTATGGAATGCTCACTCTTTTTTTTTTTTTTTCCAATTTCTTCACCTTTTTTTTTTTAATGTTTTTTTATTATATTCTGTTAGTCACCATACAGTACATCCCTGGTTTCCGATGTAAAGTTCGATGATTCACTAGTTGCGTATAACACCCAGTGCACCGTGCAATACGTGCCCTCCTCACTACCCATCACCGGCCTGTCCCAATCCCCCCCCCCGCCCCCCTCTGAAGCCCTCAGTTTGTTTCTCAGAGTCCATAGTCTCTCATGCTTCTGGAATGCTCACTCTTGAAGTTGCCTTTCGAGTGTGCTCTAAGACTCTCCCTTTGTTTGCACTTCCCTTCGGCACACCCAATGGCCCCCACCTCCGTGCCCCCAGCCCTCCCCAAGCCACAGACACTGTCTTTTGTTTTGCATTTATGTTTCGAGAAAGACATTGCCCTGCCGACACTCTGCGAAGCATCAGTGAGTTAAGTCTGTTATACAGGCTGCAAAGCCATCTGGACTTCCTGCTGAAAAGGCTGGACATGGTTTTAGGCAAGATTTTTATCAGATCTGAAAGGGAAAAAAAAAAGTCTTGAATGCATTACCATCTTCAAGGTTGATGTCAGATTTTTTTCCCCTTGTCAGTTGCAAAACAAAGCAAAAAAAAAAAAAGATGACAAACCAGAGTCGCTGAGGATGAAGATATACATCTCCAGAGGGAGCTTTGTCAAAGGTAGTGGAGTATAAACAAAAAATAAATTAGTTTTGGTTTTATCAGAAACTGGACAGACTTGCACTGGTATAATAGTTTGTCTGGTGAGTCCAAGCCTTCCCAGGGAGTGCCCTTAAAATGCAAAAGGGAAATCCTACACGCTCACAACAAAAACAAGATCTGCTTTCCAAAACCTATTAACGGCTTTTTAAATGCACGGGAGAAGAAAGACAGGGAAGAGAATAAAACTAGCCTCATGTAAAGCAAAACTGCTTTGAAATCCCCCCACCCCTATTTCTCTGGATGTGACAGACTTTCCAAAAATGCTCAACTTTTCTGTCAAAGCATGTCGGTATCTTACCAACATACTTGCTATACCACCCGGCCTTGGGCTTTGCTCCCTGCAAGTCAGTGAAGAGTTCTTGTGTCAGAGCTTCTTCCTCTTAACAAGGACCCTTTTTTGTTTGTTTGTTTTTTATTTTTTAATTTTTTATTTTTTTATTTTATTTTTTTATTATGTTCAGTTAGCCACTGTAGAGTACATAATTAGTTTTTGATGTAGTGTTCAATGATTCATTAGTTAAGTATAACACCCAGTGCTCCTCACAGCACATGCCCTCCTTAATACCCATCACCCAGTTACCCCATACCCCCCACCTTCTCCCCTCTGAAACCCTCAGATTGTTTCCCAGAGTCCATAGTCTCTCAGGGTTCATCTACCTCTCTGATTTCTCCCCTTCAGTTTTCCCTTCCTTCCCCTAATGTCCTCCATGCTATTCCTTATGTTCCACATAGGAGTGAAACCGTATGATAATGGCTTTCTCTGTTTGACTTATTTCACTTAGCATAATCCCCTCCTGGTCCATCCATGTCGATGCAAATGGTGGGTATTCATCCTTTCCGATGGCTGAGTAATACTCCATTGTATATATGGACCACATCTTTATCCATTCATCTGTTGAAGGGCATCTTGGCTCCTTCCACAGTTTGGCTATTGTGGACATGCTGCTGTGAACATTGGGATACAGGTGCCCCTTCTTTTCACTACATCTGTATCTTTGGGGTAAATGCCTAGTAGTGCAATTGCTGGGTCATAGAATAGCTTGATTTTTAACATATTGAGGAAACTCCATACTGTTTTCCAGAGTGGCTGTACCAGTTTACATTCCCAACAACAGTGCAAGAGGGTTCCCTTTTCTCCACATCCTCCCCAACATTTGTTGTTTCCTGTTTTGTTAGTTTTTGCCATTCTAACTGGCCTAAGGTGGTATCTCATTGTGGTTTTGATTTGTATTTCCCTGATGGTTAGTGATGTGGAACATTATTTCATGTGTCTGTTACCCATTTGTATGTCTTCTTTGAAGAAGTGTCTGTTCATGTCTTCTGCCCATTTTTTAACTGGGTTAGCCAAGGGAATGATGAAAAAGAAAAACAAAGCTGGGGCATCATGTTGCCTGACTTCAAGCTGTATTACAAAGCTGTGATCACCAAGACAGCATAGTACTGGCACAAAAACAGACACATAGATCAGTGGAACAGAATACAGAGCCCAGATATGGACCCTCAACTCTATGGTCAACTAATCTTTGACAAATCAGGAAAAAATAACCAATGGAAAAAAGACAGTCTCTTCAATAAATGGTGCTGGGAAAACTGGACAGCTACATATAGAAGAATGAAACTGGACCATTCCCTTACACCATACACAAAGATAAACTCTAAATGGATGAAAGACTGCAATGTGAGACAGGAATCCCTCAAAATCCTAGAGGAGAACACAGGCAGTAACCTCTTCAACATCGGCCACAGTAACTTCTTTCAAGACACGTCTCCAAAGGCAAGAGGAACAAAAGCAAAAATGAACTTGTGGGACTTCATCAAGATAAAAAGCTTCTGCACAGCAAAGGAAACAGTCAAAAAAACTATGAGGCAGCCCACAGAATGGGAGAAGATATTTGCAAATGACACTACAGATAAAAGACTGGTATCCAAGATCTACAAAGAACTTCTCAAACTTAATAAGGACGCTTATTCGGGGATCGGCCAGAACTGCTTGCTTGGGGGCTGCACACGTCCTGCAAGTGAGCCTCAGACCAAGGACCCAAGTGAGCTCCTCCTGGGAACACAACACCCACGTTGAAATGATTGTGTGGCACCCTTTGGTGCAGTTACCGGACCCAGCAAGACTTCCTCACCACAGAGCCGGAGACCCACACAAGCCATCTCCGATCCGGGCACGATGTGGTGTGAACAAACAGCCACTAATTGTATCCCGGGGGGAGGGGGGAACTACTGAGTTTCTAAGCATGTTATGATTTGGGAAGAAAATGTCTTCATAAAGAAGGATGAGAGCTTGGCTCAGATCAAAAGCATTTTGCCTAATTGGGGCATAAGTAGGCTTCACAAAGTGATGGTTATTGATCCTAAAGAAGTAATTTATGTAATGTTTTCTATTTCCCCTAAACATTTTTTTGCAACAAACATTTATTCATTAATGCATGTGAGGAAGCCAGGGAACCTGAAATGCCACGTCTGATAGAAAACAAACAAGTCCCTGTGCTGCAGATCAAAGGCCCTTAGTGGGAATTTTCGGTCAAATTCTGTTGCCCAGCCCAGGCGTCTTTGGCCAGTGCAGCCAGTCCCGAGGGCTGCTGTCCCAGCGAGCCTCCCCAGAGGAGAGGACACCCACCCGTTCGTGGGCCCAGTAGCCGTCCGGTCCTGAAGCCTGTCCAGAGGCAGATGGGTTGATCGCCTTAAAGTAACTGTCACAGGGAAGGTCACAGAGGCATTGCCCCCGCCAGCATGTGTGTCATGCAGACACGGTCAGTCCGTACGGCCCCTGAGCTCCCACCACTGCAACATGCTTCTTTCTGAGCGGTGCTAACCGCACTAGAGGAAGGCGGTGGTGGATGTGAGGAAAGTCCCTCTACCGGGACCCCTACTCTGCCCCCATAGCAGAGGGTGGACAGACCACGTGCCGTCTGCACAGGCAGGCAGACCCTGCCACGAGCAGTGTCCCTGGCCCCACCGGCCTCCCCTCCCCGCGAGAGCACCTGCCAGAGCACAACTCCGCTCCCTTACTACCAGACTCCAGCTCCGTGGCCATCTCTCCGCGGCTCTCCCTGACCCCTCTCCCCTCGAGACTAAATCTAATAAAAACCCATCTGCCACTCACACCAGAGTACACTCAACAAGCCACCTTGGTTTCATATTTGTTCTGAACAAATCTGAAATATTACTCAGCTGAAACAGACTGCGTCACCACTTTATTTGTGACGCTGACTTTTTCATCAGATACGTGAACAAACCATCCAAATAAAGAGCCTGCAGGAACGCCTTCAGGTCTGTCCACCTGTATAACCATGTCAACTGCAAACACATCAATTTACTCCTTCCTTTCCAATCTGAATGCTTTTTATTTCTTCCTTTTGTATGTCTGCTGTGGCTGGGACTTCCAGCGCCACTTTGAATAGGATGATTCCTCCTTGCGCCCCAGTGATAAACCCCACTTGTCACTGTCACTTTTAATGTGCTGCTGATTTGGGTTTGCTAGTGTTTATCGAGGATTTTTGCACCTATATACAGGATATTGGTCTGTCGTTTTCTTCTCTCGTGGTGTCTGTCTGACTTTGGTATTTGGGTGATTCAGCCTCATAAAATGAGTCACAAGTGTTCTCTCCTGTCCCATCTGTTGGAAGACTTTTAAAAGAATTGATATTATGGGGCGCCTCGGTGGCACAGCGGTTGGGCATCTGCCTTCGGCTCAGGGCGTGATCCTGGCGTTACGGGATCGAGCCCCACATCAGGCTCCTCCGCTATGAGCCTGCTTCTTCCTCTCCCACTCCCCCTGCTTGTGTTCCCTCTCTCGCTGGCTGTCTCTCTCTCTGTCGAATAAATAAATAAAATCTTTAAAAAAAAAAAAAAGAATTGATATTAATTCTTCTTTGAACATTTAGTAGAATTCGCCACTGAAGCCATCTGGTCCTGAGCTTTTCTTTGTTGAGAGATTTTTTTTTAAACTTTTTTAAAATGGAAATACAGTTGAGAGATTTTTTTTTATTATTGATTCAATTTCTGCATTTGTTATAATGACGACATACATTGTTACTCGGTCTTTCCAGGCATTCAATTTCCTCTTCATTCCATTTTGGTAGGTTGTAGGTTTCTACATTATCCAATTGTTCAGAAGGGCCCCTTACGATCATTTTCACTTCTGAGGCACACATTCTAATATCTCCTCTTTAGTTTCTAATTTTATTTATTTGAGTCTTCTCTCTTTTTTTCTCAGTTAACCTAGCTGAAGATTTGTCAAATTTGTTTCTCTTCTTCACAAAACCAAAACACATTTCAAATATTTGTTCATTTTTTGTCTATTGTTTTCTTTTCTCTATTTGATTTATTTCTGCTCTACTCTTCATGATTGCCTTCCTTCTCCTAGCTTTGGGCTTGTTTGTTCTTCTTTTTCTAGAGGAGGTACACAGCCAGGGCCTGCATCTGAGATCTTTCTTCTTTTTCAATGGTAGTGTTTACTGCTATCAACTCCCTTCTTAGTTCAGGTTTTGCTGCATCCCATAAGTGTTAGTGTGCTGTGCTTTTGTTTTAATTTGTTTCAAAGTATTCTTTTAATTCCTTTTTCATTTCTTCTTTGAACCTATAGTTATTCAAGAGTGTTCTCTTTAGTTTCCATTTATTTATGTATTTTCCCTCTTTTTAAAAAAATTCTAGTTTTATTCCATTGTGGTCAGAAAAGAGGCTTGGGGGCGCCTGGATAACACAGCGGTTAAGCATTTGCCTTTGGCTCAGGGCGTGATCCCGGCGTTGTGGGATCGAGTCCCACATCAGGCTCCTTCACTATGAGCCTGCTTCTTCCTCTCCCACTCCCCCTGCTTGTGTTCCCTCTCTTGCTGGCTGTCTCTATCTCTGTCAGATAAATAAATAAAATCTTTAAAAAAAAAAGAAAAGAAAAAAGAAAAGAGGCTTGGCATGATTTCTATATTCTTAAATTTGTTAAGACTTGTTGGGTGACCTAACGTGACTTATCTTGGAGAATGGTCACTGTGTGCTTGAGAAGAATGTGTATTCTTCTGCTTGGGAATGGAAGGTTGTGTACATGCCTGTTAGAACCACTTGGCCTATAGTGTTATTCAAGTAACCTGTTTATTGATTTTCTATCTGGATGTTCTATCCATTGTTGAAAACAATAGTCTCTTATTATTTCACACAATTATAGGAAAATACAGTATTATCATTATTATTATCAATAGCATTATGTAATAGTCTCCCACGCTTCCTGTATTGGTGCTGATCTCCCCATTCATGTCTGTCCATATTTGTTTTATATATTTAGGTGCTCTGATATTGGGTGGAGAGATGTTTATAATTGCTAAGTCCTTCTACTGAATTGACTCCTTCATCACTGTATAATACATGGCCTTCTTTGTCTTTTGTTACAGCTTTTAGTAATTTACTATTTTGTCTAATAGCAGTATAGCCACCTTTCCTTTTTTCTGGTGCCTTTTCCATTGGAAAAGGTATTCCATTCAAAGGAAAAGGTATTCCATTCCTTCTCAGTCTATGTGTGTCCTTACATATAAAGGGGGCCTCTTGTAGGCAGCATATCACTGCACACAGTGTTTGTTTCAGCCACTCTAAGCCTTTTGTTTGGGGAGTTTAATCCAGTTTACATTCAGAGTAGTTATGCATAGGAGGAGACTTACTACTGCCATTTTGTTACTTGTTTTCTACCTGGTTTGCAGTTTTTGTTATTGTTCCTTTGCTCCTCTCTTGTTGTCTTCCTTTGTTGCTTGATATTTTTTTTTTTTTTTTGGTAACAATGTGCATTGATTCTTTTCCCTTTATCTATTGTACATCTATTATAGTTTTTTTGTGGTTGCCTCAATGCACACACAAAATATCTTGTAGTTGTAGCTGTCTGTTTTAAGTGGGTAATGATTTAACTTCAGTTGCATACAAAATCACTCACCCCATTACGGTGTTGCATATTCTGTCTTTGGGTGTACCCTGTTCACCTTCAGGAGAGAGACACATGCCTTCACATGTTTTCACGTTGCTATTTGGAGTGCTTTTGTTTTAATTTGAATAACTCTCTTCAGCATTTCTTGTAAGGCAGGTCTAGGGGTAATAAACTTCAATTTTTGTTTCTCTGGGAAAGTCTTTATCTCTTCTTCATTTTTAAAGGGTAGTTTGCCAGGGATAGTAATTGGTTGGCTTTTCTTTTTCTTTCAATATTTTGAATATGTCACCCACTCTCTTCTGGTCTGCGAGGTTTCTGAGGTTTCTGCTGAGAAATTTACTGGACAGCTTGTGGGTGTTCTTTTGTATGTGATGAGTCACTTTCCTCTTGCAGCTTTTGAAATTCTCTTTGTCTTTGATTTCTACAATATAATTAAACGTGTCTCCATGTAGACCTCTTTATGTCTAACCTATTTGGAATCCTGTGGCTTCTTGAATCTGTATGTCTATTTCCTTCCCTAGATTGGGGGGTCATTATTTCTTTAAATATCCTTTCTGCCTCTTTCTCTTTCTTTTCTGCTTCTAGACTCTCGTATTACATATTTTGTTTCTTTGAAGGCATCCTATAAATCTCGTAGGCTTTTTTCACTCTTTCCATTCTTTTTTTGTTTCTTCTCTGACTGGATAATTTCAAATGCCTTGTCTTTGAGCTCATAGGTACTTTCTTCTTCTTGATCAAGTCTACTGTTGAAGCTCTCTGTTGCATTGTTTTTTCATTGCAGTCATTTTATTCTTCACCTCCAGCATGTCTGTCTGGTTCCGTTTTATGATTGCTATCTCTTTGTTAAACCCATTGTTTTGTTCATGTATTCCTTTCCCAATTTCATCAAGTCATCTACCTTTGTTCTCTTGTAGCTCAGTGAGCTTCCTTAAAATCATTACTTTGAATTCTTGGTCAGGAAATTCATGGCTCTCCATTCCTTTGAGGTTAGTTACTAGAAATGTTTGGTGTACCTTGTAGCCTTGCTTTGGTGTCTATAC
The DNA here is from genome assembly GCF_024610735.1 of Ursus americanus. Classification (NCBI taxonomy): domain Eukaryota; kingdom Metazoa; phylum Chordata; class Mammalia; order Carnivora; family Ursidae; genus Ursus; species Ursus americanus. The sequence continues at coordinate 35,774,360 of NC_142157.1, forward strand.
ATTTGAAGGAACAGTCACTTCTTCCAGAGTGTAATGCCTCACTTCAGTGGGAAAGGCCTTCACTGGCCAATGAGTGCAAGGGTGCCAGCTGGGTGGCATGCACAGTCGTTGCCAGATTTGGCACTGGTTCCAGGGAGTATGACAACATGGAGTCCAGGTCACAGGTGTGTATACAGCAGCACTGAGACCAGGGCATAGGGGCAATGCCTTTCTTGTTCGTGGCAGTTCACCTGAAAGAACAAGCATTTTCTGGGCCATCTCTGTCCTGTTTGTTATGTGTAGTCAAAAGGGCTGCAATGTGTGTGTCTCTGTGAGCTTGAGGAAATGCACAACAATGGCCAAGTCCTGGCTTTAGTCAGTGTCTCAGATGCACTATTTGAATTTATTTAGCTATTTTCATCTACTTCATTTCTCCTCCCCAGAACCTATTTTCAGGGTAAAGAAAGAATACTGGGGGTTGGAGGGAGAGGCATCAGACAAAGGCATTTGCAGTTTGTCCTTTATGGCATTTGTAAGTGAGTATGACACTGATGTCACGGTGATATTGCAAAACAGGTGTTAGCATACTTCATTATTTAGGCAATAACTAAAACTCTTCTTGAATTTAACAAAAGCTGGGAAAGTAAATATTACTTCCTTTATGAACAACTACTTTTTCCATTGTGAATCTTTTTATCTTGATGCACTGAAATGGCTTTTATCGTTCCTGTCTTTTTAAATCCTGATGAACTCAAACAACCATGAATCAACCCCAAACAGAGGACCTCATCTGTTAGCACCCTCATATTAGCACACTAATGACATTTTAAAGATTCTAATTAAACCCAGATGCAAAGTATCTTCCTAAGTACAACAGAAATCACGAGTTTGAGAAAAACAGAAATATTATATTTTTCCAGTGCTGTTTTAGTTTATTTTCAACCTTTTTTTGTATTTCAATTTGAAGTTGATTGTTAAAGTAGTAACCACTGTTAATACGTATAAACAGATTTGTGGCTATCTAACAATTAGATAATTGTGAATAGCTACAAATTTTTAATCAATAGGTAGGTGTAGAGATATCTCTGCATATAAACTTCAGTCCTCAGTAATCAACATAACAAACATGCGGTCTCTCATTATAGGCTTTTCTGAAATCCTCAGATAGTAAACAGGCCTTAGAAAGTACACTGTGGCTAAGAGCCCAAATGTTGGAGCCAGAATTCAAACATGTTGGTGTGATTCTAATCTTATAACTGACTGGCTGAGTCAGCTTGTCTCTCTCAGGCTTGGCTGCTCATCCATAGAGCATTCATCCCACTGCGACTGGTACCTGGGAACCACCCAGGGTGGGCAGTGGTATTAGCACCACTCTCCTCCCACCTGCCAGAAGAGGGGGCCTTCCCCTGCCACTCGGCCACTGAGTCCCTCTGGCCCTCCAGCCACTCTCCACTGAAGGTGCTCAGGAGCCAGACAGCAAATTCACAAAGCAAACAGCAGAAAGCAGAGAGTGTAATCTATTTGTCAGACAGAGGGAAAAAAGAAGGTCAGCTCCTAATGTTACTAAACCTTTGTTATCAACATAGCATGAGCCATTGATATAACTGCCCCCCTTTTTACTTTATGCAGATCCTTTATTTTAAAGGAAAGGACTGTTTTCTTCACTTTCCCTAGACTTAGTGTTACTAAGTTCTTAATGTAACTAATCATGCAAAATTTTAAAACGCCAACAACACATGACTAAAAGTGCCTTCATGTCTGTAAAAGTGTATTTACAAATGTAACCAGCCCCCAGACCTGTCTATTCATATCTGTCCCATCATACATAAGAGGAATCTTCCTATCCGCTGGCTAAGAACTCTCTTGTTCAGCAAATGACACACAGCTAGAGCCCATCCCCTTGGGGAGCCAACAGTAGAGGGAACATCACTGCTGTGCCCCTGGATTTGCTTGGTTGGTCTTGGCACATGCAGAGGGAGGCATACGGGTCATGGTCTTCCTTGAGGAGCCAAATTCGGTGGGGGTCACTGTGTGGCAATGAGTGGAGCAAGGCCTGCAGAAACCAAAGGGAGAGACGGGGTGGGAATGGGACACGCACAGAGCTGGTGAGAGGGAGGGGCAGCCACCTAGGGACCAGAGACCACGAGATGGTAAGACGGGCTGATGTTTCATGGCACGTGTCCCTGCTTTTGCAGGGAGAGGTGGTCCATTCCCGACCCCAGCTCAGCCGTCCCTCCCCACTGCTGACACACAGGCCCGTTCCAGGTTTCGTACAATGCTGGCAGGTGAGGGGCCATGGTAGCAGTAGTGAATGCAGTGTGGGAAGTGGGGGTTACGGCCACGGAGCAGGTGGGGTCAGTGCGTGGAGATGACAAAGAGGGAACATCAGGGGTGAAGGGGGTCCTAGCTAAACCGACCTAACAGGACCCTTGCTGAGGACAGGCCAGATGGTCAGGCATCACCTGGGGGTGCTGGGGATGGGGAATTAGGTCAGGTATCGAGGGTGGGGGCTTCTAGTCCTGCTGAGATTGGATGATGCAGAGAGAAACAGAGAAGCCCAAAAGGCAGGACTGGTTGAAAACAGCTCGGGGGAGGCTGGTGGAGTTTGGCCAAGGAAAGAATCTTGCTTGCATCATTGTTGAACTCCACTGCACATTTGAATCCCTGAGCAGCTTGCAGACAACGCCAGTGCCTGAAACTCTGACTCAGGGGATCCACGAAGGGCTCTGTGGACCCACAGGCGGCTGCAGCCGGGTCTCTTTCCCCCTAGGAAGTCCTCCTTCTCCAATTACCAGGGGTCATTTGCTCCCCGAACTCCTACGGCGAAGACAGTCATGAAACCCAAACTTGTGTAAGAGGCAGAATTTCACATGCCCCGCCTCCTACCTCTGTGACTATGTTTGCATTAATCAGGCTTCTGTGCTCGTTTTGGTCTGAGAATATAAGCTGCACGCCCAAAGCATTCACCGTCCTTCCTGCCCTGCCCATCTCTCTTGAGGCAGGACAACGGCTGAGCACGTGCCCTGGGGTCTGACCACCCTTGTGTGAATCCGGGACCTCATGTGCCCCTGGCAAGGAGGCTGACTTCTCTCAGCCTGAGCTCCCTCATCTGCAAAGCAGGGTAATAGAGTAACTGCCTCCCAGGACAATAACGTTGATTAAGGGAAACGAGACACGCTGGGCACTTAGCACCTGCATGCAGTGAGTCCTTGAGAAATGTCGGCTACCATCTATCACACAATTTCTGTATTTCCTATTTTGTATGATGGGCATTTTTATATAGAGGACCTTGTCTTCTTTGTCTTTATATTTCATTAGTGTCTTGCTCAATACATTTTGATTTATTCTTTTCTCCGGGGCAGGTATAGAGACGAGACAAAAGTGGAGGTGCTTGAGACAGTGTCTCCACTGTGGCTTCTCCGGAGCCACTCGGGACACAGCTGAGCTCTCCCCATCACAGCTCTGACAAACACCTTCCCAATTCCACACCGGCTTTCCTTTGGGGGCGCGTCAGAAGCCACACGTGCTCTACAAAGCCCCCCCGGGCAAACGCGCTCTTTGATGGGGGAGCACTGTGTGCCTGTGTTGACATTGCGATTGCCAAGATGAGTAAGACAGAGTTCTCGCCCTCGGGCCTCCAGGCCAATCACGGTGACGCTCCTGTCAACAGTCACAAGATAATGTGCCCCAAGGACAAAATCAGAGAGAAGGGAACCCAAAGTCAGAGAACCGTCAGCAAACAAGTAGCCAACAGTGCAGGGCAACGTACCCCCAGACAACACGTGATGTTCAAACGCACTGATGTCAGAGACACTCTCTTCCAAACGGAAAAGTAGTTACAAATTTAAAGCTGATACAAGATCAAGCAAATAGTTTAACTCGCCCAAAACTGACCAACGTTTCCACTAAAAGGGAACTACGTCAAGCGGGTGGCGTGTGTGTGATCTCTCCCTGAGACTGGCTCTGGGTCCAGGAAGATGCAGCGTCCGTGCTGGGCTGTAGGGTCGAGTCAAAGGTGCAGCTTTGTAGGTTCAGCGATTCAGCGGACAACCAGGCTCCCGTAGCGCACACGGCGCTGGGAGAGCAGCCGGGGGGACAGGCAACAGCGCAGTCACGGTTAACCAGGGGCAAGGGGGACTGCAAGAAAGCACTCGGCTCAGGGAAGCATGTCGTGGAGTTCTGCCTCAACACACCCACGGCATCGCACGCGCCTGCGTAGCTGTGCCAGAACCTAACCCTCAAGCAGCTGGGTCCTGAGAAAACTTGCATTTCATGCGAGTAAGTGACAAGCACTTCTGTATTGTTTCTAAGAACCTCTGTGCTTGCACACGTCTGGGTGAGAACATCAACCGCATCGGCATCAAGGGCTAGGCGGTGAGCACACGGGACACACTCAGGCATCGAACACCCGTTGTGTCATCTCACCTGTAACAACCCCGTGGGGGAGGCACGATTCCTGTTTCAGAGAAGAGGAAATCAAGGCCTGAACAATGCTCAGCCTCAGGCCACTGTTAAGTAGCTACAACAGGATTTGAATCTGGATCAGAATGACTTCAGAGTCCGTATTTAAGCTCCGAGCCGAGTAACCCCTCTTGGTCTATCCATGGTCTGTCGCACCCTACCTCTGTCTGCGTGCTTCACCATGGCACAGCAAGCCACTCTGGCACCCAGGAGATCCAAACAGACTTATTCTGCCCACACACCTGCCATGTGGGCAGGGCTCAGCGGGGACGGTGCCCCTCTCTCCACACAGCACTAGCTGGGCAGTTTGGCTGGGGCTGAGGACCCCTCCCTGGAGGGCCCACCCGGGGGCTGCAGGTTGGTGCTGGCTGTGTGTGGTCTGGGAGCTCAGCCTGGCCACTTGCCAGGACCTAGGCTCCTCTCCATGGGATTTCTCCTGGCTGGGTTCCAAGAGGGAGCACACCAGGACAAAGAAACAGGTCATGGCATTAAGGACTGCTCAGAGGTCACATGTCACCATGCCTTCCTTGCTCTGCTGGGACAGTGTCCAAGGAGAGGACACAGAGCGAACCGTTGCATAGGAAGGCACACGGGGGTTAGTGGTAAGATGAGCTGGCAGGATGGGCAACGTTGGCACAGCCGTCTTTGGAACATGCAGTCTGCCAAAGCATAGTCCCTCCTAGCCTTGGGACCCATGCCACATCCTACTGTAACACCCGAGCAGAGAACACAGCCACAGAAAGGGCTCCAAGGAGCCACCTGCGGCCAGCCTCATGCTGGTACCTGTCAATCACGGTGTGGTCAGTGCTCCCCAAAACACACGTCTGGCTCTGCCGCGCCCTGGGCCCAGGACAATCACTCACGTAGCTCCCTGCAGACTGTGGCCAGGAGTGCTAACCCCAAAGCAACACCTTCTAGCCTTCGTCTCTTCCTCTGGCCACGGCCCCTGGTCGCCAGAGCGCTACTGCTTCTGGGGACACTGCACGCTTCCCCCAAAAGGAAGAGCATCATCCAGAAATGTCTGATGCAGCAGGCCAGGTGTCTGTGCCGAGAATCAGAACCAGGCCATCGGGGTAACTCCAGACGCCTCCTCCACAGACAAGGAAGCCATGCTCCAGAGAGGCTCCCTGACCAATTCCTCCCATTCCAAGTTGAGCACTTTACCATGTGGGTGACAGTACGGATTTTTTCCTCTTTCGGGACTACTTTCAAATTTGTTATTGGTCTCTAGGTAATTTGAGATATAGAATAATTGAATAGTCAGCTAATTTGAATTATGTAGTTGGACTTTGAAATTAATGAGGCTTGATTGCCATTGTCAGCAAACAGGAATCATTACGAGACCTAGAGGCACCTCTTCCACGGACACACGAGGGGACGGTGAGATGGAGCCATGGAAGTTCACCTCCCACTTAGTGGGATTTCTCTGAGCCGTGGCGTGCCGCCCGCCAGCTCGATGCCACGGGGAGCAGCCCTTCCACTGCCCGGTTCTGCCACAGTCGGCCACGCCCCCTCCCAGTGGTGCTACTTCCCGAGGTCCTGGGGCCCACACCCCAGGACAGTCCTGCATATTTACCATGGTCTGGGGGTGGGGGGGCCGCACAGCAGGCGCCATGAAGGGAGCAGTGGAGGACGAGGCAGCCTTGGCTCCCAGATCCTGTCTGGCCCCACCCATATGCAAATCTAACCTTTCTGATATTTCAGCATTATAAACCCAAAGACAGGATTTCAACAGGAAAATATTTACTGAAGGCTTTCTCTTTCATAATCTATCGATTTTAATATCCTTACCACTTTGGCTAAATGTCAATTTTACCCTGAAGACGGCTATTGCAAATTTGAACACATTTTATTTATTTATGGCATTCAAAATATTAGTGTTGGAAATGAGCAAAGTTTGAGTCTTTCAGTGTTCCTATTTAAAGTTTATTTTTCCTATTTGAATAATGCTGGTAATTTGCCATGGTAATTGGGGCCAACGGGCAACGCACAGCAACAACAGACAGAAACTAAAGTAGCATTTCGAACGGCGATGCACAGCTCATTAATATGGGGCCAACTCCCCCACTTAACCTTTGGGACCAGAAGCACCTGATTATCACTATCATTCAACCAGAGCCAAATCCTCTCCCCTCTGACCATTTCGGCTCCCGTCGTCCAGCCTGTACCAATCTATGTGTGAACAGCCCCGACGCTGCACATCTCGGATCCGGGCTCACCGGAGCTGCGAGCAGCGGCTTGGGGGCACGCCTCCCCAGCCCCACCCCCACACAAGCTCCTGCCCTAAGAGCAGCTGGGGTGGCTTTGTGAGGCTTCCCTGAGGAGCTGCCTTGTGCCCAGGGAGGCTGAGCATGCCTCGTGAAGGACTCACTCACCCCCTCCCACTGGCAAGGGGCCCCTTACAGGCATTTTCTAAATTGCTAAATCACCAATAATGAGTACAGCTGGATGTCTCTCTTTTTCACATTGAACAAAGAATTTATGTTGCCAATGACTTGGGTTTTTCCAGATCTTTAAAGCCTCTGTGTGCAGGGCTTTCTACTGCAAAGCTGGCCTCTCACTCGTGCCCGGAGCCAGCCTCTCCCGGCCCTACCCCAGACCACACCAGACCCTCATCTGTCCACTGCAGGAGATGGGGGTGTCCACAAGGCCACCACCCCAACCCTAAGTTGTCTCCTCACCACCAGGATACCCACTGTGCTCCCAGCCAAGGACTGGACCAGACAGACATGGAAGGAGGGTCTCTGCAGGGCCCCTTCCCCCTCCCAGTCAAGGACTGAACTGGAGAGACCACAGAGGATTCTCTGCAGGACACTCCTCGCCCCCCCCATACCTTCTCCCTTGATGGTCACAGGCTTGGGCACCTACAGAGCTCAGCCCGGCACCTGCTCCTGCCTCCAGCTCCCGTACAGGGGCCTCGACCTGTGGGAGGCAGGGCGTCTCAGGGGTGGGACTTTCACTGTGGGCTGGATGAAGCAAGAGGAGTGACAGTTCGGTGGTGGGGTGGGTGGGGCAGCAGGCTCCCGTGCTCCAGAGCCCCCAGATCTCTGCACACCTGCCCCCTCTGCGAGACCCACTGGCTTCTCATCTTTGCACAAAGAATGCCCCAAATGGGGCCCAGAGTCACCCCCAAATTCTGCCAGCCACTGCCCCTTGGAGCAGAGGGGCTACCACTCCCACTCTGGGGGAGCCCTTTGTAGGGGCCGAGTCTATTGGGCAGGGGCGGAGGGGTTAGCCTGGGATTTCGGCAGAGGGCTGCAGGCTCCCTCCATTACCACAAATGGGCGAGGGCTTTGGTACGCTGCCTGAGCGACCCATCCATGTGCTTGGCTTTAATCTCGGAGGATTTACAGTGTGTGGTCAGGTTTAAGCTGTTTTCTGAGGTTTGAGGAACCCGCCCCCAGAAGAACCGCAGACATCACAGGCACAACAGCACAACACAGAGCTCGCGCACACGCACACACACACGCGCACACACACACACACACACACACACACAGCTCCATCACACCCGGCTTCTTGCTTGCTTCACAACCATGGTCGGTCCCCCATCTCTCTGAGCTCCTGCCTCTGCAACCGTGAGATGGGACCACGGCCATGTGCTGAGGGCTCTGCGCAGGGGGACACAGGGCGTGTGCTGGGGGCCCTGCGCGGGGGGACACAGGGCGTGTGCTGGGGGCTCTGCGCGGGGGGACACGGGGCGTGTGCTGGGGGCCCTGTGCGGGGGGACACGGGCCGTGTGCTGGGGGCCCTGCGCGGGGGGACACGGGGCGTGTGCTGGGGGCTCTGCATGGGGGAACAGGGCCACAGGAACAGCAGCTGTGGGTAAACACAGTGCCTCGACCTTGCTGGTGACGACCTCGCCCTCACTGTCAACCTGCGGCCGGTCAGAGCCCAGCAAGGGCCCCCTGTGCGTCCTGAGCAGCGCGAGAACTCGCTGCACGGGCCGGATGCTCTTGCTGAGCTGTGTCCCCGCTGCCTACGTACCCGGGGAGCCCGAGGAGGCCCTCGGCAAATATCCGCTGAATAACCGCGGGAGCTCCCTGGCCTGGAACGGAGGCCTCGGCTCAACCCCTGGCGGCCTTGCGGCTTTGACCTCTCAGCGCTATGCTGCACAAGTCCTCCACTCAGACCGTCGGACCTTGTCCCCCACCCTGAAGAGGGAGGCCCACGGAGGACACACACCATGGGCCGTCTCCCCTGCGCATGATCCGCGTGCTGGCTCGCACTCCCCCGGTCAGCAAAAATACTGACCCCTTGTCCACAGCGACATTGTACACATACAACATATGGAAGAGAAAGAAAAACTACCTTTTCAGGATGTTCCAAAAAAGGACACAGCTTCTAAGAGCCACTGGGGCTGGCGGAGAACCCTGCTCGCAGTGGAAGCCTCCACAGGAGCCGAACTGGGAACTTTGTGGAGAGAGGGAGGAGGAGGTGCGCCAGCCGCGGCCTGTGACGGTCTGTGATGCTCTCGCGGACAGAGACGCGGGATGGTTTTGCAAGCCCCGCAGCTCCCGCCAAGCCCTGCACACAGGCCTGGGTAAAGCGAGGGCGGGGGCTGCTCTGAGTCACAGGGAGGCGACCGTGTGTTCGCGGCGGGGAAAATGTCTTACGTTAATTTAGGAAGCGATACTACAATATTGCTTGACCCGTGTGCTGAAAAAAATACTCTTTAAGTTAAATAATGTGTCCTAATCCGGATGTACTCGTCTGTTCTGGGGGACTGAATGAACTCCCCGTGGCCCACGGACGCACCCTGGTTTGAATGTATGAAAATATTCAGTGACATGAGCTGTTTTTAAGCACCTTATCTGCTTCTACTATAAACCAAGTGCCAGGTGGGGAAGAAAATGGAATTATTTCACCATCTGATTAGCTGGGTTTGCAGTAAGCAAGCTGACTGTATATATTAAATCCCAAGTAATTAAAACAAAAAAAAACGCTGGTGTTAAATTAGACAGTAAGGATATGCGTTCCTACGTGAATTCTAGGTTTCCGTCTAGCCTCTAGCTCCCCACGTAATCAAGCACGTCAGTTACAGACACAAGCGCACTGGCGAAAGCCGACGCACGGCTGCAATCGTGTGTGCGACTGAATTAACAACCGAGCCCCCAGAATAGCCGCGGTACAGGGGGCGACGGCAGGAGAGGAGGGTTCTGGGCAGGGCAGGCTCCTCGGGCCTTTCCCCAAGCCCATGCACGTCTAATTTCCCGAAAACTCCTGCAAGTCTGGATGAAGACAGCTTGCAAGCCACGCTCTCTGATTTCTCTTCCTTCCACTCTCACAACCAGGAAAATGAAGTGTCGATATTCCATCAAATCCTTCCTTGCAAAACCGCGAGCAAGTGTTTATATAACACCAGTTACACATCACAGGTACATATCAAGCAGCTCACTATCCCCTTCTCTACGTTTTAATTAAATCAGCCACCACCGGAAGTGAGCAGAGTTAAAGAAGCCTTGTCTTTCTTTTTACATTCGCATTTATAAAACGGTAATGGAGAAATGCGCTTCACATAAACGTAAAGGACCCCCCCCAAAAAAAAGGAATAAAGCAAATGGACTGTAGGGGAGGAGACGGGGTGTGCCCAGGTCTGAGGGGAGGGGGCCGAGGTTGCGGGTGGGGGGAGAGCTTGCACACCCCTCAGCGCCGGGAGCCGCCTGTCCTTCCGATCGCTTTTGGCTCAGTCCATCCGCTCTGCATCCAGCAGAGCCTGGCGGGGTGCGTCTTTCCACCTGCACGCCTCAGGGGGCTCAGAAGCGGGCCAGCGAGTGCCCAACAGGCAGGTAGCGCCAACACGTAGGTCTCCAGCAGAATAGCGGCTAGACCCTCCGTGGAGGGTCTGCTCACGCCTTTCTGGACCTGTGCCTGGACAGGAGCCCTCGGCCCTGTGCCCGGGTGAGAGCTCCTCTTCCCAGCAAGGCAGGTGGTGCTGGGCTGTGTCTTGCTGCTGGCCCCGCAAGAACAGTGCTCAAAGGCTCTTACTCCAAAAGCAGTGCTCACCGAGGCGGCATGGAGCCCTCAGACCCTGGGACCCTGTTCCCACCAGCCTCGCTCCCTACTCACGTGCCTTCAGTCAGAGCTCAGAGCTCCCCTGCCCACCAGCATCCATCTGAAGGCGGAACTTGATAAAACCTGCCATTGGGGGCGGGGGGCAAGGGCACCAGGAACACTGTCAGCCCCGTGTCCACACCTGCTGCTGCTGGAGAGACAGAAGCAGTGAGGACGGCTCAGGTCCTGGTCTGGGCGCCAGGCAAAGCCTGATCATGCAGCTAATCTTCCCCAGCAAATGAAGACGTCGGGCTCATCCACGGCATACAGAAATGGCCCAAATTCACACTTCCATGGAAGACCGTTGCCCTCTGGGTTACGGCACGAGTGTGGAAGAGTCGATGACAAGGTGAAGTGGTCCGCATGTGGCCCCAAAAAGGCAGCCCGCATCCTGCCCCAGACCCTGCACCTCGGTCTCTGCAGCTGGGACGCGAAGGATCTGAGATCAGGTGGCCCTGAATCCAGGGACAGGCATCCTTTTAAGAGGCACAAACAGACAGACACAGAGACACAGAGGAGGCAGGGATGGGAGGGACGCCCCCACAAGCTCAGGAAGCAGCAAGGACCTTCCCCTGCAGCCACAGGAGGGAGAGCAGCCCTCGACACCTCGACCTCGGGCTGCTGTCCCCAGAGCCGGGGGGGGACAGATTTCTGTGGTTCTGAGCCACCCCCTCTGGTCACTGGCTCCAGCCGCCGCAGGACACGCAGACACAGTGCCTGGGACACAGGCCCACTCTCTCTGGACTTCCATCCCCAGGTCACAAAGGACAGGATGGGCTCCAGCCCCAAGCACACCCAGGACTGACTCCACGGCTCCCAGTGGAGGTGAGGCACCTCACCTGCAGCCTGGGTGCCTTCCAGGGCCCAGCTGGGGAAGACCCCCCCGCCAGCACACACGTCCCATGCCCAGCAGGCCCAACGGAGGGACCTCGCCACCTGCCAGGCCTGAATCGTCACGCCTGTATGGTGCCCAGCACTATGGGTTTCAGCAGCGGCAGCAGCACACCCCCCGCGGCACTGGAGAAGCAGGCCCCACACCTCAGTGCTGTCCCTGCACAGGTTTCTAGAGTCTGGGAAGCAGGCCCGTTTCCGCATGAATGCGTTGTACTGCCCATGAGTGGGATTTTTTTAAAAACTGCCTATCTTTCACATCTTTATTGAGTCCTGTTCTCATCTGTAGCACAATATCCGGACTCCTGGCAGGGAAGTGAAGCTCCATCCCGTCCCGGGAATGAGCCTCGTGCCCCCTCGTGGACCACGACAGGAAGATGCAGCTGATGATAATTAGTGCTGATGAGGACGACGATGAACGAACAGGCACCATCTGGGAGCACTGACGAAGCACGGGGCAGCGTGCTAAGCATTTAAGACGCATTAACGCGTTCAATCCTCACAAAAGCACCATCGGCTGGAAATTAAGAGGATTACCTTATAAATCAGGAAAACGGGCCCACGCGATTCACACCAGATCTCTGTCTCCAACACCCGTGAAGGGTGCTGCCACCCAGCCTGCCTCCGCCAGCAGAGAAGCGACGCGTCCGCCATGGGGCCAGGTGGGAGGGAGGACGGCGACAAGGAAACCACATTCTTGGGCCACACCGCCCTTGTCATCGCAGATGAGCTGCTTTAATAGGGATACAGGTCACACTAGGAAAACTGAACAAGTGGGATTCCGTCAACTTGGGGTGTGTGTGCGCGTGTGTGTGTGCTGTGCACGTGTGCCTGCATCTGTGCGTGTACACACGTGCGCGTGTGCGTGTGCTGTGCACGTGTGCCTGCATCTCTGCATGTGCACGCATGTGCTCGTGCACACGTGTGGGTGTGTACTGCACACGTGTGCCTGCATCTCCGAGTGTGTGTGTACGTGCACACATGCACTATCTCCGGCTGCAATGCACTGTGTGCGTGTGTATACATGTGTATGTCTGTGACTGCACGTGTGCACATACATGTGCGCATGTGTGCCTGCATCTCATGTGTGTGCCTGTGCACGTGTGCACAAAGTGAGGGGGGAGACCGTGGGTGAGCACAGGCAGCAGCTCAGCCAGGAGGTACGTGAGACTGGGGGTATTCACACCTCGGTTCTCCCACACTGAGAAGACAGGGGGCCGAGTGTTGGGGTGTGCAAGCCCCCACGCTGCTCAGGGTTCTATCACACAAGTGCTCCCCGAAGGAGCGCTGCAGGCTGGCCCCTCCGCGAACCAGGGGAGGGCAAGAGTGGCGGGAGCCTCCCGCGAGCAGGCTCCACTCAGGCGCGAGGCCAAGCAGGGGCTCCCCTGTCAGAACCCAGGCCTGCCACGGGTCCCCATGGGGCCGTGGGGTCTTGGGACAGTGCACGCGGTGGCCTCCGGATGCCACACATGGGGACGTGGCTTAGAGGAGGAGGGAGGCCAGGACGCCACCGGCTCAGCCGTCAAAGAGGCCTGGTGCTTGTGTCTTTCAGGAATTCGCAGACTCCGTGTCCCAGCTGGTCACGCAGAAGTTCCACGAGCTGACCGTGGGCCTGGCGTCCGTGCACGCCCGCCACAAAGCACTGGCAGGAATCGTCATGACCACAGGTAATGCCTCTTGTTTTCCCTGTGGGATCCCATCTGCAAGGACAGGTGACTTAGTGTTTGCCTGACCTTGGGAACCAGATGAGTCTCTCTTCCACACGAAGACATGAAAAAGAAAAAGAGCAACAGGACCCAGAGAGCTCAGTGACGATTGCAGATGATCAGCAAATCCACACTGACGCCTACTCAGACTGGCTCTGCCCACGCGCCTCCACTCCCGCGAAGAAGGGCCATGTGAGGACCTGGCCGGTGTCTTTCCTGTTAGGCTCCCCACCTCGTGGTCAAGAACGCTGTGCACTGTTGGTGTTGGTACGGCTGGAGCCCAAGGTCAGGCCAGGCCACCGATTAGTTGCCTCCGGCGGGTGGGTGAGGAGGCTGCCCGCGTGCGCCTCGTGCTTTCCCACCGCACCTGCACTTCCTCCGTGCACAGGACGGCGGCCTGTTGCAGGGAACCTGAGTCCCCACTGGGGTGCAGACCACCCCGAGCCCCATCTCAGGAGACAGGGGATACTCCTTCCTGCCAAGCGGTTCACAGACGTGGAACCCAGTCCACACGAGGGGCAGGACAGGAGGGGAACGTCCAGACCGCAGGGAAGGTCGTGGCCTCGGACAGCCAGGGTGGGAAACACGTGGTTCATTTTCAGCAATCAGTTTTTGGTGAAAACGTCTATGAATGGTAACTAAGCAGTTGGTTATTTGAATTGTACTGTTTCTGATTCCAGAGTTGGGCATGAGCTGGTAGTGACCTACTCAAAAGGATGCTTGCAGAAATAACGGACTTTGGGTTAAGTTTCACACAGACGCTTTGCGTGTGCAGACAAAGATATCCACCTAATGACCAAACATATTTAGGTTAAAAATCAGTTAAAAACCAGAGGGTCAGCCTATTTTTCCTACCATTCCGCCCTGAGGGCTCCCTGGTTCTGCCAAGCGCGGGACCTCAGGGCTTTAGTGCAAGGGCACATATTGCTCAAGCTTTCCATGGTAGGCATCTCGGTAAAATGGAACTAAAAACGCGTCCCCTGCTGTAATTGGGTGAGTAGAATGAGGCGTATGAAATGCTCTGAGAGGTAACCATTTCTTCGTGAGGATAATGCGCTCAGGCAAAGGCAATTCCGTTCCGTCAGTGACGCCACTGTATCTGGGGCCGGCGTTCTGCCCGAGCCACCGACCCGTGCCCTCCGTACATTCAAACAGCTGCCTCCATGTAGAAAGTGAAATATTCTAAATTGAGGGCTAAGGGTCCACCTCAGTCGAGATCATTCCCGCTGGACCTGGCATTCCTCTCTCTGGCAGCCAGCAGCCGTCCATCGGACGCATCTACATGTGGGACACCATTCTGCACACCCAAGGGGGCGACAAGAAAAGACACAGCCCCCGCTTCAGGACACAGTGTGGGGAACTGTGAGAGGTGGTGCGGGCCGAGAGCAATTGCTTGGGTTTGAATCCCAGCTCTACCTGCAACTAGCCACGGGACCTTAGGCCCATCAGCCTCTTGGCAACTCGGAGGGAGGGAAGGAGGATGGGTAGAAGGTGAGAGGGAGGGACGCAGGTTTCTCCTTCACTGAGCTCTCTTCCCAACCCCAGCGCTTAGGTCGCTATGATCTGCTGACTAGTTTTTCCAGCATTTCTCAGCTCTGGGGCCGATTGCCCAGTATCTTCCTTCTTTTCTGGAAAATTCAATCCTGGGAAGTCTTGAAGCTACTCTCAGACTTCCCCTGGAAAACATTAACATTTTACAAAGACTCGTGGGGAATGGCCAGTGAACACGCCGGCTTTGGTGCAGGCAAGCTACCTACACGAACGGAATTTACTCTACGAAGGAGACTGCCCGAGGTCACACTTCACTAATTAGTGACTGTAAACACTGAGGAATAAATTGCTGAAACTTACCTTCTTGTTATAAAGAGAAGTTTTAATAAACACATTGATTAACAAGAGATTAGGGAGATGTATGCAAAATTACTGGTAGAAATATTTTTTAAAAACCATTCACTTCAAGTCGATGTGACACCTGTCCTTACTTGCAGTTCAGGTCTTTAGCACACATGCGGGAAGCTCCAACAGGAAGGGTGGTCTTACTCGTTGCCGTCTCTGCTACAAGGTTGTAAACGCACGCGGACTCTGTGGGAAGGCCTGACCCTGACGCCTCCCGTTTCCAGGTGGGACGCCGACTCGTCCATGTCACTCAGCGCTTACAGGTGCTTCCCCCTCGTGAGCCATTAGGAGAAAGGTGACAGCAGAGACATGTGCTTACAAAGAGAATAGTTCTTATTTTTATCCAAATACACAGTATCTGGTAAAAATGCGACAGAAGGGAGCTCGGGAAGGAGCACGGCTCTTTCCCGCCGGCTCGGCAGGGAAGCTGGTGCTAATCATTTTCCTTTTGGGTCCTCGTGACTCCAAACACTATATTCGTTCTGTATTTCCATTTTTTTCAATTCTGAATACTGATTTGCGCTGGTAAAATCTGACACTTTTGATTTTTCATTATCGTGTTTGTAACATTCATGGTTTTAGGTAACATGCTTACACTTTTCTTTCTTATGCTATCAAGTGGAGAGGGTGCCCTCTGCACCCCTGCCCTGCCTGGCGAGCCCCTCGTCTCCCTACACGCATGTTTTCACATGACCATTACTGGCACTTACAGTCTCTTCTATACCATGCTCAGTCTTCCATCCCTTGTCCTAAATGTCCTAAATGTGGGAAACCATGACACGGCCTCGTGCGGTCAGGACATGGTAGGGGCAGCCGCCGCCAAGCGTGGGCTCAGCTGGGGTTCCTGCGCTGTCCCCGCACCATGTCTGTCCTGAGAGCGCCAGCGTCCGGGCTCGTACATTCTCTGCCCTGCCACCACTCGCTCAAAGCTGCGTCATGTTTACAGTTGACCCCAATTTGTTGCTGGACTTCCACAGAGAGCTCCTGAAGTATTATGCGTGCTTTCCGGATGCTCCACTTTCTTTTCTTTCACTGAAAAGAAGGAAGCATCTTTGGCACACGTGCTGGGCGACGAGTCCCCACGTCTGCGGACAGGCCCATGCCCTTCCCCGGGCCCAAACCGCCTCCGAGCACCAGCCTCACTTCTTTCTCCTCCCTTCTCCCAGCCTGACAGACGCAGCCTCAAGAAACACCCTTCAAAGTGCGTGGGGACAGAAACCGGCCATGCTCGCTCACGGGCCGCAAGCCGACCACGCTCTCAAGCTCCTGGGGTAGCCTCGCTTGGGGAGAATTCTGCACTTGACATTATTTTCCCTGAGCATCTGGAGGGGATTTTTCTATTATTTCTTACTTAATGTTTCTAACCAGAGACATCTGGCTGACGTCTCTACCAAATCGCCCCCGCCCTCCCTTAAGAGTGAAAAGGTCCTTTTTGTAAACTGAATGTTTTATAATTTCATAAGAATGCATGTAGGCGTGAGCCACACACCTGCTCTGATTTATTTAAGCACTTTATTTCTGTACTTTTTCTCATATCATTCCTTCCTTTACATACATACGTTTTTGTCCAATTTTCAGTACTCTGACCGGAACCTCAGTTTCTTCCCTTTCCTGGTACCGTCCACCCAATTCCTCTATGTTCTTGGGCGCTTCTGAAACTTCTCTGAGAGCTCTTCAAATGCCCGTTGCTTCTAAATTTCTGCAATCGGTATCACTCAAGGCATTGCTCTTGTTCTCAGGCTCCTCCTCCCTCTTGTTTTATGGATGTGACGCTCCTCACAGGTCCTCGGGGAGCCTCACCAGCTGACGCCTGAGCCTCCTCTGTCCTTGGACTGTGCTTCCTCTGATCAAGCCCACCTTGTTTATAGTCAGTCTTCCTCTTTTATCCTGCTTGTGGCTTTTGTCTGAATACTCACATTTGTGAGAAAAATACCAGCTCTACTCTCGCCAGCGCAGCTCCGATATCCCCTGTAACTGTGTCTCTGTCCCCAGGGGAAGGCATGGGCTCCTCCAAGCACTAGTCTCCTTGACCCAGGTGGGTCGGGGACCAGCCAACGGCCCTTAATTAGAAGTCACCTGGTGAGCCCGCCTTTGGTGCCTGCTGGCTCGGTGCCCACTTTCTCTGAGCCCCCCTGCAGGTGGTTGCTCCCTCGAGACAGGCTTCTCCGCAGATTTCATCCTCTCCCTCCACACCCTCCGGAATCCTTCCGGTCGGTGGATCCCATAGGAGGAACAGCAATGTGTCGCTCCCTCCGCCCTCCTCCACCAGAAACCTGGACGTTGTTTAGCCAAGTTGTCAAGCGATGGCTCTGTCTTCTTTGTTAAGAAATCCTGGTGTTTCCATGGGAAAGTGACTCTTGAAGGAGCTATTAATGATGGTTTTCATTTGATATGCAAATTTATAATGTTGATAGCACTTTCGCATACACTAATCAAGTTAATTGCTACAACCCTGAGAAGGGGGAGAGGCAGGAATCTTAATTACGGCTTTTAAGAAATACAGACAAGGAGATGAAGGGGCTAGGTGCCTTTCCTTGAGACGCGGGAAGGTGGGCGGAGCCAAGAGGTGGGCTGTGCGCTCCACAACGCGCTGCAGTAGGGCCCCTCTACACGTGCACAAGGCCTGGTGCTGAGTGGCAGGATCTTCGCCTGCAGAACTATTTACTTCTAAGCTTGTTAAGTAAATGACCAGAAGATAGACTTCCCTGGTGCATATTTTCAGAGGTATATGTCCAAGCCTGTCTTTGCTAGGCTTGTCTGTAAAACACATTGAGAAGCTGTGGCTTTGACAAACATCTTTCTGATTTAAGCCGATGGGCAGCTCTACTCATTCCACAAATGCCTGGGATTTATGCCCACCCAGCAAAAATGCACATCTCTTGAAGGCAAGATGGGGAAGAAAACAGCCCGGAACAGCTCCGTTCAGGATGGCAGACCCTTGTGGGTAAAGCAGGCTGGGCTGTCTTACAGGGAAAATCTGAAAGTCCCAAGTAACAACATGGGCACCCGTGTTCTGCTGTGTTTCAGAGCTTCTTGCTCTGAACCTAAAATGACCACACAGGGTGAAGAAATCTGCGTCTGCGCTGTCCACACCACGCTCTGCCAAGCCAGGAGTCAGCCATGCGCCACACCAGGTAGGGCGGTCCTGCTCAGCCCCGGCTGCTGGACCACAGCCAGCGCATCTCTCCCGAACGCACAAGGGGCTGGTGAGGCCCACCTCCACAGAGGGCTCGTGGACACGCACACAGATCCCCAAACCCCTTCTTCCCGGCTCCCCTGAGTGACTGGCAATTACTTTGATCATAAAATTAAAAGTGGGTCTTTCCATTTACACCCAGGACGGCATAGGGGAGATGGGTAAAGACCAGAGGCAGAGCCTCGTGCAGGGATGGGAGACGGTGAGCGGTCGGTCACCTGGATTTCAGAGGGCTGGTCCCGGAAGGTGCTGAGAGGTGCAGAGCCTCACGGAGCAGGAGGAAGGCTCAGGGCCATCGCACTCACGAGGGCCGACCTCCCACACAGCCCGTAGCAGGATGGACAGTGATTTTCAGTCTTCAGTCTAAAGGGTTAGGTCTAAACCATGAAACACGGGATGTATTTCACTCCCGACCTTCCTGTAGCATGAACGCTGACTGTTTATACTGAACACGCCTCCCTAACACAGAGAGGGAAGGAAGAGCTATCGCTGAGAGGACACGGCCCATCTAGAAATCACGGGAGCTGACCCCGAGTTACACCCACGTGGCCCCGAGGGGACCCAGCTGAGGAGTGGCAGCAGCCCGACCGGGGCCAGCCCTCCTGAGACGCCGGAGGCCCCTCCTCGGAGAGCAGGTGCCCAAGGAAACACACAAAACAGGGAGGGAGATGGCATCCCCATGGCATCCCCGCTGGACCGCGTGCCCCACCCACGGAGTGCAGGCGCTTCTGCATGCTCCTCTCCTCGCCAGCACATCATAAGCCGGCATTGAGCCGCCCAAGAGGTTTCCCTGGGGCAAGAACACCAAACACTGCCTTTTATCTCATCTTTAGTCTCTTAAACTACAGTCTTCTTTAAATGGAAACGCAACACTGAGCTTATTGGTGTTAGAAGGAAAAGGACACGCTACCCTCTGTGAGCCAGGGATTGTTTCTGGGGCTTAAACCCTGTTATCTCATCCACAAAGTAAAAACTCTCCTGTCCTCACTCACCATGGTCGTGGGCTTGCACACCAGGTTAGGAATGCTGGAGGCGGGGAGGGAAGAAGACGGGGGAGGAAAGGAAAGTTCTGGAAAGTCCTTGCACATCCCCTGTTAACAGGAGCGCTCCGTCACCTCCGATGGGCCCCCGGGGGGCGGTGGTATAACAAACGTGTTCTGAAGCACCTGGACTGACACTGAGCAAATGTGGGGCTGGTAAAGCCGATGGCCTTGAAGCACTCTGGGTTTTCAGATGCTTTCACCGTTTACGTTCCCGTCCAACCCAGCTGACCCGATGTTTAAGTTTTCCAGAATTAACCCGCCGCAGGAGGGAAGTGCTCTGTGGGACAGCGGGAGGAGCCACGGGGCTGCCCCTGAACAGCTCTGCACCAGGGTTGGGGGCACCCCAGGCTGGAAGACCCAGGGTCTCTCGCTGACACTCAGACCATGGTCCCCACATCACACCCTGGGCCTCACAAACATCACAACGGCGTCCCTCTTTCCCGCTGCAGGCTCCTGCCTCCTCCCGCCTGCCGGGAAGGAGGGCTCAGGATGCTGCGTAAGCCAGCGCCTGGGAAGGGGGCTGTCATCGGTGCCCCTGTGCTGTGGCAGTGACTCCGTGCTCCCCCGTCCCGCAGTCCTGGCAGAAGGCAAGGAAGGAAGGAAGCGGAGCTGGCGGAGTGGCGGCCCCACTGGAATCTGTTTATTCAATGTAACATTAGCACGGTCACGCCCAAGGAAACCCTCGCAGAGCTGCCCTTGGGGGACACAACCTCCTGAAAGCTAACCTGGTCTCCTTACGGCCCCCCACGCGTACCTCGCCCTACAGTGAATTCCGCGTATTTCCAAGCTGACCCCAGCAGGAACACCTCGAGGGCAGGAAGTAAGTAGATGATTGGCAGCATCTTAAGCACATCCCCGTCTCACTGGTGGCGCAGAACCAGCGGCTGGCCACACGGCTGCAGATGCACACCAGAGCCTGAGGGTCTCGGCTCCGGCCATTCTCCTAATTCCCCTCCTCCCACATCACACTCACTCCCGGCCCCTTTCAGGGCAGGGAGGAGGCGCATCCTACAGACTCACAGGTTCCTTCTCGACGGCAGAAGTAGGAGGGACAGACACACATGCATGCCGTGGGGTGGCCCCCAGAGACCCACAGGAGAGCCACCGGCTGAGTCTCTCCCCACACTAACCCAGCCTCGTCTGCAACCCCCGGGTTTGGGGAAGCTCAGTCCCCCCGCAGGAGAAGCATGTCACCTGACCCTAGTGTGGCCTCCGGGACAGTGGCCACTCAGGGCCCACCAGGGTTACATGTGAGCCTCTGTCTAGAACACCAGCCTGAATCATGTTTGGAAGGGGAAAGAATGACAGTATGAAAACAGCTCAGGCATTCCTTTTAGCGCTAGCCAAACCCAAGTCCTCCCTCCCATTTTGTCCCGTTCAGGCCTCGGAGCAGTGGACCCGCCCTCATGCCTCCCCACGGCTGCTGCCCAACCGGCTGATCCTTCACTGTCCAACAGCCGGGCGATCTGGGGCATCTCCATGGGAGGCTGCGGAAACCCTACTACTGGGGTCATGGCACTCAGTGGACGCAGCACTAGAAAACAGGGAGTCAGAACTCACCGCACCCTCGGGCAGTCGCACATGGGATAAACCCATAGTTCAGATATTTGTTTCTTGGACGCTGGGTGGTATATTTACCTATAGATTTACTCTTGGAAATTTTGTAATCAGAGGTTGCATTGTGAAAATTTCTGTTCAAAGGGTTTGAATGGGCTCAGATTTGCTCAGTACCAGTTAAATAAATAAAAGGACCTTCCCAAAGATTGCCTAAAGTTGGGGGTGGAGGTGCAAGAGGCCATCCAGGGAGACACGTTCACTCTTGCCCTGGAACTCTTCTCGACTATGTTTGCACACAGGGATCCGGTCCCAGTCTCCTCTGGGACCGAGTGAGGTGTGCTTGCTTGCAATGCATCACCAGGACAGTGTACTCCCGGAATTATTTTATGCATCTGAATTTAGCAATTTTTACTGCTTTGAGACTTTCAGTTATAATCAGAAAGCTCTTTTACTCACCAAACTTGCGAAGAGATTATCCCATGTTTTCCTCTAGTGCATTTACACCTTTTTCTTTTCATCAACCAAAGTCCACAATTTACGCTCTTGGTGTCGTACGTTCTCTGGGTTGGGACAGACGTACAAGGACGTGGACCCAGATTCCAGCGTCACAGAGTAGCTTCACAGCCGCGAGAACCTCTGTGCTCCGTCGCTCCACTGCCGCCCCTGCCCCTGGAAACCGCTCCTCTTTTCCCGTCTCCGTAGTCCCACCTTTCCCAGAATGCCGTGCAGCTGCCAGCCTGCAGCGTGGGGCCTTGTCTTGTTGGCCTCCTTCACTGAGTATGCATCCAAGCTCCCTCCATGTCTCTTTGTAGTTTGATGGCTCCGTGCTTTTTACCACTGAATAATATTCCATCATCTGGATGGACCACGGTTTGTTTATCCATCATCTGCGGGAGGACAGGCTTCCAAGTTTGGGTGATCATGAATAAAGCTGCAGCTCGTCATGCTTCTGCAGCTATTCTTTTGATCCACCTGTTACTTACCCTGGTGCATGGTGCACGGTGAAGACGCAGTTTTGTTTTTCAGAGGGCTCTTCAGTTCCTGGACAGCACTAATGGGATGGTGTCTCTAGTGTCTCCAACCCACAGGTCTGAGATGTCACCACCTCCATCCTGCACTAAATTCCTGTCTTCAGGTCAGTTTCTGGGCTCTCTGCTTTGTTCCCCTGCTGGGACTTCCTGCGTCAGAACCCTGGCAATTTGCTGTTGAGCCCTTCTAATGTGCTTGGCGTCTGCTGGGGTTTGTGTCCTACTATCAGTCTTCTCTCCAAGAACCTCCTGGGTTACCCACTAAAATCAGCTTGTGTACTTCAAAAATAAATAACAGAACAAAACTATACTTCTCAGCCAGGTTTTCTTGTCATAAACAAAGCCCTCATGCTGTTCCTACTGGAATCATGGTAACCTCATCAATCACTGTAGAGAAGGTTCCGGACATCAAATCTTCCCATCCGAGAAGGTGCGACATCCGTGTGTTCGAGTTCTGTTGGTGTCTTTCGGGGGGAGTAAATGTTTTATTCATTTCTCGTCTTGATCGTTTCCTGTTAAACTCATTCCCAGAACCTTGTTTGCTGCAGTAAACGGAGCTGTTTGTCCTTTAGAGTTTCTGGCTAGCTGCTGTGCGTACCTATGAAGGCTACTGATCTCTGGTTAGTAACTTGTACCCTATCGCCTTACCGACTCTCTTACCATCTCTAGCACTATTCCGATTGGATTCTCCGGAGATTTCCGCACATGCACCGTAGCGGGTTCTGCAGCAACACTGTTCCTTCTCCGTTCCAATTACTCTAGCTCCAACTCCCTTCTCTTGTTGTGTTGCCTGATGGCTTCAGCGAATGTCAAGCAATGGAGTTACCGTGGGCATTCTGGCCGTGTTCCCTCTACTGCTTCCCCAGCAAGCGTGCCGCTGGGGGAGGGTGCGTGTGTGCACCTGTCTGCAATGTGTGTGTACCTATCTCTACGTGTGTGCACACCTGTCTTACGTGTGTATTCCTCTCTATACATGTGTGTGCCCCTGTGTGTATACCCCTCTCTGTATATGTGTGTGTGCGTGTGTATAACACCACGTGGGAAAAATACATGTATTTCATTTACTGAGTTTCTGTCAAAAGTAGTTGTCGGATTTTGTCAGGTGCCTTCTTAGTGCCTGTAATTATAACCATATTTTTGTATTGTATTTTATTTGAATCGAATCCATTTTTGCATTTCCAGAATCAACCCCCCTTGTCGTGATTACTGTGTTGCTCTTCCCCCCAGTGCTTGGTGGTTAGTACTTGATTGAGAATTTCTGATGTCTTTAACTGAGGCTACCTGTTTTCCTTCTGCGCGGTCTCAGTCAGGCGGATAGATCAGTAACAGGCATTTCACGGTAAGAACAACTTGAGGCTCTCCTGGTCTTGGTCGGGACACTATAAATAGCCTTGAAATCAGCGGCTACTTCAAGGTTGGTAGTATTCTCCCACAGAACTAACTGGGCCTGGGGCTTTGCGGGACGAGGTCTCCGATCACATTTTCTATTCATTCTATAGAAGTCAGCAGGGCTGTTTCCTGCGACCGCTGCTCACGGGAAAGGAGGCACCCCGTGACCAGAGTCCCGCGATGGGTCTCATGTCACGGGGGCCCCTGCTGAACTGCTCCTGCAGCCCCGCCGGGGGAGCAGCTCAGCACCTGCCCCCAAGCACACGGCCTCTGTGGCACCTGCGTGTTCCAGCGCGTTCTATCAAATCAGCCTGAGGCTAGATGCGCAACACCCCCTCTTTGCCTGACCTCTTTCCTCATCCTCCCTGTCTCCCGCGAGAACTCCGTGAATCCAGGAACCCCTGGCTCCAGGAGCCCGCGCACGCAGTTCCCTCCCCCCCCCCATCCTAGTGACGCTCTGTGCACAGACTTCTATGGTCTTTCTCACACGATACCTTATTTTGTAGCCATTTCCGTCATCTCCCCAAACTCACGATAAATTCTCTGAAGAACAGGGTGCGCCACATGGCACGGCGCGGGCACACGGGAGGTGAGACTGACAAAGAGCGAACAAGCAAACAGCACATCTCCTGGGCCATGTCGCTGCGCTGAATACGGCAGAGCCCGGAGTCCAGAGGAGCTGAGGATTAACTAAGGGGGAGGGACAGCAGTCTCCGTGTCTGCAGCTCCGGAGAGGAGCATCAGACCGGCCCTCGGGAGAAGCGGGGACGACCTCACATACTCTCGGCTGCTAAGTTATCCTGCACATGCACAGACAACTGAATAGTGAAAAACTGTAAGAAAACAATCCTAAATGTTACTTCCCATTACTCTAAATACCTGCTTTAATTAAGCTGGAATCTGCAAAGCACAGAGCAGGGTACGAGCACCTCTTTACTCGTGCTGTTCAGGCCGCAGGTCACTAACTTCCCCTGGGCTGGACTCTGAGTGTTTACTGCACCAGGGGCTCCGGAACAGCCGGGGGGGAGCTTGGGGCAGGAATCCCGAGTTCCAGTCCCCGCCTCCACGCCCAGACTCCGGGTGTGAGCCAGCTGCAGTCATCACCCTCCTCACAGGACAAAGAATAAACGGAGATTGTGGTCTTCTAGGGTATCCCTAAACACAGGTGCCCCACCCACACTTTAAAGATATAAGTCTGGGGTTCCTTCTGAAGGTTTCTTTGGCTCTGTTTGTCTTCCATTCTTGCTCAGAATGTTGTTTTTGTTGATGAGATTTCCTGGACTGTGGTCAGAATGAGCATGAATCATCGGGCCTCCACTGTGTGAAGGCCCCATCAGCTCCCGGCCTCAGCGAGGATCCGCGGTGGGAAAGGGGAACTCGGAGGCCAAGAGAGGGTGGAAGGGGCGCGTCCAGGCAGCTGCAAACACAGCCCCACTCAATGGCTAGGAACCCGGCCACAGAGGAAGAGTCAGAAAACCACCCATTCATTTGTCTGACCTCAAAACTCTCTGCTCTTACATATATAAAGAGCATTAAAAATCACAATGACTCGGGGCACTCAATCTTTTCTGCAGGTCACATATGACGGCCACAAGCGAACAGAAGCCTGGCTTCATAGTTCTCCCCTCAGATCCCAGAAAACTGCTGTCCCTGGGGCTCCAGGGGTCTGGGAAACAGCTGCCGGGGCCCTGACGGGAGAGGAGGGAGGAGCCATGAGGGGTGGGACGGAGCATTACCACCTGCTACTTGGCTCCCATCTGTGCTGCCGCTCTTTAGGGAAAACGGAAAGCCTCATGGCGCTGAATCAGAAAGCACACGTTATTTTCACTGCCGTCTGTGACGTGCACTGTCGCGCACCAGTCTTAAGTTTCAGGATGCAGAATCCGCAGCCTAGATGTTGCTCCCGAAATGCAGTGGTGGAACCGAGGCCAGGGCCAGGGGGCTCCCACTTCTGTGCCGGGTCTGGGGAGCGGCAGCCCTACCAGATACCCCCAGCCCCCATCCGTGAGATGCGCTGCTGCCAAGGGACGCACCCTGGCCGGGGGCTCTGCTGCACGTGAGTGAGGGTGGTCCTGCCGCCTGGCCAGCTCGCCTCCGGGGCCCTCCGGCCTCGAGGCCCAGAATGCCAAGCTGTGACACAGGCGCCTACACGTCCTGAAGGCCCTGGGCCGTGACTTCCCCTGAGCTGGGGATGTGCTCCTGCTTCGCGGCAAAGGGGTAAAGGGTCCAGCGCTGGGGGACAGAGAGACGGGCCTGCTCAAAGGACCCAGACATCGGCTTAGATCCTGCCCGTGGTCCTGGTGGCCCTGAGAGACCACTGGCTCCGCGTGGGGAGGTGAAGCCGGCCCACTACCCATAGGTCCCAAGTTTACACAGGTGTCTTGTCTCAAGTCCCAAGTGGCGCCTCCGGGGTAAACGTGGATGGGTACAGGATTGGCCTGGGGCCTATTTTCACAGGAGTCCCTGCCTGGCTCAGGCCTCCACCCCCGGCCTGCACACAACATTCTCCCATCGACCAATCTTTCTATGGAGATGCAACTCTCATGGCACGGGATAAGTGGGAGATGGCGGCAGGATTTCTAGGGTTCATCCGGCGGTCACAGCACGGCCAGGCTCAGGGGGGCTCCCCCCTTTCAGAACCGCAGCCTGACCTCAGCAGCCCGCCAGGTCTGTCCCCCCAGCTGGGCGCCAGCGCTGGTCCCGCTGGCATATTTGGTGGTCGGCTGCACCTCTTGCCACGCTCAGCGGTGAACGTCGAGGCTCCCCGTGTGGGACGGCTCCACCGCGGGCTGGGGTCTCTGGCTCGGGAGAGGGGGAGAGCAGACTGGCTCCCACACAGGTGGTCTGATGCCTTCTCTGTCCCCCAGGCTTGGACGTGAGGCAGGCGCAGGTCATCGTCCTGTCCTCGGGGACCAAGTGCATCAGCGGCGAGCACATCAATGACCAGGGGCTGGTGGTCAACGACTGCCACGCGGAGATCGTAGCCCGGAGAGCGCTGGTCCACTTCCTGTACGCCCAGCTGGAGCTGCACCTGAGGTAAGCGGCGGACCCCCGTCCCCAACAGCCATGCTGCCCGCAGCACGACCTGACCCAGACGGTGCGCCCCTGGGGCACTGGCCACTGCCGCACACGTGCCCACACGTAGGAACACGCCTCCTCACAGCGGCGGGGCTGCTGTCTGGTGTCCTGTGTCCTCACTTGGGCGAGGGGCGAGGGGGGCTCCTGGGGGCTCTCTCACAAGGACGCTGATCCCTCACGGGGCCCCACCTCCTAACGCCGTCATGCCGGGGGCAGGACCCCCACATCTGAATTCGGGGCTCAAACACGCGGCCTCTGGCGAGGAGGTGCTGCTTCCCTGGGCCGGCGCACACAAATTCAGGCACGGGCGGCCGTGCAGGCTGTCCTGGGGAGGCTCAGGATGCCGTCCCGCCAGGGAAACCACAGAAACACGGAGGTCGGGCTCGCAGTGCCGGGTCACACACACCTACGCTCCCTCAGTGCTTCTCCAGCTACTATCAGGCCCCAAGACCAGGTGGGGAGGGAGCGGCGGGGCCCAGAGGGGCGGGCCTTCCAGCTCGCGCTTACACCACCCCCGTCCTGGGGTTAAACGAGGAGAAATTCTCCCCAGCACCAGCCTCCACTTGCTCGTCCCAGAACCAGCCTTATGTTTTTGAAAGAAGGACGGGCAGGGTCACCCTACCTCACTAGCTCACTGTGCGAGGGGTGAGCGTGAGCAGTGCTCCCTGCAGCCGGGGAGGAGGGGGGGTGCCCACAACATGGACACCGCTGCTTGATTCTGACAACGTGTGTCCCTTCCAAGGGGATGCACAACAAGCAGGAAAGTACAGGAATGTTAAGAGCCCCCCTTCACCCTGTCAGGCCCTCGTTCGGAGAACTCCCCAGATTTCATTGGCCTGCAGACATCTGCCACTTTCTTCCCTTCCCAGGGCCTCGTGCTGGGGCGCTGGGGCACCGGGGCCCAGTTGCCAGCAGACAGGCCCCAGGCCAGCAGCTACGAGCACTCCTGAGACCCAGGCCCCGCCCAAGTGTCCCTGCGCCCCACTGTCCCGAACAGGTTCCACTTTCCAGAGCTTGTCCCCCAGGATTGGGACCCAAGTGCAGTGATGGTCCGCTTCTTGCCTCCCCACTGCCAGTGTGTTTTAAGGGGGTCACAAGGAAGGGCCCCGCAGTCGGGACGGCCGTCGTCTGCGCTGGCATCTGTCTGCACAGCACACTGAATGTGCAGAACCGCAGGTGCTTGCAGGCAGCTGATGCTCCAGACAGCAGTGCCTGAGCTCCGCGGCCACAGCACCCTGACCGCCGCGAGGCTCTATGCCGGAAACGTCTCTGCATCCGGACCCCTGCTTCCCTTCCTCCTCCGCGGGACAGGCTCCTGCATCCACGGACAGCGGGTCTCGGGCTTCAGGGGGCACCTCCCGTGCATCACGGGCTCACACAGCGGGCCCAGCGGGGGAGAGGAGGGGGGCCCGGAGGCACACGGACAGACTCCCGCCTAAGTCACGCCTCAGCACCCTCAGCTAACCTCCCGTGAGCCCCGCGGCCAGCAGCAGCACAGTACATGGCCTCGCTCAGCTCCAGGCCTCCCGAGGGTGCTGTGGATGGGGTGTGGGTCTCCCCAAATGCGGGGAAGGGTTTCCTCTCTAAACACCCAACTCACAGCACCAGGCTGACATTCACCGGGGGCCATATGGAGCCCGGGGGCAGAGGCAGGGAGCAGACAGGCTGGTGGTTTCCTGGGGACAAGGTCTGCCCTGCTGCCTTCGCGACCTCAAGCCCGGCTGACAGAATCCACCAGCAACGGGGAAGAACAGGGGAAACAGCAAGAGCAGCAGAAAGCCTGTGCTCGGCGGACACGGCCTCCCTCGGGTTGGGGCTTCCAAGGGCAGAGGCCTGTGCCCATCACGGGCTGGGGGAGCGCGGGCACCACCCTGGGTCAGGGTGCATGCAGGAGGAAGCGGGTCCCTCCAGGGGCTGGAGGCCACGCACTCCCCACTTCTCAAGTGGCTCCTGACTCCTCCGCACACAGAGCCCCAGGACGAGGCTTTATCATGGAGAGATGGGTTAGCATCACCGAGGGAGCTGGCTCTGAAACAGGGGAGCCCGAGATGCAATGTTCCGGGGCATCGGGGGTCGGCCGGGTCTCCTTGCCCCGTGTCACTGCCACCTATGCCAGACGCGGTCCCTCAGAGATAAAGCACCATGCAGGGGGGGCAATAAGGGGGAAATGGGGAAATAAGACACAAAACCAGGCAAAGGTGTCAGCCCAGCGGGCGCTTTTCTGTTAGTTCATAAGAGGTGACCAGGACCCTCTCTCTGACCCTAGCAAGCGGCGGGAGGACTCGGAACACTCGATATTCGAGCGGTCCAAGGATGGCGGCTACCGGCTGAGGGACAACGTGCTGTTCCATCTCTACGTGAGCACGTCCCCCTGCGGAGACGCCAGGCTCCACTCGCCCTACGAGATCACCGCGGACCGTAAGGCACAACCCCACTCTCCTCCGCCAGGCCCCATGCCAGGCCATCTGTGCTGACTGCACTCGCGCGCATGGCCTGGCTGCCTCTGCTGTGGTCAGGAGGGTTCTCCCCCGAAGCCCTAGTGTGACTGCCCAGATCACGGAGAGTAGGGTCACTCCCCTTCATTTCAATGGGTTAGCAGCCCATGCCCCCGTCTGCAGAAGAGAGGGCAGGAGAACGGGATGGGAGTTACCTGGAGTGCGAGCAAGTCCAGGCGGCTTTGCTCACCTTTGTTGCAACTTTGCAGAGAGTAACACTGAGCTTGGTTATTTACGTATAATGGGGCAGGTGTTGCCCCAGGGCGACCAACTTCCATGGGGGGCACTAGGCAGGACCTGCCCTCTCGGGGGTTTGATCAGAGCAGGTGTAAGACAGCACCCACCCAACATATGGGTGTAATGACATCAGCATCTCCAGGAAGAAGAGTTCAGCTGCTCCAGAGTGCCCTGATATGATGTGTGCATACAACACACACCGTGCATGCATACATACCACACGGGCACACGCACGCACAAACGCACGCACACGTGCACTCACGCATGCACATACCTATGCACGCACGTGCACACAGGTGCACACGCACGCACAAACGCACGCACACGTGCACTCACGCACAAACGCACACCCGTGCGCACACGTGCACACGCACACGTGCGCAGACCAGTCCCAGAAGCAGCACCAGGCAAACTGAGCTGGCAGTGGAACAGCATGTATACGATGAGGGATGTGGTCCCAGTGAAGATGCTGACTCATCCCAGGAAACCTACAGCAGACAAGACACACGTAGGGAAGGCCTATTTTTGGCCTCTGATTCCCGCCCCCATGGAAGGCCGCATTTGTGTTCTAATTACCAGTAGAAGGAAAGAGAAGCACTTTCTGAACGCCTGCTGCTCCAGGCTCTGATGAGATAAAGAAGGCGCAGGGAAAACAGCCCTTTTAAAAATCCTACATGTATTTAACTTAACCTATTTCTCTAACACGGGTTGCAGCCTGGCCCAGAAAACCCACTCTCCTTCCTGCCAACTTTGCTCCAAGAGCACAGCTCTCCCCTCTGGAATAACGTTTTCCTTACTGTCTTCCCCGTGCTGCTGGGTGGGTTATAAGCAGCAGGCATTTCTTCCTCACGCTCTGGGGGCAACACGTCCAAGATCTGGGTGCTGGCAGGTCTAGTGTCTGGTCACAGCCGCATCCTGGTTCTTGGACGGCATCTTCTCCTGTGTCCGCACCGGGGAAAGGGGCAAGGGGGCTCCCCGGGTCTCTTCCACAAGGGCACAAGTCCCATCGTGGGGGCCCCACCTCCTGACACTGTCCCCTTCGGGACTGGGGCTTGAACACCAGAGTGTGTGAGGGGCACAAACGCTCAGTACGCAGCCACACCCTACGGAACGTCAGTGGCAGAATCAAATCGAGAGCCAAGGGAAGGGCACCCATTAACTACCAGGGGCCTTTCAGGGAGCTGCCCCAGGACAGAGGAAGGGCTGGGGCGGCCTGGCAGGTGACAGCAGGTGTGCCTGCCCTCAAGGGTCACGCAGGGCATTCCTTCCCTGCCACGTAGTCTCAGAAAGGGAAGGAAGGAGAAACAACATGGGAACGGATTCATTTTTCTTGGCGTGTTCACCAAGCTGAACCTACAAGAGACCGACTTCCCATATGAAATTGTGAAATGTGGTCCATTACACAGCTGCTTCGAACTGCCTTTCCATTTCCTCTCGGAAGAGTTGGCATCATGAAGACCTGGCCCAGGAGGCCTCAGGCTGGGAGGAAAGGTCTGGTGGAACACGTGGCGCCGGCGCTAATATACCTCATTTACCGGCTTCCTCCTGAGGACAGGATGGCTGAGTGAGGACGGCCTGAGCCCCGCCGAGTCTCCAGAGGGGCAGTTCTGGCTCATTGGGCCTGTGCCTCTGTGCAGCCGGCACCCACAGCGGCCTCGCTGGCCCCCGATTCCAACTTGCAAAGCCAGTGGTTTAGAGAAACACACAAACACGTCCTCGGATGCACCCTGGGGCTCACTTCCCAACACAGATGTCTTTTATCTCATGGTGCTTTTAAGAAGAGGCAGGTGCCACTCGGGGAACCAGAATAAAGCGTTTTCCTCACACTTTTACTGCACCTACGCCAGGCTAAGTGGGACCCTGCTCCTGAGTTATCTGGCCTGGTATCCCTGGCACTTCCTCTTGGGGACCCCCCAGGAGGGGCTCCCAGCGCATCGGTACTCGGACTCACCACCAGGAGCCACACATCACCTCCCCTCATTCACCCAGTAAGGGTGCGGACACCCACTGCCCTCTGCACGGAGGGCCTCCCAGAGAACTGCAGCATTCTTCACAGGCCCAGGAGGGCTCGGACACTCAGGAATGACTCCCGCTTCAGAGAGAAGGCGCTGCCACCAAGGGGGCTCTGTGTGTCACGCCCACCATGGTGCCCGTCTTTGCTTTGGAAGGATGGCACACGGGCGACTGGGACCTCTGCCCTCACAGGAAGCGCAGGCCTGTTGGCCCACCTGCTCCCAGAGGTCAGTGCATCTGCGTCCTCCCTGCCACAAGCCCAGCTCCACGCTTCTAAGTGGAGCCCCAGGAACACAGCCCCAAAGGTCCACAGATGCAGGTCCACCCCTGGGGCCAGCAGGGGCCCCAGAGGGGTATCCACAACCTCCCCGAGTCCTGCACAGCACCCAGCACGGCCCCTGCCCGGTGCCCATCACGTCAGCATCTCTGTTCTCAGCCTCCTCCAATGTGCACGGCCCGCGTGCGCCGCGGCCCTGCTCTCCACACACACACAGACCCCCGTGCGAAGACACAGACTACGCACACCTGTGACAGACTGCGTGCAGCACAGTAAGGAGAGCCCGTGCAGGGGCCCAGCCCATCCCGACAGCCCACGTCACACACTGCGAGCCCTTGCAGAGAACCGCGTCCAACCTGACATTTCTAAGAGCGAACGCCTGCCCTCCCACCAGCCGCAGAGAGACGGTGGCTGTCCACCGGGGACCACTGGCCCCAGCTGTCCCGGCGTGAAGCGTTCTCCCTACGGCCCAGTCCATGTCTGACGAGCACAGAGCACGGTGCTGTGAGAGGGCCTCACCTCCCTTGGATGCCTGAGGCTCAAGAGATTCTAAATTCCCCGGTTGTATTTGTTTCCTCGAAAATATTCATCTAGCTACATCGTAATTCTTCCTCCCTGCAGTCTTTAACAATGAAATCAAAACCAACTGGCCTGAGATGTTTTGGGGGGGGGGGTTGCTGCCTGCCAGCAGGTGAGCGCTCCATGGGGCTGTCTCCAAACCTGCCTTATCTATCAGGATCGGCCGGGAAGTTTCCGCAAGCGCAGCTTCCTCCTGCCTACTCTGCCCGAGATGCTGATGTATTTGGGGTACACTGGGGTACTCTTAAAACTTCCCCAGTGATTCTGAGAACCTGACATGTTTCCAGCTACCGGACTCAAAACCCCCCAGTCTCCTGCCCAGATGGGGTGTGTATCTCCTGGCTGGATAGCAGGAGTCTGCGTGCAGAAGTGTCCGGTCAGGTGTCTGCAGGCGCCAGGCAGGCATGGGCGGCAGGTGTACAAGGCTTTCGCCGCTGGGGACGAGCCTGCACTATGAAGATCCTTGGTCTTGCCGACCAGGAGTGACTCCATTCGTTCCGGGAGGCCGGACCCACGAGGACAATGCCATGTCCTGAGTGGCTCTGGGCAGCCTGAGCTGGCCCCAGACCCCTCTGAGGGGAACCTCCATGGAAGAGAGCCCTGACAAGATCCAGGGCTCGTCACTGGCTGAGCAACCACCGTCCTCCTTCTGACTCAGCAACATCCTTAGAGCAAATGCCACTTTCATGGCGTGGCTTTTAAATAACCTGCGATATTCAGTTCTTACTGCCATTTTCCAAGATTTAAGAGTGTAGTTAAAATTCTCCCCTCTACCTTCCCCCACGTGCCATGAGAAAGAGCATGATGATGTCGTATCTCACAAGCACATGCTAAATGCCTCGTATGTTCTAAGCCAACTCCATTCATTATGCATTAGGGAAGTTCAAGAGATTAGATCGAAATCACAAAGCCAGGACGTCTGAAGCACACGTCCCAAAAGCCCCATCTTCAGATGCTGGCAAGAGATAAGAATGTCTGCACTGGGGAGCAGGCATCCAGATGGCCTCCAAGCTCCCCACCACCACCACCGCATCCCACAAGACGCACGCAACGAATGCTGTAGATGTTATTACGGGAAACGGTGGAGCGCGTCACAGGCATACCTTCTGGGAGAACCACACCTTCTGAAGACGGTTTGGAAACTAAAAGTTTATCTGGTGCTTTGACATACTGTCTTCCGTCCCGAGACCCTCCCCTCCCATGGCCAGCTCTCTTTCCCCCACAGCTTCGCAGCAGCCGGCATCGCTCTGCAGACGAGCTGTGCTCCCTCAGTGGACGCCAGCAATTGCCATTTATCTCCACCTCCTTTTAATTCTGTCCTAGAAATAAAATATTCACCGGAACAGCCCTGCAAAGCAGACGGCCACCCTTCTGGATCTTCACATGCGTCGTCAAGGTCTCAGACTGACATACACTACGATGATGAGTCTGAGGACATGGAACCCCAGCAGCAGACTAGAATATTCTCGTGGATTTGGGAGTATTTATATGCACGTGGCAGATTTCAACGTCTCAGACCCATACAGCATGTGTAGCCTCAGTCCCCTGTGGCCTCTGGCTGGACGTAAGTGCCCACTGCAGCTGCCTCCACCTGTCGCGATTCGGCGAGGAAGAGCTGAGGACACGGGCTCTAGCAGATCACCGGCACTCGGCACCCTGCCCCCACCAGGACCAATCAAGCTCATCAGGGGGCATGCTAAGGAAGGCAGCCTGAGATGTAGCACCTCCAAAAATAAACAAGTTTCAGGAGCGCCTCGTGCACCTGGCTCTTCTGGCAAACTTTGAGTTTGAAAAGTTCTGAAAACTTTGAGTTAACTCCTACAGACCAGTTGTTCACTCAAGCCAGGACTCCCTGTTGTCACAGCATTAACCGACAGTAGAGTCTACTTCGTGGAAAGTTGCTTGTGCCGAAGCAGTGGGTAGGAATTTAGAAAAGCCTGACGAGGTAACAGGCAACTTTCAGGTCTGAAAAATGACACGATAGTTGAAGCACCAGGAGGACGATGAGGATGCCATAATTAATAGAAAGAGAGGGCAGAAAGTACCACATTCCCTGAGAAAATATCCCCCACATAGAACGCAAGTCCCTGACACTGTGGTAAACTGTGGAAACTGAGGTGCATTGGTCCTCCACTCTCCCAGTGCTGAGATTGATGAGACCAGAAAGACCCCACTTGGACAGTGTAAAAAGTCGGGTCCAAGCAAAGGTTTGTTCAAGGGTTTTTGAGTCATATGAACTATATTATGTTCATTTTATCATATTCACCATCATCATTATCATCATCACCATCATCACTACCATCATCATCATCATCACCATCACCATCATCACTACCATCACCGTCATCATCCTCATCACCATCACCATCAGCAGCACCTTCATCACCACCATCACCACCAGCATCACCATCATCACCAACATCATCATCACTACCATTATCATCATCACCATCACCATCATCACCATCACCATCATCACCACCAGCATCATCATCACCACCAGTATCATCATCCCCATCTTCATCATTATTGTCACCATTGTCCTCATGACCATCATCATCACCACCATCGTCATTGCCATCACCTGATTCCTGGTGCCATTTAAAGCTACAGAGATTTGCACTCTCACTGTCACCATGGGGCATCTCTGGCTGTGCATACCCAGGCTCAGTCTGTCATCGTGGTTCTTCCTTCTATGGATGACTCACAGATCAGTCAAAATTGGATCTCATCAAGCACCTGGTTGGTGAGGATCAAAAAGCAACCTGAAAACTTTTATTTTTTTTTATTTTATCATGTTATGTTAGTCACCATACAGTACATCATTAGTTTTTGATGTAGTGTTCCATGATTCACTGTTTGCGTATAACACCCAGTGCTCATTACAATACGTGCCCTCCTTAATACCCATCACCAGGCTAACACATCCCCTCACCCACCTCCCCTCTGACACCCTCAGTTTGTTTCCCTGGAGTCCATAGTCTCTCATGGTTCTTCTCCCCCTCTGATTTCCACCCCCTTCAGTTTTCCCTTCATTCTCCTAATGTCCTCCATGCTCTTCCTTATGTCGTCCCACGTATAAGTGAAACCATATGATAATTGCTTTCTCTTTTTGGCTTATTTCACTTAGCATAATCCCCTCCAGTTCCATCCATGTTGATGCAAATGGTAGGTATTCATCCTTTCTGATGGCTGAGTAATATTCCATTGTATATATGGACCACATCTTCTTAATCCATTCATCTGTTGAAGGGCATCTTGGCTCCTTCCACAGTTTGACTATTGTGGACATTGCTGCTATGAACATTGGGGTGCAGGTGCCCCTTCTCTTCGCTACATCTGTATCTTTGGGGTAAATACCCAGTAGTGCAATTGCTGGGTCATAGGGTAGCTCTATTTGTAACTTTTTGAGGAACATCCATACTGTTTTCTAGAGTGGCTGTACCAACCTGCTTTCCTACCAACAGTGTAAGAGGGTTCCCCCTTCTCCACATCCTCTCCAACATTTGTTGTTTCCTGCCTTGTTAATTTTTGCCATTCTAACTGGTGTAAGGTCGTATCTCAATGTGGTTTTGATTTGAATTTCCCTGATGGCTAATGACTTTGAACATTTTTTCATGCGTCTGTTAACCATTCATATGTCTTCTTTGGAGAAGTGTCTGTTCATGGCTTCTGCCCATTTTTTGACTTGATTACTTGTTTTTTGGGTGTTGAGTTTGAGAAGTTCTTTACAGATCTTGGATACCATCCCTTTATCTTTAGTGTCATTTGCAAATATCTTCTCCCATTCTGTGGGTCGCCCCTCTGTTTTGTTGACTGTCTCCTTTGCTGTGCAGAAGCTTTTTGGATAAAAAGCAACCTGAAACCTTTTAAAAGTTTACTTTCTGCAAGGAGAAGAGCAATCTTTCTCCCTACAACATGGACTTTAGGTACTATGGAAATGTAGCAAAAGAACTTCAGTTCCTAGAACCAAAAAAATATACTGTCAATTATTTTGAGATCTGTAAAAGAAGGTGCACATACAAATCCACATGCTATTTATTATCTGATGCCTTCAGTAAGGGTAAATAAGGCAGAAATCCCATTTTCACAACTTCAAAACTTAAATAGAAACTTTTTTAAAAAAGTATCTCTAGTATCTATCCAGGTCAGCATATGTATGTAAATGTTGGAATCACTATATTAAATATCATTTGTATGCAAAGCAGTTAACCATTTCCATATTCCAATATAATTCAGACTTAACGTGCAGAACTTTTTTAAAGAAAGAGAGGATAAAAACAATCTTCCCCTTGTTCATGCTGGTTCTCCAAATAAATGTGGGGTGTGGGGTGTGGGGTGCACAGTGTGCGTGTGTGTGCGGGTGGGTGTGCACACACGTGCTGAGTGGGCTCTGGGAAGGAAAACAGGAGCATAAGGGATGAAGGCACGAGGGGCCCCCAGGGACCAGTTCATAGGCTCCATCTCGTCATTCGTCCTATAGACCCTGGGTGAGAGGGGACGCCCTGCTGACTGTGCGTGTCCCACCTCATCCGTCCCCACAGCCCAAGAGACAAGCACCGTTATTAGCCCTAGTTTAGGAGGCGACAACCGCGTCACAGTGGTCATGAGGAACCTTTCCGAGGTTATGGAGCTAGAACACAATAGAGCCAGGATGAAAATCTCGACTGGGGTCTACAGACCACAGCCCTCAGGCCAGATCCCACTCACGGCCTTTCCAGATGGTCTGGGAACGATCTTTAGATGGCTGAGAGAGTCACAAAGAATACCTCACAACACGTGGAAGGATGGGACTCACATCTCAGCGTCCATGAATACCATGTTTGGAGCGCTGCCACACCCGCTCGCTGGGCTCTCTGTGCTGCCACGCTTGGGAGCTGAGTGGCTGTGACAGAGGCCACATGACCACAGAGCCTCAGACGCTGCCTGGCCCTTTAGGAAAGGCCGGGGGCCGGTCTAGAGGGGGCGCTCTGGAGCACAGCCTTGCACCAGCCCCTGCCCTCCACTGGGGCCAACCCAACATTGTCCATGGCGCCGGGGGGGCCCCTGGAGATGTTTCTGGGCACCTGCCCCACCTCCCGCATGGCTCCACGTGGGGACTCGCATGTCTCTGCACAAACAGGCTCATGGCCACCTCTTATCTCCTAGTGAACAGCAGCAAGCACATCGTCAGGAAGCTCCGCGGGCACTTGCGCACAAAGATCGAGTCTGGGGAAGGGACCGTCCCTGTCCGGGGCCCCAGTGCAGTACAGACGTGGGACGGCGTCCTGCTGGGTGAGCAGCTCGTCACCATGTCCTGCACGGACAAGATCGCCAGGTAACAGCCCCCTCTTCACCTCCACCCAGGTGACTGCGGGCCGGCGGGGCTGAGTGAGGGCGACACGGGGAAGGCATCCTGGGGGAGGAGGAGCCTCGTCCTAGGTCGGGGGCCACACTCTCAGCTTCACGTGCTCAAGTGAGCACAGGCCCGGCTGCTCCCAGCCGCTGCCGCCAGCAAGCTCTCGTACGGAAGAGCTGGCTTGGGTCACCTCGGGATGTCTGGCACCACCAGCCTGGCCCGCTGGTCCACTGGGAGGCAGACGGTGCTTTCCAGGCCCACTGTGGCTAAGCACCGCCCTGGGGGCCACCCCGCTCCCTTGGGCAGCTCTCCAGCAACCCTCACCTCTCAGAATGTGGGGTGCTCCTGTCATAGCTCTTCCTGTTCCCTAAAGACGGACCTTCCAGGAAACGTGTCCACCTGTGACGCCAGCCGGATGGAAGTCCTCCCCATGCCATATGAGATTCTCTTCTTAGAAGGAACTTCAAAAGCCCTCCCCTTGGTGGGAGCCCCTCCCCTCCCAGCAGGAGGACGAGGGGTTGCAAAAGGGCATGCAGGTGTCCCCAGAGGCACCTTCTCTTCAGGGCACGGCCCCCTGGCTTGTGACCCCACCACCACCCTCTCCTGTGCTCCCCAGATGTGCCAGCCCCACTGGGGAGCGCTCCTGCCACTTAGGTACGGAAACCATCCAGGGGCCCTAAGACTTTGCCCCAACACCGTCGTACACGTCTCCGTGTGGGGGACGATAATAAGCTGGTCATGGAAAGCCCTGTTGAGTGTGAATCAGAACTTCTTCTGGACCCTGAGATACACATATTAACCTGTCATCTATAAACTAAAAACAGTGTGTTCTCCAGGCAAGCCTCCACCCCACCCCTCTGCCTGGAAGGTCTTGGGGTTGGAACACGCAGGAGATGAGGAGACAGGAGGGCAAGGTTAAGGGTGGGGGGATGCTGAGGCTCAAGCCGAGCTGGAGTATGTGCAGGGGATGGACTTGGAGGCCAGGCAAGGGGGGGTCCCCATGGGGCCAGGTAGGGCGTGGTTCCCCGGCACGTGGACTCCCACGAGGCAGGACTGTCTGCGCACTTACTGGCACCTAACGCAAACGGCACCTAACGCGGGGCTTGGCGCACACTCACTGCTCCACAGGCATTTGCTGCCTGGCCGCCCTCACGAGTGAGATGCAGCGTTTCTCCCTGGGAGGCTGAGCTCGGGGCTGTCAGGGGCAGGTGAGGGTGACGCCACTGTGAGTGGGCTCGGGGCCCCAGGCCACAGCAGGCCCCACACGGGGTCCCTGCCTCCTCAGACTTGTCGGGCTCAGGGGCAACACCGAGTTCTCCCGGGACTCAGCAACGGCTGCAGGAGAAATGGGGCCATTTACTCCCCAGCTGCAATGCTCCGGGCCAGCAGAGGCAACAGGACGGCCTAATGACAATAAATCAAAGCACCGATTTCTGCATCAAAGGGAAAGGCCCAGCCTCGTCAAGCAGCTCATCTTTCAGAAGAAAATGTATTCCTCCTTTTTAATATTCTCATCTATTCATGAAGCAGGAAAAAAGGGGCAATTTTCCCCTAACGGAAATTCTCTTGATGCCCGAAGATCACATTGGGTTTCTAAATTAACTCTCTCAGTCCCTAGAAAAATGAAGTGAATTAATGTGGCAGCCCTGAGACAGCAAATCAACCACGGATACAGACCCCACACGACGCTTATAGGGGGCACGTGTGCTCCAACGGCAGGCTCTGCCCTTTCTCGTAAAATCTCCTGGAAGAACAAAAGCACACCTTGCCTCTCTCCAAGGGTTTCAAACAGCATCCTGCGTTGAGAAGGACTCTAGACAGCCTTCAAGGAAGACGGTGCATGTTTGGGGAGCGCCGTGGCTCTGGGCGGCCGGAAGGACAGCTCTCTCCCCTGAACTGACCCAGGAGGTGAAGGCCCCCAGCCCCACGGGCAGTCTCTCTCCATGCGCTGAGCTCCGGCCCCCACGTCTGGCGGCAAGGCCACCAAGGGGCACTCAGGGCCCCCCTCACCCACTCCCGTCCCGCTCCGGTCTCCGGGTCTCCATCTCTGCCTCCCCCACGCCCCCACGCCCTCATGGACTCTGCCGGTGACCGTGAGCACAGGGCCGAGGATGGCCGTGACAATGAAGACATGACAGCACCAGCCCAGCTGCAGTCCCGCCAGGGCGGCGGTGAGCATCCCACCACACGCGGTGGTGCGGGAGCGCCTGGGTGGCCACGGTGAGCGGACCCTGAGCTTGAGCCGCGGGTGTCAGCGTGGAGGCGTGGGTTCCCCAGCTCGCAGCCACAGCAGCCGTGTGTCCGGGTCTGCGGGTCCGCGTTAGCCTCTGCTAACGACGCGAGACCACCGGCCTCTGCAACGCCTCGTTGTTTGCACAGAGGCTTCGCGAGGGGACGGTCTGACAAGTGTGTGTTCGTCTGTTTTCTGTCGGGTACAGACCCAAACATCAAACCCAGGGCTTAAATAATGTTCAAAAGAAGGGCTCTTCCTACAGAAGCGCAGAGAAAACGTTGTAACCTGGGACCCGGTGCTGACGTCCTGGCACGCGAGGCTGCAGGTCTGAGCACAGGGCCGGGGGTGGTGGGGCCCTGGGCTCTCCAGTCCGCGCACGGCTGCTGCGGCCGACTCAGCCCGCGAGAGCCCACTGTCGTCAGGCAATTTTGAAAGCAGACTGTGCAACACAGCTGTTATTCAGAGTCAAATAACATAAACTTTACAACTAAATAAGTTATATTAAAAATACTCTATGGTGACTTGTGTAACACAATAAAAAAAAGTTTAGAAAAGGCAAAAAATACTCAAAACCCACCACTTCCTAACTATTTTACTATCATTTCTCCTCGTTTTACCCCTTGTGTCCGTATGCGGGAGGGACAAAGTGCTGAGCGACTGCAGTCCGCCCCCGGTCTGTGCTCAGGGCCTCACGCCAGCCACAGGAAACTGGCCACAGCATGGTATTTACACCACCGAAATCGGCAGACGCTACAAATCGGTGCCTTTTTTTTGAGAGCCGGCTGTTACCAGCACACATCAGAGTCATTCGTGTCAAGCCACAGAGACTAGAAATAACATGTGTGTCAGGTCACTCGGGACAAAGTGAGCACACAAGGGCAGGAGCCCAAACAGCCGTGTGTGTGGAGGCAGGAGGCGCACAGACAAGGCTCCGCCCACGCGGGAGGCCGCTCCCCACACTGCCCCTCGGGGCGGTGTCCCACCCCTCCTGTCCCCACCGCGACAGGGAGACACAGGGATGCAGCCTCTGCCCT
This sequence comes from Ursus americanus, assembly GCF_024610735.1. Classification (NCBI taxonomy): domain Eukaryota; kingdom Metazoa; phylum Chordata; class Mammalia; order Carnivora; family Ursidae; genus Ursus; species Ursus americanus. The sequence continues at coordinate 35,814,844 of NC_142157.1, forward strand.
CGGCTGCCAAAGCTAAGGGGTGTCTGTGCCGCCCGTGAACCATAGGGAGGTGTCTGGAGCCAATCCCACTACGGACTCTCTTCCCAAGGGACCACCCGAGGGTCTCACCGCAGATGCTGCTGGGACCCAGACGCCACGTCCATGTGGTAACTTAAACTTTCTCTGTGAAGTTTTATTTGAACACCTGACCTCACCACCTAGCACATGTGACTTTCATGTATTTAGATGAAAACAGATGAATAAACTTGTATCTTGAATTAAGATAGCGAAAGTGCATCCACAAGACAAATTTGTACGTGTCTCTGCAAATCCCACTCGATATCCGTGAACAACGAAGGGGAGTGGGTTGTATCGAAAGAGCTGAACAACCCACACAGCTCCATTATTTCCCTCCCTGAGATCAAAAGCAACACACAGGTGTCACTTCCTGGATCAACGACCCCTACCCAATATAAATTAGAGCATCACAGACGCGGTGAGCGCGAGTCCATGAATAACTACCGGTATCGCTTTACAACGTCAGTGGTGAGACGGTGCTAAGACAGGTTTACAGCAAAACACGTTACAGAAAGCTTGAAATTTTTACAGTGGTTTAAAATGAACCATAAGACACTGTGAACAAACTTCCTGAATTCCGGCCATTGGATAACTCCTCACATTTCCTGCCTATCCTTCCAGTTACTCTTCTCGGCCCTCCAGCCTCGGCCCGCAGCAGCAGCGGGCCCGTCCGTGGGGAGCCGGGAGCGGGGCGACAGACTGTGTCCCTGACTGCCCCAGTTCTCCATGGGAGACAAGAGCCTCACCACAGACAAGGTCAATCCCTTCAAAGCCAGTGGCACAAGTCTCTTCTACGAGACCTTTATGTTTCTCTGGGAATCATGTAACGAACGCAGTGCTCTCATCACAAGAGAGAGGCTCAGCCCTCATGCACAGGTGGGAGAGTCTCGTGTACTTCCCTCTATCCGCAGGCAACTTTCCTCCCCCATGAGGAGGATCCGGGGCTCCCACCCAGCCTGGCCCCCATCCACCTGAAACACCATCTTGGCGGCCCCCTCCGGGACCCGAGGCTCTGTGACAGGTGGACGTGCTCAGTGCCATCCTGCCCTCCATCACCTTGAGATTGCCCACCTGCCTCTGTGCACAAATCGTGGGCACTCCCTGGGCCCTCCCCGAGACTCAAACACTGCTGGGCTTGGCAGACGCCCACGGATGTGACACTCACATAGCCACTCTGAGACATGAAGGGGCATTTAGTGGGTACCAGGAGCAACGGACCTAAGTCCAGCCATGTGAGAGGACAATGGACTCAGGAGCACAAGAGGCTCTCCACCACCACCGGTCGATGGCCCTGCTTTGCAGAGGAGAGAATGGGAGCGGGAGGCTGGCCTGCAGGTGGCCTGTGCCCGGTGGAAGGACGGTGAGGCCCCACAGTCAGGAGGGTAAAGCTTTCGTGGCCTGGGGCAGTACAGGGTGGCACTAGGCACACTTGGAGAGAAACCCCACAGTCTGGGTGGCTGGCTAGGCGCCAGACCCAGGACACGGAGACCACAGACAGAGGCCCCAGCTATAGATGCAGACCTGGTTTCTCTAAGTTACGTCGAGACAACTGTCCAAGGTGAACAGGGCAGCTGCCAGCATGGTGATGTCATTGTCATTAAACTCCTGTCAAAGGCGTGGGACCTGTGGCTTGAGAAGCCTGTGCGCCAGGGAGGCGTGCCACCCGAGTTAGAACAACTAAGGAAGTGTGTGTTCTTGGAGGCTTCGTTCAGAACACGCGTGGCTCCCCCGACCGCCTGACTGAGGTCGCGCTCAGCTCCGTTTGGAAGGAATGCATGGGCGTCCTGTGCGTGGGCGTCAGAGGCACCCAAAGCTGGAAAGCCAAACACTGCAGACCAGAGCAGCCTGGGTCACAGGAGAGCTCTTCACTGCCCTGTGGGTGGGAAAAGACACCCCAGAGCCTCGGAGTGGGGACACGCAGGCCAAAACTTCCCCCCTAAAAACAACTTTGACATTAAACAAAGCACGAAACAAAATCTGGTTTCTTTCGTTAGGAACAGAGCCTCAATTACCAGGACAACTCTTGGGTCGTCAGAGTCTTTAGAAAGTGAAATCATTTCTCTGTAGCTTCTGTAGAAATGGCACAAATGCTGTCTTAAAGATAAAAGCCAGTCCCGATCCCCCAGCTGGGAGGAGTCAATCCCATGCGGGTGAGCTGGCCTCGCACCGAAAACCAAACCAAAACGCCAAGTTCCCCATGGTGGGCGACCCGCGATGCCCGATGCGGTGGGTCTGCTGCCTCCAGACGTAGGGGGCAACCGAGCAAGAATCAAGAGACCAACCAGTCCCGCCCCTACCGTCAAAGAAGAGCTCAGAGAGTGCAACTGTGCGTATGGACACTCCCCCGTTACAAAGGCAAACGCAATGAAAGAGATACGAGGAAAAGGTGAAAAGCAGAAAAGAAACAACTAGCGATACCCCAGCAGTGACAGGAAACAGCGGCCAGCGTCTGCTCCTCCCACACTCGGGCCTCACCGCTGCTGCGACGCACTTGCAACCCCTTCTTCACGCGGTGCGCGGTGCCCTCAGCGCCGGTGGAGCTCAGGTCTTGGAGCAAGCCACCAGCACGGTCCCCTGGTGCTGGGCATCCGGGATGTTCCCACCTAACAGCCACGGTGAATGATGTCCTCACAACAAAGCTTTGTACCCAGATGTACTCCCCTGCATGGCTCACAGAGCCCACCCACGGTAGAGGGAAAATGGTAGATTGTCCTAAATGAGACAGGGTGGGGTCTCCTGATGGGCCACGGCACGTGCACCAGGCTGAACAGTGGCCCCTGGAATGGTATGTCCGTGTCCTGCAAAAATGCCCTTACGTGTGGGTGCTCAGCTAAGCACAAAGGATGATTCCAGTTGGCCCCGAATGCAGCCACATGTATGCTTGTAAGACAGAAGCACAGGGGAACCAGGGACAAGGAGGTGACGTGTCTACACGCCAAGGAACATCAGGGACAGCCAGCTGCCACCCAAAGACCATAAAAAGGCCTGGTCCAGCTTTCCCGGAGCCTCCGGACAAAGCACAGCCCTGCCCTCATCTTGACTTCAGACTCCAGCCTCCGGGACCATGAGTAAATTCATGGCTATTGTTTGCAGCTCCCGGTGGCATGTGCCGTCGCGGCCCTGGGAGACCAGCACAACCAGGTAAGAGGTGTACTCGCTTAGCCCAACTCGCGTGGTCTTCGGAAAATTACAGAACCAGATAAAGTCATAGTGAAATCAATTGCCACAACGCAACCAGCAATCTCCCCATGGAAGACTGAGCGTCACGACAGAGAGGGAGCTGTGTCACGGGGTCCGTGACAGTCGCCCTTCAGCACCACAGACTGAGGTGGTAACAGCACACCAAAGAGCGCTCTGGTCTCTCTCCGAAAGATGAAACTGAGCAGACGCGGCAGCTCCGTGAGAGAAGAAAGTCATGCACACTTTCCCGAACGTGTGGTCCGCTTTCCCCACTGTGGGACACCCATCCACGCGCTCTCCCACGGGCGAACGCCAGTCTCCTGGAAGGAGGGGAAACCAAAGCAGTGCTCTCTGCCTTTGCCTCTAAGAATCAAATCTGAGTGGCACATAAAACTCTAAATCTCCTGGAACTAATGTTCCTTTAGATATGGTTTCTAATTTTAAGTACCTGAGCTCGATTATTGATCACAATGTGTCTTTAAATGAACAGATTAAAACTTTCTCCATAAAAATGAACTGTAAAAAATTATAGCTGTTCTCTGGGGAGTAAGACACTGTCTGACTTCTAAACTTGGATTTCAGACGGTGAAGAGTGACTTTCTCCTTCTGACTGCAGCTGTGGGCTGCGCCTCTCCCCTCCCCGCCACCAGCCCCCGATCTCCTGGTGGTCGTCCTGGGTTTGACTGTTACCAGCTCTCCGGAAATCAAGTGAAAGTGTTGCTCATTTTTCCATTCTCGATATGCAGGTCCTTCTAAAACAGGTCCTTCCTAAACACCCCAGCCCAGGATGCTCACAGCACGGTTTAATAATCCTGCTATGCTTCCTGCACCAAAGACTCCGTGGCAATCTCCCTGCAGCCAGTCTTACAGAATCTCTAGTGACAAATTCCGTAACACGTGTCCAGTACAAAAGGAGTCTCAACAAAGATACTCGGCATCCAGCGCCTCCTTGCTTGTACCTAAAGCAACACAGACCTGAATGGCACCCCGCCATCCAGCCCCGGACCCCACAAACAGCTGGGAAGCTCAGTTTCGGCAAAACCTTCTGGAGATCTGGTTGGCCCCACAGGAGACGATACCTTGGTCCAAGGAAAGCAAGGGGTCGGTGAATGGCCACGTGAAGCAAGACCACAGACATCTCATGAATGGTACAGTGTCAGCAGGACGTGGTGGGGGTCCTGAAGACAGGGCTGAGGGGAACGAGACAGTGTCTGGGGACTTGAAAAGAAACAGCCTCGAGCACAGGTCTGTGCAGAAAGAGCCCATGGCGCACACACAGTGGCCGAAGCTCTACCTTACGGTTTCCATCTTCACACAAGGAACAAAAGGCGTTCCCCAGAGTAACATGTGATGTTTGCCCCCAGGCACCAGGAGGCCAGATGCAGCCCCTCTCAGGAGAGCCACGGGGCCCAGAGCTCCGAGAGTCAGTCAGAGACCAGAGCTGGCGATGGGGGGACCTCCCCAGGCTGCTCGTCCAGCACTGGAAACCCCACGCATCCTAGAAACGGCGGCCCCCACCTGCAGGACGCGACTCGTCAGCACCGAGAATGGAGAGACACGATCGAAATAACCGAGTCACAGTGTTGCTACTGGCCCGGTGAGAATGCTTACACCGTAACAGTCTGTCGGGCAGATGCAGCCAGAAATGTCGGGTCAAGAGAGGACACTTTCCGGGTAGGTTTCAGAGAACAGAGATGAGACTGTGTTAAGTGGAGATAATTTCTTTCAGCTGAAAATAACCAGAAGCAGCACAACATCGCCCTGACCCCAACCCGACCGCCAGGGCCACTGTGCCGCCAACTTCTGTAGTCACCACCGACATCCAGGGGACTCTGATCGCTGTGACCTACACAGACTTCCTGAGGAGTTACCAGGAGCCAAAGGTCACCTGAGAGACGGCGGTAGACTCCACGACAGTTGTCCACTATAACAACCGTCCCAAGATGTAGTGGCCTGAAACAAACCACGTGTTCTGCGAGCGGGACTTGATCAGGCGTCTCATGTAAGCTCCACGCGGCATCCGCTCCTGGGGCCAGGGGCCACTTTCTGGACGGCATGCTCACACGGCTGGCCAGCTGGTGTCGACGGTCAGCTAGGAGCTCAGCCAAGCTGTGGGCCGAGACCGGGTTCCCCTTCATGGACTGCCTGGCTGGGATCCAAAAGGAGGTGGTAGGGTCAGCGAGGGCAGCGGGGCAGCACAGGTGGTTTCCACGGCAATGGTGAGCACCTTCACTCGACTGGCTCATGGCCTTGAGGGGAGCGAGCAGAGGGGACCAGCAGGGGAGCAGTCAGGAAAGAGAGCAGTGCAGACGGAAAAAGGCAACCATGCCCCAGCCGCCAGGCAGGCTGCGGGTGGTCAAATCCAAACTCTTCCGCAAACGGACCGTAATTTATTTAACCAACCCCTACGAGAGACTGTTAGATTATTCCAGGCCTTTTGTTTTGTTTCGTTTGCTTTGCAATAGCAAACAATTCTCTAATGACTCTGTCGGTACATACATCCTGCCATTTTACGGAGAGTATATCCAGGGGACGATTCCCTAGCAGAGACATTACTGAGTGACAGGGTTAATGGTCTGGTCCTTCTTTTTTGTTTGGAAAGACCCCATCAGCAGACTGGACAGGGGATGGGCCATTTGTGCAGGAATGTCTCTGACTTGGCATGATTACCCATCTTGGGCAAAAGGTAGAAGATTTGAGATTGGGGATAGGGGAGGCTATACAAGCGGGTTGGTATCAACCCCCAGACTGGTAGGAGATTAAATCCTCTCCTGCAGAGTTTGAAAGGACTACAGCAGCAGAGATCACTATTATGACCATACACTCAGCATGGAGACCCACCGTTCTACATTTAGCAGCATGAAAGTCACCGGGAAGGCTCGCTGAAATTCCCCCTGCCAGCCCTAAGTTTCTGACTCAGTAGGTCCGAGGTGGGGCCTGGAGTGTGCATTTCTATCAAGTCCCAGGTGATGCGGATACAGCCAGTCCAGGCACCACACTTTGAGGACCACCGCTGTAGACTGCTGTCCAGGGTAGCAGCAAAGTGGTCAAAGGGAACACAGCTAACTGGTGTCAGGATTGGGATTTGACCCGAGTTTTTGACTCCAGTATCTGTGCCGACTGCCTTGCTGCATAATGTTCTCACCCTGGCTCCCATCAGCATCAGTTGTGGCATTGGGAAGGCAGACGCCTGGGCTGCACCCCAGACCCAGACCATCAGAGTCTAGGGGGACCCGGCACCAAAAGATTCTTAGAGCCCCCACATGAGCTCAATGTGCACCACAGCTGGAAACCACTCCTGGGCTGCAGCGTTAGGTCTCTATCATGCCTACCCTGACTTCAGGTCTTACACTCAAGTCTTTAATCCATTTTGTGTTTATTTTTGTGTATGGTGTGTGACAGTCCAGTTTCATTCTTCTGCATGTGTCTGTCCAGTTTTCCCAACACACCATTTATTGAAGAGACTGACCTTGCCCCATTGTGTCTTCTTAGATCCTTTGTGGTAAATTAATTGACCATATAAGCATGGGTTTACTTCTGGGCTCTCTATTCTGTTCCGCTGATGTAGGTGTCTGTTTTTATGACAAATACCTATTTTGATGGTACCTGACGACTGTACCATAGACTTCACTGTAATTCAGAAGAGCTCCCTCACCTGCGGGGCCACATCAAGGTGGCACAAACAACAGGCAAGAACCCTAACTGTCCAAAATACATGAGGGAAATTGCTGTCCCCTGTCTTAGGTGCCAGGGGCACACTGGCAGTGCCCGTCTGAGGCAGGGCTCATCCCTGTGACTGTTTCCACTGATCCTCAGAGGCCAAGATGCAAACTGAGCGAGGAGACTGCATCCCTTGGCTAAAGAAAGGCAGCTTTTTTCCAAGATCTCTCCTCCACTTATCTTTGGTGTTTCCATGATTGACAAACAGAAATATACTTATTGAGGGATTATCTATATTGAAAACCAGACACGGGATTTTTTCTTCTCTGTCAATATTGCAGAAATATCAGCTGTTTGAACAAAAGGAGAGGTATTTTCATTCAATCCCAAATGCTGAAAATTCCCCAGTTTATATTCAGGGAGACATTTGGTTTTATTGATCATGTTAGCTGAATAAGTTTAAACTCCTATAGCCAGACAAGGAGAACGTTGATTTTCTCTTTATTATAAAGGTTATTAAGAGGAAGCCAGATATAGAAGTTATTTGTTTTTAGACAATCCCACAGAATCAGAACCACTCAAATATGTTCCAGAAGTTTTGTTCAAAGCCAACACCTAAATGGCCTAAAGGACAGCTCTGTCTCTTCTGAGAATACTAATTTTATGGTTCAAGATTTGGCGTATTTCAGGCGAGGGCTTTGTTATCGATGGGGGAAATGTCCATTCCCTGATTTTAATTCACACTTCACTAACGGTCAGAGACAAGACACACGTGGGCTGCCCGCACCGCAGAACCCCTGGCCGTTGACGGTAACTTAGCATCGTCCCTGCAGACTGACCGCGTTGGAGGCTTTCTCTACAAGAGCACCTGTGCTCGCCCGCACATGCAAACACAAGAACACCTACGTGTGGGTCAGGAATAACATGTACACTTAAAAACAAATGCCAAACACTTTCATAGTCAAAGAGACGTACTGCTGAACTGGCTCCTCCTCTTTTTTTGGCATACTTTCCCAGTTTCTTCAAATCCAAAAAGGAGGTAGCCAAAATACTAGATGAAGTGACTTTGTTGGATTTTTCCTCACTTTTTTGGTACTGCCTGGAAATACCGGCCTCAGATTTAAGGGAAGGAACGCAATCCCTCAATCACCACTCAAAAACATCCATGTTCCTTCCACAGAAAGCTCACAGAGCAAAAAACCCTCTCCAGGATTTTGTTGAAATTTCGTACTTGGTCAGTGAAAAGTGAGGGACAGGCAGCCTTCCAAGCACCCCAGTCGGCCAGTCAGCTGGAGCGAAAGTCCGGGCGGAGACGTATCGCCAAGTGACGAAGTCCGCTCCTTCAAACCCTTTTGATATTTACTTTGATAAAATCATATATATAAATATATATAAATCTCCAAAGGACAGCAGTTTCGGTCCTTTCTGAAAGAAATGAGGTGACTTACAGAAATGACCACAATTATTTTTTAAGGGAAGTTATGCAAATCTGATAGACTAAAGTAAATGTTTCATAAAACCAATGACTGTTTAAATTGTAGGACTAAATTGTTTGTATATAAATATTACCTTTTATATTCCATTTGAGTTTTATGTAGATGAACACATTACTTTAATGACCTGCGTTTGCGGAGAGTAGGAGACGCGCTCTCTTGGTTCTCGCCCGCCAGATGGCTGCCTTTTCTTGCATGAGATTAAAACATGTCTCTCATTCACCGCAATGCTTCTGAGGCAAATTAATATCGCCAGCTAAATTGCTTGTGTTTTCGGAATAAAATTTAAAGAGAACTTTTTAAAGCAATTGGTGTCACAGGTTCCCAGAGCAGATTGTTCTCCAGGTAGGGCATGATGGTTTTAAACACTCGGTAATTAATGGAAAGGATTCTGTGTTAATTGACTGCTTCAGGAAAGGGAAATATAATGACTCCTTATTAATCATGAGAAGAAATGTACGGCACGGAGGCACCACAATAATTGTTCTAACGGCGGAGAAATGTTAATTAATGAAAAGAACAATGATGTAAGAAATTAGCTGCATAATGTTTGCTGCTGATGGAGGCTGGGTTTTAAACACGTTATTTACAGTGGAAACCACGAAATGTTGCCTCTAACAGATGCATGTAACCTTGTACCACCCAAGTTTAGGGGAAAAAAATCTTAAAATGCTGCTGTCATCTTTGCTTGCAGAAGCAAAAACACTTGCCCAGGGCTACATTTATTTCAGAGAAGGACGGCCTTGTCCTTCATGTCTGATCTAGGCTTCTAAAATCAAAATCTTCCTCAGAGCAAAACAGGGTCGTTTGTTAATGTCATTTAATGACACAACAGGTCATTCTGACTGCTGAGGACAAAAGGAGAAGAAAGTACTTTTCCCTAAACTGAAATAAACAAACTCCATTTCTGATATTTCCCAACTAACATAAAGAAAAATTCAGATTCGCTTTGGGGACAGAGTGTCTTTTTTTTTTTTTTTTTAATTTCAAGTCCCTGAGAGAATATACAGCTTCCACTCCATCCAACGACTCATTTTCCAGAAAAGGAAGCCTCATTCATTAAAATGCAGAGCCCGTCAGCCGCGTGCACGGCAGTCAGGTGCTCAGAGCCGTGAGCCGCCCAAGCTGGTGGCCACTCCACCCGGTCAGACGCGGCCCAGAAAGCCCTTCCCTTCGGCCTGCTTGACGGGGCGACACGGGCACACGGAGGGGAGGAAGCACGGGGCTGCGCACAGCCGGCCCCCGGCGGGTGGGGAGGGAGGCTGCCAGGAACCTGAACGCTGCGCCCGCCCGGCCAGCCGAGCGCCGCACTCACGCCCTGTCCTTGCAGGTGGAACGTGCTGGGACTGCAGGGCGCGCTGCTCTGCCACTTCATCGAGCCCGTGTACCTGCACAGCATCATCGTGGGCAGCCTGCACCACACCGGCCACCTCTCCCGCGTCATGAGCCACCGGACCGAGGACGTCGGACAGCTGCCCACCTCATATCGGCACAACCGGCCCCTCCTCAGCGGTAAGAAAACGCCGTCCTCATATACACACGTGACTAATGCCCTCCCATCAGCTGGCCCCATGCCTCCTAAGATTTTACCCATTTTGGCCACTGGCTTAAATATTTCAGATTTAGCGAGCAAAATGACAATAATACAAAACTTTAAAAGAAAGGAGGAAGGTTACCGTGCATTCCGAATGTAGGAACGGGCAGCACTTTGAGGTGGATGCAGAACAGGACGCAGCACACGACCACGTCCCAGCATCACAGTGACTGAGGGGACCATCACGCACAGGTCCAAGAGGACCACCTACCTGTCCCGCTCTGCTCCGCGGGAGGCGTCTCTGATGGGAGGGCCAGGTGGGTCGGAAGCAGTCACACGGAGGGTGGACAGTGCAGGCCCCCAGGCCGCCCGAGTGGTTGCAGTGGTTGCAGGACTCGGGGTCCCTGTGCCCTCCTTGCACAAGGCATCCGGGAAGCACATGTCAGAGGCAACAAGGTAATCCAGCAGGCACTGAGCCTGCCTCTACTCCTAGCTTCCCACGCTGCCTGCGTCCATAGCACCAGACCTTCAGAGCCTCAGTGCCCCTCTGCAAAACGGGGACGGCCAATCCCTAGGCCGCACGGCACACAGCCAACAGTAATGATCAAGAGTCATACGGCCAGGAAGCGCTCTGGAATCCATCACAGACTGTACACCGCGAAGGACCGAGTCCTAGATGGCGGCATTTTGGAGGGGAATGCCTATGGTGACCACTGGTCTCCCGGTCACAGACCCTTTCCTGGTTCCTGACATGAGCCTCACCAGAGGCCTGGAGGAAACAGCGTGAGCAGAGGGGGACTCCGTTGCTTGGGCAGGACGGTGCCCTGAAGGAACTGCCCGAAGCCGCCCCACAACCCCAGGCAGGTGTCTTGAGGAAGCAGGAAAGCTGTTCCCGCTTCAGGGGAAGGAGCAGGGCTGGCTGGCTTCAGTCTTGGGCCATATGACCTGAGAGAGAAATAGGAAAACAAAGGAGGTGTTCAGTGTTGTGGCTCAGACTTGGGCCTAAGATTTATTCGCAGGATTCTCAAATTGTTCTAAAATACAAAATCAGGGTGTTAGTAGTGCCCCATGGGGGTGGGAGTGAGAACACCTGAGCAAGTGTTGAAGAAGACACCTCCACGTGCGTTCCGACTCTGAGACTCACCGACTCTCTGCTCTGAGCAGAACCTACGAGCTCGGACACGGCGGAGGACCCTCCCCCGCTGGGCTGGCCAACCACCCCAGTCCCCGCTTTGTTACACCGCAGGCCTTCCTTCATATGTGAGGTCCTGCTCCCCAAATCCTAGACCCCGTGCTGAGAGCCACCCCTCTGCTGCTGCAGAAGGACACGTGGCACTCAGGTAGTGGGCCCGAAATCAAGCTGTGCCAGCCCGTGCCACCTGTCCTCACATCCCTGGGACCACGTTAGAGTCCCGGGGCTTCATGTGTGCAGTGAGGGGACTTAGAGTCAAAGTCAGCGCACCTCAGCGAGGCCCTTTGAGACAGGGTCGCAGAGTCTGTCCAGAAATGCCAAACAGCGCCATCTTTTAGGATCTCACTTGCGCCTCTGTCCCCAGGGCTGCTCCATCGTGGAAGGGGTCAGTCACTTGCCACCATCCCAGGGGCTGGGACAACAAGATCAGCAAGGCAGGATTTCGTCACCACCATCCTTGCTCAAAAGGCTGCCTTTGGATGCAGCCCGAAACCTGCCCAGCATTGCAGGGCCCCGGACCCGAACCACAACCAACTCTGGGCGATGGCGGGCCTGCCGGTGGTCGTGCTGGGGGGGCGAGCACCCAAGGGGCCCGCGGTGGGCAGTGCACATGGCGCAGTGAGGACACAGCACCCGAGTCTCTTGCTGAGAGCGACCACTCAGCCACTGGTCCTTCTCAGTGTCACAAAGATGGCGTCACACCCCCCGACGACGTCCGTGTTACAGATGCGGGAAGAGACTCCCCAACACTCACTTGCTGTGGTGCTCCATCGCTCGACGCGGGGCAAGGACCTGAACTCAGCTCGGCGACACAGCTAAGCTCTCTCAACACACGCACTGCACCCCATGGCCTGAAGCACCATTGAACAGATGTCCATGTTTTTAATCCCATAAAAGTTAATAATGCATACAAGACTAGCTGAAGAGGTGACGGTATCTAACTCGTGATGGACGGTGTAGGAGAGGCAAACCGACCCAGCGGGGCCAGCTCCCTGAGTGTCACAGGAGAGGCGCAAACACTCACCTCAAATTCAGTCTATAAACTTACACTTATTTTTTAAATAGTTGGTAATTTCAGGAATTCTGATAAAATATCACTTTGGCTCAGTTTTAAGCTCTTTCTTTCATTTTTCCTTTTTTTCCTCAAAATGGGAAAGAATACTTTTTTTAAGATTTTATTTACTTATTTGACACAGAGAGAGAGTGTGTGCACAGGCCAGGGGGCGGGGGGAGGGAGAGGGAGAAGCAGGCTTCCCGCTGAGCAGGGAGCCTGACCCGGGACTTGATCCCAGGACTCTGGGATCCTGACCTGAGCTGAAGGCAGACGCTTCACCACCTGAGCCGCCCAGGCGCCCCAAGAATACTTACTTCTTACGGCTGAAGAGCCAACACAGCTCTGGAGCGGACCCCGAAGTCCTAGAGCTACTCGTTTGGCTGTAAATCGAGTGCTCCCGACTCGGGCGTCCCACAAACGTCAGTGAGGTTCTCCAGTCTCTACATTAAACTGAAGAGAATTCGCATCTGTTATCACCTTTCCCATAAGGGGGCTGGTTTCCATCCAGCCTTTGGGTACACGTTACTGCCTGGCCATCCATTCTTGCAAAGCTTTTTTAAAATTTTACGTTCAAATGGGAATACATAAACACAGATTAAAAATGGGAATTTTGAGTTATAAGTGTAAAAGCAGTGAATTTTAAAAAAAAAAACTTAATTAGAGAAACTCAGAACACCTGAAATCATCGAGTGGCAAAGCACCTGAGACTGTCACATGAACCCCCAGCCCCCTGACACTCACCCCTACTTACAACCAGGACAATCTGACCAGACACTTCAGTCCACACGGAAAACACAGCTTTTGTTACTGCAGAGATGCAAATAAGCCTAAACCTTGGCGTCTCACCTGCAAGCTCTGAGCCACGATAACCACTCTGCTTTTGATGGATATTTAAAAACCAATCATGCAAATTTCGAAAGGAAATCATCAGGATTTTCTGCCACAAAGGACAGACGGAGAGATCCTGTCTAAGGATAGCAATGAAAAGCACACTCAAACAAGCACATGAAATCTGCTTGAAGATTCCCGCAAGGTCGGTTTGCAAAACTGCCGAGAAGATGAAGCCCACGCACTCGCAGGAGTCGTCCCATGGCTCAGCTGGGGCTCAATCAGCTCTGGGTTAATAAGAAGCAGCCAAGCTGAAACAGACAGCCTATCGACACGGTTGTAGGGTGCATGTTAATGTCCTCCAAAGATACCTTGAGCCCTTCTGCACAGACCAGCCTGCAGCTCCGGGCAGAACCTGACGACGCACACCCACCCCGCGGCTGCCGTGTGCCCAAACCCTTTGGCGCGTCACATCACTGGATGAGAGCAGCTCCCGTAAAGGAACTTGCCTTCGGCCTTTCTCGACATATCCGATAAGACGAGAAAATGGTGATGATGATAATGAATAAAAATCTACACTCTGAATATTCGTCTTTTTAGAAAAACATTAAGTGAAGTAGGAACTAACTTTGAGGCTGTTCTGCTTGGCGGACGGTCTGGTTTGTCTGCCCTTCCAATCTCAAGGTAAGTTTTTATTTTTCTTCATCAGGAAAAAGAGAAATCTGGGTGGGATACACGAGTTCTTTGTTCCTACTCACGGCGTATTTAATGGATCTGGTGTTTAACGTTGAACATTCTTAGTCCACACTGAAGATGAAACTTCACAGCCCATGGCAAGGTCCTGGCAACGAACACAAAATCTCAGAGATGGGCCCAGGGAATCAGATGTTAGAGCCATGAGTCGTCTCGGACCCTGGTTTATGTTCGCGAGATGAGAATCTCAGGATTGTGATAAGCAGAGCATCAGCTGACTTCCTCCCCAGCCCGCATCTTGCTGCAGGAGTAAAAATGGGTCCCTGGTGGGTCAGAGCCCCCTCAGACTCCATGTTCTCAAGCAGCTGAGTTCACTGAGCTGTCCGCCAACAGCAGTCCGGAAATCCCGCCCAGCACCACCTACTGGCTGCGCTCTAGACCCCTCTCCTCAGGGAGGGGTAGTGGCTGGGATGGAGGAGGTCGGCTGCCATGCATATCCACGTTTTTGTGAGTTCCAACCCCCAAGGTATTGTCACACTAAGCTGTAGAGTTCGATATGGAGAGCCAACCCTCTTTAATTCAGGAGAAATTTCTGAAGTTAATGTTCATTAACAGCATCTTGCAAAACAACCCAGTGGGGTAGTAGCAAACATTGTTTTTATGCAGGTGGTAACTAATATGCAATATTATTTTTATATTAAAATAAGCACTGGGGTGCCTGGGAGGCTCAGTTGGTGAAGTGTCTGCCTTCGACTCAGGTCACAATATCAGGGTTCTGGGATCGAACCCCACATTGGACTCCCTGCCCATCGGGGAGCCTGCTTCTCCCTCTCTTTCTGCCCCCACCCCCTGCTCATGTTCTCTCTCACTATCTCTCCTTCTCTCAAATAAATAAAGTCTTTTAAAAAAAATAAAAATAAAATAAGCACAGGTTTATTATGGAATAACCTATACATTTTTCATAAATCTTTAGGATAAAACACATGAGCTTAAAAATATATCTGAGCAGCTCCTTTGCCTTGGAGTTGTTTGAAGTAGAAATTTATCTCTTGTGCCCTTGAAGGAATTTATGGTAGAAAAAAATTGTTATAAATCTTGCTGGAATAATCTAAAGGCAATCCTAATATCTTTTCATGAAAATCAAAATGTTAGATTCAACAAAGAAATATTTAATAAGACATTTCCATAGATCAGCACTGATTTCCCTATGCAAATTAAATGGCACACAGCTTATGATAAATTTAAAATTATAGAAAAACCTTGTTTTAGTTTTCTGAGAAGTTCTTTCAAAAACACTTGTTGTATATTAGTTAAGTTACACTTAATTTCTACCATGATTTTAACAACAGTACCTGAACACCAACCTTAATTGTATGACTCTTGAAATCTTTACCATTTAGGGAAAATACTTCCATTGTCAACAATTCCATTTACCCAAACACCAAGACATTGGTCAATATAATCCATACGCTCATTTAATCATTCAGCAAATGTGTATTGATTGGTGACGATGTGCCAGGGACAGTTACGCACTGGGAATAGAGCAGTAAACAAAACAGTTGAAACCCCATAGCCCAGGGAGACGACATTGCAGTGGGGAAGGCAGACAGACAGACAAAATGAAAACACTCTGTAGAAAAATAAAGCGCAGAAGGGACTACAGTGACCTTCAACCCTCAGTCAGAGGGTCAGACCCCACCGTGGTGGCATCAGAGCAAGGTCCTACAGGAAGAGGGAATGATGTGGGGGCGGGGAGCAGGGGAGGAGCAGAGGGGCCAGGACTGGGGGGAGAGTGTCCCGGGGTTCGGGACAGAGGCAGGCTGCAGCCACTGCTCATGGATTAAGTTAGGACCAAGACTGAACCCTGCGTAAGCAGGCTCTTGAGGGTTCACGGAGCAGCCTGAAACTATCTCCGTTCCCAAATTCACACTAAGATGACCCTACTAAGAGCGGGATCAAAATAATGCTACAAAAAATATGGAAATACAGCACTGGCACACGGCAAGAACCCAGCGGGCGCAGGAGGGGACAAGACCGTTTTAACAAACCCAGCAGGCACACAGTGGAGAAAACCCGTGACGTCGGACATCACCGCCCCGGACAGACTTTAGTATAACCACGCTCGCCAGGAAAAAAGAGATTTTAAAAAACAAGAGGGAAAATGCAGGGGGAGAGACAGAAGACAAAAAAAAGAAAAAGAAAAAGAGCCAAATAGAAATTGCAGAGGAAAATGAAACAATTTGTGCAGCAGAGGATAGGGTTAGCAGCAAATCAAACACGGCTGAGGACGGGGCACGTGGGGGGGCTCCGTCGGTGGAGCGTCTGCCTTTGGCTCAGGTCACGATCTCAGGGTCCTGGGATCGAGCCCCACATGGGGCTCCCTGCTTGGTGGGGAGCCTGCCTCTCCCTCTGCCTCCCCCCCACCCCCAGCTTGTGTGCTCTCTGTCAAAGAAATAAATAAAATTTTAAAAAATTAAAAAAAAATTAAAAAATAAACACAGCTGAGGAGAGAATTAGTAAATTGGAACACCTCCTGAAGAAAACATCCAGAATGCAGCACATAAACAGGAAGAAGGTGTACTAGTTGGGGTTCTCCAGAGAACAGCAGCAATTGGGTATATTCAACTTGCTCACAGAAAGGAGATGTAGCCAAAGCAACGGGCTCCCACGTGTGCAGGGGCTGGCAAGTCTGGTGTCGGCAGGCAGGCCAGCAGGTGGGAAACAGCAGCAGGCGGAAAGGCCAGCCGGAGACGATGCTGCAGCCATGTCCAAGGACAGTCTGGAGGCGGAACTCCCTCCTCTCGAGGGAGCTGTGGTCTTCACTTCTGAGAACGTCAACTGATTGTGTGAGGCCCCTGCACATGGAGGGCCGTCTCTTTCCTCCACGTGCACTGATTGAAACGTCAGTCACACCCAAAAGCACCCTCACAGGGACATCTGGCTCATGTTTGATGAAGCCGCCGGGCACCACAGACCAACCAGGCTAATACATGAAAGGAACCATCCCAGAGGGAAAACACAAGGGGGTCAGAGACGAAGTAGGACAGTCTGATACACCCAAGATATAACCCGCTCCCAATGTGGGGAGAAGAAACAGAGCAGGAGCGGTGCGTAAAGACGTAACAGAGTTACTAGTTACTAGCTCTAAGAAGCACAGCGTGGCCCAAGAAGAAGCTTCTTAAACCCTCCTCCAGGTGGAAAACGGCTACCAGACAAAGCAAAACAAAAAGAGGAAAGAAAATCGTTAAAGCATCATGACATAAAGCAGCAGCTCCAGAGGGGAAGAATCAGACTCGCCGCTGATTCCCGGAAGATAAGAAACAACCAAGCAGTATCTCTAAGATGCCGACAGAAAACTCATCTTGACCTCAAATCCTAGACCCGATAAAAATACCCTTTAAAAATGAGGGCAAGGGGCGCCAGGGGGGGCTCAGTCGGTGGTGCATCTGACTCTCGATCTCGGCTCAGGTCGTGATCTCAGGGCATGGCATCGGGCCCTGTGTCGGGCTAGAGCCTGCTTGGGGTTTTCTCTCCCCCTGCCTCTGCCCCTCCCCCACCTGTGTGCATGCACACGTACTCTCTCTCTAAAATAATAAAAAGATAAATCTTTTTAAAAAATAAATAAAAAGCAAAAAGCTAAAATGAGGGCAAGACAACAGTCCAGAGAGACAGACACAGAGCTAATGCAGCTTCAGCAGACTCGCACCAAAGGAGATATTAATTGTGCTATTTGGGCATAAGGAAAATAACCCCAAATGGATAAAGCACAATAAAGTGTGATGGAAATAATCCACATTTTCTCCAGTATAAAACTTCACTTATTACTACAGTTTGGATACTACAGCAGTGAAAAATGCATCATATGAAGAAAACATGACCATATTCTGCCAAAGTTCTCTTGTCCCATGTCTTTCGAAGTAATGACCATCCTTACAGGGACCAGGAACTATGTCACTATCAGGTTATAAAATGAAATACCTTTTTTCCTGCCACAGAGGAAAATTCACACCTTTCATAGCTGTCCCATGAGTCCATGCATTTTAAACTGTGAGGACCACACACCACAGTCATTTATGGTCACAGGTAAGACCACGTTCCTATTGACTCCGGGAAGGAAGTCCCCGGAAATCAGTGGGGAAAACCCTCATCACAAGAGGAGGCTCCAGCCTCCCAGGCAGGCGCCACCAGAGCCTTCCCTCACGTGGCACGCACACACGCCCTCGACGCCGGCTTTCAGCCACAGCAGCCACCACCTCACCAACCGGTCAGACGAAGTGAGGGGGGAGCTGCATCAGCCCAGTTTTTCCTACACTGCGCGTCCCCGACTGGTAGGAACCCACAGAACCCACACAAGCATCTCACAGCAGAGCTAAGCCCGTCCTCACTCACCACCTCGACTCTACTGCAGTCCACACACTTGCCCTGAAACGTGCTCTATTAAGACAAGACAGTAGCTATAAAATTACTGTCAATTATAATGGAGTCCGTGCTAATGAAAATGAATAAAAGGACATTAATGCAGCCTTGTTAACTACTCCAAATCTGTAAGTTCACATTAAAATAGTCCTGGCTCTGCTTCTGTCAGAGGTGTGTGTGGTGTGTGTGTGCACGCATGTGTGTGAGGGACGGCACAAGGGGTGTCTGGCAGAGTAGAGCACACAACAGCAGCCTCGTCCATACCCACCTGCCGCTTTACGACTTGGTGTTGAATCGTCCATTTCACAACATTGAACGCAGTGCTGCCTTGAGATACGGACTTGCCTCACTTCCTATAAAAATCGTATTTCTGAATGTCCCGTGTACACTTAACTTGGAGAAAGTGAATTAAATTTTAAATATATTAGACCCACTAGCTAAAGAAACACTACAATGTCTCTCTCATATACTGCTTTTTAAAAAGAGGTGTGTAAGGGTTTTCTCAAAATAAGGCATCTCTTCATAGCTAAATAAGCCGTGATGAAACTCACTTTCACAGATGAATAGTGGATTCACTCCCATTGCTCCTAGTCACAGTAGTTGTACCAGTCGCGGTGGCGGCCGGACTCATGGTGACGGGAGCTGTACGAAGATGTGACAGTCTGGCACAGAAGCACTGCTGGTGGAAGAGGTCCTAATAGCTGTGGCGGCCGTGGCCGTGGCGGCCGTGGTGGCAGTGGCAGCAGTGGTGAAGGCGGTGGCAGCAGTGGTGAAGGCGGCGGCAGCGGTAGTCAGTAGGTGCGTGAACTGATCAAAGGCCGCGCTGGCAGTAAGTGCTGTGATGTTTAGCGAGACCTAGTTCAGGTTCACCATATTCACACAGTCGTGTGAATCACTCAGTCACTAAATCAAACGTCGGCCTTCATGAATTTGTCATCGTGACAGAGTAAATGTGTCAAAAGCCGCTGGAGGGAGACTTGCTTGGTCTCCCACATGTCTGTTCTGAGATACAACACGTGTCTAGAATGTTCCACAAAGGATGAACGACCGTGTGTGATGTGGTACACAGACAGAGGACTTGCACAGATGGTTCTGTGCAGTACCAGCGATGGTTCTCATGGGGAAGGTGTTTGGGGAGATGAGGCTGAATCAGGCTTCCTTCCAAGATGGCTGGGATAATCACTAAGGAAGAACGGCCGTGGACCTGGTCCTCACTTGGACGTGCCACCTTTCAGGGACACCTTTTCTCTCAACCTGTCCTGGGCTTTCTCAGCAAGTTTCCAAACCGAGACCCTCCCTGACAGAGGTCAACCACATCATCCCCCAAATGAAACCTCACTGGCCTTCCCTCCCCAGCCTCGGCCAAAAAGAGACATCCGCGTACGTGGCTGAGGCCACTGGGAACCCGTCTCCCGCAAACCGTGGTGCCAGAGGGTCAGAGCATGGGATTCAGAGACCAGCACCAAAATTTAAAATTAATGCTGGTGTAGGCTGACTAATGGCTGCCCCAAGACACGAAATCTTGATCTATAAAATCTGCAAATTACCACATTTGGAAAAAAGGTCACTATCGATGTGATTAAGGATGTTGAGATGAAGAGGGTGCCCTGAACTATGTCTGTGGGTCCCACATGCCACCACATGCGTCCGTGGAAGAGAGAGGCTGAGAGAGGGAAAGACAGACTGACACAGAGTGGGGGAGAAGCCATGTGAAAATGGGCAGAGGTGGAAGTGACGCATTTCCAACACCCAGGGCCACCAAAAGCAGGAGGACCAAGGAGGGCGCACAGCCCTGCCGACATCTGCTGGCCCCCAGAACGAGGAGGGGGTCCGTTCTATGATTTTCTGTCAGCCAGTGAATTTGTCAGCACAGGACTGCAGCATCCCCGGGAGACTAACACTGGGCTGCCGTGTTACAGTACAACACGAGGACAGGTGGGAACCACACTGAGAAAGGCAACGCTGTGCCTCCGCCAGCCCACAGCGGAGGCCAACGGCCCCAGGAGCCACACTGGCCGGTGGTACTTTGACGCGTTCCGTTTTTGGATGTCAAGGGGCAGGTATGCAGACTCTTTGGCTCAGGTGCACTGGGTGAAAAATAGGAAGAGTCCAAGGTCCGTGCACACAAAGAGACCCTGTGACCTTGAACAAAGGTCACTGGTACATAGGGCTGAGCTTTCCGAGTGTTTGTTTTTTAAGAGGACCTTCTTCTCTTCCTGGAGCATAGCGGACACGGGCTCATGCTTTCAGCGTTCAGAACGTAAAGCTCTTGCCTACGTCGTGACTAGGACGGGGGCCGACTTTGTGTTTGCCTCTTCCTCTGGATGGAGATTTCTGACGCGCCCCAGGAGGCGTCCCCTGCTATGGACTTGGAGACAGAAGGTAACGCTGCATTTTCTGAGTGCCTGGATCTGCAGAATGTGCCAATGTGTTAGCATCTCAAGGATGACGGTGAAAGCAGGTGGTAGCAGGTGATGCCTAGGACTGTTACAGTACATTATGCACTTGAACCTGAACTTGAGACTTGGTTTTTATCTTCAGTCATTCGACATCTGCTTCCAGAGGGCCGATCCCGGGAGTCTCTTACTTTGACAATGTGCAGCCAATGGGAGGACAAATGAATGCAGGCCAGCATCTCCTTGCTGGGAGCGGGAGGCACGTCTCCCCACAATGCAGGACGTCTGGCAGCCGCACTCGGAAGCACGTCGGCCTCAGCCCAGAGGGGGTTGGCCGCACCAGCTCCTCATCCGGCCGCCAGTCCCTGCTTGGCTCCTGCAAAGCTGATTTCGAATTATGAAACCAGGACATGATGAATGAGATCCCTCAGATACGTGCGCGACGCTCCTTAGAAACAAGTGTTTCCCTTGGGCCAAAATGAGTGAGTAAAAGACAGACAGACCTGGAAGGAACCTAATGAAGTGTCCTCACACGCCCACTGAAGGCCCACCTGTGAGTGTGGTGCGGAACAGAGAGAGAGCACGAGCGCCATCCCGAACCGCGGGGAAACAGAACACAAGCAGCTGGAGCAGCACCTCCTGGCCATGGCCTCCCATCCGCCCACCTCACCCTCCTGGCCTGCTCACCCCTCCCTCCAAGGACAGACATCGTGACCAGCCCGTGACTGTGTGAATCACAGATGAGCTCCTCTTCTGCCTGCACTCCGTCTGGCCTGCAGGTTTGGACCGATGGGGACGGTCTATGAGATAACCATCTCTCCTTGCTCGCGGACCAATTTGCCCGGTCGAGTCAGCGTCCCTGGGTGTGCATACGACGGTCACTCGTTACGGTGCCGCCTGCGTGTACTACGGGCACAAAGATGTCACAGACACGAGCGTGAGGCCTCTCTAGGGTAGATTCAGGGACAGGAGCCGAGAGACAGAGCGAGGAGGGAGGGAAAGGGAAAACTGTCGTTCCTGCAGGTTGCTTTGGGAACATTTCTCCCAAGCAAAAGAACCCTTAAACCTGGAGCCCCAAGGACAAACGAGAATCCCGCAGACATATACACTCAACTGCACATACGTGACACACAGAAGGGACTCTGACCCCGATGTGTGGGCTGCTTCGTCCACTCCCATGACAGCGGGAGGTCAGCAAGCATCCCGCTTAGTGAACCTGGGAAAGGTCCGTGCCATCTCAGCGGGGCACTGTGATCCCCACGACGTGGGGGACCTGCACAAGCCAGACTTGGCCTTCACCCCTTCCCCTGACAAAGGCAGGCCTCCCACCAGACGCTGTCACTACCAAGAGCACAGGAAGGAACAGAACCGGCGGGTGAAACAGCAAACTGGGAGCAAACGCAGGACTGGGGCTGCTTCTGATTCCTGAGTCAACGCGGGTCTCGTCCCACGTTTTCCACTGGCCACAGAGGCTCGGTGACGTGGAAGATCGTTGCTGGACCTGAAATCTCATTTCACAGCGCACATGGCCGTTGAGAGGGCCATTACAGTCGGAACCTGACGGTTTTCGTGCTGTGATTTACGGAGTCGTGATTTCTAGCATAAACCACTTCCCTTCCCCACACACGTCTCTGCTCCAGCGCACACACCAACCAACTGGGACCCGAGCTAGAGAAGGTGGGTCAGGGGCTGGGGAGGCAGCAGCTGCCCGTCCACAGTTGCATGGCTGTGTGGCTGTCCGCCAGCCAGTGCCTTTCCTCTCTGCCTACGTCCGTGTGCGGAGCTGGAGGACCCGCGTGTGGACGCCCTGCTAGGGCCACGGCCGAGCCTCTCGAAGCAGGTGTCTGTGTGACGAGAGCCGGCAACAAAGCAGGGCACTTTCCACAGCAGGGACGACAGGCAGGGAGCCAGGGAGGTGTGACGTCGACACCCATGCATCCTCGGAGACTCTTCCCCATGTCCAGAGCTGTGGAGCACCGGATTGTATAGTCTCCCTCCCCTGTCCTGAGGAGGGAGGGAGCAGCGGAGGGAGGGGCAGGAGGGGGAGGGCGGGAGGGAGGAGGGCGGGAGGGCCTGGCTGCATGCGGCTCTGGAGCAGGCCTGCCTCTCTTTGTGGCTGGTCACTCCTGACCTTGGCCACTGCCTCCCTCCGCCCAGCAGGGCCACCTTGCGGCCAACGTGCCAGACTGTCCCCCTGTCCAGCTCTCCGCGTGGGCAGCTGCCGCAGGGAATGGCTTCAAGGAACGGGCACGAGCTGACCTGCTGGAATTAGCCTGGAACTCCCGGCACTGCCCATCGTGACCAGGAGAAGGTCGCCGGGTGATCCTTGTCGGGAGTCAGGCTGATGCAGCAGCAGGTGGCAGACCCAAGCCCCTGGATGGTGGGGACGCTGGGCGCTGTGGGAGGACCGGGATTTGTAGCTTTGCCAGTGGGAGTTGACGGGACAGCTGCCCTCAGGAGGGCCTGGGGTGCTGGGCTGCCCCTGGACACAGGGGTCACACCCTCACATCTGCTGCAGACCCGAGCTGCGTCCTTTGTGACACCACAGCGTCTCAACTCCGCGGTGACCCCCGCAGCCAGCGGTGGCATGAGCACAATGCACTAAAGCCCCACCCCACCCCACCCAGACACAGGGGCCGCTGGTGAGGACCCTCGGCACCCTCCCGCCAGGGCGCATGGGGGAGTCCCCGTGGGGAGGAGGAGCAGGCAGTGTGCGCCTGGAGGAGGGGCGCTCCAGTCGTGCTGGCTCCGGGAAGGGGTGGTGAGGAGGGGCAGTGGTGCTGGGAGAGATCCGGGGCTGGGAACTGAATATCCCACAACACCCAGGTGAACTGCAAGAGCTGGGGTCCCTCCTCTGCCCAGCTGGTGTGCTGGGCTGCACTCCATGCTGCTGTGCGCAGAGCTGCACCAGGAAGTCTGGGGCTCGACAGCATGTAGGGGCCTTTCCTCCCCCCCAACACGCCTCACATTCCTTCCCTGAGGTCACCTTGGGGTGGCGGGCGGAGCAGCGGCTGCAGGACGGCACAGTGGAAAGCCAGTGAGGGCCCCCCAGCAGACCCTGGGATCACGGGCCCTGACCCTGCCGCAGAGCAGGGACGCCGAGTGCCCACTTCTCTCATCTGCGCTAGGAACCTGGGACCACCGGGGCTGTGTCGTCAACGGAAACTAATGCACGAGCTGACAAGCAGGGACTGTGGCTGACAGGCTGCACTGAGTATTTTAGAGGCCTCGTGCACGGGACCAGCCTCGCGGCAGTGCCCGGTGTCCAGTGCAGTCCCAGGGACCACACTTAGAAAGACCGCCATCAACTTAAAGCTCCGTTGTCGTCCTGAAATCCTCAGTAACTACTGAACACGGGGCCTCATGTTTTAATTTCAGAACGGGCCTCAAAAATTCAGTAGCCGCTGCTGTTTCCGGATCACATCGCCTGATTCATTCGTCTAGGCTCTTAGCTCTCTCTTGTTTGCATTAGCTTTTTAAATCCCGTTAACCAAAATTATAAGCCTCAGGGCCTGTCTGGTACCATGAGCAACTTCCAAGTTAAAATTCACAAGTTCCACGTGAAAACGGGCAGTAGGTCATGAGCACCTCCCAGCAGTGCAAACCCAGGCTTGATCTCCCCCTAGCCAGTCTTCTCCCCCTGGGGAATCCTGACGCCTGGCTGTTGCGGTTTCTCTCTTGACAGGAGTGAGCCACGCCGAGGCGCGCCAGCCGGGGAAGTCTCCACACTTCAGCGTGAACTGGGTGATGGGCAACGCGGACGTGGAGATTATTGACGGCACCACTGGGAAGAGGAGCTGCGGGGGCTCATCGCGGCTCTGCAAGCACGTGTTCTCGGCCCGGTGGGCGAGGCTTTACGGAAAGGTACGGCTCTGCTCTGGGGGAGGCCGGCCCAGCTGCGCTCAGCTCCCCATGGACACAGGAAGGGGCCCCCAGAAAGCCAACACTGGTCTGAGCAAGGGTGACACACGGCACAAAAACACGTCCACTCTGTTTCCTTCTCCCCGGCCCCTGCAGACTTGTGACGCAGCCACTCCACCCAGGCCCCTGGCCAGCAGCCGAGGACTCTGAGCCGTGGCCCTAGAAGGCTCGCAAACTACCTGCACATAGGGCATCGTAAGGAAAGTTCAGAGAACGCTCCTGTGGTTGGTATTACTCCCAGCTGAGATACAAGGAAAGGGAGTGCCTTCCCCCGAATGACACAAGGAGCAAGGGCCAGGCAGAAGGTCTGAGCTCTTCTCCTGATCCCAAAGGCTGCGCATTTCTACTACAGTTCTGAGCTTCCTCCCCGATAAACAGGGATGGTAACTCCGTTTCCAGATTTTAACTTGAGATATAGATTTCCACATGTTTCCAAAGCATAACAGACTGCGGCAGAACCAAACAAACAAAAACACAGGCATCAGGAAAACATAAACACCTAAAAGCCCCTATGTGCTCGCTGCTCCCGTTGTCTTTATCCGGCAACAACTCCAAACAGGAATGGGAGTGTTGGGGCACATGTGTCAACCAGTAGAACAGGACAGACACACAGACCCTTAAGATAAACAGTTCCTTCAACTCAGAGACCTGGACGTTGTGCGTGTCACCCTTTAAGTGCCACAACTTCTGAGGCTGCCACGGGCGCCGACGGGACCTGGGTCTGTCCTGTGCCCCTGGCCTCAGCTGCCTCCCTGCCCACTCAGGGCACCGTCCACGCTTCCCTCGTCTGCACACTGTCAGAGAACACACTGACTCTGTCTTCCTAGACAAAAGGGCCCGCTGCACCTGCTCAGGATGGGGCGGTCAGCACGTGGGCAGACTGGTCCCCAGACTCCCTGCAGAGCCCAGTGGGGGTTCGGGCCTCCCGCCCCTGCTCACCGCACCCCAGGCCTCTCCACGGTGCGATCTCTGCCTACACTGGCCACAGGGCCTTGCCTGGTACTGGCCCAGAAACCCGATGGAGGAGACGGCCAGTTCCACTGGGTTCCTGACTGGTGGGCAGGAGAGCTCTAACTCGCCCATCTCCCACCTGCACGATGCTGCTTGAGTGCCCACGAACGTCCCCGCCACCCCCTAACCCCACCCCAACATCAGCCCCGGACCCTCCCCCAAAAGGGAAAACACACACAGTGTATCTGTTTAATAGCAGGCAGTCGTACGTGTTCTGTTTGCTGCGCACTCTCACGTCTCGCCAAGCAGCCCTGGTACGTCCACGGCGTCTCAGAGCTGCCACGTAGGGCGTGCTGACCGGTGCAGTCACCCCTTCACTGGGTAGGACTGACACATAACCGACACTGGACAGACTCAGGGCAGAGGACGTGACGTTCTGACGCATGCACACTGTGAAGTGTGACCACCACCAAGCTAGTCGCGCACCCATCAGCGCAGTCGCTGTGCGTGGTGAGAACGCTTAATCAAAGAAGCTCCTTCTGGGCAAATTTCACGCATGTTACTCTCTGCCACATCGCTTTTCCGTTTCACGGCAAGAGCAAAGGGAAGGCGGCCAGGAGCCGATGTTTCTCGCGGATGCCCCGGCATTTCTGTCCGTCCGGCTTACTTGTCTTGTTCCTGCCCCACAGCTGAGCACGCGGATCCCGAGCCACGGAGACACGCCGTCCATGTACTGTGAGGCCAAGCGGGGGGCGTGCACCTACCAGTCTGTCAAACAGCAGCTGTTCAAGGCGTTCCAGAAGGCCGGGCTGGGCACCTGGGTGAGGAAGCCACCTGAGCAAGACCAGTTTCTACTGACTCTCTGAGCCACCGGACTCCCGCGCTCCCGGAGCAGAGCAAGCACCCGGACAGGGCAGGGCGTGCGTGCGTGTGCGTGGGGCGGCAGGCAGTGCTCCTGGCTCCCCACGCTCATTTCCCTCTCGTGTTCCAGAAGCTCGCGCGTGGTCAGTGTTCCGTGGGCAAGTGGACTCAAGGTAGGAGCTGCTTCTCGGGCGGCTGCTCCCACGTTGTCAGAACCCAGACGCCCCCAGTCCTGAAGGCACAGGTGCGGCCGAACGTCTCCTCCCGGTGTGTGCGAGGGACAGTCTCCGTTCAGGCTGAAGGGTCTTAGGTGCAGCCCTGCCACGCGGTGCCTCGGCACCGTTCCCACGCCCCCGACCCCCCGGCCACACGCCTCCAGCACTGCGTCTGGTTCTCACTAGCACAAGCTGGCACGGTACTTCAGGATAAGCCACAATGAAGAGAAAAGCCATGGGCTCCTCCCCAAAGAAGCCACAGGACGCTCTACCACCCTCATCACTCACTCCAGTTTTTACCCCACCTCCGTCGAAGCGGATTTGAGATGCACAAACTGAAGAGCCCCTAAACTAGGACCAGAGAAATGAAGGCCTTCTTGCAGCAAGCCGGTGAGCTGAGACGTAGGACACGCGGGACCCGGGCCCAGGACTGAGTGCCACAGACCGCAGCACCCATCCCAGGCCCAGCACAGGCTCCGCGGCAGGTGCCGACGGCCGCTGACCACGTGTGCGGCAGCCGTGTGCGGGTTAGTGACTACCCACAGCCTCCTCACCAGGTAACAAGGAAACCAAGTCCCAGACCACGCTCTTTAAGTTGCGTCAGAGAAGAAGCACAAAGAACACTCACAACAACCTTTCCTTGGGGCTGGAGGAGCTACCAGCTCTCCATCACTTTAGGTTCCCGATCACCATCTTGCATGATGGAAACAAACCACTTACAGCAGCTACTGAGATGCAAGAGGCAGGGTTCTGTCCCCTTGAGGACAGGCGTCAGACACCCAGACCATTTGGGATGTGGCCCCTGGCACCCTTTCTCAGAGCAGGGTGGGGCCGCGTGGCTGTGCAGGCAGGAGGCAGGCATCCTCTCACACTCCTTCAGTCCATCCAGGTACCCTGAACTGTCCATTTCGACGACCAAGAACTCATCTCTAACATCCATCATCCTACTGACAGGCCTCTAATTTCTCCCGCAAAAGACCCACATCTGAAACGCACTATGCCACACAGCCAAGCCTCGGAGTAGCCCGCTCCGGCTTCTGGTGAGACGTGCAGCCGGCCCGCCACAGGGGCACACCCTGACGAGAACACAGGCCTGCCACTCACCCCAAGACGCGGGAGCGTAACGCCGTGCCGCACATCTCCAAGTCGAGACTGCGGATATGATAAGGGGGCAGAAAGGAGACAACACGAGGTTTAGATATCTGTTGTGGGACAAGAAGTAGAGGTGTTACTATGGAAACCAACTCTTCCCAGGACTTCATATAGGGTCAGATTTCTCACTCATGTTCTCTTAGGAAAGAAAATGGGCACAGAGCACATAATTTCTTCAAGATAAACTTTTAAAAGACATGAAAATGTTTTTGCAAACAAATGATGCACACTAATCTTTCCTAACACTTGAAGAAATACGATGAAATGTTAATTCGGGATGAACGCTGTAACCAAACAGCGGTTTACGTTAGTTTCTGGTAGTCTGACACGTCACCAGGACGAAACTTGGACAGAACTGATGACTTGGACTCTGACTCGCCCTTCTCGGACAGTATGGACGCGCGGCCGTTCCCGCTAGAACCTCGAGCTGCTCCCGCTCTGAGCCCTCGCTTCTATCCCTGCGCTCCAAATGATGCCCCTTCCAGAGCGAGGAGACGGCATTAGCAGCGGCCGCCCTGGGACCGAGTCGGATGGGCCACCCACACACCGCACCACGGGCCACCGGACGGCGGGACCCCAGGGACTTGGACACACCCACTACCCGATATCGGACATGCCCACGACACCTTGACTGCAGATACTTGGTCACCATTCATCTCGTCTGAGGCACTGGCCCTCCAGAAACACCTACACTCCACCAAAACATCTACTTCTGGAGAAAACCACACCGATCAGCACCAGGGTAGGGCCTCGTTGTTAGGTCGGCCGGGACATCCCGGAAGGAGAGATGAAGGCTCGGTGCAGGAGCTTCGTCGCGAGGCGTTTCCAAGGCAGCAGGAAGCACGTTTGAGAGGCTGAGCTTGGCCAGGAGCTGCCTGACCAGGAGCAGGGATGGAGAGGCACAAGGGGCCGCGTCACCAACCAGCCGGAGGCCAGCCCACAGGGCTCTGATGTGGCACCTGCTGTGGCTGGAGGGACAGGTGGCGCCAGCCCAGAGACGAGGTTGCCGGGACGCCTGAGGATCTCACTCTGTGCTTCAAAGCCCAAAAGAACACCAAACACTGCTGGAGGCCAGGCCAAGCCTGCATTTGCAGGGGGGTCAGAGTCCTGAGAGGAGCCCACAGACACCTCACCCCTGTTCCAAAGGAGAGCAAAGCTCGGGCATGGGACCTTGGGGCCACCTCCTGACGCCCCGAGGCCACAAAGGCAAGACCCACAGAGCAGCAGCAGGGGCCTGCCGGCATCTAGGCTGTCCTAACCACCGCACTGCCCATCTGAACGTGCGGCACACCTGGTGGCTCAGAGTCCTTTGTTTTCCCACGTCATGTGCCGTGTCTGCACGTCTACCCAGCCCTGCTTCTCAAGTCCAGACAGGTCGACTGCATCGGTATCTGCCTCGAAGCACACACCGCTTTCCCAGCCAGGGGATCAGCCGCGGAAGGCTTTCCGCCTGGCTCTGGCCACAAGGTCCGCGTCCGCGAGCCTTTCCACGGCGCACAGCCCGAAGGGGGAGGTCACGGGTCATGGAACTCCGCCTGCCCATTCCTAGCACGCGGTTTCACTGCAAGGGGCTGGATCGAGGGTTTCTTTGGTTTCGGTTTCTGCCAAGGAAAGGATGTGCAGGTCTCTAACTATTGTTCTGCTTATACCTGTGGGTCTCTCAAGTCTGTATATACCTACACGTCACTACTGATTCCGTGAGTCTTGCTGTTCTTCAGAAACGTCCAGTTGAGTTTTTCCCTCATAATTTCTCATATAATTTCCTTTTCACAGGAAGCTGTTCTTATCAATAAAGTTAATGGTTGTTTTGCGGGGTTTTTTGGTATAGTGTTTACCAGGTCTGGAGAGCCATAAACAGTAAATACACGGTATATCGATGCCAGAATAGTTAGGGTATTTTGATGAAATGCTATTTTTAGATTATAAATTTCAAGATGTGTCTATAGTACCTTGTTTTAAAAATTTAAAAAGACATTTGAAACTTAGACATTTTTAATTTAGGGAAACTTCTACAACCATTTTTTAAGAAGCCATTCTAATGAAATCATCTAATTGGCCCAAAACACAATAAATATTCCTTCCTAATAAAGACCAAAGGGAAGTCAGGACTACCGCCTCTGTTGACAGAAGTATCAGCTAACACTCAGCAAACCAGCGTCCCTTTGCTGGCTCGTCCACCACCTTCCCTGTGGGGTTTGCAGAGCTGTAACCCAACCAGGGTCAGGAAGGTCCACTGTCCGACACACTTGGAAAGCCTGTCCCAGCTTCAAGGTCTTGAGGAGCTCATGGACAGAGTGAAAGACTTAAAGCTCTATGTTTCAGGAATGGCAGTACCACCATCCGACGGCACTTAGCAGGGACAGACCTGCCTGTCTGGGGTCCCGCCGGGGTTCTATGGCCTCCCAGGCACAGGACCTCCTGTGTCTAGCGAGGCCCCAGCAGGGGGCATGCGCGCCGCTGTCCGTGGTTCTGCCCAAAGCGCTGTGCTGGCAACGCGGGGACCTTGCTGGCTCCTGTCAAACGTCTCCCACAAATTCTGAATCAGAGAAAGGATTGGGGGGGGATGAAGAAGGAGAGACAGATGCAAAACCTGCAGGTTACTGGGGAGGTGGCCTGGAGCAGAGGAGCACCTCTCAGTTCTGGGGAACCAGAAGATACGCGACCCATCACCACCATTGCTCACCCCCTCCCAATAGGGCTGCCTCTGGGTTTCTCCCTCATCTTCCTCTCTCTCCCCTTCCTCTTCCCTGTTTGAGTGCCTGTTCCTCCCTACCCTACACTTGTGATTCCCCGGTGCAGCTGAGAATCGGTCTCAGGCCTGTGTAACCCTGAGCTCTGCCGCACTGCCCTCCTGCATTCTTGTGACTTCTGGTCCAGGGGAACTTACTGGAGTCCTTTGTTGGACTCCTGGAACATGTCCATTAGTCTGAGCTCCCACAAAAGGGACACTGATGGCCAGGTCCCCAGAAAGTTAGAACAACCAACAGCACTCCCGCAGGGGGCTGCAGACAGTGTCAGCCCCCAGAGAAAGAAATACCTTATTTCCCAGCTCATCGTTACAAAATCAGACTTGCAGAGATGATAAAGGTACAAGGATCAGGATTCCACGGCCTCGCTTCATGCCGGCGCTGGGTTTCTACCACTCTGCAGTATACGCATCAATGAAAACAAACAAAAACACACTTTTCCAGCAGTGCCCAGTTAGTTTTCAGCTAATTTTCAGCATTTTTTTAAGCAAATGAACTTAATATATAGTAATTCTTAAGCAAAGGTATGTACATAAAAAGCATGAATGAATGGCAATATTGGATGTACATTTGTAATATTTGTAAAAAAAAATCCAAAACCTTTAAGTATTAATTTACATGTTAATTTGCCTCTAAGTTCTGTAAATCGCACTTCAGTGATATCTGATAAGTGAATGTTTCTGTTAAGTGAATAAAAACATGGAGTAAAATTGTGCTTCCCTGACTTGTTGGTTGTCTTTCACCAAGCAGAGCCCGGCAGCGGGGCGGGGGGGGGGGATCTCCGAATGCCGCGTGTGGGTGTAGGGAGCGTTCCCGTCCGCTGCAAAGAAATGGCAGGTCCACTGTGAAACCTTCCTCCTCCTCCGACTCCGTGTGTCAGCGGCCTCAGCGGGGTGAACAGCTACCCTTGCGGCTCTCACATCAACCAACAACCTGACTGTCGAGGGTGGGGACAACCGTCAGCCCCTGCCTCTGGGGCACTAGCGAACTCCATGCACTCGGAGGGTCACGGTGCTTTGAAAGGTTAATGCACTGCAGATATTGGAGATGTTCTGGGTCACCTGCCCACACTTGCCCTAGCATGTATGTAGGCATGGCTGACACTTTCCTCCTGGGCTTCTAAGCTGGATGGGTACGGACCTAAACATCATTCAGGCTGTTTATGCCTCGGCCCTACAGGCCTGCGTGGGCTCAACATTGCAGGGTCCGTGTGAGCATTCCGACCCCTTCCGGAGGCTGCCCATTCCACCTGCCCCTCCAGGCATGGAGCAGAACTACCAGGAGGCTGGACAGAGGGCCCGCAGGCTACGGTCTGAGTGACCACAGATGACACTGCTTGTTTGAAAGTGTTCCTCTCATCCACCAGGGCCTGAAATTCTACCATACCTGCCCTTGGGCTGGGGGGCTGCGGCGGGAGGTGCTTCTTATATCCTGTTCAGTCTGCCCTCACTTCCCACGAACCACAGGGAGGCTCCAATCCAGGGAGGGCACAGCAGACCTCAGGTCCGAGATCTCCCAGGGCTGTCCCGACACATTCCTCACCCTTGGGTCAGGGCTGGGGAGTCTACATTAAGTTACCCCCAACAGAGACGAGAGTTGGGGCCACAGTCACCAGGAAGGAGGTCACCACTGGTGCCTCCCAGTGGGCTGCACACCCCGCCACAGAGCAGGCCTGAACATAAGGAAGGTTCAAGACAAGTCACGAACGCATCACTGAGTAAGGTGTCCCACATGTTCTGAGTTTGCGAGTCTGGGTGTCTGGTGGCAGACACAGCTGAGGCACAGGGCAGGGCGCCATCATCCAAGAAAGAGTGGACCTCGAAGCCAGTGGCCACTGCATGCGGGTGTCCCCACCTGACAGAAGACGTGCTTCTGGAACCAAGCAGGGCAGGGGTGGGCCCACTCCCACAGTCCCGTTAGACTCTCAGAGATTTGTGCTTCTCAACCTGCAGCTCAGGGGGACGCCCACGGGGGGACGCGGGTCTCACAGCGGCTGTGGCTGCCAGGTCTGCCCACGGGCCAGCAGGAAACGGAGCGATTGCACTGGTGAGGGAAAGGACCCTGACCATCACGAGGGCTGTGGCGGGCACAGGACAGATTATCTGTGGCTCTGGGGGTCCACTGGGCCTCTCTTGGTGAAAGCATGACTTGTGCGACCATAATGGACACACACAGCAACCGTAGCTTCATAAGAGCACGGGGAGTAGGGGCTCAGACCCCACAGGGATGAGCTCCAGATCACTCCCCCAGGCGAGTCCTCCTGGTATCCGCAGTGGGTCCCCATTTGTGGGCACCAACAGCGCAGGCAGAGCTGGCCAAGGCGGAGGGAGGCTGGAGTGATGGGGGCAGAGAGAAGCCGTGAGAACCCGCCATCGCTGCCAGCAGGAGCCGCAGGGCACAGTCCCCTTAGGACCCTAGAAGCTGTGCCCAGCGCGATCCATGAGAAGCCGTGCCTATGCAGGGGGAATTTATGTGAGGGCCGGCGGCTGGGCCTGGCGGTGGGACTGTCTGGGGCGCCTTCCGGAGGGCGCCTCCCAGTGGGCTGCACACCCCGCCACAGACGAAAGAGGTGGCGGGAATTCGTGACACCAAGGAGCCCCCAGCTGTGGGATACGGGAAAACTCTGAAGGGGCCACACTTCCCAAATGGGTGTGTGGAAGCAGGAGCCAAAGAATAAAGCCCATCATTGTCAACGAGACCACACTTCGGCTCCCGGACAGGCCAACCTCCCACCACCTTTGTGTGACTGGAATCTGCTGTTTGCATCTCCTTCTCCTCACGAAGATCCAAACAGTCCCTTGTTTCTGGCTTGAGTCTCTATTTCAAGGAGAGCAGCCTGGCTCCTCGTCCATGAATTTCCTACAGCTCTTGCCCCACCAGCCACGAAGCCGCTTCACAGAAATGCCAAAGACTGGAGTCTGGGAATTCCTGCTCCTCATGAAGGACCGTGCTTGCATTTCAAAGAGAAAAGTCCTAGGCACACCAAGAGCTCACTAGAAGAACAAGGCTGCGTTGTGGGGGGCAGGCCTCTTGTAAGCTCCTCGCCGCCATGCCACCCACGAAGGGAGGAGAACTCCCAGGTGAGACCCGGGTCTGTGCCCTGTCCTGCTCTGGGTCCCGTGCAGATCCCCGCCAGCCCCGGACGTGGGACGGAGCTGGCTTTCTCCCAGGGAGTGGGGGCTGTTGTCACACAGACCCACCCTCACTGCAGCCCCGGGCAGGTGACCTTAATGCCTGCGAGCCCCAACCCTTCATTTGCTAGTAACAGACTGACCAAGCCTAAATGGAGGGGCTGCTGGGAGGACTGAAGGGGGAGGAAAGGGGAAGTTAGTATCAGAGTCAGTATCACAGGCAGGCTAGCGTGGCTCCCTTTTGTCATTCGACCTGGAGTCGCCCTCTTCCCAACACCACTGGGGTTCCGCTGGGCACTGAGAGAGGCAGTCAAGGAGCCACTGCAGGGACCCCCGACTTCCCAAGTTCTATAATAAATAGTATGTCTTGAGCCTTGCTATGGACAAGTCACCATGCTCGGTCCTGAGAGATAATAAAAAATATGTGGATCTCTGGTCCCAAGGAGGTGACAGATTCGT
Organism: Ursus americanus; assembly: GCF_024610735.1. Classification (NCBI taxonomy): domain Eukaryota; kingdom Metazoa; phylum Chordata; class Mammalia; order Carnivora; family Ursidae; genus Ursus; species Ursus americanus. The sequence continues at coordinate 35,848,784 of NC_142157.1, forward strand.
TGGTGAAACAGAACATCATAAAGTTCCAAGTTACAGTAACGCCAAAGCCGAAGATTCCGTCAGCACAGAACTCATCCTGAGCAGCAGTCCCGCACCTGCTGAGTAAGCCCACACCAGCGGCTGTGCCTCTCCTGCCCGGCAGGCGGTACGGCGGAGGCCCTTTTCCACTTTCTGAGGAATGCAAAACTACCCCCTTCGCTGCCATCAGAGAATTTTTAGTGAGCTCTGGAGTAGAGAGCTGTGCCAGGAGGACGATAAAATAGAGGCTTCCTACCGGCCTGGACCCCATAATGTTCAACAGTCAAGGCTGCAGGCCTCAGTAGGAAATACAGCATTTCTCATGACTCACAGCAGTTAAATCCAAAGCGAGTGCTGTAGGAATCCCCAGTGAACGCCTTCTGGGTGCTTCCAGAGATGCAGGAAACAAGAAGTCCCGGCGCATGCAAGGAACTCAAGACCTGTGTTACAGCAAATGCAGTCTCTCCCTTCGAGAAATCCAGTCCCATCAGGAAAACAAAGCAGCTGCTCTGCTCTCCCTTTCTCCCAGTTCTGGATCTATAGTTCATCATCCTTAACTTCTAGCCCCCAAACTCAAAACCTCAGGGTTCAGTGCAAGCACCACGCGTAACAGTCGTACAGCCGTCCTGTGTCCCTTCCAGACCCTGATCACCCAGAAGGAAACGCTGTGCCGTCAGCCGTCGCCCCGCCGCCAGCCCCTGTCGGCTCCTGGACGACCTCGCATGTCTACTCATGACTACCGCAGACCCCCACCCCATGTAGATGTAGTCACACACTGCGTGGCCCTCTGTGCCTGCCCACGCTCACTTAGCATAGCGTTGTCAAGGTTCACCCACGTCGTAGGACGTAACAGGATTTCATTTCTTGGTTCTCAGTACGGCTCCACTGGATGGACGGGACACATTTTGTTATCCATCCACTAGTTGATGGATACTCAGGTTGTCTCCACTTTGTTACAATTATGAATTATGCAGCCATAAACATTCGTGTACAGGTGTTTCTCCGGGAAGAGTTTTTAAATTCTCTTGGGTATATACTTAGCAGTGGAATTGCTAGGTCAGCCAACAATCCCATATTTAACATTTTGAAGAACTGTAAACCGTTTTCCAGAGTGGCTGCATCTCTTTACACTCCCACCAGCAAAGCGTGAGCAACCCAATTTCCTCTACACCCTCACCAGGACGGCAGTCCTTTCAACAAGACAACAGCTGTCTGTCTTTGCTATGACGGCCACCTAGTGCGTGTCAGGTGTGATCCCACTGCGGGTCGAGCTGCATTTCCCTAATCACTAATGATGGTGAGCTTTTCATATGCTCATTGGTCATGAGTATGTCTCCTTTTGAAAACTATCAGATCCATTGCCCACTTTGAATTTGGGTAATTTGCCTTTTTATTGTTGAGTTACGCGATTTCTTTATATATTGTGGATACTAGTCCCGTCTCAGATAAATTACGAAAATATTTTAAAGGTTTTCCCCTCCCACTGTGTACACTATTGTTTCACTTTCTTGATGTCCTTTGAAGCACAAAAGTGTTTAACTGTGATGAAATCTAATTTATCTATTTTTCCCCCTTGTTACTTATGCTTTCACGTCTGAGAGAGATTCCTGTCTAACCCAAAGCCAACAAGATTCAAACCCGGTTTCCTTCTAAGAGTTGTACAGTTTAAGCTCTCACATTTAGGTAATTGATCTGCTTTGGGTTAATTTTTACACATGGAGTGAGGTAGGGGTCAGCTTCGCTCCTTGGCATGTGGGAATCCAGGTGGCCTATCACTTGCTGAAGAGTGCTCATCCTCCACTGAATGGTCTTGGCGCCCTTGTCAAAAACCAGCTGACTGTAAACAAGAGGAACCGCTTAGGAGCTCTTGTGGTTCTGTGGGTTCTTCAGGACTTTCTATACACAAGATCACATCTTATACACAGAGACCATCTTATTTCTTCCTTTCCACGATTTATCTCTTCCACTTACTTTTCTTGCTTAATTTCTTGGCTAGAACTTTCAGTAAGATGTTGGAAAGAGTGGTGAGAACAGGCATTTTGTCTTGTTTTAAATCTTAGGGAGAAAGATTTCAGTCTTTCACCACAGAGTGTGAGGTTAGCTGCAGGTTGTTCACAGATGCCCCTTACTGGGTTGGGATATTGCCTTCCACTCTTAGTTTGCTGAGTGTCTTTATCATGAAAGAGTGTCGGATTTTGCCCAGTGTTTTCCCTCCATCTACTGAGAGTGCCATTTGAGTTACTATCTAGTGTCCTTTCATTTCAGCCTGAAGGACTGACATGTTTCTTGCAAGGCAGGTGAGAAATCTGGTGGTGACAAATCCTCAGTCTTTGTTTATCTGGGGCTATCTAATGTTCTCCTTCATTTCTGAAGGATAGTTGGCCTTTCTGTCTGGCTTCTTGGCTGACCCCTTCTTCCAGCACTTTGAGCATGTCACCCTGATGCCTTCTGACCTCGACAGTTTCCAATCAGTTATCAGCTATTAATGTTATTGAGGATCCCTTGGATGGAATGAGACATTTCTCTCTTGCTATGCTCAAGATTCTTTGTCTTTGTTTTTTGACAGTTTAACTAAGATGTGTCTAGGTACAGATCTCTTTATGTTTATCCTACTTAAGAGTCCATTGAGACTAACCTTTTTCATGATATTTGGCAAGTTTGGTCATACTTTTTCAAATATTCCTTCTGCTCTCCAGTGGGACTCCCATTATAGGTATATTGGTCACCTGATGGTCACGGATGCTCTCTTTATTTCACTTCATTCTATTCTTCAGTTGGGATCATCTCAATTGACCTATCTTCAAATTCACTGATTATTTGTTCTGCCAACTCAAATCTGTTGTTAAGTCCTTTGTATAGTCTGGATAGTGCCTTCTTCCTCCTAAAGATGTCCACAACCTAATCCCAGGAACCTGCCTTACCCTAAAGAGCAAAGAGACTTTGCATGTGTGATTAAATTAAGGATCTCGAGATAGAGAGAATATCCTGGATTATCTGAATTGGCCCCAGTGCAGTCACAAGGGTTCTTACAAAAGAATCAGAGGATCAGAGTGGCTAACAGAAGATGTCAGGATAGACTCAAGGGACACAGGTGATGTGAAGAACAGACCACCAGCCCAAGAACGCAGGCAGACTGCAACACTGCAAAAATCAAGGGGAAGGGCTTTCCCCTGAGGTCTCCAGAAAGAACACAGCCCTACAAGGACCTCAATTTTAGATTTCTGACTTCAGGACTGCAAGTAAATAAGTTTGTGTTGTTTGAAGCCACTATGTTTACATGCATTTGGTGCAACAATAGGAAACTAGTAAAAGCCCTCTTTCAAAGTGAAGCTTTATTTCAGTGATTGTAGTTTTTAACTCCACAATTTCTATTGGGGTCCTTTTATAATATCTATCTTTTTACTTATATTCTCTGTTTGGTGAGACATTTACATTACTGTATTTTACATCTTTAGGCAGGGCTTCCCACAGTCTGATGTACTTAAAATAGCTCATTTAAAGTCCCTGTCTGGTAAATCAGCATCTGGGCTTCCTCGGGGACACAATCTATTCTCTCCCTGTGAATGGGCCATACTTCTCTGTTTCTTTGCATGCCTCATAACATTTTGCAGAAAACTAGACATTTTTAGGAATATAATGGGACTTTATGGTCAACTAATCTTTGACAAAGCAGGAAAAAACATCCAGTGGAAAAAAGACAGTCTCCTCAATAAAAGGCGCTGGGAAAATTGGACAGCTACATGCAAAAGAGTGAAACTTGACCACTCTCTCACACCATACACAAAGATAAACTCCAAATGGATGAAAGACCTCGATGTGAGACAGGAATCTATCAAAATCATAGAGGAGAACATAGGCTGCAACCTCTTTGACATCGGCCACAGCAACTTCTTTCACGACACATCTCCAAAGGCAAGGGAAACAAAAGAAAACATGAACTTTTGGGACTTTGTCAAGATAAAAAGTTTCTGCATAGCCAAGGAAACAGTCAAAAAAAACAAAGAGGCAGCCCATGGAATGGGAGAATATATTTGCAAATGACACTACAGATAAAAGACTGGTATTCAAGATCTACAAAGAACTTCTCAAGCTCAATACACAAGAAACAAATAATCAAATCAAAAAATGGGCAGAAGATATGAACAGACACTTTTCCAGTGAAGACATACAAATGGCTAACAGACACATGAAAAAAACGTTCAAAATCATTAGCCATCAGGGAAATTCAAATCAAAACCACACTAAGATACCACCTTACGCCAGTTAGAATGGCAAAAATTGACAAGGCAAGAAACAACAAACGTTGGAGAGGATGTGGAGAAAGGGGATCCCTCCTACATTGTTGGTGGGAATGCAAGTTGGTACAGCCACTCTGGAAAACAGTGTGGAGGTCCCTCAAAAAGTTACAAATAGAGCTACCCTATGACCCAGCCATTGCACTACTGCGTATATATCCCAAAGATACAGATATAGTGAAGAGAAGGGCCATATGCACTCCAATGTTCATAGCAGCTTTGTCCACAATAGCTAAATTGTGGAAGGAGCTGAGATGCCCTTCAACGGATGACTGGATAAAGAAGATGTGGTCCATATATACAATGGAATATTACTCAGCCATCAGAAAGAACGATTACCCAGCATTTGCAGCAACACGGATGGGACTGGAGGAGGTTATGCTAAGTGAAATAAGTCAAGCAGAGAAAGACAATTATCATATGGTTTCACTCATTTGTGGAACATAAGGAATAGCAGGGAGATCAGTAGGAGAAGGAAGGGAAGAATGAAGGGGGGGTAAACAGAAGGGGGAATGAACCAAGAGAGTCTATGGACTCTGGGAAACAAACCGAGGGTTTCAGAGGGGAGGGGTGTGGGAGGATGGGCTAGCCCGGTGATGGGTATTAAGGAGGGCACATACTGCATGGTGCACTGGGTGTTATACTTAAATAATGAATCATGGAACACGACATCAAAAACTAAGGATGTACTGTATGGTGACCAACGTAACATACTAAAAATTTTTTTTAAAAAAAAGAAGATAATGGAACAAGTCAGTAAACCAGATCCCCCCATCAGGCCTTACTGTTGTTGCTGTTTGTTAGCTTAATGACCTTCCTGAACTAACTCCATGAAGTCTGTATTCTTTGTCACAAGTGGCCACCAAAGTCTCTGTTCAGTCATCTTGGTAGTCGCTAACAGGGCCTTAAACAATCACCTTCAATGCCTTGAACAAGTGAGGGGTGCCTGGGTGATTCAGTCAGTTGACTGGTTTCAGCCCAGGTTGTGATCTCAGGGTCGTGAGATCAAGCCCTGCGTCGGGCTCTGTGCTCATCATTCTGCTTGAGATTCTCTCTCTCCCTCTGCCCCTTCTCCCATTCGCTCGCTCTCTCTAAAATAATAAATGAATCTTTAAAAAGAGAAAATGCCTTGAACAAGTGAGATCCCCAGCATTTGCAGAGGGGCTCTGGGAGCCAGTAGAGCATTCCTTTAATGGTCTGCCAGGCACTGTATATAACTCTGTCTTAGCCATCACCTTCCACCAGTGCAGAGCCTCGAGGTCAGACGCAAGTGAAAGATCAGGACCGACTCTGGTCTTCCCTGGGCATGGAGTTGTGCAGAGTCCTACGGATGTGTGTGTTCTTCTAGATTCCCAGGGCTATACCGGAGCCTTCCCAAAGCCCTCTCTGCCCCTTCCAGTGGCTGCCTGGCTGCAGTGTTTCGTGCTACTGTCACGGTGAGGCCACCACAGAGTTGGGGAATGGGGTATGTCAAGCTGAACTACCACCAAACTATTTTCACCAAGATTCATGTTTAAGGCACTTTTCCTTGAATTGTTGCAGTCTTTGGGTATTTTCCAGAGTTCTGAAAAGGCTGATTTTGACCACTGCTCTCAGTGCTCTCATTGGTTTCATACAGGAGCAGGTCCACTCCAAAGGTGCCCATAGCAAAGCCGCCTGCTTCTATGGCCAGCGCTCTGGTTGCACAGAGACAAGGGAGAAGGAAAAGTCTAAGCTTCAACTTCTGTTACACAAGTTTCACTGCACATGATTAAACATCTGAGTGAACCCCTTGGTTCTCCCATGAAGCTTCCCAATCTTTGTTACCTGCTCCAAAGATCAATTTTTCTTACAGATGAAGAGGTTCTGTCCCTTGTTGAGCATATTTTGATGAACAGAGATAACTTTTCCTGTCCATTTAGCCATAATAACTCCAGAACATCTGAGAGCTTGAAAATGGTTAATGGAAAGCCATGTGCAATATGTCACTGAAAATGATTCGCTAGAAATACAGTTCTTCAAGAGCCCAAATACAATAAGCATCAGAACTATGTGTGATGACCTTATAGGACACCAGGCAATGAAACTTCAAGAAAAAGAAGCAAAATGCATAAGGAGTTAAAAATAAGAAACAAAGCTGTCATTATTTATAAATGAAAACATTTTGTATATAGCAAGTTCAAGATAATTTACACATAAATTATCAGAATTAAAAGGAGAGTGTGTAAGACATAAGTAAATGGAGAGAGAGGATACATTTTGTTACTTCTCTTGATGTGACATTGTGGGAAAGTCAAAGTCATCAGGACAGAACACAGAGCAGGGGCTGCCAGAGGATGGAGGGGTAGTAGCTGCCTGAAAAGGGGGTACACACGGGAATTTTTAGGGTGATGGGGTTGTTCTGTATGGTCCTGGGGTGGTGGATACATGACTGTGCCTTTGCCAAAGCCAACACAACCATACATCACGAAGAGTGAACTTTCCCATGCAAACGTAAAATAAAATCTGAGAATGGAATATGACAAATAAATCTAAATAATCTGTAAATGAATGAATTACAAGTATAGCACATAACTTCACTCTAGAGAATAGATTTAAAAAGTAGAGACTGACCAAAGTAACCGTTATTGTGACAGAAACTAAAGACAAGAAGAACCGTACATAAACACTGAACTCGACTCTATACATTTGTTTGTCACAAGGGTGTGAGTTACCAATTCTGAATATATTCTGCTTCTGTCCTAGGGATGAACAGATCAAGAAACGATGGACATGGGAGCCAGAAGATGATGCAAATAAGGAAGGATGTGGGGTGGTTAGAATATACCCTTTCATGGGGCACCTGGGTGGTGCAGTCGGTTGAGCATTCGACTCTTGATTTCAGCTCAGGTCATGATCTCAGGGTCCTGGGATCGAGCCCCATGTCGGGCTCTATGCTCAGCGCACAGTCTACTCGAGATTCTCTCCCTCTGCCCCTCCCCCCACTCACACACTCTCTCTCTGTTTCTCTCTCTCTAAAATAAATAAATATATCTTTTTTAAAAAAAAAAAAAAAAGAATACACCCTTTCATGAGAAGCATCAGTGTAAGTTCATGTTTCAGTAGGAGATAAGTGATATGGAGATAGATAACAGATGATAGAGAAACGTGACATAGACCCACGTTCACACACAAGAGTCCACACACCTTTCCTCGCTCTATCAGCTGAGTGGGCCTAGAAGCCATGACACCCCAGTAGCAACAAGCACACCCAATGCTGGGGCCGGGGTTTCCAAACATCGTCCTCCAATGAAAGGAGGATGGTTTTTCTCCATGATTCTTTGGAGAACTGGCTGATTCTAGGGGTGGGGCAGAGAAACATGATCCAAGAACATCTTTCTGTAACAGAAAGAAAAAAAACGTTGAACAAAAAGAAACCCATCCTGATGGGGTTATGTCACAGGGACCAAAGAGTCAACTTGAAAGGGCCCCAAATGAAAAACAAATAACGTAGTATTGGCCCCTAACCCCAAGTATAATATAAATATCTGTGGGTCCATGCTGGTACAAATGGCTGAAAAACTGAAGGGTGGAGAGTAGAAGAGACGAGAGCCCTTACAAAAGATTTGCAGGAGAATAAGGAGACACCCCCTATCCCAACCTGACCGTGGGTGAGACTTAGTGACTCACGGCAAGGAACAGACTATGGAAGGGAAAACTGGTCACGTCACAGAATGGGCTGGTGCACCTCCAGCAAGCGCTACCGGGGAGAAGTCATGCTGCTCTGACACGTCCCTGATATCATGAGACGAGGACGTGTGTTCTCCCCAGAAACCTACACCTCAAGTCTAAACATGAGGAAGACATCAGACAACCCGAAACAGACCGACAATCTTCAAAACCATCAAGGCCAGAAAAAGCAAGCAGAGACTGAAGACTGAGGAGACCAGCGGCCACCCGCAACGGGGGATCCCGGATGGCCCTCGGACAGAGAAAGACACAGCGGGAAAGCCTGTGGGACCCACGTAAAGTCTGGAGTGTACTCACACTGGTGTGTCTTGGCTCGTCTCCTAGCGTGGACACATGGGCCACAGTCGTGTAAGATGTACAAACTCAAGGGGTTCAGGTGAAAAGTACACAGCAACTCTTTTTACTACATTTCAACTTTCCTGTGGATCTGAAATTATTCCAAAATAAGCAACACATGAAAAAGAAACTCAAATTCCAGCCAATCTTCAAACTTAAGAGCAACACAAAAAAAATCTGCATTTCCTTTAATGAACAACAAATAGTCAAAAAATAAACTTTTGAAACACCATTTACAAAACCATTACAATTATGAAGTACCTAGTAAAAACTAACCACAGATGTTTAAGACCTTTATGGAGAAAATTATAAAATTTTACTGAGAATTATTAAAAAGTCCTGAAGACATGAAGTGTCATCCCATGTTCACACACTGGAACACACGTTACTTTAAAATACCAATTTTCCCAAACTGATCTCCAGATTCAGTGGAATGCCAATCAAAAATCCCAACACTCTTCTGTTTTAAATCCTCGGTTTGCCTCACTAGGTGCAGATTACAAAGCTCAGTTAACTAAGATTGACATGGGGACTGACGAATAGTGGCGCAGAACACAACGGGATGCAGGCTGGGGACGGGGTGAGGGGCAGAGCGGACTGTACGGACCACCAGCGCTGGGGCCGCGGGCTACGCATGTGGAAGACACACAAGGGCATATTCCAATGTCCCGCTACATGTGAAGGAAGTCCAGTTGTACGAACGCCAAGGGTGGAATCTTTTGCAAGATTTCATAGAAAACTACCTTTGTGACCTTGGGACACGGAAAATTTCAGTAAGATACAAAAAACAAAACTTACAAAGGAAAAGGTTGATAAACTTGACTCCATTAAAACTCTTTAAACCCGTACAGTAGGAAGACACAACATCTAAAATGGACAAGGGATCCCACCCAACAGAGGAAACAGGAAGCGGCTAACAAAGACACAGAAAGAGCTCTGTAATGAAGGAAACACAAATTAAAACAACGCGTCATCGTGGCACAGCCACAGGCCGGGGAAACATTCACCACCACATTCACATACAGCTCAAAAGGGGAAAGGTGAACTGGTCAGCCACTCTGAAAACAGTGTGTCCTAATGAGCAGGACCAACCAGCGAAACTTCCCAGCGCAAGTGAAAGCATAGGACCCTTACTGAGAAAATACCAAAGCCCTGGAGAGTCATGAGCAGAGCACAAACCAAGCGTGGGACCTGCTGTGGGTGGAGCCCCGTGGGACCGGCCGGGCCCCCCATCCCCATGAAGCCAGCTATGCTTGTTAAGATAGTTGAACAAGTGAAATCGGACAAGACAGCAGTTCAACTGCAGGGAATATACCCACAAGAAATTCTGTGCCTGCCCACCAGAGACGGGAGAGCTTACAGCACCCGGCGAGCCACGCTGCAGGTGATGTCCCCTCCCCGTGACCCGGCCGGGCCTGTGACTGGCAGACCGTGTAAACCCAGACCCTGTGAATGCCAGGTTAGGGCCCACAGAGCTGGCCACTTCTTCCAAGTCTCCCAGGTGGCTCCACCTACAAGGGTCCTTCCCGTAACCAGGGGTCAGGCCATGAGATCCTGGACAGTCTTGTCCGTGACGCAGGTGAGCTCTGCCCACGGCCAGACCCCTCCGTGGCCGTGACACAGGCATCCTTGTCTTCAGCCCAGTAGGGGACAGACACTGCAGGGTAAAGCCAGTGGGCAAGCCCAGCTGAGCTGGTACCCACAGAGCAGAGTGGGTACGCCTCCAGGGCTTGGGCCCCTGAGTGGGGAAGAGACAGCCCCTCGTGCGGCCCATCGCGCGTGGCCAGAGCTGCAACGTGTCGTGGACAGCGAGCCTGTGATGTGATGGGGAAGACAGACACACGCAGCATGAACCATTCATACGACGTTCAAACAGAGGCGTGTCTGAGCAATCGCGACCCAAGGAGCATATTTACATTAAAGCTACAAATAATAGTCACAGACCTCAAGACAATGGTCGCCCGTACGAGGAAGGAAATAAGGACACGCAGGTCTAGGTTACAGGCAACGTTCTGCTTTCACTCCAGCAGCTTTCCCCCCTAAATGTTCTGTTCTAACTCGTCTTTAAATCATACACACACATTTAAGGCAGTTTTGAAGATGTGGTCTATTTCAGCTGAAAAGCAGCTAAAGGTTTTTGTAGACAAACACCATTTCTAGGGGCTCTGTGTTCCTTTAGTGTTATCCTATTAACAAATGGAAACTAACGGGAGTTCCTACACGCAGTGACTCCTGGAACGGTGGCCGTCTGGGATCCTGAGTTTGCGTGCAATCCGTGACCTGACTAGGAGTCCACCCCTCTGTGCCTCAGCGTCTCCTGCGTGAAGGAATGCGGGAGGCCGCCTACTCACAGAGGCGCGGAAAGTGCCACAGACATTAGTACTCAGCTGGGAAGTGGTGGCGTGAACTCTGTTTGGCACACTCTGACCGAGCAGAGTCCTCTGAGCATGCTGATTTGCCCTTGGGCACACAGCTCCGCATGTGACCAAGGTGGACTGAGGCACAGAGCCCCCCAGGGTGCCGGCATGTGGGAGCCATTGTGTTCGGCACTGGGACCATTGCTCCCTGCCCCCAGAACCAGCTCAGACCCATGGGGCGGCTCTCTGGCCCCCTGCCCCTCCTTCAGGGCCTGGGGACACCGCGGTCCCAGCACGGCCTTGCAACTGCCCCGCCCTGCCATTCCTGAGCGCCACACGCAAAACCACCAGGCCGTGCTGGGCAGCTGGCACCGTGCTGCGTCATTTTTCCAAACAAAGCCAAGTGTCAGGCTGGGTTGCAGAAATTCCACCACAGGCCTGGCCCAATATGACCCCGGGGCTCCCGCAGGTGTGGGAGGTGTGGACAACTCCAGAACGCTCTGAAGGGGGAAATTAATCACCAGCTGGCCGTCCCTGGAAGCTCATTCTCCTCTCTCCACCGACACAAGTGGACCTCTTCACAGGTTACTTGTTCTTTAACTCCTCATGCAATGTCATGAAGCCAAAAACCAGCCACCCGACGTGTGCTGGAAGAAGTTTCACGGAGTTTCTAAAGCACCTACTTCCTACCAGGGCCTGCTTCGGGGACGGACAGAGGAGGTCAGTGTGTCCTTGGGCAGCACACGCCCCGGGAGAAATCACACGACTCACTGGGGTGTCGGGAGGAAAGGGCACCCCATGCCCAGAGCGGCCAGACCCCACCCTGGGCCTGATGAGGGGCTCCTCCGTCCGTGGCTCTGTGTGCCACTAGAAGGAAGAGGGGGCTCTGAGGACTGTCACCCCACGGTCAGGTCAGACAAACCCGGCGTCCCAGGGGCTGGGGCGGGGCTTCATCGCGCACGTACACACCAGCCGCACAGACCCAAGACATCACGGAGTAACAAGAGCTTTGCCTGCAGAGGTGCAAAAGCCCAGAAATTCAGAAGTCTTTCTTTAACGTTAACCTTCTAAAAGAGCCAAATTCCCGTATGTTCTGTAGTCCATGTGTGGACTCTCCCACGTCCTTGATCTAGCCCGTGTGCACGCACGGTTCCTACCACACAGCGGCAGTTACTCCAGACTGTTAATTTCTAGTGCTCCCTCTTAAAATCATTCTGACGAGTTTTACTCACTGCCCACGATTAGATTAATTCGTCTAGAATCCTATTGGGATTTTTGTTGGGATTACATTAAATTTATGGACTAACTTTAGGGGAATTGATGGCTTTTTGATATTGAACCTCCTTGCCAAAAATGTGGAATGCCTTCCCATATGTTCCAATTAAAAAAAAAATTTTACCCCTTTTCTTTCACCCCCACCCCTACCCTGGCAACCATCAATCTGTTCTGCATGTATAAGTCTATTTGGGGGGGGGGGGTTGGCTTTAGATTTCACATATGAGTAACATCATTCAGTGTTTGTCTTCATCTGACCTATTTCACTTAGCAGAATGCCCTAGAAATTCATCCATGTTGTCACAAATGGCAAGATTTCATTCTTTTTTGTGGCTGAATAATATTCCATTAGATACAGATACAGATATAGATACAGATACAGATATAGATACAGATACAGATATAGATACAGATATAGATATAGATACAGATACAGATACAGATACAGATATAGATATAGAGATATCTCCACATCTTCTTTATCCACTCACCAGTCAATGGACACTTGGGCTGCTTTCATATCTCGGCTACTGTGAATAATGCTGCTATGAACAAAGACAGCATATATCTTCTTGATTTAGTGTTTTCATTTTCTTTGGATAAATACCCAAAAGCTGGACTGTTGGATAATTCTATTTTTAACTTCTTGAGGACCCTCCATACTGTTCTCCAGAGTGGCTGCACCAGCTTGCATTCCCACCAACAGTGCAGGAATCCCACCATCCTCACAAACACCTGTTGTTTCTCATGTTGTTGATTTTAGCCATTCTGACTGGTGTGAGGTGGTATCTCATTGTAGGTTTGATTTGTATTTCCCTGATGAAAAGTGATCTTTTCATGTGTCTGTTGGCCATTGGTATGTCTTCTTTAGAAGGATGTCTCTTCACATCTTCTGCCCGTATTTTAATCAGATTGTCTTTTGTTGTTGAGCTGTATGAGTTCTTTATATATTTTGCATATTGCACTCTCATAACACATGATTTGCATATATCTTCTTCCCTTCCATAGGCTGCCTTTCACTCTGTTGATGGTTTCCTTCACTGCACAGAAGCTTTCTAGTTTGATGTCTCATGTGTTTATCATTGTTTTTGTTGTCTTTGCTTTTGATGTCAAATCCAAAATATCATCGCCAAGACTCATGTCAAGGAGTTTAACACCTGTTTTCTTCTAGGAGTTTGTTTCAGGTCTTACATTCAAGCTTTTCATCCATTTCAAGTTTATTTTTGTGTACGGGGTAAGAAAATGGTCCAGTTTCATTCTTCTACATGTGGCTGTCCAGTTTTCCTAACACCGTTTGTTGAAGAGACTGTCTTTTTTCCATTGGATATTCTTTCCTGCTTTGTTGAAGATTGGTTGACCATAGAGTTGAGGGTCCATTTCTGGGTTCTCTGCTCTGTTCCGTTGATCTATATGTCTGTTTTTATGCCAGTACCATACTGTTCTGATTACTATAACTTTGTAATACGGTTGAAAACCAAGGAGCATGATGCCTCCAGCTTTGTTCTTTCTCAAGATTGCTTTCAATTTGCAGGGCTTTTTGTGGTCCCATATAATTTTTAGGATTTGTTCTAGTTCTGTGAACAAATGCCATTGGAATTTTGATAGGGATGGCATGGAATCTGCACATTGCTTTGAGTAGGATGGACATTTTAACAATATCGGCTCTTTCAGTCTTTAAGAATCTTCTTGAAGATGTGTGTCCTCCTATACTAGACCCCAGTTTAATTTTCCCACTTCTAAATATGACAACTTTTTTAAAAACAGGATCGAGTACTCAATGGCACAGAATCCCTGAGGAGATTTACAGGCCACAAACCCTGTCTCCTTGAGACTTATATTTTACAAACCAAACAGGACATCAGGGATTTGCAAAAAAACAGAAAGGGACAGAGATCACAGCACATGGGCCATGAGATGATAAGTACCAGAACTGGCTGTGGGAACAGGGGCTCATTATTCTCTTCTGCTTTTGTGCATGTTGTGTGTTTCTAAAGCAGTTTAGAAAGAAGAAGAAAAGGTAAAAGAAAACAGTCAATACTGCTGTCCACACAACAGAAAATTAAGTATTTCTCACCTTCCTTTCTTCCTTGCATGACAACAGCCCAGGAGAAGATGGTGGGTCTCAAGGAGTGAGGGTAGGCTCCAGGGCCCTCCATCAGAGAAGGAAGGGCCAGGAGAGTGCTGAGAGGGGCCCCCGAGGAGCAGGGGCAGGCTGACAAGTCAGGCATGGGGGGACGCACTGCATCTGCCCAGGAGCAGAGCTCGGGGAACAGGGCTTCTCCGTTTCCTCATCTACGAGGGTGCGGTCATTCCCTCCGCGTCCCCTAGAAAGCCCCATCCTGACTCCTGCTACGCCTCAGGGTGTCTCATCAGGTCAGCGCGTGGTGCACGTGTGCATGAGTGTGCACAGGTGACGTGAGCACTGCACGTGTGCCTCTATGTGCTGCGTACATGTGCCCCATGACTGCATGCATGTGGTATATGCACATGTATGCACTGGTGTGTGCATTGTGCGGCTGCACGCGTGTGTGTACGTGTGGTGAGTAGATATGTGTGCACACGTGTGCTCTGGTGTGTGCACTGTGCGGCTGCACGCGTGTGCACGTGTGGTGCAGTGTGAACTGTGTGGTATGTGTGGTGTATGTGCACGTGTGCTCTGGTGTGTGCACTGTGCGGCTGCACGCGTGTGTGCACGTGTGGTGAGTCGATGTGTGTGCACACGTGTGCTCTGGTGTGTGCATGTGCGGCTGCACACGTGTGCACGTGTGGTGCAGTGTGAGCTGTGTGGTGAGTATGTGTGGTGTATGTGCACGTGTGCTCTGGTGTGTGCACTGTGCGGCTGCACGCGTGTGTGCACATGTGGTGAGTCGATGTGTGTGCACACGTGTGCTCTGGTGTGTGCATGTGCGGCTGCACGTGTGTGCACATGTGGTGCAGTGTGAGCTGTGTGGTGAGTACGTGTGGTGTACGTGAACGTGCATTCATACGGTGTGCTCACGCAAGCCGGCAGGTGTCCTGTGTGATGGATGTGCACAAGTGTGCGTGCACGCGTGTGCACTGAACAGAGAGCCGGGCAGCCGTGCCATCACGTGTGGTTCCCAGCTCCCCCATTCCTGGCTGTGTGGCAGTCACTCTGTAGGTCTGGGCACTGCGCTCTCCAGGTCCACGCAGCCCTCCTTCGTCAGTTTCACACACCGTGAGCGGCACTGTGACTGGACTCCCTTCGACTGCCCACAGGTTCCTCTGCGACCTTCATTGACCTGACTCCACGTGCCATTCTGCCAAGGGCTGCCCCGTTCCCTCTTCCCCAAGCTCTCCCTCCCACACCACAGCCCCATGCCCAAGACGTCCCACCCAACACAGACGTGCACCACATGGCGCTGCCCAGGGCCCACACCAAATCCTGTGTGAGACTCTCATGCGAGGTGTCCATCTTCACACGCACGAGAGGCCTCCCGTGCACCTGCCAGGGCACCTGCCATGCCAGAATCACATCCTCACTCCACCACATGCCAACCCTGTCCTCTCTCAAGTTACTGACCTCCCTAAGCTTGTTTTGTGAATTCGGATGAGGCCCATCTCCTGGATGCAGGGTGTGCGAGCAGTGAGTGTTCACCCCGGACACATGTGCCACACAGAGAGGCCTGCCGCTTCACACGTGTGCACTGGGTGTCTTAGTGCAGGGCAGCATAAAATGCAACGACCTGAGCGCTGTGTCCACATCCTAATTCTGACTTTGGCCAGAGCGGTTACCTGTGAGGCTCCACTTCCTCATCTTTAAAATGAGGTTAATGGCGGGATCGATGAACTGCCGTGTGAGGAGCTGCGTTATAAACCGTAATGAGCTCCACAAGCAGTCGCTGGAGTAGGTGTTCCACTGAATGGATTTACTGTCACATTACGCAGCTGACACCCAGCACGAGCATGAGAGAGAGAATGTTTGAGGGGAGCCGTTTATATAGCGGTAACGCTGCCCCTCGCACGAGCTGTGGGGTCACAGGGCCTTCTTGGCCTTTACAAGCCCTGGTTCCTCCTCCATAAAGAGGGGGGAGGGTCCATAAAGTGTCACGGCGGCCAGAATTAAAACACTGAGTGTGAACCCGGATACCAATGTTCTGGGTCACCCGGGGCACAACGATGACCAGGGCAGGCAGGTTTCAGGAGGAAGCGACCGGTTCACCGCTCAGCTTGCAGGGCCGAGGAGAGTGGTATCGTCAGTGCTGGCGGTACAATGCAAGGCCCACCATGGCCGGACTCCCGGGGAAGCCGCTTCAACATCATGACCCGACTGCAGGTCTAAGCAGACAATGACGCCTCCACAGCGGGGCCGGATGCCTCCGAGAAGCGTCGTCGCCAAGGTTATCGTGCTTCTGCCTGAGATAGCAGGACAACGGGGGCTCAAATAGAAGAGTGATCTGTCACTCTTCCACGGACCAGCCCAGAGCAGGGATGACATGTCGGTCTCCTGTCTCGGGAAGGGGAAGGGCTGGAAAGTGTTCACATTCCCACAGCAGTGTCGCCGGCTCCCACAGCCTCAGAAAACTGAAAGGGGGTGTCTGCCCAGCTAAAACACGGCAGTTTGGAAGAAGGACAGGAGATGGGCATCAGGGACGACCAGCAGACTCCCAGAGCGGGGCCTCGCCCAGGGGCCGGGGGGCCGCCCGGCTCCTACTGCCGGGTGCAGAGACAGTCCTCCGATAGCCCCCATGCCGAGTCGCTCAGGCTGCAGCGAACACCCTGTCCTGCCTGGCCTTTCCGACACAGGACAGCACGTCCTGATGCACCTAGAACAAGTAAGCTCTCCAAGTCCATGTTCGTTAATACAACTCGTATATGTGAAAGCTGCACGACACGGTGACTCGACGTATGCGTAGTGAAATGATGGCTACGGTCAAGCTAAGTGACACCCCGTCTCCTCACACAGTTACCGCCCTGTGTGCGGTGTTCCGTACGGGACTACGGGCTGCTGTCCTCGCCACGCGTGGGCTCTCTGGGCTCGCGTGCCCTGCAGGGCTGCCGCTGCGCGCCCGCCTCCCCGCCCCTGGAACCGGCCTCTCCTCTCTGCCTCCGGGGTTCGCCTGTTTCGATTCCACAGTTACGTGAGGAAGTGAGTGCCTTTCCTTGTTTCACTCGGCATATGCAACAGGGAAAACTGCAAGCGTGGACGTCAGGGAGAAGGTCAGGGTGCCGCGCTCACCACCGTTCTCCGCACGGTGCTGGGAGTCCCAGCCAGAGAATTGGGCAAGAAAAGGAAATAAAAGACATCTGAATTAGCAAGGAAGGAGTAGACTTATCTCTGTTTGCAGATGACATCATTCTACATGTAGAAAATCCTAAAAAGGACTCCACACACACAAAAACAAACAGAACTAATAAATGAATTCGGCAGTTACAGGATACAAAACCAACACACAGACATCAGTCCCATTGCTTTACACCCACGACGATCACGTGAAACGCAAATTTAAAGCCCCGTTCATGACAGCATCACAAAGAACAAATGTATGTCCTACGTGCAGGCGGGCGCGAACGGAGCGCCCCACAGCTTCTGTGGCCCACCCGCCGGGCGTGCACAGGCGTGTAACCCCATCCAAGATGACACATCAAAGGGAACCCCAAGGGACCAAGCGCCTGAAGACACGAAGTTGAATACCTGACCCTAGTCCAGCCCAGCCCCGTCCTCACCGTAGCAACGGGGTGGGTGTCTTCTTTACCACAGGAAAGCTTTCCTCCACGGTCTCCGCGCCATGTATTGTTGGGATGCGCAAACACACCGAAGACAGCACTGCACCCCACACTGGCAAACACCGACCTTCTGTAATCACCTGGGGCGTGAAGCGCGAGCCACCTGGACTCTCGAGCCCAGTGACCGTCGGGGAAACCCTAAGGCAGCAGTGAAACCGAACACACTGGGGGGAAAGCCTCTCACAGACAGAGGCACGCGTGCGCGGGGGAAGCGCTCAGTAACGCAGAAACAAACACTGAGATGCGACGGATCGCGACGGGCCTCAGACGGAGCACCATCGTGCGCTTTCTCGGAACACCTCACGACACAAGGACACGTTCCCTTCACGCTGCTGAGGGCAAAGCAGGGGAACACGCGTACAACTGTACGTCCAGCTTTATCTGAAGACACGAACCGTTATCGAGGACTCTCGGAGTTGGGACCCATGAATGATGTTTCTATAATTAACACGTTTTACACTGGTGATGAGGAAAAATCATTAATTTCAAAATACCAACGCCAGTGTTATGAAGCCGAGGGACTGACACTGTAGTCACTCCTTAAGATGAAGCAATTTCTCAGAAAACGTTTTTCTCTCACCTTCAGGTAACCTCAAGCCCCTTTTACTTGAAAATACAATTAAAATGGAGGAAACCACCAAGACGTCCATGAAAATGACCTTGCCCCTCACCATGCTGCTACCCCTGTGTGTCCGAGGAGTCAGGAGCGTCAGGGGCTGCATGGAGCAGAGCGTGCTTCTGGGTCCTCAAAGTGCAGACAAACCAGAACCGCTCTGACCGGACACTCATTAGAGACGGAACTGCAAGACAAATCAGCCTGAGATGGGGTCGGGACCCAGGCAGTCAACAAATCCCAACGCCCAGCTCTAGATGGAAAGGGGAGGCTGATGAGGTTAGGGCTGGGGTTCCCTTCCCAGCGCTGGCCCCAAGCACAGAACCTGGCCCTCCTGGTGGGATGGCTGGCTGGCATGGCCGAAGGCTTCTGGTCACCCAAGCCCAACCACCAAGGGCTGGCCTCCACTCTTCTCCGTCTGCACGGTGTATGTTTGCTGGGGAGCTCTCAGGAGCTGACCTTGAGGCCTTGGGTCTGGGGGGCAAGGTGTGGCCCATGAAGATGTCTGAAGCTCCAGCCCAGCAGCTCTGCCTCCCACACCCAGAACCCAACCGAGTGCTATCCAGGCACAACCACCTCTTCCCATGGCCAAGGGCTCGGGCGCGGGTTAAGATCAGGGCAGAGGCCAGGAGAGCCCTGCCCGAGTGCAGCAGTGAGGAGGTGGCATTCAGTACCAGGTGACTCCACGCCCCTGGGGACTGAGGGCTAACAGGAGGCCAGGAGGAGGCAGAGCCCCTCCAGACGGGCTGCCGCCCCTGCACAAAGGTCTCAGTCCAGGAACGTGATGGGGCTTGAGCTCTTCAGAGCTCCCTGGACCTTCCCAGACCCAAGCCTAGGGTACGCGCTTGCTTCTCCAGAGCCACCGCACCCCAGGCCAGAATGTCAGGATGCAGGGCACCATACAACCGACTACCTGATCTTAGCGGATAATCTTCACTGAGGTGAGGTCTGTGTGTCCTCAGGCAAGGCGTCGCCTTCCCGGGCTTCCGTTCACTCGTCTGCAAACAGCACGAATGACTGCACGACTTCTTGCTCGTAATTCTAAAATTCCACAATCCTGCGGCTTAGCCCCGTCCCACCTGGCCTCAGTTTCCACTCACCTGTTACTAATGACACCTAACCCAGTGCTTCCTGCGTGAATGGTTTTCAGGACTTGGTTGTTAGTAGGAATGGAAATGAAGTTCATGCTTGAGTGACACTGATCTTAAACCCTGAATGGGTAACTGCTTCACTGTGTGGTCGGCCACACACGTTCGCTACCCTTCTAAACCCCCACAGCTTGAGGAGGTAGGTGCATCTGTCCTCGGCAACAAATAAGGAAACTGGTCCCCAGAGACCTTAACCTGCCTGCAATGTGCCCACCTCAAAGTCTGAGCTCCTCCTTCCACCCACACGTCCTCCAGCTGCCCTCCCGAGCTCACACCGTGGTTCCTCCGGCATGATACTCTTCCATTTATCCAGGGAGAACCCATGGTTCACCCACACAGGGATCTGAAAATTTTCTTGGACCCAAAGATACTGTAACCAGAGCTTCATAGTTCCTGGGAACCTAAGATCGGGGAGTCAAAGAAGGAGATGGTATTGGGGGCCTCTGGTCAACAACAAGGGATCAAGTGTGTGTGAGATATCATTACGGCCACGTGCTGATGGACCATGGCAGCCACCTGCCCCAAGCAAGCCGCTCTGCTTCGTACACCAAAGAGTCCACTGGAGGCCCAAGCAGGCACTGAAGAGTGGTGTGTCTAGAACACATTACACGCACACACGTAGACACAGAACTTACATGTAAAGAGCATAGGACTGTCACAAGACCTGTCAGCTTGAGACGCACAGTCAACAATGACCCCAGTCCCCAAAAGGGTTATTAGTGAAATTACATGTCCGTTAGCACCACCACACGTCACTCCTTGGATGGTCTTGGAAAAATCACACGTACCTGTGACTTTATCACGGGTACAAGAGAGTTTGTGGAACCCAACCAACAAGTGAATTTATTAGAATGTGGAGACAGTGTGTGAACCAGGGGTCATGAACTGAAAACCCGTGGGGACCCACCAGCCGGACTTCACACTCATGTTGCCGTCCTCTGCTGGTGACTAAGAGACAAAGCGTCAGCTCTTGAAACAACACACAGCACACCTTGCAAGGATGCACTTTCCCCAGGTCACTTGGCGGAGTCAGGACTGATACCCAGCCCTGATCCTGAGCAGCCGATCTCCTTGGAGACCACCTTTCCTTGGTCATCTATGGGCCTGGTGGGACCATTTCGCACCACAGAAGCCCGGAGGTCTCCACAGACCCTCCCTCTCCCCAGCTCAGTGAGGAGGAGGTGGGCAGGCGAGTTAATCCTGACCTATCCACACTCACTTCCAAAACTCAGGCTGGAGCTAAGGACACAGGAAACACCCTGACCAAACCGCCTCTGCCACACGATACCGGCGTAGGCTCCTCATGTGTGAACAAGTGTTCGCGCTTTCCTATCCGCCAAGGTGGGGGCGATCCAGGAGCCCCAGTGCCCGCCAGCGCAATCCCTGCACCATGCCCGCCAGCTCCCATCTAGAAATCACAGTGTGTGGAAGAAGGAACACTGTTCCAGAAATGTATGTTACCCAGCAAGATACTTCTGGGCTCACACGTTACCGTTCTTAATCCAGAAAGAGCCTCAGCATCGGTGGCAGGTTTCCCCAGCGCAAGCTGTACTGTATTTGTTAGGTCCTTGTGGGCTCGTCAAAGGGGAGGATGACAGCCGCCACAAGGCTTCCACGGGCAGTATGAACACACAGCAGCCACAGAATCGTGAGGTGTTTCCCTTCTAGAAAAACCGGAAGGAAACTCACTCTAGAACAAGACCTCACCCGTACACACAGCACTCGGACAGGCTGCATGCCCGGGAAGCAAACCCAAGACGTCCTGCACCCTACCCTCTCCTTTCCATCAGGACTTTGCAAATCGTTAGAGAATGTGGCTTCTGACCCACTCAAAGCACTTGGCTCCAGCACAAAGCCAGGCGCGAGGCTCATCTTGCTCACACCTCGTCTCCCGAGCGTGACGTTCTGCCATCAACGGCCCGGGGAAAGCACATCTCCTCCCCCACGTGTGTGTCTTCCATGACGCTCTCCTGCCCACCAGGCGACGGACGGCGTGCGAGACACTCCGCCCACCACGCCGCCAAGCACCTGCCCCGCGCACAACCCAAACCGCTCAGGGGAAGCGGACCCCAAGGCTCAAAATGCAGCTCCGGATGATGGGTCTCAGACACACCCGTGTCGAATGAAGACACTAACTCCCGACTTCAGAAATCACGAGGAGACACCACTTCCGTAGATGAAAATCCTGTTTTCCAGGCCGCAAACACAGAAAGCGTGCTCCGAATGTTCTGCTCTACCTCAAAGCCACCAAATGCTTTTTCTTACTTCCTTTTTTTTTTTTTTTGGTAACAAGCCAACCAACTGAAATAACAAATTGCTTTCCATCTGAGCAACTCCAATAGCATATCGCCTGAACTCCAGCAACTCCCATGGGTGGAGCGTCCAACTCTTCGCCTTGAAAGATGAGGTTGGGGGGTGGAAGGCCATCGCTCACCAGCCATCTCAGCGGACTGAACTGCACTGGAAGCAAGTGGCCCAAACAGACAAGGCCCTGTGGAGAGGTGACCTCAGGCACAGAAGCGGCCCTAAGGGAGGCTCCTGGTGCACGCTACTTGCCTTCAGGGTGGTCCCCTTCCCCTGCTGACGCACTGATGAGGGCTGTGGTCCACCGTCTGCCTGGGCCCGGGAAACAGACCCAGATCCCACGACTCAGGTGCAAACGATTTATGAAGGACCTGTGCTCAGGAGAAAAGGGCCAGGCACCAGGGAAGGGCAGGGTAGAAGCTGAAATGGGGAGGGTTTCAGGGGGAGACGCAGGTGCCCTGGCCACATGCCAACGGGATGTCAGAGCAGGAAGCAACTTCTGGGAAATGTCCTTCCAGGGAACAGAGTTCCCAGGAGGGCTCCTCCGTCAGACGTTCCCGAGGGCACACAGAGAACAGCCATGCCTCGCGGCCGCCCCAGTTTCCCTGATGGATGGAGGGCATGGTGGGCCCAGCGGCCACCGCTGTGCAGCCAGCTCCTGTGCAGAAACTCGGCCTCCCTGGGGACTCAAACCTGGAAGCTGGGCGGCCCAGCTGCGGGAGGCACCTGCTCCCCAAGGTCAGGAAGGCTCAAGTCCCAGTGTCCTCCGAGGCTAGAGCTGCTTAGGCAGTGAGCAGGCCGATCTCTCTCAAGTTGTAAATGTGTGTTCTGAGCCCAAACAAAGAACGTTCTGGACATCTGCTTGCCTGTATGGAGAACAGGGAGGTCTCCCCCAAGTTTACTTTGGCATAGGCTGACTTTCTATAAAACGGTTTTACTTCTAAACACCCTTGACTTGGACTACTTCAATCCACACATCACTCTGTTTTATGATGGATTATGACTGAAATGTTTACTTTCATGACTGGGCGCTGCAACTCCAAGCCCCTCTTTCCCTGGTGAACGCCAACACAGGAGCTCCTGGGAGTCTGCAGGTGTGCGTGGGACTGCTCTCACTTTGGCAAATCTTCCAACAAACAGCCCTCGGAGCCGTGAAGGACAAGGGGCATGGAGCCCAGCGCCACGGGCATCATCCCCCACGCCTGAGGTCTAGGGTGTGGGAACAGTGCACCGCCCTCCCCCACACGGCCCGCCCTCCTCCATGCAGCTGCTGTCCCACCTCTTCCCTTGGGTGTCTATTCTCAGAGTCCAGGCATCATCGCCGATCTGGCTCTCCTGAGGCCGGCTTCACCTCCACCGGGCATCCCAACTCCTAGATGGCGCCAGGAGCCTTTGTCCAGGCTCTGAGTCACTGGGGCTTCTCCCCGGCACCCCCTGGGGTGATCTGATTCCCCCCAGAATCACGGGGTCCTTTCAAGAGCCCAGGGCATCACAGAGCTGCACCTGGTTCTTGCTAACTCAATTTTTGCTCAAGTTCCAATTACCTGTTTTTCCCCCCGTGGTTATCTGCACCACTTCTCAAATAGAAAAATATTGATTGTGCACCTACGAAATGCTAAACAAACAAAAATCTCCAAAGGAGCGTACCAGGAGCTGGGAGAGATTAAACAAAAGCTAACCATCAGGTACCAAATAAATGTCCTCTCTTAGAGCGTCTTTTCCAGTCCTGTCCTGTGCCTACAGTGGCAGGCGGCTCCCCAAGCCCCTGACATCTATCCCTCGGCACCCGCTGCCCCAGCCCGCCAGGCTCAGATGTCCCTCCCCGCCTGTCCGTCTCTGTCCCTGTCTCTCCGTCTCTTGTCCTCTGTCTGTCTGTCTCACCTCTCACACACATTTCCTTTGAACACACTCTCGGGCCTCAAACATCAGGTGACGGCACCGCCTGTCTCTTCCTCTCGAGACCACGGCTGCCCTTCACTACCTTCCCTTTGGGACTCACCTGTGCTCCCGTCCTTATGAGGAAAGTCAGAAGACGGGAAAATGGGTCAAGAAAAGGACAGTCTCTCAGGATCTCTGCTGCAGGCACAGTGCTGTCCACTCCAATATACAAGCTGACAGACAACAGAAGGGGGTTTCTTCCCCAGAAGGCATCACATATGGGCAGCCAGTCTGGATGCAGACACGGCGCTCTGCCCCTCGCAGGACGAGAACACACATCCGCTCACAGAAATCAGCAAGGACACAGGTGCACCCCGTGGAAGGACACCCCTTTCCCTGCCTGGGACAGCCGCTCGTCACACATCACATCATAAAAATGATGTCAGGCTGACTGAAGAAAATCACCAGCTGCAAAGGCAAAAGGAACCCCATTGCTGTGACGAGTTCATTCTGTGCTTGTGAGTACCAGGGGGCAAGGTGGAGGACCGAGGCCCAGGTGAGCCTGAGGGGGCTCACTCCCGGCCGTTTTAGGACAGGCTTGCGGGCATACTTCAAAGCAAACGGCAGCACTGCCCTGACAGGCCAATTATGCTCCCTCTCAGTGCCTCCAGGCACATAAATCACACGCGGGCTCCGTTCTAGTGGCTCGGCGCTCCTCGGGGCCCCAGACTTAAGACGCGAGCAGCACGAGCTGGGGAAGGGATGGGGTGCAGTCTCGGGGACAAGGAACGGTCACTCAGGCAAACGCGCCCGGTGGGACCAGGGAGATTGTAAGGGGTTCATTCAACCTCAGACAGCAAAATGAGAGAACACACTCATCTGACCATAAACCAGACAGACGGAAGTGCTAAGGACCCAGCGACATTGTTTCTTTGTAGGATTTTTCAACTACACACGAGGAGCTGTTTGCTTCTCTTACCTGGGCTTTCTCCCCCAGCAGGCAGGCTGACTGGACCCAAACGCCACCAGGACCGGGTGAGGCCGGGGACTGACACAGGCCTCAGGAAGAATCAGAAAACCATGAAATTTTCAATGAGCAGTCGCTGCTCTGTCCCACCCGCACGGCTGAGCACACGGTGCACAGTCACCGCCAGCACTCCACGTGCCCTCCCGCGATCCCAACGCACCACCCAGTGCTCAGGCACTTCCTACGGGGATTGGGGGGGGTCCTTCACTCAGACTACGGTTTTCAGGTAAATTCCTTGTTACCACAGGCACTGCACTCCCTTGAAACCTGGTATTTCGGGATTTCACCATTTGGAGAGCTCCTTTACCTCCCCCACCCATACCGTAAATCTCCTTAGAACAAAGACCGTATCTTGTGACTCTAATGGCCGCACTAAACTGGCAGGAAATCCAGAAAGCTCACTTTACAGATATGGAAATGGAGACCCACACAATGACTTGCTCGTGTGAAACGACGTTCGTTCGTCTGACTTGTAGAGAAAAAGAGGGCTAATACAGGCTAGTAAAACCATTTCCAGAGAATCGTGAAAAATGCAAGACTGTAAAACAGAAGCTTAGGAGGAAGACCGCAGGCTGTAGACAACAGGACAGCTTAGAACCACGCTGATGTTCTAACATTGTGTGATTAACCGTGGTCCCACTGTGGTCATGGAAAGGAGATTCTTTAAGGAGAGACCTAAAATGGACAGCGGCTCAGACGGGCAGAACCATGGCCCCAAAACGTCCGCAGCTTAATCCCTAGATTCTGGGAATGTGTGGCAGCCATCCAGGGCCAGTGGTTTAGGCAGGTCAGCGGCTGTGGGAGACGGCCCCTCTCCCTCACCTCTCCTCCCCCCGCAGACACTGTAGGAGTCACTCCATCCAGCAACAGACGGCTCTCCCGGCCAGGCGCTCACCTACAGGAGGGGCTGGTGCTCCGATTAGGCGGGGACACTGCCGAGGAGGCAGTCTCCACCAGTGGTGCCTGCGAACACTGGGACCTGCCATGGTGACCCACCCGCGGCCAGGAACGGGGGACATTCTGTGGAAAGCCAACGCCCTCACATTTCAAGTCAAGTCAACTTATGAGATGCTAATGACCATTTAGAAACTGAACGATGCTAGTTGCTGTTTTCACACATTAAAAAAAATATTTTTGATATAGAGCCATTTACTGAGGAGATGAACTAGCCCCTAACATAGTAAGCAAAAGCTGGGGGCGATGGGGAGCCTCGGCGGGACATTGCAGGGTCCGCGGGGCCAACCGCAAGGGGCGCAGACCATGTGAGGGACACAGGGTGGGGCACAGCGGGCACAAAGCACTAGTCATGCCAGGCTTCACATTCCCACCGCTCCCCACCCTCCGACCTCCCAGCAAGCGTTTCCTGGCGGCCACCACGAGGCAGGCCTAACGCTGCGGCTCCTGGTGGATCTCAGAGTCTGTCACACTGAACAGTCACACTGACGTATTACCAATATCGCAATAGAGGTTTGCAGGGAATGCCAATGTTGCAGACTCCAGAGACATGGAAGGATAACAAGGGAATGACAGGGACACCTTTATGCCGATAAATCCAACAGCTCTGATGAAGTGCACAGTCTTGAAAAAGAAACAACGGGGGCGCCTGGGGGGCTCGCTGGGTTAAGCGTCTGCCTTCAGCTCAGGTCATGATCCCAGGGTCCTGGGATCAAGTCCCGCATCGGGCTCCCTGCTCAGCAGGGAGCCTCAATCTCCCCCTGCTCTGTCTGCTGCTCCCCATGCTTGTGCTCTCGCTCTCAAATAAACCAAAGAAAGGAAGGAAGGAAGAAAACAAACTATGAAAGCTTACTCAGGCAGAAACTGATAACAAGAGAAACCTTATACCTATATAACTTAATTTATAGTGAAAAGCCTTCCCACACACACACACCCAAAAAGCCACAAAATACTCCAGGCCATGACTTCCCTAGTAAATTCATTTAAGAGAGAAATAATAGCAACTCTAGAAAAAATCTTCAGAAAATTGAAAAAGAAGGCTTCCAAACTCCTTTTATGAGGCCTGCATTACATTAGTGCCAAAACCAGGCAATGGTACAGGAATACAAAGTACAGACCAATATCTCTTATAAACATAGACACCAAAATCCTCAACAAAGTAATAGCAAATCAAGCCCAGCTATATAAATAGTGCGTTATGACAAAATAGTAGGTTTATTCCAAAAATGCAAGGTTGGTTTAACATTCGTATGAATCCACCAATATAAAGCATCATATCAGCAAACTACAAAACAAAAATCATAAATTATCTCAATAAATACCCAAAAATAGCACTTAGAGAAGAACTCCACATCCATTCCTGATAAAAACCCTTCAACGATCGGTGAGGAGTCCTCCAATGCAGCGAGCGCGTGTGCAAGCACTGCTAACGCGGTAGCTCACGGCAAAGCACGGGGTCTTCTCATCAGAAACAAGACGGGGTGCGGGGCGCGCCAGCTCTTTCAGCACCGCGCAGGGCTCCAGCCAATGCAGCAAGGCCAGGTAAGGAAGCGACAGGATCCCCTCTGCAGACAATCCAACGGAATCTATTTAAAAACCTGTTAGAACAAACGGGAATTCGGAAAAGCCTTCGGGCTACAGGATGAATGTACAAATCCCTCCGTTTTTATTGGTCGGAGAAAAGCTGTCTTTCTCCCGCACTCCCACAGGGTAGTTTCTCCGGATACGAAATTCGAGACTGAGGCTCTGCCTTTTTCAGACCTCCACCCCGCTCTCCTGCGGCGTGCACCATTTCTGATCGCTGCTCCTCTGTAGGTGAGGTGTGCTCTCTTTGGCTCCTTTCAACATTTGCTCTTTGTCTTTAGTGTCCTCCAGTACTTTCTGTCTGCTTGCTTTTTTTTTTAATTCACTTAGCCCACATATAGTACATCAATAGTTTTGGATGCAGTATTCAATAATTCATCAGATGCGTATATCACCCAGTGTGTCTGCTTGCTTTTTAAAGATTTTATTTTTAAGTAATGTCTACACCCAGCGTGGGGCTGGAACTCTCACCCCTGAGATCCACCGCCAGAGCCAGCCAGGCGCCATGTCCTACAGTTTTCACTTGATGTGCCCAAGTGTTGGGCTTTTGGGCACTTATTCACCTGGTATTCCCTGAGCTTCCTTGATTTGTGGCTTGGTTTGTATCATTAATTTTGGAAAATTCTCAATTATTATTTCAAATCTTTGTCCTGCTCCCTCTCCTCTTCGCCCACTGTTCCCCATGCACATGTGCGTGTCACACCTTTTTGTGATTGCCCCACATTGCCGGGGCATTATGTTCTGCTTTTTTCACTCTTCTCTTTGCTTTTCTGTTTGGCAAGTTTCTACTGACTCACCGTAAGGCTGTCTTGAGGGTTTCGTTCCTCAGCCAGGTCAGATCTCTCGAAGGCATCCATTCCTGTTAGTGTATCTCACTTCCAGGGTTTCTCTAGATGCTCTGCTCACGTTCCCCGTCTGTCCTTCCACGGCGTCCACCTTTTCCACAGAGCCTTTGGCATATTACCCACAGCTGCCTCCTGCCACGTCCCAGTCTGCTGCGATTTCACATGGGCCATCAGTCTTTAGGGAGCCGTGCCCTGGGCCGTGACCTCGAGCACTTCTCGGTGCCCCTCCCCTTGCATGGGGCAGGGCGCGGCCCTGGTGAGGCCTTTCACTTGGTGAGGAGGTGTCTGTGATGCAAGCCTGGGGTTTCCTGTGATCTTCATCATGAGAACCCAGGAGAGCCCACTGCCTGGGCTTCAGGGGCTTCAGCCCTCCAGCCTGTCCATCCTCGGGCCCTTGATTGGCTCCTGCTCCGGGCGCTTCTGCTTCTCGCGCTGGGACTGCCCACCTCTGCCTGTGTCTCTGGCCCTCAACTCTCTAGTGCATCTAAGAAGAGTCACTGACCTCAGTCCATCCACCTTTTTTCTCGTTACGAAGGAAGAAGAGAGATCTTCCGAGCTCTTTACGTGTCAGAGCAGAAACCAGAAGTCTCCAGTAGAACCCTTTGGAAACTGCACAGCAGTCTCTTAAAAAGAAAAACATTCCCTCCACATGGCCGAGGGATTTCACTCCTAGATGTCTGCCGAATGGAAACGACAGTGCACGTGAATACAGGACTGACACGCAAATGTCCACACCAGCTTTATTTGTGACAGCCCAAAACTGAAAACAAGCAAGTCTCCATCAACAGGGATGTGGCTAAACAAATGTGATGCATCTGGACGCTGAAACAGTCAGCAATAAGGAATGAATGAGACGTGCAAGAACACGACTTAACCTCAAACAGCTTTTGTGGAAGAAGACAAAAATCCGTACCTACTACAGAAGTGAATTTCTATAAAATGTTAGAAAATGCAAATTAACCTTGAGCGACAGAAAGCGGACCGGTGGTCCTCAGGGCTGGGGTCCACGGGGGCGGCAGGGAGGAAATGCAGACAGGCATGAGCGAATGGGTGACAGCTGCATTATCTGGATTGTGGTGAAGACTTCATGGGTGAGTATGTCAAAAGTCATCACACTTCACACTATATACGTTTGGTGTAGATTACGTCAATTATACCACAATAAAGTTTTTTTAAAAAAGAGAAGATGGGGCGCCTGGGTGGCACAGTCGTTAAGCGTCTGCCTTCGGCTCAGGGCGTGATCCTAGCGTTCTGGGATCGAGCCCCACATCAGGCTCTTCCACTGGGAGCCTGCTTCTTCCTCTCCCACTCCCCCTGCTTGTGTTCCCTCTCTCGCTGGCTGTCTCTATCTTGTCGAATAAATAAATAAAATCTTTTAAAATAAATAAATAAATAAAGATAAATTAGCTTCATGTAACACTTAGGGATTGATTAAATAATATATACAATTACTTTTGTCACTGCAAAAGAAAAATTATAAAGTTTGCAGCAGGACATTTTATTATTTTTTAAAATTTTTTATTTATTTATTTATTTATTTAGGGGGTGGGGAGCCTAAGCTGAGCGTGGAGACTGACACGGTGCTCGATCTCACAACCCCAACATCATGACCTGAGCTGAAACCAAGAGTAGGATGCTCAACTGACTAAGCCACCCAGGTGCCCCGATTTTATTATTTACTAAAAATTAATTCAGAGCTAGAAGACATCTGTAATGCACAGGCACTGTAAAAAATGATTATATTTTTAAGCAAATATACCAAAACTTAGCCACCTAGCCAAATAAATGCTGCTTTCCCCAAAACAAAGACTGTGAGAATAACCGTTCTTATTCTGGTATGTGGCCATTATGCAACATGATTTTTGGACCGTCTCCTGGATCTGAAATTACTCCAGTCCCAGTTTATGAGCAACATAAGAAAGCTACTTTTATTGTTTTATGATCACACCTGGTAAATGAAATCCTTATTACATTTCCCACTTTAAAGCTAGGATTTCCAGAATGTATTTGAAAACAACACAATTCTGACACAGTGTAACACGGTCTTTTTACAATTTCCTTAGCGAGTATTTTTTTCAAGAACATTATCTTGGAACAAAATTGGCTTTGTCTTTCCTCCCATGGAACATACCCACTGAAAAATCAGTCATTGCAGAATAATAAAACTACATGTTTGTAAGTGGAAGAAGAGCTAATATCTGCAGGGAGTATGAAGCCTGACCTTGATACAGGCAAAGGTCTTAAGTCCTCTCTGTTGTCATCATGCCATCGTCCACCTTGGCACCAGAACGCCTTCTCCATAGTGTATTTGTACTATTACTTTAACTGTATAACAGGAGGCACATTAACGAAACAGCTGTAAAGATACCTAAGTTATGAAGTGTGAACGCTGGCACTGACTTTGGCATCCACCATCCCAATCAGGAGCTGGACACCACGCAGTCTGGGCTCTTCCCAGCCCCGCCCTCACCTCCCGCCACGCACGCCACGCCTGGCCCACAGAACGCCGTGCAGAATCTGGAGTTTTCACTCCCATGTTCCAGAATACATGACCCTAACTGCGTATGGAGATGCTTGCTCTTACTTTGTAAAAATGGTGTTTCACTCAACACCATGTTCCCAAGACCAGCAATCACACACATCCCTGTGTGGCCCGTTCATTTTCCCTGGTGTATTTCACGGCACAGACGTGCCACCAGTTGGGCTGCAGCCCCTGTTGATGGTGCTCAGTGGTTTCTCGCGTGCCCCAGGGCACACGTCCTGAAGCCCCGCGGCTCTCAACCTGGATGGCAGAACCACACACAGGGCCTTGCTCTACGTGCAGACTCATGCGTCCCACCCCCACCTTCAGTCAGTGGCTCTGCACTGCAACACACATGCATGGTCTCCACACATCACACTTAAAAAACCATGTTCTAGGGACACCTGGGTGGCTCAGTCAGTGACGCGTCTGCCTTTGGCTCAGGTCATGATCTCACGGTCCTGGGATCAAGCCCTGTGTCCAACTTCCTGCTCCACAGGGAGCCTGCCTCTGCTGCTCCCCCTGCTTGTGCTTTCTCTGTCAAATATATAAATAAAATTTCCTGTGGAAATTTTGTTTTTACTATCCTGGACATTAGTGCTTTGTGGATTAAAGACGCTGCAACTGTCATCTGTGGTTTATCATTTCACCTCCTCTAAGCCGTCCCATAGGGCTACAAATCTTTACCTTTAACGTGGTTGAATGTATCAATCTTTTCTAGTATGGTTAATGCATTTTTGGAGAGTTGTTTTAATACATACAAAATCACAGAAATATTCTCTTAATTTTTAAAAAAGTTGGTGTTTTTCCTTTCACATATGAGGCCTGAACTGTCTTTGGTGTGAGGTAGGGATCAGATTCATTTCTTGTTCTGTATGGGTAACCAGTAACACTAGAACCATTAATTACACAGGCCACTTTCTTGCCACTGACCTGTGGCTCTATGAGTGGAACTACTTCACGTTTTCATAGACGCTTGAATCAATCTGATCTCCTTCTAACCTCACGGGTCAACTCCTCCATCCCAGTACCAATCCCACATTCTACCTGCTACAGCCCTGCCAGGCTTAAAGGAAACCCTGCTTTCTTCTCCCTTCCCTCCTCCTGTTTTCAGGATCTCATCAACCTCCACCTTTGCCTCAAATAAATTTAGGAATCAGATGTCCAATTCCACAAAAAAACAACTCTGGGTGATCTGCATTGGAATAGCATCAAATCTACTCGTCAATATGGAGAAAACTGACATTTTTACAATACTGCCTTTCCTATTAATGCACGACGGTCTTTCATTTTGTCTTTTTTAATGTCTTTGTTCAAGTTTTTAAGTATTTCCATGGATGATTTCAAGTCCCTTCATTTTTGTCAGATTTTCCCCCACTAGGTGCCTTTTATTTTTCGTTGTGCGCATAGAGTGGGAACTTTTCAAATACTGGGTGATCTACTTTGATGGTCCTAAAATTTTAAACCTACAAAACACACTAAAAAATTACTTTTGCTCCAGTTCTTACTTACCACACTTCCCAACCCCCTTCCAGTAACCACTTTTAATCATTTCATCTATCTTTTCAAAGTCTTTTATTCCTTTGTGGTTACCCTTGAAATTCTACTATATGTATTTAATAAAGACACAAGGTTAAATTGTAATTCCCCAGCCAAACAAAAATAGAAATTTAAACCACTACCTCCAGACATTGCTGTACATAGGCGTGTCAGCATTTTGCCCATTTCAAAAGCACTCCTGTGACTTTTTCTTCCTACAACATCTCAAGAAGGTGCATCAGAGAAGGAGTACTGGTGAAAACCATCCTTGTTTATAAGACTCATTCTTGAGAGACAGCTTCGCTGAGCTCACCAATCTGGCTTCTTCCTCTCAGCACTGTGGAGCTCAAAGTGATTGGAGAGACATAGACTTTTGGTTCTCGTTCCAAAACTTTCAAGGGAGGGTTTGGTGGAGCACAGAAAGACCACTCGGAGTGAGGGGACTCAGGCCAAGTGTTAGAGAGGTGTTCTCTTTGTTTCCTGACACCTCCGTCCACCGTCCATCCTGACTAAGCCTCCCCTCGTCGGAGGAAGCCTCCTGAGCCCACAGAGCCCACAGGCATCACCTGTGCCTCACAGAGCTCTCAGAGCTTGAGATCTGCCTAATCTGGTTTCATGTCGACCCAAAGCTGCTTTTAAAATGTCTTCAAAAGATTAGTTTTAAATTACTCAACACTTTCATAGGATTTCGTTCTCAGCTTCTTGCACCATCATATGGACTATATATCACACATTGCATGTAACAATTGAGGTGTTCCCAATTTCCGAAGTAATCTATTAATTTAAGGGAAAGCAGAAAACGTATGCATACTAAGCAAGATACGTTTCAGTGGCATTCTGATGAAATTATAGCAGTAAAATTTTCCCTTTGTGATTCCTTTTTTTAAAATATTTATTTAAGTAATCTCTACATCCAACGTGGGCTTGAACTCATGACCCCGAGATCAAAAGTCGCATGCTCTTCCAACTGAGCCAGCCAGAAGCTCCGCCTTCACGATTCTTTAGACTAATAGATGAACTTTTAAACATAACTGAAGATGTAATTGTGAAATCTGGACAATAATCACGTTTCTAAAGACTAAGGTAAGAAAGATAAGTAATCAGTGAATTTCTCCCCTCTGGGGACTGAGTAAAGGCAGTGAGCCCGACCAGTCTGAAGAGGGCGCTCTGGCAGGTCGTGGATGAACATCTCCTGAGGTTCCCGCACCCGCCACAACGCTCCGCTCTCGGGCTACCAAGGATGGTGAACAAGCAGCCACCGCCAGTCCAGATGCATATTCTCCCACAGGGGATGAACGGGGCCTACTTTCTGCAATTGCAATTTTTTAAAACTTTCAAACAAGCTTAACTGTAATAAGAACAGGACAAGCGTCTTATGAAACTGAGGAACTTTGACAAGCACCTGCATTATATCAAATTGTGAACTCCCTCCAGAAATTGTCGGGGCAGTGATGCTGGAATGAAGAAGCATAATTACGTGTCACTTAACGTTAGCCTAACAGACAGGAAATAGAACACAACCGATCTCCGAAGTCTAAAGTTAAAATTTTTCAAGTGGGCAGTAGTATTATTTGATTTCTACATCACTGTGGTGTTTAGTAGCCATTAACAATATTTCTTCAAAGTAAAACATTTCCAAAAAATAAGTAAAAAAAAAAAGAGAGTCCTAATAAAATAAAACGTTTACAATAGTGATTACAGAATGTGGATTTTTAATGAATTTCATATTGCAATGAGACAGTCAACACTTAAAAACAATTACATCAATACAATAAAAACACTTGCTTCTACACAACACTTATAAATGCATACTTTCCCCCCAAAGAAACTCGTTTTTCACAGATTTAAGCAACAAAGGATTTACATACGTTCTTCAAATTCCAAAATATGTACAGAATTTTTGTCTCTCCAGAAACTGATGTGCAGTGGTTGAGAAAGAGTGCTGTTTTGTCCAACAACATAGTTCTTATGAAATTCTCTATCAATACACATTTTCCAGTAACCACACATTTTTCCTTCCATTATTAAATGAAATTCTGGACATGTGAGCACAAAGGACAAAACCACTCTCATTTCCAAACACTATTTCAGATGAGATCACGTGTGGCTGATGACACGACTTAATTTCAGCCACACAGGTACATACATGCACACAGACTCACGCACATTCACACACACACACGCACGCACTCATGCACACACATGCACTCCCTATCCCAAGTCTCCATGACTCCTGAAAACACCACCACTAAGGCCACAACAGCAGCTGAATGGAACCACGTCCGAGGATGACGTGGCGGTTAGCAGTAGGGTGTCCTGCTCCTGAGAACTCATGCAAACGGCATGAGGCCCGTGCCCCTGCGGAGACGAGGGAGGAGGGAGGAGGCTGGCCCCTCCCACTAGCGAGAAGGTGAGCAGCTGCCAGACGCAGAGTGCATTAGTCTGCAGAGAACTGAATAGCCATCAGAAATGGTGAGTTAAAAGCTTCAAACTTTTTTAATCTGGCAGAGATCTGGTTCTTAAGTTTGATTTCACTGTGTTCGTATACATTTTTCAATGTTCCTAACAATGATTCTAAGACACCCAGACATTCAAATTAAAATACAACAGGAGCTCAAGAGTGCGGACGTGCAGCTTAGGGTCCCGAGTCGCCAGCACTCTGCCACTGGGAGGCGTGGCGCACTCGGGTCGGCAGGGGCTGGACGCTGACGTTCTGGCCCACGTTCTCAAGTGTGGTGCGGGGAGATGCCAGGCTTTGGGAAGAGAGCTGCTCTGAAGCATTTGTTTTTGTCCTTTAGTCAGCAACCTCCACTCTAACTACGTCATGACGGTTTTTTCCTGGCCCTCCTTCCCGTCCAGACTATAAGTCATTTCAGAATCATTCCAGATAATTCAGGGCTGAAGCTAAGATGAGCCACCACACACAGGACCTGAGCAAAAGGAGCCTCAAGAAAGGTGCATTCACACAGGACCAAGGGCAGCCCGCACGCTCAGCCGGCACCACACCTCGCAAACGGCACTCCACCAGCGGCGACCACTGGGAGGTGGGGGCACCCATGACCATTGTCACTGTTACCCTCTGTGCCTCTCCAAGTGGACACATTCAAAGTATTAAAAAGAAGAGGGCAGTACACGGAAATGGCTCTTTATCAAAACTGTAACTGAGTAAGAAACATGAACTCACAAACACCAGACAACAGTAATTCCTAAGAAGGCAAGAGCGCCAGGCTCGCCCAGGCAGTGGGAGGACTGGCGCTGAGAGGTGTCCCCGCTGCCAAAACAGGAGCATCTCGTACCCTGCGAAGCACGGTTTCTGCTACCACCTCGCCAGCTAATGGGAGAGCTTTCGTCCTCAGGATACATTTGCTATGATTGTCTTTCTTGCCTCCTAAACTGAATCCGGCATTCCAGCTGAAGTCAAAAGTGCTCTAGCTAGGCAACAGTGAGACTCCCACGTTTTCCAAATACATGGATTTTTGAGGTAGTACTCATTTATTTGCATCGTTGGCTCTCAAACACCACCAAGGAAGTGAACCCATTTAGAAATACGCAAACCAAAGTGTAGAAAATAAATAAGGTTTTGTTTTCAGGTAGCAGGCAGGGCCTTCTTAAAAGCTCAAGTCACATTCACTGGATAAGTCATTTGAAACTTCTAAAAACTGTTTATAACCATAGCTATAAACTAAAGTGCTTTAAATTTTGCTTAATATCTGAAATCAGTGATTAGAACCATCATATTTTTGAATTTGCTAATATAAGACCTCGGGAGATTGAAATGATTTTCCATAAAAAGAGCAGAAACTTTTTTTTCAAAAAAACAACTTTCCAAATGTTGCAAAGTCGGCATTCTGTTTTTGTTAACTTCTCAATTCCAGATAAATTGTACACAACTATACCAGAATACAGAGTTGAAGCGGAGTTAAGCCACAGCACATGCTAAACCCTCAGACAGAAGTAAACATGAACTCTCCCATCACACCTGCCAATCATCAGCCAATGCAGACACAGCTCCGTGACCTTCCCGGTACAAGGTAGGTAGGTATGA
This sequence comes from Ursus americanus, assembly GCF_024610735.1. NCBI lineage: Eukaryota > Metazoa > Chordata > Mammalia > Carnivora > Ursidae > Ursus > Ursus americanus. The sequence continues at coordinate 35,884,976 of NC_142157.1, forward strand.
TGATTCCAGAAACGCCACAGACTGTTTATGCCTCACAGTAAGTACACGGGTTCACATCGAACTCACGCTAACATAATGCCCTCCTGTCATCTGTCAAACGCGAGGAACTCACAACACACGACGTGCTACGGGGAAGGGGGCTTCATGTCCACCGACCAGAGGGTGCCAACACACACACAAGACGAAAATAAGACATGTGACCATACATTTTGCTGTACATTTCATGCAAGCTCAGTACAATGAGAAAAGAACATACAAACCACCCTTTTCAGGGTGCAACTCTCACAAAAAGGGCTTGACGGGAATGAGAAAAGCGGCACCAGTCCACAGGTCCATGGTGAACTACGCAGCTAAGGACGCCGGCGACCTTATTTCTCTTGTAACAACGCAGGGATGTTGATGTTCCAGCCAATGGCTTGCCTGTCAAACCCGCAGGTGAACAGATTGCACATGGGGTGGTCCTCACTCCACGCCGAGCAGCACACCATTCTTCTGTGGCCCTATTTCCAATCACACAAACCAGAATTAGTGTATTATTCCCAAAGCATACGTGCTATAAAACCTCAGCCAAATTAACAACTACACCACTCAACGCGACTGAATTGAAAGAAAAAAACTTCACAGGCAGCATTAGTCAGAGTGAGCCAAGAACAGTGCGCATGTGCCGTGGGGGAGCGGAGCTGGAGACAGTGACGTCAGAACACAGAATGAAGTCAGTGAGATTCACACCTAAAGCATTCTGGGATTCTTTAAAAATGAAAGATTACAGTCAGAAAAAAAGAATAAGTGATGAATTTGAAGTTTCCTAATGAGGCTAGATAATATTTGGGAATATATTAAAAGAAACTCATTTAAAGACCTCAAAGACCATTTTAACAAATAACTGACTCAGGTAATAAAGGACCCAGAAAAATACATTTGGTACCAAATAAAACAAGCATAAAATAAATGGCCAAGTAAATTCCTGCCACCTTCAGAATTCCAGCTAAATATCAGAATGTTGGAAAAAATTACTGCAAAATACCAACGAAGTTTATAATGTGATATCCCTAGTGCATACGTACAGAGACAAGCAGCACCCTCGGACGTGTGCATACGTTCCAGATTAACATGGTCAGTCGAAGACGCTGCTGTTACTATAGCAACACACAGTAAAGTACAAGAAGCAGAATTAAGAAAAGCTGACAGAAATTGAGTAAGTAAAGGAAAACACTCAAAAGCATGACACAAAAGTTCCCTCTGGAAAACCTTCGCATGTGAACAGTGCTATCCACACGAGAGGGACAACAACAGGCCAGAGAACAAAGATACCGCAAACGCAAGCACACATCCCAAAGGGCTCCAAGAGCAGCCTCCACCACTTGTTACAAACCGAAGGTAAGAGTGAACAACACATCCGTTAACTGGTAGTAAATTCAAGAGTCTGCACAGGAACCAGTTAAGATGATCAATCAGCTCATGGCACTCAGGGTAGAAAGCCTGAGACCAGGTGTTTCTGAGCAAGTGGGTGTGGGGAAGAGACCCCGTGGCACCCGGAACACTGGTCTGCACGAGCAGCTTGCCCAGGACGGAGCTGAAAGCCAACTCGGATTTGGAGTCCAGCCTCCCGTCCCCCGTGGAACGCCTGAACGCACAAGGACATGCGTGTGGGGCACGCATCCAAAGAGGTTCGGTGGGCACATGTGTTCTGAAAATGCCTCGCGCCCATGCAGGGTCCCAGCGTGCAAACTGAACGGGGTGCTGCACCCCCACCACGGGACCCTGTGTCCTCGCCATGAACCTGCCACACACGGCACGCACAGCCTCCCTGCTCCGTCGCTCCGAGCACTTTACAGAGCTCGCCTCGCGTGAAACACACTCAGGAAAGGCCACACGCACTCTCCCCAGCTGTTAGACAACTTTACGCTGTCAGCCACCTTCACTCTCACTACCAGGCTCAAGAAAGGGTTGTCGTTTTCTTAAAATCCGTCAGCTGAAGGAAGCTGGGGCAATACAAGCCGGGGGTGTCCAGCCGGGGTTCTGAGACACTGAAAACCGTATTTGTATCTGAAGAGGCGTTATAAGCTCAGAACCAAGTGAGATATTGTTCACTCATCTTTATAAAAACAACTCTATTTAACACACCACTTTAAAAGGGAATAAATCCAAGCACAACGAATTCTACAGTTTCGACAAGGCTGAATGTTTACAGATAACTAAAAATGAAAGCACCTCCACAGGATTAGTACCACCGAGAACCTCTCAGAACTCTGCATTCTCTTGCCGAAAGTCTTGTCAAAGTAGTGAAGTTACACACTCACTGTGCTGTGTTTCGGAGCAGACCTCAGGTGCCGCACAGCAACGTCAGGGACACACGGGCGCATTGGGAAGGGAAGCCCACCGGGTGAGCCATGCAGCGCGGGCGGCACACCAGTGGCTCTCAGCAGGAACCCAGCATGAAACACTCCCTTTGTTAGCGGCTGTGAAGCTTTTACTAGGTACTCTAATTTCACGAATGGTTTTCGATGATACGTACTCAAATAAAAGTTCAATAATCCACTTCCAACAATACACGGACCAGCCCTAACAGGGAAGAAGAGATGGAACAATCCTGTCTTAAGGGCAGAGGCTTTTCACAGGAAGTTGGTGCCACTTAAAGAAAAGGGCTGCCCCACTGGGCAGAACCCTCCACAATCGACCTCTGAAACCACCCTCAGTCGAGGCGTTCCTGAAGCCACACCCCACGCAGGGCCAGCCTGAGGGTCACAAACTGTGCTGTGAGGCTGTGCACGAAGAGGAGACAGGGCGTCTCCATGAAGGTGGCAGAGCCGGGGCCATCGGGCGGCAAGGGTGGCGGGCACCAGGGGGCACAGACACGCTGACCGCACGGTTAGGGGCCGCACGAGGGTCCTGGCTCGCCCGCACAGCCATGTGTCACACTGACACACAGAAGACACCAAAGGAAGCAAAGGAGAGGAGCCCTGGGGCGGGGCTCAATTAAGCACTGAGTCTGCAGAGACGCTGCTTGGCAAGAGGGGGGGGTGACCTCCACTCCCCACAGGAGGAGCCGGTCATGTCACACTCTCAGCCTCTCCCCACTTTCCCAACTGCCCAGGAACTATCTATGCTCAGGGGCCCAGGGGCCCTCAGCGATACTGCATCCGCCGGTGGGAGCTGGTGCCTCGAGCACCGAGCAGCTGACGGAGCACGTGCAGACCCCGTGGCGGGCGGTCCAGCCAGCGCAGCGGGTGCTGGCCGCTCCCGCGGCATCATCTGAGCTGCATCTACATGGGGCTCTCGTCCTGGACCTGCCGTGGAAAGGTATCTTTTGGTTGTGGGTGGAGGCGGATCCACACACCACGTTCAACACTCTTCGTCTAACACCTTTCCGGCTGTATACTTTCACTGGCCAAGATCCAAGTCTGCTTTCCAATGTGGAAACCACAACCACACACGCAAACAGCTCCGCAAATCAGAGAGGGAGGAACTGAGCATGCAATCTCATTGACGTCTGTGAAAACCCTGACACTCTCAGTTCAGGTATTGGGAAACAGTTTCAACTTTAAACTTTATGAGCTCTAAATACAGATCAAGGACTTCCAATGAAAATGTAGTATCCAAAGACAACAGGAAAACAAGCACGCAAAATCTCTGATCTCATTGTGCTGATTATAGTTGAAATTCTATTACCTCCAGCATGTCTGCATAAATTAAATATACTATTACATGAGCTTCTCTGTTTTTTTTTTTAAGAAAACGTAAAACGATGTGGGGCCCACAGCCTAGTTCTACTAGTGGTGACCCAGGACGCAGACTGCAAGCTGTCCCTAAGGCTCCCTGTCAACACGTGGACCAAGAGCACAGTTACCTGCCGGCTGCTTCGGGGAAGCCGCGCTAGCCTCACACCTGACATGTCGAACAACCTCACTTGTCGGTTGTCATGTGGGAGGGCAATGATTTTTTGGCCAACGCATACATTGATCCTGCAAAGAAGAGATAAAAGTGGGTTACGTACAAAGTGGTGACAGCATGCATGCCTGAGTTTACAGAGCGTCATGCAGTCGGAGACTCCACACCATTCACATTTCCAAGCAAAACACATGAGCAAACCGCAGGTATCCTCCGTCGGCAGCATCAGAACCCAGAGACCACATCACTCAGTGTAACGTGCGCACACTACACAGTGACTCAAACACAGCCCTACAGGTGGCCCACTCTTAGCCCACGAAGCTCACTGCACCAGCCTGATTTTATACTTACGTTTCAGCATACAGGAGATATTCAATTTGCATCAGAGGATCAATAAAACATATTATCCCCCCCAAAACATACTTCCCCAGAATTCTAAACTGCTTTTCCAAAGATCTATTAAACACTGACTTCAATGAACAAGAGGTCACATTATAATCCACCCTTTCAAGGCACAACAAACAGCTCTCTTCACCTGTTGATGGCAGAGTCTGTGCGAATCGTCGCAATGGGGGACCTCATGTTCCTTAGATCCCAGACCTTCACGGTGCGGTCATCACTGCCCGAAACGACATTATCTCCCACGGTGAACACGGCAGAGGTCACAGTGCTGCAAGTAAAGCGCACAGGTTCAGAAGATCATCAGGAAGTTCCAGGATAGACACAAGTCCTCTCCACCCGTGGAATGATCACATGGTCCCACTGCCAGAGACCCTGGCAAGGCAGGCAGGGAGGACACTGGAGACGCGGAAGCCGCCAGTCGTCTCTGCTAACTGCTCCTCCTGCTTAAACCTCTCTGTAAGTTACACGTAAGCACGCTGAACTTCTCAGCAGACTAGAAAATCAGTGCATTCTGTCCTGTTCCACCTCCTCAGGCAATGGAGTGAAGAGACGCTACCAGAAGACGTGGGTTACACAGAACCTGCCAAACGTCTACATAGTCACGTCTGATACCAGAAAATGAAGAGAAAAAAAAATCCACGCCAACTTTCAGTTTAAGCAGAACACTGGAGAAAAATTTATTCCTTTAACTCAATCACCACTACCAGCAGCTTAAAAATGTGCAAAGAGGGGTGCCTGAGTAGCTTAGTTGGTCAAGCATCCAACACTTGGTTTCAGCACAGGTCGTGATCTCAAGGTCGCGGGATCGAGCCCATATTCGGCTCTGCGCTCAGCGGGGAGTCTGCTTGAGATTCTCTCTCTCCCTCTCCCTCTGCTCCTCCCCCACTTGCTCACATACACGTGCCCTCTCTCCCTCCCACCGCTAAAATAAGTAAATCTTAAAAAAAAAAAAAAAAAGGTGCATTTAATACCTTAAATAGACCTTTCTCCAAGAAAGATTTATGAATGGCCAAAAAGCCCATGAAAAAACACTCAACATTATTGATCATCAGGGAAATGCAAACCAAAACCATAGGATCCCACCTCACACCCACCAGAAGGCATATTATCAAAGAAACAGAACTCAAGCATTAGTGAGGATGCCGAGAAAGGTTAACCCTCTTACATTGTTGGCAGGAATGCAAACTGGTTCAGCCACTCTGGAAGACAGTATGGAGGTTCCTCAAAAAGTTCCCTACGACCCAGCAATCCCACTAGTGGGCATACATCCCAGGGAAATAATCAGGATCTTGAAGAGCTATCCGTGCTCCCGTGTTCACGGCAGCACCAATCACAGCAGCCAAGACAAAGGAACAACCTAAGCGGCTGTCTGCAGATGAACGGATAAGGACGACGTGATGTGTGTATGAACCACGGGATCTTACTCAGCCATAAAAGAGAAGGAAATCCTGCTGTTTGTCACAACACGGACAAATGTGGAGGACACTGAGACCGGAGAGGGACCCACATGTGACACAAAGAGAGCAGGGAGAGGAGGTTAAACCTGGAACTTCAACGTGACGACCGACCCAAACTCCCTATTCCAAACACAAAGAGCAACGTCAGGGCTGGCCTGGAAACGAGGTTGCTGTGCGCAGGTGCAGAGGCCACCACAAGCCCTGAGGACTCAACCACAGACAGGGCTGTGGAGACGCCCGGGACTTCTCCGTCGACTCTCGTTCTCAGGGGGTTGTGAACATTCTGCTAAATTAATGAAAAAAATCTCCACAAAAGACTGCCTCACCTTATGTTAATGAAATGCTGAAAGACATTAGGTTTTTAATAAATCACAGTCCTGACAGGTATTGTAGGGCATCAAAGGGAAAAGCTGGCGAGGGGGCGATCGTTCTGAAGGCACCCTCAGACTCAGGTCCCACGGGGAAGCGGCTGCACCACGACTGCTCACTGGAAAAGCTCAGACTCTGCCCAACTCCAGCCAACTCATTTATCTTGTCACCGAGAGCAGCCGAGCATGCGCTTCCAGCTGACAGTGCGGTACCTTCTCGCCGCACACCACTGCCCGATCTGGAACATTCCGCTCCCTCCGTGGGTCTCAATCAACGCAAAGACTGTAATGCTAGCACTCCTCATTAGGACGAACAGCTGTCTTCCCAGTCACACAGAGACACAAAACTGTTTTGCATAACAATCTGCCGGAATTTCACAGCTCAGAAAAAAAACACAGGATGTGGAAAATGCTGGCCTGTGAAATGCTGAAACAGTGCGCTTTCCCGGCCCCGTGTCAGAAACGGACTGCAGAGCTCCCCGTTCCTTAGTTTTCAGATGTCGCTTCCACAAACGAGTCCTACTTTTACACCAGAAGAACAGACCAGAGGAGCAAGCACTCGGGACACAGAGATGACCGGGGAGCAGGGGGGCCCTCCCTCTCCGCACACACACCACAGCCCCCTTGGAAAAGCACACCCAGGGAGAGGTCAGCGTGGCTTTCTCACTCCGGGAAGTCTCTTGGCAAGTACACAGCCAAGTTCACAGAAAAGCCCACGTTCATCACATCCGTGGCCCACTGATGCAGGCATGACACACAGACCAGGGCTCTCGGACCAGCTGACCAGACTCGCTCACACGCCTGCACGGAGACACGGGTGGTGACTGCACGTCTGGGTACGACATCATCACATGGCCACACTCCTCTCCAAACACCACTTCCCAGCGTGCTTCATCAGCTGTACTTGTAACCAACAAGCTGAGTCTCCAGGCGGCCACACAAACACAGAGGGTCCCGGAGAGCGTGCTCGCTTCGGCCCTTCCCACCCTGTGTGCCTTTCAGAGCGCAGACAATGCACGTGAGCCTGTGTCTTCACATCTCAGACGCCTAAATGAGAAAACAAAAACCCTTCTCCAAACGAAACACGTTTCTGAATATTGCTCATTGGCTGGCTCTCGCAAAAGCAGGCCCTAAGATAAAAAACATTCAAAGAAAAAGTCACACTCGTGTCACACGTGATTCTTTTTCAGGATTTTAAACTGAAGTGCTCCCTGGAAAAAGAAGTGACAGCAGCAGGAGCTCAATATTCCAGCCTGGTTACACTGCTCTCTGAACCTCCCCCTGTGGCGTAACGGACAGATGCCCCATCTGCGTTACCCACAGGACCAAACAACAGAACCCCTCACTCATCAGGGTTCTGGTCCCCATGATGGGCCAGGGTCTGCTTCGTCTGAGAGCACACGCCACCACAAAGAAGGTACGAGGCGGCCATCTCAGCGGGGCAGTGACGGTCCTCACTCTAATGGCACACGTGCAGTTCTCGGGCAGCACTGAGCATGACAGCGCCACTGAAACGTACTGCGGCAAAGACCTGTCCCAAGGCTTCAGAGAAGCTTCCGCCACACCCCCGAGACGGCTCCGGAGTGGCTTCAGGAATGTGTCAAACAGCACTCAGTTAACCTGGCTCAATCCTCCTCCTTGGCATTTAATTAACTGAATTAAGAAGAACTTTTCCACAGATCATTCAAAGAGGATAATTCCACACAACCTGATTTAAAAGGGAGACAGAAAAAGTTAAATTTAGTAAGATTTACAGAGTAATTTCATGCTTGTAATATCAAGGGTCAAGGCTCTAGTTTCCTTTCTGTGAAGTCCAGTCACTGTTTCACTCTTCCTCTTCTTTTTTCCCCTCTCCTTCAAAGATTTTATTCATTCATTTGACAGAGAGAGAGAGAGAGCACACAAGCAGGGGAGCAGCAGACAGAGGGAGAAGCAGGCTTCCCCACTGAGCAGGGAGCCAGACTCGGGGCTTGATCCCAGGACCCTGGAACGATGACCTGAGCCAAAGGCAGGAACTTAACCGACTGAGCCACCCAGGCGCCCCTGTTTCATTCTTCTTAAACAGTGTTAACAGCCAGCCATAAGTTTTGAATATTTATAATTACATCAATTGTGGCAAAATCAGAAGAAATGCATTCCATTTAAATTAGGTAAAGAATGACCTCCCTCAGGTTTTAATAAGCTAACTGTTCATTCCCTTGGTTTCTGAATGTAACTTTGCTGGTTACATGCTAACCAATTCACAGCCAATGTCCCAATATCACCATTATGTGATTCTGTGTATAAAAACTGGGAAGTGAAGAATTTAAAAGGATTCATTTCAATCTTCCAAAAGGAAAACTTTTACAACAGCTTTGAAAGTAACAGGATATAGACAAGCCGTATTCATCAGAATAATCAGGAAAACTAAGTCGGAAATGTATCAGGAGCTGTAAGATTTTTACTCTCAAATGCATTATGAAATTAGCCAAAAACTGCAACATCAAAGAAAGATCACTGGTACTTTCCTGGAGACACCCCAGACGGCAGCAAGCCCAACCCTGGGTCTGCAGTGACCTGTCACACGCGTGGGAAGGCCCCTCTTCTTCACTGGTTAAAGGAGAGGTTGCCCTGGATGTCCCTCTTGCCAGAATGGTGGTGACTGCCCCTAAACACTGGACTGCAGGTGCCCGAGGGCCCTCACTGCTCAAGGACCGCGTACAAGTGTGCCTCAGAACTGGGAGTGTGAGCACGCCCAGCCAAAGGGGCACAGGCTACATGGAAGATGAGGTGTGTGACATGCAGATACATGCACACGGATGTGCACACGCATGTGCCAGCATGCCCACAGAAGGGACGCTGGCTGCACGGAACATGTGTGCACGTGTGCATAAACAGGCCAGAACCAAGCTCACACTGACACAGAAGGGGCTGCTACCTCAGGCACTCTGACGAACAAGTGTGCTTTAACCAGGCTTTTGATTTCCTCACCAAAGGAGCCGGAAGGGGAAGAAACACCTGCACCAGGGAGCACCCCTGGCTCCCACACCCAAGCAGGGACAGCGACGGGAAACCCAAGGTCACACTGAAAGGCCAGAGTCAGCTATCACCTGTCTTCTGACCCCCTGCATTTCCTTATCCGTGTGGGGGAGGGACAGTGACCCAAGCGACGGGTACTGTCTGTGCCTGACCATCTGAGGACTAACTCTCCGGGGTCCCGGTGCTCGTGGGCCCAAAGGGACAGGCACTGCCCTGAAATGGGACCCACAGCCGCCTCTACCAGACACGTTGCAGGATGTGAGCTGTTACAGCCACAGGGGTAGGTGACTGCCACGTGCACTAGGAGAAAGCACTTTTATTCCTTCAGTTTACTAAGCCTTAACCAGACTGTACTCCCTTAAGCAAAAGTTCAGACCTTGTGGGACATGGCTAAAGCTAGCAGCTCTCCAAGACGGCAAGTCCCAGTGCCCCGTCCTGTGTGTTAGGCAAGGAGCCCAGGAGACCAACAATTGGGGGGTAGGGGGAGGACTGCCACCATGGGCGTCATTTCCACAGCGCTAAGTCTCACAGCCAGCCTGCCCCCACACAAGGAATTCCACGGACGATCGTCACAATTACACCCTGGATGGTATTCGATTATATCCAAGTCTGTGCACTCCACGCTGGCCCCTGGACAGCTGACCACAGCCACAGACGGACAACCTGTTCCCCACGTGGCCCATGTGTCATGCCCACTGGTCCAAGAAGCTCACACGTGCTGCTCCCCAGCCTTCTCCGCAGGGACACTTCATCAGACTGGGTGGTAACAGCACGGAGTCTATATTCTCTGGGTTAGGTACCAGCACTCAACTCCACGGACTCTGCAATGAGTACTAACACTCAGCCCTATAGTCTCCGGACTAAGTGCCAACACCTGGCTTGGTGTGGGGCCCCAACAGCACGTAGGAGGCTGCTGAAAGCATCCAAAGTCCCTCTCTGTACACACACACACACACACACACACACACACACACACACACGTCTTTTTTAAAAAGCTCTGGTCCTTGAGAGATTTTGGAGAAACCAGCTGGTGGAGCATCTGAGGACCGAAGGGAAATGGAGTGTCCTCCGCTCCATCAGCAGCATCTGCACCCTGCGGGCCCATGGCAAGGCGGACTGCAAGCCAGTGCAGATGCTGAGCGGGTGATCAGAGCCCCACCGGGGCCCAGCGTGGGCAGGCAGGGGCTAGGCGCACAGACCACGAGCACCGCCATCTTCCAAGAGCCAGCTCTATCTTCAGGAGGCCGCTCCCTCCCCGCCCTGCTCGCCACACGCCTCGCTCCGTGCTTTCTGCCCACACGGGCAGGCTGGTCCACACACATCAGGTCCGTCCTAGTGAGTTTGTAACCAGGAAGTGTTCAGTCTGTGGTAACAGCCTGGTGATTCTTCTTCAGGTCACCTCAGTGGAAAGTGAAGCAGCTGACAGCTCACTACAAAGCTGTCCAACAGAGTGATTTAAACGCACTAACTTCCTTAAAGTCCTTACTTTTATTAGTTACCTATTAGCCCTTCGTAAATGAGGAATTTTCAGAGTAAATATTAAATCTCCTCTTACTTTTAAAAAGTGTACTCTGAATTGGAAACATTTAAATGTATCAAGAGGAGACTGCTGAGTAAATTTCCGAGCCCCCGAACTACAGGCTCAAAGCCGGAGGTGAAGGGGAAATGCAGGTGCTGACACAGGATAACCCTTGAGATCTCTCCGCGAAATCCAAGGACACCTGAAAAACAGCTGCATTTGCAGAAAAACCACAGCCTTGTCTGTGAACGTGAAATGCGGAGCTGCCCCCAGCAGGTCCAGCTGCTCACTGTATTCACTAACCTCTCCGTGCTCACTTCCACGACGCCACGATGAAACGTGAGCTAAAATACAAATGACACGTCCAAAAACACACCTTAACACGACCACTGGGGCAGAGGACTGGGGGTGTCCTTAGTCTCTTCCGACCTTGGTTTTATAATAACTTTACTTATCAACCAACTATTGCCAGGTATTACATGACTTGCTAAATCGTCTCCAAATTCTTTTCAAACCATCTAATTAAAAAGAAGACAATCCCAGGCTCTCAGGCACCTGGGCAGGGAGTGTGAAAGTGACAGAGTTTAGGCTCAGCGAGCACTCAGCCGCTGTGATGCTACAGGCCCCCTTCTTCCTCAACTGTCACTCCCACCCCAGCGGCCCTTCCGGAGTTGTCCTCTGGTCCCCAGAAGAAAGCACACAGTACAACACGTCTCTCCGCCTCCTCCTCACAGACAAGGGCTCACAAGTAATCACCAAGAGTAACGGACTTACAATCCAAATGCACTCTACCAAAATCTCGGCCTCCAAGGTGAGCCGGCACCAGACAGCCCCGACCCACCCCCACCACGGGTCTGCACACAGCCTGAGTCATTGACCAAGCACAGAATTCAACACTTAAAATCCACCAGCACCCAGTTAACAATGTCATGCTGTCAAAATGCTTTTTCTCTTCAAAAGCATAAAGAAAACTGTTAATTGCATTACACAAAATTCAAAGCTATTTTCACCTCATACATATATGACCTAGAATTTGGTATTTAGTACTAAATATCTTCCCTGGGTATGTGGGAATAAAAGCATATGAAAATGTTTTAGCTTTAAAGCAATCATTATCATTTTTCATCTGATTTTTTTTTTAATTTTGTTTTGTTAAATGTGGTGTTTTGTTTTCTTTAGAAGAAAACACCAAAGTTCACATTTGGAGGATAAAGTTATAATCATATGGGAAGAATTAAAGCTCAAAGCAAAACAGGGGGAAAAAAACCTTTGCATTCTCAGATATTCTCCCCATACTGAGCTAATTTCAGAGTTTCTTCAATGCCAGAGTTTATTCACACTTATGAATACTGTCAGCTGGGTACAGACTGGAGTCATTGGCCACCCACAGAGGAAGCTTAATGACCAGTGACTGCCTCAACTGTCAGTCCCTTTTTATAGCAACTGAAACAAAACAAAACAGAAACTAAGAAGGGGGGCCTGCATCAAGAACAGAGAAGCGGCGGTGCCGGGAGGGAGGGGTCTGGGACCTCCTGTTAGAGGACAATCCTAATGGGCAGCTCTCATGCTCCTCTCAAAGGACAGTTAGTGGACTGAAGCTTAGGATGAGTTTTATTACCACCGAAGCCTCTTGCAGAACGTCTCCATATGCACAGCCCAGAAGGCCAGAGTCCGGCTGGGATCAGCGGGACGCTGCGCCCCACCCCACCGAGCACGCACCAACATACACGGAGGGAAGGGCAAGCTGTCATTCACAGCACAAGACTTCCTGAAGCAGCTCAGTACTGAATTTTATTGTCGGGGGGCAAACACACGAACACGGAAGGGTTTAGCTTATTTCAGATGAAAAGCACTGGACTTCAGTTTCAGCTCCTGACGATGAAGATAGAAATATATGAAAACAAACTGCCAGCGGTTAAAATTCCTGACATTGCAAAATACTTCAATTAAACATTTCTATTCTTTCCAAGAACAGTACATGCAACAATTTCTCATTGCTGCTATTAGGAGAACAACCTGTGACATAAAGTATCTAAAATGCACCTCGGGCTCCCCCGGCAGCTAGTCCAACAGTCACAGCCGCACGAAGGAAATCCTATTACGGTAACATTCCCATTACAATGAAGCGCTTCCACAATACAGAGTGAAAACAGAAAGAGAACACATCAAGAAGGAAAAAAACATTGTTTGTCCTTCTGAACATTTACAATGAGAACCTTAAACAGAGCTTCTGTCCAGCAGAAATCACAGGAGCACAAACTTCGAGGGGACCCACGTGGCAACAGATTCTATCCCTTCGGTGAGGCGATACATCTCAAACTCTTCTTTCACAAAAAAGGCACAGAATCCACATAGCAGCGCAAGGGTAACAGACACAATGAAAAGGAAAAAATCTCTCTCCCAGATCCCAGAGAAATCAAATTATACAACTAGGCCAATAATCTTGAAACCTATACAGTTACATCTTGCCTTAAGAAAACCCAAAGGTGGCTCAGTCGGTTAAGCGTCTACTTTGGCTCAGGTCATGATCCCAGAGTCCTGGGACTGAGCCTGGTGTGGGGCTCCCTGCTCCATGGGGAGCCTCTTCTTGCTCTGCCCCTCCCCACCGCTTGTGCTCTCTTCTTTCAAATAAATAAAATCTTTAAAAAAAATTTAAAAAAAAAACAAGAAAACCCAACATAACAGAAATTCAAAATAACTGGATAACTAAGTGAATTACTCACATTATAAAACATCAGATTCTAACATAACTTTGCTTAATAACATGTGATGAGTTCCTATAGACAAAAACATGCCCTAAGACAATAAGTTTTGCATAGTGTGTCCCACATCATGTCAAAATGAAATATGTGGTCATGTATTTTTAAGAAACACTGCTGCCTTGGTGACTAACATAATATAATAAAAAAAAATTAAAAAAAAAAAAAAAACCACTGCTGCTTAAGCAATGATCCACTAAAAGAACCCTCCACCTAAAACTTTCCAGGCGACACCAACAAGTAAGAAATAGAAAAGCTCTCGTTGGAGCTGTGGTTTTCATGTTCAGAAAAGAAACGGGTTAAAAGAACTCAAGAAAATCACGGTAGAAAACCAAGAGTTACCTCCCAGACTAGGAGACAGCTCGAGAGAGAACAGTGTGACTTATTTCCTACGGAAGGCAGGCACTGCTGGATGCCGGAAAGGCAGCCTCGGATCCGTGACGGAAGCCGTGGCCAGTGGGAAGGGACAGGTGCAGCAGGGGCATCTGTCAGAGGGACCAAAGGTGTGAGGGGAGGCAGGAGACCTGATGTGTTTGAGAGGCCGCACTCAGAACAGCACAGGTGAGTGATTAAACTGACCACACCGTCAAAATCAGCCGCTCCTGTGCACTTAGTTGGGACTTGGGCTCCTGTGTTCTAATAAAAGCACGCCCTTGTGCGGGCACATGCTCACATCACTTGCACAGGTACCATATTCTGTAGGATTTATTTGTCTTGTGGGCTCAAACCTAGAGAAACCATGCCAGAGACAAGAAAGCGACAGTTACTAAGAAGAGGCTCACCTAAACACCCTATCCATGTCTCACCTCCTGCTTTTCCGAACTGCAGCGATGTGCAGAGGCTTACGGCGAACGGAACGCAGGAAGGTTGTTTAGTAGGGATCACGCAGGCTGCAGCCCCACCTGCTGACCACGCTGTGTGGGGTCTCACCAGGCAGGGGCCTCTCCACACTGTGGGAGCAGAGGCTCCCACCCGCACGCAGTCATGCCTGAGGGAACAGAGGACAGACTCGGGTCTATAGGCACGGCAAATAAACCCCCAGCCGACCCTGCCAATTCCCAAAGGCTTAAAAAAAGGTAAAGCCTTCCCTTCTCTGACCCTTATCATAGGAAATTAGCACCAAAGGGAGAACTTCTTATCTTTGTAACTACAGGCCAACGAACATACTCGTCCATCCCAACTCAATTAAGAGAAAATGCACATGGTCTGAATAAGAGTTTTGCTTGTATCTATCTTCTACGTTTGCTCAAAAGCCCACAGATCCTCAGCTACAGTGAATGGAAGCATCAACTGCTACCTTGGGGGATGCAGATGCAAGAGGCCCAGGGACAGACACAGGTCCATGCCTGCTCTTCGTGAGAATAAGAAGCCTTCGTAATCAATTACGTTCCTCATATGTATACCTCTCCAAAAACAGCCATTATTTCATATATCCACCAGCTGCAAAACTACACCCCAAATCAGACATGCGAACACAATACCACCTGTCCTACTCTCTCCAATTTCATTTATGCCTAAAACTCTTCAAAACAGAACACCTGGGAGAAGAGAAGCGCTGGCTCAGAGTAGGGCTGTGTGTGCCAGGGTCCCTGGCTCACCTTGAGTGCCAGTGACAGCACAGGGCTCTCGTCCTCTGGGCCCAGAGCAACCTCGCCCTAAATGCAGATGCAGGGAAGCTGTTCCTGACACCCCCAGCCCCACCGCTGCCCCCTCCGCATCGTCCGGGTGAGGCTGACTAGAAGCTGTCCCCGCCATGGCCGAGAGCAGAGCCCACAAGACCGAGACCTATGAAAGCAGGAGCATGGAAAGAGCCGCCCTATGCACAGGCAGCAACACTGCCCTTGATAAACCACGGAGAACCAGACATCTTCTGTTCCAGGGCTATGGTTACTCTAGCTGGTAGCAAAACACCACAATTCAATAACCGTGGACGCTCTCAGAACACACTGAGATTTCAGCCACCAACACTGCAGCGCACCTCAGATCAAGACACCACTTTTTTCCAACCTCAAGCTTACAAATCTCTGTCCCAGTTTCCCTGTGAACATTTTATTAATCCCAAACATTACATCTTAGTATTCTAATGTTCACACACACAAGAGACTTATTTACTGCATCATCTGAAAGAATGAAGAACACCCGTATTTTCAAGCAGCCAAATAAGCAAGAATTCATTCATTAAAAAGTGCTTACTGAGCATGCGGGAACTTTTCTGGACATGCAGAAGCTCAAGCAGGACACACATGGCCAGAGAGAAACAGGCACAATCCAGTCCAGAGGGGCAGCATGCAGGGGCAGTGGCGGCATGGGGGGCAGGTGTCAAGACATAGTCAGGAGGTATGACGGGACAGAGTCCTGCTCGTGGAGTGGATGGGGCACAGCAGGGAACTGGGGACGTCTGTGAGACGAGTAACTGGAAAGAGGCTCACGTAATTTATCAGGAATGGTCAGACCAGGAGAAAAGTTTTTGGAAGGAAATAAGAGCTCTGTTAAGACATGGTGATGCCTGAGCTGCCCAACAGATGGCGAAGCAGAGGGAGGCACTACAAGATAAGAGCCAGGGTGTGTGCGTGTGTGAGAGAGATAGTGTGTGAGTGTGTGTGCATGTGAAAGCCAGTGAGATTGAGAGTGCGTGAGTGTGCGAGAGCATATGCATGTGTGTGTGAGCATGTGTGTGTGAGAGAGCGTGTGCATGTGTGTGTGTGAGTGTGCACGCACACGTGTGTGTGTGTGTGCGTATGAGCTGCAGGCGGGCGCGTGCATGTCTCTTCCCCAGCTCTGACCGGAGCCTCTCAGCTGAGGATGTGAGTGCCACCAACCCTAGAGTATTTCCTGATCTCCCCCAATGCCCCATTCTGCCCCCATTCACTTCCTTGTGGGAACTTCAGTGACTTCATCTTCTAAATTCTTGCAAATATACAAATGGAGCTAAATGTTTAGGAAAAGAGTAGCCATTTTGGAAGACAGTGGAGCTGGAAATTAAGATAAGAATTAAGTTTTAATATCCACCAGCAAAACCTTTTTCATGAATAGTTAAAGAAAGATCTCTAAATAACTGTGACTCACTCCGTATGGCCCTGGAAGACATTCACGGAGTGGATGGAAGGGTCCCTGAAATCCCAAAGACGGAAAGTCGTGTCCCGGGAGGAGGTCACCACAAGCCGCTGGGTGGGGTGTGTGCAACAGTGCGTTAGCTCCTGGTCATGCCCTACAACCAAAGACGACAAAAACGCAAGATCATCCACCTGCAGGTACAGTTAGAGTGATGCTTTCTTAAGAACACAAGAATCAAACAAGTCTTTATGGTCTCTACTACTAATACTGTAAAAGTGAATAAAGGCAGGAAAAAGTAAGAAATCACTGAAAAATAGCATGTGAGCTCACGGTGGGACTGGTTTTTCCCTCAGGAACTGAAAGTCCTTTCATTCATGCGTTGAAAGGCATCAGGAAAAGGAGTGTGAGTGTAACCCACTCCCTGACCCTGATAGTTAGAAGGTCTGGCAAATGTCCTTAACAGGCTAAATGTGTGAACAGATTAAGTCTTAATTCTTCACTTCCAGAGTAACTTCTAACAATATGATATGTGGAGCCCTCAGTAAAATACAATCTTTAACACTCAATGAGGAAATTCACTTACTAAAAATTTGCAAAAACATCTGAGGTGGGCATAATTCTAAGATGTCCCGGTGACCCCCATCCCTGGTATACACACCCTGGATGATACCCTCCCTTGAGTTTGGGCAGAACCTGTAAATGTGACGAGACATCACTCCGGTAAGCTCGGTGCATTAAAAGGCAAAACAGATTTTGCAGATGTAACTAAGACCTCCAAATCAGATGGCTTTACACTCATCAAAAGAAACGGTCCTGGGTAGCCTGACCTCATCAGGTGGGCCCTTTAGGAGACATGTTCTCCAGTAAGCTGGAGAGACAGCAAAGAGCTGTGTGGGGAAACACCTCTAGAGGGGGCCACAAGGGACCTGAGAGCACCCTCCAGATGCTAAGAGCGGTCCCCAGCTGACAGTTAGCAGGTAAATAAGGACCTCAGCCATACGGGGACCTCGGCCATGGACCACAACAAAATGAATCCCTCCAACACTAAGAGGACAGACCCTGACCCTCAGATGAGATCACAGACCCAGGCAACACACACCACTTCAACCCATGAGGGCCAGCGAGCATACGCCCAGAAGTCCTGACATAAGGAAACCATGAAGTTATAAATTCCTGTTATTTTAAGACACTATTTTTCTGGAAATTTGCTACAAAACAATAGGGAGATAACAGACCGATATTTTTCAAATATCTAGATATGATGTGCTACAATTAAATCCCCTAAAGATAAGATAAATTTAGCTAACAAACAGTTCTATAATTCAGAAAGGATCCTTGAAAAATCACAACCTGAGTACCAAGAGAACTAAAAATCATTCTGGACAAGAAGTAATTTGCAAGGTAAGATATAAACACATGCACATCAATCAAAAATACACAACTGGAAAACACAAGTGTTTAAAGTACCTGTCAGGGAGTGAACAAGTTCTGCCGTCTCCACGTCGAACAGATTCGCCGTTCTGTCCCAGGAGGCCGTCACCGCCTGCTTCCCCCCAACCAGCCAGTCAGCGGCTATGACCACTCCTTGGTGGCTCTTAAGAGATGTCAGTGGCACCCGGATGGTAGGACAGTCACTGGACACATCCGCGTCTACATCAGGCTCATCTTTATCAGAGCACTCTACTTCATCTTCGCCACAGACCTGCTGCTGATGGTGAGAGCAGAGAAGAAATTCCCTGGGAATCTTGAGTCTTTTCTGACATGGCTACACAATCAGACTGTTGTCATTTGTCTTTCTAGCACTCAATCCTGATTATGACCAGTACCAGCACAGTATCTGGTACGTCACTGGAGTTACGATCACCTACTTGACTAAAACCCATGACCAAATATAAGAAGAAAAAAAACTAAGGCCACTATGACATCAAATGAGCTACAGTCCATTTCCACTAACCAATAAAATTGCAAATAAAATGATTTTAAGTTTTCACCATGTATTAGTAGAAATGTAATAAAATGTAACTGAAAGTCAATAATTTATCACAATAAGAAAAGAAACATTTCAATTCTCGGGAGCTACTTAGAATTCTGTTGCCACAGGAATAGATACAAGAGTTCAGTTTATTTTCCTATAGTATCAGTAAGGTCTTTTGTGAAAAGCTAAAACGAAAGCATAAAAGGCTTCAGCTCTTTAAGAAAATGTTTATCTATTCATTTAAAGAATATTTACCCGGCCTTTACAGGCTGCCAGGCCACATGCTGGTCTCACAGCAGAGGAGAGGACCACTGCCTGACACGGACATCCAGAACAATGGACAGGCCGGGTGAGGAGAGCATTGGAGCCAGAGAGACCGGCAATGTCCTCATGTCACGAGCTTACACGCTAGCAAGGAAGACAGACCACACACATGGGTATGCACACGCATACACACACACACACACACACACACACACACACACACACACTAGTATGGAAATATGTACCATGTAATCACACACACAGGTGAGGTCACGTATGTCACGTTAAAGACACACAGAGTACAGGGAACTATGTCCCATGTACACGCACACGGTACAGAGATCCAGGTCACATGTACACATCACAGGAACACAGGTCACGTGTATGTACACACAGTATAAGGATATATGTCACACACACACACACAGTAGGGGATATAGGTCACACAGACAGACGCAGTATAAAGATATGTCACACGTACACACAAATTCAGGCAGTAATAAGCGTTAAGGAAAATAAAACAGATGAGGGGATGGACAATCACAAAGGCTGCTATTTTATACAAAATTATCAGGAAAAGACTCTGTTAAAGTAACATCTGAGTTGAGACATGAAGAAAGCAAGGGAGTAAGGCATGCAGACATTGAGGAGAACAGCATTCCCAGATGAGGGAACAGCAGCTGCAAAGGCTCTAAGAAGGGAGCAGACTGGGAGCTATACAAACAACAAGGTCATGGTGGCAAAGGGGAGAGGTGAAATCCAGATGAACGCAGAGGTCACATGGCCTTGGAGGTGACCCAGCCAACAGGACTCAAGAGAATGGAAGTGGGAGAAACATAAGATGTTGACAGAGGGTCACAGGATCAAATGTGAATAAGGAGGAGTCCAAGGACTGAGCGAGCATGGAGGGGATCCCGATGAGCACGGCCTCACAGCTACAGGGACACACAGCTGAGCCAACAGGAGTGTGCTGAGAGCATGAAGCGTCCGAGGTCTGTGTAGGGAAACCAAGGGGTAAGAATGGATGCCACTGAGCCAGGTCTGAGGACTGCCTGGAAGGATCTGGACAAGAGGCAGGCAGGGAGTGAAAATCCCTGAGTGTGGCAGTGGCCAACTGAGGCAGCATGCTGGGAGTGCACAGCTCAGGGCTCTCGCAGGTCAGGTGCAGGGAGCTCAGGCAAAGCCTGGTGGAGCCACAGGTGGGATTTCTCCAGGAAGACAGGACCCCCAGTCTCGCAGTGAAGTCAGACACACGTCATTATGCAGAGTTCCAGACTTCACAGCACACTACAGACTACGCAGCAAGCACAGGGGCTCCGACTCAGGCAGGAGGTCGCAGCGGGGCGGGGTCTGCAGGGAGAGAGCGTAAGGGAGGTGAGGAGACAGCACCCAGGAAAAGGGCCGAGCGGACCCGTGGAGAGGGAGGCACAGCAAGAGCATCCAGTCTGGGCCGGAGCCACGGAGAGTCACAAACTAAGGCCAGGGACTGGCGAAGGGCTCATCAAGGTGACAAGTGCAACTAAAGAGAGCCCACTCCTGACATTGTGCAGAGAATACAACGTGAGCAGCCAGGCCTGAGACAGGGAGACTAGTCAGGGATAGGGACCAGAGATGAAGACAGCTAGGGGTTAACACGGCAGCCACTCCGCAGCCTGAAAACAGGTCCCAGGAGTGTAACCTGTTCAAGGTGAAAGGACCCGGCAGGCGCAGCAACACACTCACTACAAATCCAGCACGGGGATGCCCCAGTTTGGGGCTTTCCTCCAGGCGACACCAGTTCCTGGGCCACGGGTCTTCTCAGCTCCCACGGCCCTTCTCAGCTCCCACGGCCGCTCCTGAGGAGCTTCCCGACCCTCACTGCCCGCAGCAGGAAGGGGTGGTCTGGGCGGTACTTCGGGCAGGTGCAGAAGAGGAGTGCTAGGTGCTGGGTGAGGCCGAGACTCAACAGACATCTCTGGGTGGGTGTTACAGAAGGAGTATCCCGGGGACAGAGGGAAGTGCATCCAAGAATTATAGAAGAACCAGAAGCAGTAAGATGTCACACATTAGTGGAAACGGTGGAAAGAGAAGACGGGAAGGGAAAGAAGAGATGCGTCGAAGATAATCCCACAAGTCCTGAGAGTTTTGTTCAGTTACCCAGACCTGCAGCACTGCACCTACGGGGCTATTCCCCGAGTATTTGAAAGGAAAAGTGACAAGTAAGCATGAACGCAGGGATGTCCTCAGCGCGGGTCCAGGGGAGAGACCTCGGGTCTCAGAAGAGTGGCCTGGAACTTCAGAAAGCTCTAGCTAGCAGGATCCACGTTGGAAAGGTCACAGTCAGAAGCTTCACAGAAGTCATTTTTCCAAACTATACAAGGAACTAAGAGATATTTTAAAATGCAAATGTGCTATATCCTATTCACAAATAATTATAAGATCTTTTAACATGAATGTGGCAAAAGGCAGGGGATGGAGGGTACGAACTGTATGTGTGCTTTCTGCCCGTCTCTTAAGGGTGATCTGTTTAACTGGAGCCACTTTCACAGCTAGCAGCACTGGAACAGAACGTCCAGCACTGTCCATTTCACACTGGGTATCTCCTGAGCACCAGTAGCCCCAGAACCGAGGAAGCCCTGACTCAATGACTCAGGGCTCCGAGCAAGCACGAAGGGCCCCTGGAAGCCACTGGTAACTTGCTTCAATTTTCATTTTCCAAAGAAGAAAATTAATCCACTCACTAGGTTAGTCAGTCAACATCATACAAGTGGTGTCACATAGTGACTTAACAAGTAATCTAAAAATGTATCCACTACACCACCCAAATATTTCTTTATCAATGTGGTGGATGCCAAGTGAAACCCACTAGTCCAAATTAAAAAGAGAAAACATACAGGGTGCCAGGTGGCTCAGTCAGTAAAGCATCTGCCTTCAGTTTGGGTCATGATCTCAGGATCCTGGGATCGAGCCCCACATCAGGCTCTGCACTCAGCAGGGAGTCTGCTTCTCCCTCTCTCCCTGCCTCCCCCCTGCCCGGCTCTCATGCACTCTCTTCCCCTCTCTCTCAAATGAATATATAAACTCTTTAAAAAAGAGAGAAAACACCTGTCTAAAAGGTGTACTGCTGAAAATGAACGAAATCCTAGCAGATGAGAGTTTGTTCTAACACATGGGAGAACACTTAAGTAAGCCTGAGCCAAGACTAGCCAGGAAAAGCTTAGACGACCGGCGGCTGCGTCTGTGCTGGGTGGGGCTACAGAGGGCGGGGCACGCCAACCCCGCCAACCCCTCTGTGGCTGGGCTGCTGGGGCGGCTCTGGTCACTGATGGGCACAGGCTCAGCTTCACTCTGAAGGGGCTCCTCCGGGCTACCCCCAAAGCCTGAGGCAGCCCAAGGCAAGCAAAATCATAAAGAAGAAAAGAAAGTCAATTTGACACTGTAATCTATTCAGTTTTTATGACATAAATACTGGACATAATTCTCTCCCTCTGCCAAGACTGGCATGTTTCTTACTTCGTTTTAAAACAAATCCATACAACATTAACTCCTCCTCTGAACTTTCTGAGCATGAACCCTCCCCTCCCCTCCCCTCCCCTCCGCCCTGTCCTCTGTCAGCACTATTTCCTGAGTGAACGCCCACAGTTAGCAACAGTCTGCTATTCCACAAGGGGAAAAACATGTTAAGATAGAAGATACAATGCGCTCAATTAAAAATGAACTGTTCAGGGGCACCTGGGTGGCTCAGTCAGCTAAATGTCTGCCTTCAGCTCAGGTCATGATCCTGGGGTCCTGGGATAGAGCCTCGTGTCCTGGGTGGGGGGGGGGGTAGCCCCACTTTCATCATCTACCCCAGGTTCAGCAAAATCTGGCCCACAGGCCAAAGCCAGATCTCCAGAGGCTGTCCCTAATCAGTGGGGAGCCTGCTTCTCCCTCTCCCTCTGCTCCTGCTCTCGCATGCATGCACGCGCACGCTCTGACATGAATAAACAAACTCTTTAAAAAAAATAAAGAACCGTTCAGACCTCTTCACTAAAGAGAACTCTTACTCATCACTGCAATTTATTAATTACTTAGTACATCTTCAAAGAGAATGATGTTTAAACTTCTTTAAAAAAAGAAACAGGGGCGCATGGCTGTCTCAGTCAGTTGAGCGTCCAACTCTTGATTTCTACTCAGGTCGTGATCTCATGAGTCCTGGGATCGAGCCCCACGTCAGGATCCTTGCTCAGCGGGGAGTCTGCTTGAGATTCTCTCTCTCTCTGCTCCCCCCACCCCGCTCCTGCTCTCTCTCAAATAAATAAATATATCTTTTTTAAAAATTAAAATAAGAAAAAACCAGTGGGATGTTCCCAGGTGGGAGCACCCCAAGCGCAGGGTGACTGCCATCCTCCCTACGGCTACAGCCAGAACGCACACCAGGCTCCACCTGCACTCGGCTGCTGGGCCCGTCTCCACCCGTGTGCACAGCACAGGGACAGGCTAGCGACTCATGGAGGCCGAACGGCAGAACACTGTCCTGCAGAGGACACGCACGAGGTGGTCTCTGCGAGACGCTACACACAGGGTGCTGGGCTGAGGGAACAGCTACATCTGACAGGACAAAGGGCATCCAAGGCTTTATGGCTTAAACCCATCCATCATTCCTCTCCATACGTAACCTCTCGTTACCTGCGTTAAAACTTCACCCACGTCATAATGACACACACTGTTTACCTTATGTGAAAGACAAGATGTCTAAAATACACAAAATATTTAGAAATAGGACGTAATCATACAATTTTTAAACATTAATGGCCGATGGAAAGGGGGCTGAGAACAAACAATGCACACATAAAGGCAGGCACTTCATGTTCGACACTGTCTTGGTCTGTTCCGGCTGCCACGACAACACCAAGACTGGGTGGCCGTGATCAAGGCGCAGCTGACCAGGTTTCTGGAGAGGCCTCCCTGGCTTGTCATGACATCCCCCCATGGCCTCTCCTGGGCACGTGCAGGGAGAGGAAACACACACGAGCTCTCTGATGTCTGTATGGACGCTAATCCTATGGGATCAGGGCACTAGCCTCCGGACCTTATTACTTCTGTAGAGGCCCACCTCCAAACAGAGCCACACTGGGGGATTAGGGCTTCAAACTACATGGGGGGGAAGGGGTCGTCACATACATCCAGTCTATAAGACATTATAAATTTATCCTAAACTTTGCAAACGTCCAGAACCCTACCAACATACCCCATGTCGCGCTTTCAGGGTAAGTAAAGGTGCTGCTTACAGTAGTGTCGGCAATGGGCTGGGCTGTCGGCAGCTGAACAGCATAACTCCAAATGTGGGCAGTCTGATCTCCAGAGGCTGAGGACAGAAATTAGGGGACAATTACCCAAAGTGCACACCGTGTGTAAAATGTGCTTTCTGCTAGGTTCTGTAACTCAGTGATCATGAGCTGCTTTGGAGACTGCACGAGGCTCCTGACAACAGGCTAAATGTACAAAATTAAGACAGTGGTTAAAAACACTCGCCCCCTGCCTTTCATTTTAGGGCAAAAAGCTGTGAAGGTTCAGGCAAGATTTACTAACAGATTTTATTCTCCATCTAGCTAACCTAAGTAAACTGGAACCCAACTGCACTTCAGCTTATGACCGCAGTAGTTCCGAGTTCTAAAAAAGCAAGTCCCATGAGTATGTGTGCTCCCCTCCACTCCATACCAATGGGCTCAAAACCTGCCAGACCCCCGTGAGTACTGAGATCTTACTTTCACCAGCCAAGTGTGCAAGATGCTGCTCAGACTGGGGACCAGAAAGAGAAAGGACAGTGAAGGGCACACAAAGGCCCACAGACGTGCCAGACAGGCGTCTGCACTCAGCCTCACAGAGTACCTGCCTGAATCCCACTTCTCTCTGTGGCTGCAGAAGTTCCCCTGGAGCGGCCACGTGTGGATGGTGGCACATTTCTCTCGGTGTCAAACGAGCTCACTGCCTCTTAGAATCAGCCCGCGTGCCCCTCTCTAGCCCACTACATGCCCTGCTTCAGCTTCCAACGGCCCTCCCGAGAATGTCCTGATTCCTCCCCACCTCACCTCTGGTTGTCACTGGTCTCCCTCCACCCTCCCTCTTCACAGTCATACACCAAACCATTTCATAAGGTGGAAAGTTCTCCAATTGTTTATTCAGTCATCAACTAGCTACTGTGGACAAGGCCTGCTGACACAGAGGGCCCTCAAACTGACTTTCCCACCATATTCTGCTCACATAGAAAAGCACCTGATTAGCCCCACTTTCATCATCTACCCCAGGGTCAGCAAAATCTGGCCCACAGGCCAAAGCCAGGCAGCAACCCACTGTGAGAATAAGGCTTACTGCCCACAGCCATGGCCGTTCACCTGGGCATCCCCTCTGCTGTTTTCACACTAACACAGAGCTGAGAATTGTGACATGGACCATGGGGCCCTCAAAGATGAGAGCATTTACTTCTGGTCCTTTACAAAAAGCTTGCTGACCTCTACTCACCAA
Source organism: Ursus americanus (assembly GCF_024610735.1). NCBI lineage: Eukaryota > Metazoa > Chordata > Mammalia > Carnivora > Ursidae > Ursus > Ursus americanus. The sequence continues at coordinate 35,910,163 of NC_142157.1, forward strand.
ACATTTATCCTTCAAGATTACTGTCAGGGTCCCCAAAAATCACAGGAGTCTATGGGTGTCAGACAATTTTACAGGAAGACTCCTCAGTTCAACATAAAATTATGGCAAACCCATGCTACCAGGGCCCAGGAATGCTACCCAGAAAGGAGTAAAAACACTGGCCCTGCAGAGCGCATGACCTGGGGCTACTATTTCCCCCGTCTGTTTCAGGTGCGTGTAGGATTAGGAACTCGGCAGCAGTGACAGGGATGGAGAGAAGCAAGGTCGGTCTGCTGAGAAACACCACAGTGTGAGCGGGAAGGCCAGGAACCACTATATGCTCCGCAAGGCGACCTCATGGTGGGTCACCTGCAATCTCACAGGAGAGTCAAGCTCGTCTGACAATCCACTATGGTTTAAAAAGGTTCTACTCGACGTGTTTTCCCTTCCCCATTCCTCGAGTACTGCATAAAATGGCTAGCAGTGACCATCTGGCTTTTGTACAAGGCACGGATGAGAAAGGGATGAGTACAGCTGTTTCAAGATTATCAATAACTATGATCAACAAAGAAAAAAAATCAACATACCAGTAAGAGCCAACTGCTCTGATGGATGAAACTTTATAGAATTTACTGCAAAATAAAAATATAACAAAAACAGGTTTAAAACAAAAACATATGAACAATATTTATCGCAGCTACAGCACGTATTGTAAGGTAACTTTAAAAATTAAAAGAACTATAATAGCTCAATATTAGCTCCTTCCATTTAATTAAGCTATGAATAAGTGCATAAAAAACTAGAGATACTTGAAAACACAACTGAGTACCAACTATCACATTGCCAAAGCACAGGACACACAGAAAAAGAATACAAATAATCTACTTCTTTTTATAGATAAGGAAGCCACGTAGAGTTAAAAATAAATCGAGGTGAAAATGGAAACACTTATGACGACAGAGACAGAACATAGTGGAAATATGGCTGACTGCCCACCCAGTCGGGCACAAGGCCACCCTCCCTCCTGTGCCATTCCAGGAGATCCCAGGAAGAGAGAAGGAGGCCCCTGACAGCTTGGGAAGAGCCAGGATCAGTGTGGACAGCCTCTTTCTCCAGTTGTGGGAATCCTTTGCCAGACGGCATGAGGGAGTAAGAGGGAAGTGCAGCCCTCTCCTCCTCCCGACAGTGTGGTGAGCAGACGGCAGCCGGAGCGCGAGGAGGCTGGAGCCTGGTTGCTGGGACCTCCCTGCCGCCACCGAGCCCTCCCGGGGAGAATGCCAGCAGCAGCTCCCAGGCACCCTGACACGGAGCTGACCTGGGTAAGGGCACACAGGGTAGCCAGCCCTCACACCCACACAGGGTAGACATGCACGGTGCGCACAGAACACACAGGAAGTTTCAGCAAACTTCAGCAAGTGCCTTCAGGATGATTCTGTCAGCTACGCCACTGGAATTCTGCTTTTCTGAGGAACTGGAAAATGCTAGAAGATGCTTTCACTATTAACCCTAGATAACAGAAAAATGTGGGAAGAGCTCTAACACCCTCTTAACTTTTAGAGCTCGTGGAAACTGACCTCCTTAAAACAGCAAACCATCAACAATGCCTACAATAAACATAACGCTCCCAGTGTCAAGGAGCAACTGGTAAGACCAGTGGCCACTTTGCACCCTGATGTCTGTGTGACCTTGAGCACCTTCCTAGTGACGCAGGGAGCATGGACACCACTTCTCTCAGAGGCCCCGTGAGGCGTGTGTGAAAGAAAGCACTCCAAGTGCTCATCTGAGAACCTGGCATACAGTGGGCACTTCATGACTGTTCACAGCTGCAACGTGTCAGCAGTGTTCACACAGGCATGATAAAGTGAAAACTGAGCACTGATCTTACCAAAGGGACAGTGCCACCGAGTGGGGGCAGGACCGGAGGTGAGCTCAGGTGCCTCCGGCCCAGGGAGGGTTGCAGCTACACCGTCCCCGTGCCAGAGTCAGCAGATGGTGACCAACGCAGAAAAGGACGGTGAGCCCCGCAAGCACCCTAAAGACACGCAGCAGCCCCCAACACACAGCTAACTCAACTCACGGTGGCCACAGCAGGATCAGAAAGGGAGAGGACACCAGAGACAAACATTCTTCACGACGAGCCTCGAAGACACCTGATCTGTCGATCGTGTGTGTGCCTAACTTTAACATAAATGTGAAACAGAACACCACACAGGAAAAAGCACCACCTCTTGCACAGGCCTGACTGGGGGGGTGGAGGGGGGGGGGCTCCAGCAGGGGCAGCTGTGAAGCTCAGCGTGGGACCCTTGAGGCAGAGGGGCTGACGCACAGGGGGGTGCTTGGTCCAGGTGATGCGAGAGGAACGAGCCAGGACAGACAAATGTCAAACCATCTGTAGTGAGTCACACGGATGAGAAAGCTGGTGGGGGGGGGGGGGGCGGAACCCCACCCTTTAGGTTAAAGGGACCTTCACCATGTAATCAGAGCACCGCCTAGTGGGAAAAGCAAGAAGCCAGGACACAAGCACTACACAGATGGCGCCCAGGAAGACAGTGCCCTCGGGAGAAGGGAAGGCCAGACACGCCACCACTCCAACTCCCGTCAACCCACCTCACCACGCCCAAGGCAGCGCCACACCCCACGTGCTGGCTGCAGGACGCAGAAGGAACACGCACAGGGCAGCCGCAAAGAGCAGGGCACCAAAGCTGTCCAGCAGGAGTGGAGGCTTCGGGGAAGGGACGAGAGTGATGACAACGGAACAGAGATTCTGCGCCGAGTTTGGCCATGGGAGAGGACGGTCACACAAGGGGCGGAGCGCGGGGATGGGTTTGAAACAGACACAGAAACCGGGCCAAAAAAGGTAAGGCAACTGCAAGGAGAGCACGTATAAGGGCAGCTGTGAACAATACGCATGCTGCCATACTTCGATTCGAATCAGAATCACACCGTAGCTACTTGGCAAGGACAAGAGTGGAGAGTAACAGTGTGCGGCAAGAGAGTGGGTCCTCACTGCCTCAGGAAGAATCACTTGTCTAAAACTCAAATCTCAGAAATAATAAAATAGGCTATTTAGAAAAATGGAAGAAAAAAGCAGAATACGTAAAGCTGTTAAAAGTGGTTCCTCTTTTAGGGACATGAAATGGAGTAAGAAGGGGAGGCAGGAGACTGTGGTAATATTTTACACAGGCTGGCTAACACCCTCTTAACTTTTAGGTGATACGGACGTGTCTCACTGTATAAATGTTTTTCAAGGAATAAATGCGTGGTGAGGAAACAAAGGCTACAGCAGGTGTTCACTTGCGAATGTCTGCGAAGCCCTGAGCACCGCCTCCGCCTACCCAGGCACCATCCTGTGGACACAGAAGATGCACGCTGCAGGGAAGACGCGCACAAGCAGAGGGGCAGGAAGAGGCAACAGGGACACCCGAGGGAGTGAGACCCCAAGAGAGGCAAGAGCGTGGGTCACAGCCCAGACAGGACAACACATACGCCCCCACTGGGCGGAAGGCTCTTACCCAAGTCCGCCGGTGGGGCACACCTGGCCGCGGACGCAGAGGCAGGCACCACCTGAGCATGTCTACGAAGGGGAGGGCTATGGCGGCGGCTGGCGAGGGGAGAGTGAGCAGGGAGGCAGCCTGACACAGACTGGAGTGCAGGGCAGGCCAGGAGGAAGGAACCACAAAGGGCACCAGGAGGGAAGTGGACGAGATGCGGTCAGAACACAAGGGGTAAGCACAGGGACAGCTCAGGGGGCAGGGCAGAGCTGCTGCAGCCGCCGTGGCATGACCTGCAGGCAGGAAGCCCAGACAGACGGCAGCCCTCACTGGGCCCTACTACATGCAAAGCAGCTTCAAATGGAAAGGTAACCCCTGAAATGAATACACGGTCTTCGACAAATGTACACATTTCAGTTCCGAATTTGTCAATGTGGCTTTTGAGGCAACAGTAAAGGAAACACAGACAATTCCTACGCACAGGCTGTTCCCCAACGAGGCTCCCACTGCTGCAGGCAGCATCGCTCTGACCGCCACGAGTGCCCACGAGCCCGGCAGCCAGATCAGCACACCTCCCATCAGAAGACACCGCCCACCCTGTGTTGCTCACCTGACCCCACGTGGCCTGAGTACTTGACGAGGCACCTCCCTGTCTCTATACTCCACAGCAGAGCCGTGTGATCTGCAAGATCCAAAAAACAAGAGTAACTGACCCATCACCAATTTTATGGTCTTTTTAATCAAAGTGAGAAGTTACATTATCCCTAGTGTCTCTTGCAGCTCTACACTAGTCTATAATTCAACTGATCAAAGAAAACATTCCCAAGAAGACAGAAGTTGTGACCTGTCCGAGGTCAGGGAAGTGGAAAACAGAAATCCAGGGACTTGGGACCCCCAGCATGCTGTCACACGGACTGCATCTCGCCTGAGTCCTTACATGACAGGTCCACTGTTTTGTTGAATTAACACTTTGCAGAGCATCATGCAGCACTGAAATGCAAATCCAAATCCAGTTACAAGTAACTGAGATACAAATATTCCTTTGGACCTTTCCTCTTCCATAACAGGAAAATCTGGAAAATAAATGCCAATGATCCAAACAAGATTTCTGAGACCAGAAAAGGACCCTTTCTTTCTAATTGTAATTTCCAGAACACGGTGGGGTGCTCACGTGTGAACATAATTTTAAACAAGAAAGAGAACTTTCTCCATGGATCTAACTTCTGCAGAACCTAGTAAGTTCTCACAAGCTGGTGAAGTCATTTTCAACAAGCGAGCACCATTTTTAACTTTAGCAATTTTTATCTGAAAGGGTATTAGATTATACACCTTGGACAGCTTTCAAAAAGCTATCTTTTCTTTAATGAGAAAAAAGGGCTCTCTGATGCCTGCCCCAGGAGTCCCACAGGCAAACAGGGCTGCCAGTGGTCCAGCTTCCGCCTAAACCTAGAACAATGAGCCCCTTTCAGAGACCACAAAGCCCCTCCCTCGGCTGTACCTCACAATTCAAGCAGATAGGCACTCAACTGTGAGTAACAAGAAAGCCAATCAAAAAAATACCTAGTCTGGGGGGCGCCTGGGTGGCGCAGTCGTTAAGCATCTGCCTTCGGCTCAGGGCGTGATCCCGGAGTTATGGGATCGAGCCCCACGTCAGGCTCCTCCGCTATGAGCCTGCTTCTTCCTCTCCCACTCCCCCTGCTTGTGTTCCCTCTCTCGCTGGCTGTCTCTCTCCCCATCAAATAAATAAATAAATAAATAAATAATCTTAAAAAAAAAATAAGTCTGGATAAAAGACATCCTACCTTACGTTGCCGTGAACAGTGATCCCTAACACAGCTGCCTAATCCCAGAGCCAGTGGCCGCTTATCCAGACACCTGACATCACCCCAGCAGACATCACATCACAGCAGCAAGGCCCAACGGGACACGGCAGGGCCAAGTGCTTTGTGTCAATGATTGCTTGGCCTCCTGTCCGCTTCCAGGGCCAACTCTGCTACCAACACCGGCAGGTCAGTCATCTGCACCAGCAGCCACACCCGGCAAGTAGAGGGACTTGCTGTGGACTCACCAGCAGACGCGGTGCCCAGCACCACAGGCTGTGTCCTCGCCACACTGACATCCCAGATGCCGTCCCTGTGGCCAATGTATTCCTTCACGAGCTGGCACACGGCCCTCGATGTGGTGGTCTTGAAGCTGGAGACGATCTAAAACCATGACGGGAAGGGGTATTATAGACAATTTACTGACTGAATGTTTTTAAGTTAAAAAAGGTACAACAGAAAAAGAGGTCTTGAACTGCCCAAGTCCCTGAACAGGATATTTAAAGCATTAAGGGAACACAACATAAGCGCAAATAGCAGCATCCCTCCAGCTGGGTGTCACAAAGAACAAAGGCCGTCCTAAGGCCTCGCAAGACCCCCGACACTCCCGCAAAGCATGTGTGTCCTCCCACGGAGAAGAGAAGAGTCTGTTTACATGCTGCAAGTCTCTTCCACAAATCCAAACCATCAGCCAAATTTCCAAATTCTTTAAAAAAAAAAACAAAAAAAAAACAGTAAGAGCTACCAGGACACGAGAGTCAGGAAAGTATACCCACACCCTTAAAACCACTTTTATTACTGGGGAACCTCACTGTTTTTCCCATTTTTGGTAATTCACACCAACCACATATTATCAGGAGGCAAAGAGCCCACGGCAGGAGGAATCCAAAGACGACACTTCTAGCAGATGAGGTTTGTCCAGCACTGTTTATTGAGCGCGTGCCTGGGGCCGGCGCTGCGCTAGGACACACAGAGCGCCAGCAGGCCCGGGCGGCTCACAGTCTGACAGGAACAGACAGGAGACCCACAGAGGTGCACACGAGGGTGAGGCATCGTCCCGTACGACACACACAGCAAACAAATCCCACTTTCTCGTACAAGGAAAAACAGAAAGTGCATGAGAAAGAAACTAATTAAACAACTCTTCAGAGTTTGGTTTTTAAACTGTTCTCAGTTAGAATGGCTTCTCAGCTTTTAAGCAAATCGGAAAAATGGAGAGTAATCAGAATAATGAATCTATAAAATCAAGTGAAAAAGAAAACTTGGTATTAAACAGCTATTTTGAACACTGATTTTTAGCAAAGCCCTGAAAATAAACCTAAGTTCTTTCTTAGAATAAAGACATTACAACACAATCCACTGTTACATCAATTTGGGTGTGAACATTCAAACTGTCCTCTGATGCCGAGAACGACTAAAACAACGTGCTTAACGAATATGGACTCTTTCGGCAGAAATACATCTGACTCAGTTTGAATTTTACAAAAGGACTTGCTCAAATGCAAACCCATCATCTTCTTTTTCCTTCTGAAAGCTCCTATCCCACCCAAACTAGCGAAACCATCCCTCCACGACACAGAAAAGTGCTTTGGCTGGCGAAAGGTGCCAATCGGATGTTCAGTAACGTTAACACGTAGGAGAGGATGGAGCTGGAGAACGTGCAAAGCCTGCCCCACAGTAAGTCTGAAGCCTCCTGCTGTTTCTTACACAGATGCTGCTGTCCGGAGACATGAGCTACTGGAGCCACACCCCTCGCCAACCCCGACCACACAGAAAAACAGAAGGTCACTGCGCAAGATTCACACCAACCCCGATGCCGGTGGGATTGTGGAAGCGGACAATATGCAACTTATGAATATTGTAACAAATCATTTTCTTCCAAACGCCCACTACACTTTGAATGCCTATTAACTTTGTTCTTAAAAATCCTGACTCCATAATGACAGCGAAGAGGCCCCACAAAGACTGAATCACAGAGTGAACATTCGTAACAGAAAAGCAGAATGAAGTGACAAAGTGATGCTTATACCTGTCATCCTAATTATCATTTTAATTAAGATACAATCTAACGTACTTCAACAAAATCGGAAAGGGGTTTTTCACAGTGACAGATAGTTGTCTTTACATAAACACGTATGAACATTTCACAAGTTTCTCTACAGTGACTGCAGTTAGACGGGCACGCCCCCCCCCCCCCAACAGACATGAGTGGTCCGTCGTCAGGCAGCCAGGAAGAGAAGAGCTCTCCCGGTCTGCTGAGTGCACGTGGGTGCACCAAGCACCAGGCGCACTACGTGCCGTCAGGGCTCAGTGAGGAGGCAAGAAATGCCACGTTCAAGCTCACCACCTCCTTGCTGAGCACACACTTAGTGCTACCACCAAAAACACATGCTGCAGCATGGATCAGAACGTACTCTGGTATCGGAGTCTTTCTTCAATTTTCAGATAACATCTTACAATATTATTCTTTGATGCGCACAAGAAAGATCATTAATTACATGCCTCTTATACATGGAGATGATCTGAAGGATCTAAAACGACTGAGGCTTTAAATATAGTTAAACACTTTTTTTTTTTAAGCAGAGTATTATAGTACATATCCTTCCCTTGGCCCAAATCTTGTTTTTCACTATTGCCAGTAAGGGATAACTTTATACACTCCCTTCATCTTCAACTTCAGAAATGCTCTGAAGGTTTCCCAATTGTAAGACTATACGTTGTATACAAGCTGTACCCACTGGAATAAACAATATAAGTCAAGATAATATAACAAGAAGTTAGATGAGGAAGAACATAATCTTACAACACATTTTGAAAAGGAGTTTAATGTTAATTTGTTTAAAAACTTAAAAACTAATTAAGTATAAACTAGATAATACAAATAAAAAAATTTTTAATTAACCAATTATAGAGTTATCATCAAAGGAAACCAAAGAAAATGTAATCAATATTCATATTTTTTTAATAACAAGGAAGTACTAAAAATTTTCAAATGAGCAGAAGTAGCCATAAGACTGAATCTGCTCTATTAATCGTAGTTAATCTCGCTGTGGATGTCATGCTCAGGAACTTCAAGCTCAATGGAACAAACTGGAAACACAGAAAGTTAACAAGAACTCTTTATGCTGTCACAGCACACCACAAATTTCAGCTTTTCCCTCAGGTTTAGCAAAAGGAATGCCCATTTATTACAGTAAGGTAATTAATTTACCTTTTGTATATCCAAAATACTCCAAAGGAAAGATGCATACAAAATTACTTCAAAATATTACCTACAGCAGTCCTCCCTCCCAGATAAACTTACTCCCAAATGATTAAACCCTTGCCACTTTAAGAAGGTCAGAACAAGATAACTTTTAAAAAAGCACAATACCACAACTGTCCCTACATGCCTTGGAGACAAACCTTCACTTCTCGATGATCCTTAGAAAATGAGAGAGAAGCAGCAGCTAAATGGGAAAACGTGACTGTGGCTCAGAAGAGCATCTTCACGGCTTTCTACCAGTACCGTTCTGCAAATTCAGAGCCTCTGCATCAAGCCACAGAACAATTACAAAATGTCTCCTCCCTCGAAAAAGACAATCTATTTACTCACGCACATTTGACTCTCAGGAAGGACCCGGGCAGAGCAGTGTCTAGGTGTCCATAGGCTGTGGCCACTTAACATACCTATGATATTCCCTGCAAAAATCAAATTTCTCTAAACAGCAGAAGTTCCTCTTTGTCTGCTACACATTTCTAACTGGAAAATATGCAGCTTCAAGTACACATCTGCACACCTCAAATACCACAGGAGCGGCCCGAGAGCCAGCCCCCTGCATACCTTGCTGGTGGAGGCCTTGTAAGTGGTCTTCAGTTTCTGTGAAAGCTGGCTGGTGCTGTGGCTGGCTGCAGAGACAGAGAAGCGATAGTCAGGGATAATCAGACAACCACAGGGCCACAGAATTTCAGAGCGGGGACAGACTGGGGACAGCAAACTCCATCTGTCATTCCACATAGGAAGACAGTGACACCCAAGGGTCCATCCGTCCACACTGGCGTGGGGGCCAGGCCAGGCCACAGCGACAAGAAGCCAAGCTTCCCAGCACTTCCTTCTCTCCTCTATGCCCATGCTGATTACATGCCCCGAGTACTGCCCACTGCACAAAGCCAATCAATCCACGTCCTTCATTAAAGTCCACATTTCCCCCACATGAAATGTGCAGAGCCATCCTTTCATGAGTGTTCACCCTTACCTTTTGTTTTGAGCTGGCCCTTACTCAGTTCCGCCCCATCAATCGCTTGTCCTTCAGCAGCTAAGCGTTCATTAAGAGTCTCGATTTCCCTACGCACTGGAAATAAAAAAAGTTTTTTTCGAAAAGGTAAGACATACACTTCCAAAACTTGAGCACATAAAAACGTTAATACAGAAGTACTGTCTAAACACGGCTATGAATAGTACCCTAAGAACAAGATTACAGCTCGGAGAGTTCTCAAAAACCTCAAGACACCTTTCAAAGAATACAAACTCCATTGCTCTTCCTGCACTGGGGAGAGACTGAGTGGTCAGGGCTCTCAGGCAGTCATCTCCTTTGTACTTTATTCTGTACATTTAAAAACATTTTTTCGGGGGCGCCTGGGTGGCACAGCGGTTAAGCGTCTGCCTTCGGCTCAGGGCGTGATCCCGGCGATCTGGGATCGAGCCCCACATCAGGCTCCTCTGCTATGAGCCTGCTTCTTCCTCTCCCACTCCCCCTGCTTGTGTTCCCTCTCTCGCTGGCTGTCTCTATCTCTGTCAAATAAATAAATAAAATCTTTAAAAAAAAAAAAAAAAAAAAAAAAACATTTTTTCGGCGCCTGGGTGGCACAGCGGTTAAGCATCTGCCTTCGGCTCAGGGCGTGATCCCGGCGTTGTGGGATCGAGCCCCACATCAGGCTCCTCCACTATGAGCCTGCTTCTTCCTCTCCCGCTCCCCCTGCTTGTGTTCCCTCTCTCGCTGGCTGTCTCTATCTCTGTCAAATAAATAAATAAAATCTTTAAAAAAAAAATTTTTTTTCTGATACTGTCCAAAATTCAGTGAAATTTTTACAGTCTAGCTGAGAACAGTGAAATCGGAGGGAAACACACACCATAACAAAATGCAACTACTGCTGTGTGCCACCACCGAGCGCCAGATAAGGACTATACAGAACAGAGACTAACAACAATTCAGGGAGTCATGAAACAGGACGAGGAAGTACAGAACCGCGGGGAAGGAAGGAAGGGGAAGGACGTGAGTCATCAAGAAGAGAATCAGCAGACACACTCGTGCCGGTCATCTTCTCAGCCGGAGCCCTCTGGAACAGGCCTGCGAGACCACAGGATGAGGAGCGACACCTGGGGAGGGACTCGGCCAAGGACACAGACCACTGTAGCAATGCAGCAGGACCACGACCTGGCCACACATGCCCCCCCGCCAGGGCTGCGCACCTGCCACTGTGCTGTGCCACCTCGCAGCACCATGCACCCTCTACTTGGGCTCCAGTGAGACGAAGGGACTGCGTCAGGCGACAGGGAGGCTGAGGGCAAAGGCTCTGAGCAGATCCACTTAACGCCTGTGACTGTCCCTCACAGACCGCAGGGAGCCACCAAAACCAGTCAGCATGAGAGGGGTGCTGCTTCATTCTTTAAGCAAAGGAAAGCATTCCTTTGAAAATAAATTTAGAAAGAGAAACTAAAGCTAAGCTAATTTAAAAAGTCTTTTGATTTACCTTTAGTAAATCAAACAGATAACACATTTTAGAAAATTCTCAAAATACAGCATGTTTAAAAGAGAAACACAAATCAACATTTTCTCAATTTACAATGTACTTTACGTAGGAGTGGTTATAAGATGCATTTATTTTTCATAAAATCACAATTTGAATGGGCAAGTGTAGTCAGAATACTACCCAACCCAAAAGTAACCTGAGGGCACGTGGCCTCCATGGCAAAAGGGCCCTTGCAGGTGTGACTAAGGTAAGGGACCTCCGATGGGGAGGTCACCCTGCAATGACCCGATGACCCATCCTTCCCTCACATCCTCAGGAATGGTTCAGGGATGCGCTAGGAGGACTCTACCCACTGCTGATGGCTTTGGAGGTGGGGGTGGAAGGGCTTCAAGGTGACGAGCAAGGCAGGCTCCACACACCAGGAACACCAACAGGAAAATGAGGACCTCTGTCCTCACACTGCAGAGAACGGAAATCTGCCACAATGCAAACAAGCAGAAGACAGACTGCCCGCTCACACCTCCAGAGGAGCACAGCCCTGCCGACACCTTGATTTGAGTCTGGTGACGGCCACACCAGACTTCTGACTAGAGACCTGTATCGTAATAAATTTGGTTATTCTGAGTCACTACGCATTATAGAGAAGAACAGAAAATGGATACAGTGGTGAATGTCTACCCAAAAATTTTATAGAAGTTTCTGAAGACAGGGAAGATACTCACATTCTAAGTTTTCAATATAAAGGTTTTCAAACTCTCTCTCTATTTGACCAAACAGTTCCAGAAGTGTACTGCGAACCGAGGAAGGCAGCTTAGAATCCTGAAAAAAGGAAGACTCTGCTTAAAATGATTAAGAAACTCTTTTCCAAAGTGAATGATGTCTTAAATTCTTATTTCTTACACATAAAATGCTTAAAGAACTTAGTTTCGTATCTATACAGAACAAATTACAATCCAATGATATAAATGGTCACCCAGCGTAATATGGGATTCAAAACAAGCATTTCTTCAAACTAACATTTTTCCTTTAACAAGGAAGGGAATAAGACTACCTTATTCAAAACTTCCAAATCTGTAGAGAAGGAAGACAGTTCCCACAAACGAAGTTTTATTATACGTAGTCTCGAAGTTCTACCATACGATATTATAATTTGAATAACCTATATACTAATAGAAGTGCTTCATAGAGTTCTCCCATCCATTGTGCTTCAAGCAAAGTACTGGCTATTTCTTGTGACTAAACACCTACGAGACTATGAGGAGGGAAACACAAGAAATCTAACCTGTAAGAGCAAAACATGTCAGCTGAACGAAAACACTACTGCGTTCAGTGCCCAGGAGCACTACGCTCTCCGCGTGCCTGCCTCTCCATGGGTTCTGCACACCTGCAGCCCCATCCACAGCTTGCGAAGCCCATGAGCCGAAGCAACCCGTCTGCTGAACATTTAGGTACAAAGGTGTGGGTGGCGTCCTCGGCACCACCTGCGCTTACAAGCACATACTTCCTGGCCACCTGCGGAGTCCGCACTACACTCTCATCTCCAGAGAGCACGGCCTACGGCCTACTTTGTGTGCCTTCTGCACTGAAAGCATATGCGAGCAGAATTCTTCAAGGGGATTTTTAAAATAATGTTTCAATATTTAGTGGCTGCCAATGTAACTTTCCACGTGACACTTCAAATTTACATGCAGCACCAACTTTCTGACATTTACTGAACTGCAAATAAAAAAAGATATACACTTTATTAAGCTTCTCAAATTAAGTTCTTAGATGAAAATTTTAAGCAAAATGATCTCTAAAGACATAAACATTTCAGCAATATGTTTTGAAATCACGTAACGTTCAAGTAAATTTAACAAGCTTTAAAACTCTATATACGAAGCCACATGTTCAAAAACTGAAACCTGACAGAGTGGGTAACACAGCCTCCCTCAACACCCCTCTAGAGCACCAATGAAAAACATGAAGAAAAAAAAAAAGAAATGAGAACTTGAAATAACAATGTAAAGTAAAATAAACCATCACGATGAACATTTAACACACTCTCGACTTTGCCTCGTGGCCTTTGCATATCCTCTTTCCTCTCTGCACCACATTCTTCCTGTACCCTGGTCCAGCCAGTCCCCCTCGCATGGGCCACTTGGTGAGAAGCTTTTCTGCGTCCTACAGTGAGGCCAAATCTCCTCTTACTGTATCAGTTCCTACTCACCTACACCCACAGTGTTTTCAGATCCTTATTATCCAATAACTGAAATATTACATTGACCTCAGCAGTAAATGCAGAATGTCATTGTAACTGGAGACACAACTGGGACGTCAGCAACAACCTCACCTGACAATCAGGAAGCTAAACGTGCAACGAAACGAGACCTTTTCCACTAGGCAGGTGAAGCCACTTGACAGCGCTCCAGGCCGGGCTCCTGGTGGTGTCCCATTTCACAGACCCTGATGGAGCGGTGCGCCCTGGGCACCACTTCAGAAAACTCAGGACAGAAGAGCCAGTGAGTCGGCAAAGCTTTCAAAGGCAGGTGCACTTGATCATATCAGCACATCACGGACACAGGAGGCCCATTGGCACTAGGTGCGCTCGCACTCGAGAGTGCTCCGCAAGCACAGGCCTCACATTCCTGCGCTGAGCACTGCGCTTCCTAAATGCTGCAGTCAGCAATCTTAAGACGTGTAAAATTACCACCAACGCTCATTCACACTACCTTCACGTGGTAGGACACTGCTCCTCAACAAATCACTGTAACCTTGTCTGGAAAGCGACGGCCCGTTGTTCAACTCGAATCCCCTGGTAACTGGCCTTGAGGATTCTCAGACCCCTCCACCTCCACCTACCATGCCAGCTGCTTGCAACAAACACCACTGCTACTGTCTTCCTGCTGCTGAACCAGACACAGCACCTCACACCAGCCATCCAGGAAACTCATCAACAAGAGGGCACCGTCCAGAGAACGCTGAAGACACGAAGACGAGGGCCCTAGGAGCAGCGTGGCAGCCAGGCTGTTCAGCTTGCAGGCCTCTGAATGACCTTCAGGAAGGGTTACCCTGAGATGCAATCACCTACTAGTCCTACATCACAATGGAGGAGGGGCATTCAGAAGGCCAAGCAAAGAACACAGTTACCTCAAATGGGAGTTAACTCCAGAAGATGCTAGCAAAGGAGGGTGTGGGATTTTCACTAGAAATGTAAATAAATCTAATAAAAAAAACGTATCTTAGACTGTTTACCTGCACTGTCCAATATCGTAGCCAGATGTAGCTATTTAAATTTAAACATAAATTAATTAAATTTTAAAGATTCCGTAGTCACACTAGGCACCACATGTCTCTCTGTAGGCGCTATATTCAATCGTTGTTTTCATCAGTTATTACGAGAAGAGGGGCTTGTTTTGTTCTGTTTTGGTAACCCACTCTTTTTCTCTACTTTGGAGACCTATATGTATTTGGCTATTTCTAGAACATCATAAACACAATCAGCACTAACTCACCTGTCCTTCTAACATTTCTCTTGGCAGACCCGTCCTCTCTTGTTCTGAGCTGTTAGTTCTTCTTATAGAAAGGCTATGAGATTTGCGTTTCTGTTTTGCTTGGCGAGCAGTGGAGCAACTCCCGCTTTCTGTGGGCATTACTTCTAGAAGGTGATGTCCCAGTCGCTCCTGCAATAAGCTAAACAAAAGCAGGAAAGACAAGTACTTAATTTCTGATATGGCAAACTGAAATGAAGGAAAAATAAACAACAATAATTACTTTCAATTCCAATCTTCTTCACTATGGCAGTATTTACTATTTAATTTAGAAAGTGACAAATTAACCTTTTTTAAGATAGAGATCCCCGCCTTTTTTTTTTTTTTTTTTTTTTTAAGATTTTATGTATTTACTGGACAGAGAAAGACACAGCGAGAGAGGGAACACCAGCAGGGGGAATGGGAGAGGGAGAAGCAGGCTTCCCGCTGAGCAGGGAGCCCGATGTTTGCGGGGGGGGGGGGGGGGGAGGCTCGGGGGCCTCGATCCCAGGACCCTGGGATCATGACCTGAGCCAAAGGCAGACGCTTAACGACTGAGCCACCCAGGTGCCCCAAATACCCCAGCCTTTGTCAAAGAAGTTAACTTTTTATCAAATTTGATTAACAAGTTCTGAAAAATCAAATAGCAAAGAAGCACTTAAAGAACAATTCTCCCTTAACCAACTTTACCCAGCCTCACCCTACTCCCCAAAGAGAATCAATTCTAACCACACATTTTAGATCACAGATCCTAGAGCAACGCTGTCCAAGAGAAATGCAATGCAAGCCACACATATAAAGGCAAATTTCCTAGTAGCCACATTAAAAAAAGTAAAAACAGGTGAAATCACTTTTAATGATTTATTTAGCCCACTGTGTCTAAAATACTATCACTTTAGGCAACATGAAAAATAGGAACCGCCAAACTGTTCTCCAAAGCAGCTACATATAACCTCTTCTATTCCCATCAGCGACGTTAGGAGATTCTGCTCTCCATAGCCTCATTTGGTATGTTCACTACGTTTAACTTTGGCAGCTCTGCTAGGAGTGCGGTATCTTGTCGCGGTCTTCACGCACACTTCCCTGGTGGCTGGTGATACATCTTCCCGTGTACTGATATGCAGTCTAAATACCCTTCTCAGTAAAATGTCTCCTCCCATCTTTTGCCCATCTTCCAATAGGACTTCGGGTTTTTACTGTTGAGATCTGAGAGTTCTCCATATATCCTTCATGAGTTACATGTCAGGTGTGTGGGTTACCAAGTTTCCCCCAGTCTTTTAACCTAACAGGGTTTCTCACAGAGCAAAACTTTTAAATTTTGATGAAATCCCACCGATTCATTATCTTTCTTTCTCCTATGGATCATACTTCTAGAGTCATATCTAAACTTTTTATCAATCCTAGCTTCTAAAAATTTTGTGTTTTCTTTAAAATTTTAGTCTTATGCATTATATTTAAATTTACAAGCTACTTTGGGTTGATATTTGTATTAAGGTATGAAGTTTAGATCCAGGGATATTTTTGTTTTGGGTTTTCTTCCTGGTTTCACTCTTCACTGAGGCTATCCAATTATTCCAGCACCATATGTTGAAAACTACCCATCCTACCTTGACTACAGGAAGTTTGGCATCTTGGTCAAAAATCAATTGGCTACCCTTCAACAGATGACTGGATTAAGAAGCTGTGGTCCATATATACAATGGAATATTACTCAGCTATCAGAAAGAACGAGTTCTCAACATTTGCTGCAACATGGACAGCACTGGAGGAGATAATGCTAAGTGAAATAAGTCAAGCAGAGAAAGAATTATCATATGGTTTCTCTCATCTATGGAACATAAGAACTAGGAAGATCGGTAGGGGAAGAAAGGGATAAAGAAAGGGGGGGAAATCAGAAGGGGGAATGAACCATGAGAGACTATGGACTCTGAGAAACTAACTGAGGGCTTCAGAGGGGAGGGGAGTGGGGGAATGGGATGGACTGGTGATGGGTAGTGAGGAGGGCACGTGTTGCATGGTGCACTGGATGTTATACGCAACTAATGAAGCATCGAGCTTTACGTCAGAAACCAGGGATGTACTGTATGGTGACTAACATAATAAAAAAACATTAAAATAAAAAAATCAATTGGCTATACTTAGGTGAGATTATTTCTTTCTATTCTGTTCACCTGATCTATGCATCTATCTCTCTACAAATAACACAGTACTTCTTGAAGTTTTATTTATTTAAGTAATCTCTACTCTCAACGTGGGGCTTAAACTCATGGCCCCAAGATCAAGAGTAGGATGCTCTTCTGACTGAGCCAGCCAGGTGCCCCTGCCAATAACAGTCTTGATTACTGTGCTGTCTTGAAATCATTAGTGATTCCTATCACTTAAATCTTTTTCAAAATTGTCTTAGCTATTCTAGTTCCTTTGCCTTTCCATATACATTTGGAATAATCTTTCCCGTACCTACAAAAATCTTCATGGAATTTTAACAGGAATTCTGTTTAATCTGTTCATCAATTTGGAGAGAAGTGGCAGCTTTATCATGCTGAGCCTTCCAATATATGAATACAATATATGTCTCAGTTTATTTAGATAGATAATCTTTTCTTCCCTCAGTTTTGTAGATTTCCACAAAGTCCTATGTATGTCTTTTCAAATTTACACTGAAGTCAGTGTTTTCATTTTTTAGTAATTTTAAATAACACGGTATTTTTATTTCCATTTCGTGTTAATTGCTACTATCCTACATTGTTGTTGAAGTCATTTATCAGTTCTAAATTTTTTATAGATTCTTTGGCATTTTTTATGTAGACTATTACATCATCTGAAAAAAAAGGACAGTTTTATTTCTTCCTTTCTGATCTGTAGGCCTTTGTTTCCTTTTCCTATTGATCTGGCTAGAAATTCCAGTACTATGCTGTAAACAGTGACAACAGACATCCTTGTTTTGTTTTGATCTCAAGGTAAAAAAAAAAAAAAAAAAAAAAAAACTCCGTTTCTGACCATTAAGTATGACTCTAGCTGTCGGTCAATTATAGATTTTGTCTACTGAGATGGGAAGGCCCCCCCCTCCTGGGAGTCTCACAAATCGTGCTGAATTTTGTCATCTGTTTTTTCTGCATCACCTAATGGTGTTTTCTTTAGCCTGTTAACAGATCGATTACACCGATGATTTTCAAATGCTAATCCAAATTTGCAAGCACAAATAAACACCACTTGTTCCTAGTATACGGACCAATCTCTGTTCTTTCATTTTGTTTTTGTTTTTTTTCCTGCCTTCTTGTGGGTTACTTGAACATATTTTAAAATTTCATTTTGATTTATGGTATAGTTTCTGAGTTTACCTCTTTTGTATAACTTTCTTTAGTGATTGCTCTAGGTATTATGTTTTCACAACTATCACAGTTTAATTATCAACATTTTACCAGTTCATGGTACTGTACAGAAATCTTACCTTCCTGTCTCCTCATACTCCCCCACTTGTAACAGTCAAGTGAAATACTCCCTCTACATACACTGAGAACATCGAGAGCTATGCTTCAACTCTCAAACATGAGGAGGAACTATTGAATTTACCAGTATGTTTGCTCTTTCCACTGTTGGTACTTCCTTCCTTTGCTTTACATCATTTCCGTTCTGTTGAGAAATCTTCCTCTACCTATTATCTTAGGGTAGGTCTGCTGGTGACAGATCACGTGAAGGATGTTTTCACTTGATACAGAATTCTGAGCTGACAGTTCTTTCCCTTCAGCACTTGAAAAATATGCCACTTCCTTATGGCCTCTATGGTCGCTGATGAGAAATCCATCAAATTGCTTTTCCACTACTGGTAAAGTGACCTTTCTCTCTTACTGCTTTTTGTCTTCAGTTCTCAGAAGTTTAACTATGATGTGTCTTAGCGTGGATTTCTTTGAGTTTATCTTGTCTGGGTTTCACTAAGCTTCTTGATTCTGTAGGTTTATGGCTTCCGAAATTTAGGAAATATTCAGCCAGTATTTCTTCAAATACGTTTTCAGCCGCACTGTCTTTCTCCTCTTTCTGGGATTATAACAAGAACAAGAGGTCTTTTGTCAAAGTTCCACAGATCCCTGACATTCTGTTCACTTTCTTTCAGTTTATTCTCTCTCTTGTTCAAGTTGGGTAATTTCTATTTCTTCAATCTTTCCTCTGTCCTCCTCATTCTGCTGTTCAGCCATCCACTGGGTTTTTCGTTTCAATTATACCTTTGAGTTCTAAATTTCCATTTGTTTCTTTCTATCCTGTGTTTTCTTCCTGAGATTTTGTTTTTTCATTTGTTTCAAACATCAATAATTGCTCAGTGACACATAATCATTTTGGCTGCCTTAAAATCCCTGTCAAATCATTCTAACATCTGCAACATCTCTGTACTGCTGTCAGTTGTCTTTTCTCATTCAAGTTGAGATTTTCCCAGTTCTTCATATGACATGTAATTTTAAACTGAAGCCTCAACATTTTGAGTTTCATGTTATCAGACCCAGGATCTGATTCAAGTCTTCTATTACAGCAGGCCCCTAATGACAATGTCCCAGCAATTTCTTGTTTCCACCAAGAGGAATGAGAGGTGGAGTTGAAGTCAGGGTTCTCTGCTCAGCCTCCGCTGAGGTGCAGGTACTCCTCATTGCTGAGTATGGTCAGAGTTCAAACTCTCCCTTGGCCTCCACTCACACCACCCTGGCTGCACCAGAGGTCCTTGTTACTACATCCAACATGTGGCCTCATTACCACAGAGTGGTGGTGAAATTCCTAAATCTCTACTAGGTTTCCTCTAATGCCACCCCAGCAGGAAGAGCATGTCTTCATCACCCAACACAGAAGAAAATCCCACCTGCTCACCCAGCCTTCTCTGATACCACCCAGCAGAGAAAGTCACCTCAACACAGCTTGTCAAGGGTAAAGTCTAGATTCTCCAACCAGCCTTAGACAAGAAGAATGAGGGAAGGCGCTGCAGTGTTTTTGAAAAGTGTTCTGTCTCCGGGCTGTCCCTTTTCTGGTCTTTTGACTCGAGAGCAGACTTTTCTTGGGGCTCCTGAGGTGAGCCCTTTGGTGTTGCCGGGTTGCTAGTTCTTCAGGCCCAAGTCTGGGATATATAAGGCAAAAAAGAAAACCCAGGGAACTCAGTTCTGTGTCATTTCTGAGGTCCCAATATACCAGTATCACTATACTTCCTTCTCTCCACCTTTCAGTCTTGTATGTGTTTTATATATATTGCCCAGTGTTTTTAGATATACTTAGTGGAATAGGGAAATACCTCTACTCATCTTTCCAGAGATCTCTTGCATCTCAAATTATCTGTGTGTAGACCTTGTATTAAAATGGCAACAAGAAAGTAAACCATGTTTTACAATACACTAAAAACTTTCAAATTGATTAACTAATTCTGTATTTTTAGATTTAAAATTCTGAAATCTGTAAATTTATTAAAATTATCACCTATTTTGTATAGCATTATATAAACCGAACTCAACTATCAAATCTAAAAAAGGGGGAACAGGAGTAAATTAACTGTTTTTCTTTTATCTCTAAAATTCTCATTTGGTTTTCTTTTTAATCTTCTATTTCTCTCAGTTTTTGGATATTCTATTTGTCAAAGCAAGTCACAAGGCCAACCCAGATTCAAGTACAGGGCAAACAGACTTAACCTCCTGGGGAAAAAAAGAGAAAGAATTTGTAGCCATCTTTAATCCATCACACCTTACTCCATTAACAAATTCTGGCTATACAATGAATAACATTTTGCTTCCCTAAAAATGTCAGTGAATGGAACTAGTTTTGCCACTTCAAATACTTAGTGGAGTAAATGGGATATAAATAATCCAGTTAAGTTAAACACCTACTTGGAATAAATCCAAAGAAGATCACGGACAGTTAAGAATGTGAGTTTCAGAGCCACACAACCCCCACCCCCAACTCTTGAACATTGGCTTGGCTTCATCGTGAAGCCTCGGTTTAAATGTTACCTCCTCTGAACAGGTTCCTTTGAGCACTGCTAGTCACAGCACTGCATGACCCTCACCTCCTCCACACCCAGATCTTATGTGTGGTTTACTCACTCAATGAATGTTTCCCCCACAACACCACCAATGTCCCACGTGGGACATTATTTGGGCTCACTATTGTACTTGTAGAGCTGACCATGTGATCTAACATAAATACATCCCACAATACTTGATGAATGTATAAGTCAACTAACTGTGTAACCCGGTCAAGTTACTTAACCACCTTCCTAAGGCTTAATTTTGTCATCTTTAAAGCAGAGATAACAACAGCATTTATTTCTTTAAGTCATGCACCAAATATTCTTCAGTTCATAAATGCATTAGCTACTAGGAATATAGCAGTGAACTAAACAGGCTTGGTCCCTACTTTCAGGTTATTTAGAGTTGTGAGACAGACCTTAAACAAAATCTCAGAATTTATTACAGAAATTATAAGTTGGGGGGCGCCTGGGTGGCACAGTCGTTAAGCGTCTGCCTTCGGCTCAGGGCATGATCCCAGCGTTCTGGGATCTAGCCCCACATCAGGCTCCTCCGCTGGGAGCCTGCTTCTTCCTCTCCCACTCCCCCTGCTTGTGTTCCCTCTTTTGCTGGCTGTCTCTGTCAAATAAATAAAATAAAATCTTTAAAAAAAAAAAAAAGAAATTATAAGTTGGGGTGACTGCTCTGAAAGACATACAAATATTATGAGAAGACAAGATACAAGCCAAAGAATTAAGCAACATTTTTCTGAGAAACTGACATTTAAACTGAGACTGAAGAACTAGTAAGTGTTAACCATGTGGAAACACAGAGAGGGACTGGATATTCCAAGAAGAGGAACAGCATGTGCACATGCCCTGAGCTAGGAATGAAACCAGTTTATCAGAGATACTGAAAAAGAGATAATGTGGCTAAAGCATAGCAAACAATGGAGAGAATAGTACAAGTGAGAGAGGGAGGCTTAGAGTCTGTCTTTTATGTTTAGATTTTATCCTAAAACAAAAAGGAAGCCACTTCAAGGTGTTTAGGTAAGTAAGTGATACTAGATTTGCATGAAAAATCACTCTTGTTGCTGCGTAGAAAACACATGAAAAAAATCAGACGACTAGGAATGGGGAAGCCAGTTGGGAAGTTACCAAAGTAGTCTAGGCAATTAATGATTATCCTTAAAATTAGAGGGGTACACAAATGGATTTGGGGTGGGGAGGGCAGGTGGGGCAGAAGAGGGGTATCAAGAACAGCCCTCATTTCTGAGGTAAGAAGTAGGTGAAAAAGCTAGACAAGGGGAAGCACAGTTAGAAATACTGCAGAGACAAGGGTAACATGGACAGGTCTACCTGAGACAGGAGAACTACTACAAAGGTGTGGTATGAGGCTCACGTGGATCAGTAAAAACAGCCACTATTGCTCCAACATCCCTGTGAGGCACAGTTCCCAAATGTTCAACAGGCCAAACACTTTAGTAAACTGATCATAGAACTGTAAAAGAGAGGGGCCCCTGGGTGGCTCAGTAGGTGAAGCGTCCGCCTTCGGCTCAAGTCAAGATACCAGGGTCCTGGGATTGAGCCCAGAGTCAGGCTCCCTGCTCAGCAAGAAGCCTGCTTCTCCCCCTCCCTCTGCCTGCCGCTCTCCCCACTTGTGCGTGCTCTCTCTCTATCAAATAAACAAATAAAATCTTAAAAAAAAAAAAAAAAACTGAAAAGGGGAAAAGGAAAAAAAAAGGGGCCCTGAAGGTGCAGGGAGAAGGGAAAAAAAGAACTGTAAAGGGGAGAAATATGTCTTTACTCTAAAAATAATCTACTGTAACCAATGTTAAAAGCTGTGCCATTTTGGGGCGCCTGGGTAGCACAGTCGTTAAGCGTCTGCCTTCGGCTCAGGACGTGATCCTGGCGTTCTGGGATCGAGTCCCACATCAGGCTCCTCCGCTGGGAGCCTGCTTCTTCCTCTCCTGCTCCCCCTGCTCGTGTTCCCTCTCTCGCTGGCTGTCTCTATCTCTGTCGAATAAATAAATAAAATCTTAAAAAAAAAAAAAAAAAGCTGTGCCATTTTACCTAAATATAATCAAAAACAAATACCTGAAATTCCAAAAGATAATTACATTTTTTCAAAATATTCATACTAACCCACTATTATAGGGCAGATCACATTAAACAGGTTTATGGGGGGGGGAAATCCTACTGGTTTTTTAAAAACTTTATTTTCAAGAAATTATAGTTCCCTCCAAAAACCCAACCTCCCTATTCCACCATTCAAATAAATTGGTTTAATATAAAGTCTCCTGCACAACTCATGGGCCACACACATGACCCCATATACAAAACATTACTCACAATTTCATACCCAGTGGGACTTTTAAACATTTTCTTTTAGCAAGAAAAAAACATTTAAGTACTTTTCATTTCAATTTCATGAACGTTAATCAAATGCAAAAGAATGATTAAACAATGTAATCTATACATAGCATTTAACAGTATCAAACGTGAATTCCCACAGGCCATTCAGTACAGCTCTTCCTAACACGTTCTTGTCACAGCGCAGTGGCTGTGCTGTGAACTCCTGGAGGGCTGGAACAGCAAACTCAACTGCTCCGCAGCATCTATGGAGAGGGGCTCTGGCAGAAAGATGTCATCAGTCTTAACCTGAGGACAGTGTTTTCTCACTCATCTACACACTGAACTGGGGGACCCCACTACTCGGAAAATGACCGCCAAGATTTTTCAGGTGCAAGTGCAAAGCAAGTGACAGCCCAACAGAGCCACCCAAAGGCAGGTGCCAAGAGGCTGAGACAAGAGGAAGGAAACGCTCTCACGAAAGCTCTCCCGTGTCACGACTTTGCCAGAACGCATGGCACACACATCATAACATGACCTTCTCAACATCAAAACGCGGCTCGGAAAGGTCGCGCAGCTGCTGTGCAGTGCGGCCGGGGTCCGCTGCTCTCCTGGCTGGTGGGGCCCAGCGCAAGGAGGACCGCGCCCCTGGGCCAGGCCGCGCAAGCCATGGGGAGCCCAAGCCGGCGAGCGGAGCGTGCAGAGCGGGGCGGCCGGCCGCGGAGAAGACACTCCGGAGGCATGGGGCCAGCTCGGAGGCACACAATTCCGGGGACACTAAGGTCACACCTTAGAGGCCACCATCCTGGATTTACGGGGCGCTCGGTGGAACGGAAACTGATGGAACTTCCCGACTCGCCGCGCCCTCCCAGGGCAGGCTCAGCTTCGGCGGGCCGGGCACGGGAGCCTGCTGCAGCGAGGCTGGGCCACCGGACCTCTCAGCTCTTGCCCACCACGTAACCTGGGGCTCTGAGCGAGGCGCCGTCCCTCCCCGCCCCGGACCGACCCGAGCCCTCCACCGGCAGCAAGCACCAGGGCACGCGGGGTCGGGCGTGGGGCGGGGGCGCGAGGCAGCCACAAGCCCAGCAGGCACGCCCCCAGCCCCGCTCGGAGGCCGCGGGCCCCTGCACCCGGGCTACCCCTCCGAGGTGGAAGATGACCGCCCGTCACTCACCTGTCCTGCCGCCGCCGTGCCCGCCGACCCCCAATGCCAACCGGGCCCTGCGCTGCAGCCCGCCCGTTCCGAACCACGCGGCGCCCGCAACGGACCGGGAGACGCAGGACACCGAATCTCCGCCCTGACGCGGCCCCGCGACCCGGCAGCCCGACGCCCCGCACTTCCGGCGCCGCCGGAAGCTCCTGCCTCGCCTCGCGCCCAGGCCGCCGGAAGTCCCCGGCACGACCTCCGCCCCGCGCCGGAAGTCCCGCCCGCGGCCTCCGTTTCAGCCTCGACCGTCGGAAGTCCCGCCCCTGCCCTGCACGCGCACCGGAAGTCCCGCGTCCGCCCGCGTTGGCGGGGCTGGCCGCGCGGGGAACCCGGGGCAGTGGGGGTGCGGTGGCCGTTTTTTGCGCCGGTGACTGCCCGCCCCCACCCCGCGGAGGCGCTCGCCCCAAGGTGAGCCCGGAAGGGCCGAACCGCGGACTGGGAGTCGCGGGCGCTCACAGGGAGCCCACTAGTGCGGCCCCCAGTACTCACTGCGGCGGGCTCCCGCGGGGGTCCTCGACCCCCACAGGTTCGCGTCCATCGGCTCGGGTCGGGGGGACCGCTGATGGGCGTCCAGCCCTACGTGCTCCCCGCGGCCGCAGGGCTGCTGGCCGCGATTCTTCCTCGCGGGGCTGTGGCAGAGGCTTTCTGTCCGCACGGGCGCCCGATGGAGGTAGAACTATTAATATTTCAGCTTATCTGCAGAGGATGACTCATCCACTTTCCTTTCTGAAATATTTGTTCGCCATTGGCTAAAAAGAAAAAACAAAATCAGCTGCTCACTGCAAAAGGTGGGACTTTCTCGTGTTTGATCTAGGTTGCAAAGAGGACGTAATGGACTGGAAACCTTACATGAGCGACCACCCTCTGTTTTACAAGCAACTCTAGGCGTTTAAAACTGACCTACAGTAAATGAAAAGCAAGAAAACATTTTCCTGATATGTGGGTCAACATTCTCGCTCCTTCCTTTAAAAACGAAAGCTCGGCATTCAAATTCAAGAAGCCCTAATAAGATGATTGCACAAGAAACAAATTTAACGTATTTTGGGATCCAAATAATCACAAAGTATGTAGAATAAATCCTGAAGTTATTTACACATTTAGTAAAAGCTGAGCACTAAGAAACCATTCTGTAAGAGAGAGTAAGGGTTTCAGACTTTTGGAGATTGTGGCAAACATTTCACCAGGAGGAGAATTTTTCTCTACCCTTCAGAATTCTTCTGGCTGATGGAAAAGTTACAGTGACATGAGACAGATTAGCAGGAGAATATCAAATTTAATTATAATTATGCATGTATGGGAATCCAGGTAAACGAGAGATTCCAAAGACAGGCAAAATAAGGTTCATAGGTCACCCAGAGCCTAGGAGAAGGGGGTCTGGGACTTCAAAAGGAAGAAGAATGACTCATAAGAGGGTGGAACAAACTGTTTCTTAAACAAATGTTTGCTAAGCTGCCCAGAAACAATGGGACACAGAGAAGACTTTGATGACCTAGACCTAGCTAGTTCCCTCCCTGTCCACCTAGGGTTTGTTGGCTTCCCAATGCTTAAAGACTTTTTTTTTAAAGATTATTTATGTATTTATTTATTTGACAGCCGGAGCATGTGCGCACACAAGCAGGGGGATCGGCAGGGAGAGGGAGAAACAGGCTCCCAGCTGAACAGGGATCCCCAGGCAGGGCCCTATCCCAGGACCCTGGGATCATGACCAGAGCTGAAGGCAGATGCTTAACCAAATGAGCCACCCAGGTGCCCTAGGACTTTTCTGATGCAATTAGTGGTGATATTAACAAAGGTGATTGGTATTGAGTACTGAAATGTGTTAACATTTGTAAGATCTGCTTAATTCAGTGAAGTAATACTTTCCAAGGGACCTAATGTTACAAAATCATGGGTGAGAAAATATGCAAAGTTTCGGTCCAAAGCAATGAATGTTAATGTAACAATATTAAATGTTCATATCTGTAGAAAAGATGTTAGGCTTTGAAGCTGACAGCCAGGAAAGAGTTGAGACATCTTTGGGCAAAAAAGGTGGTTTTATTAAAACACTGGGACAGGACTCATGGGCAGAAAGAGCTGCACCCGCACCATGAGGAGTGGCCCATGATATACTTTCAAGTTGGGAAGGGGTTAGAGATAGCATGTCTCTAAGGAATTTTGGAAGCAAGGTTTCCAGGACCTTGAGGGCGCTAGCTATTATTGGGAAAAGGTCATTTATTACTGTCTAATAAAACCTTAGTTATGCAACCCTTCAGATGTACGTCAGTGGGCCATATGCTTGGGGTGTGGGTGACTGCCAACATGTATCTTGGGAAGTTTAGAGATAAAGGAAATTTCTAAAGGAATTTTTATATGTTAAAGTAGACTTAACAGGATCCTGGGAGCTGGGCTAAGTTGCCTTTTGCCCTTAGCAAAGTATTAACATCGAGGCAGTGGAGTCCCTAGAGGAAGGTCATTCTGCCTGTTTCAAGGACTTGTCAATGTGCTGTGGATAGTAAAGAAATTTAATAATTTATCTTTTGCCTTTGTTTCCCACATCAGTGTCAGATTCCAAATAGCAAATATCTTTTTTAAAAAACCACTACCTGTAGTTATTATCAAAAAAGAATAACCATGATAATCTGAAAAGGCTAATAAAATACTTGCCAATTTTCTGGCATATTTGTGTGAAGAAAGATTTTCTTCATAGACTTTAGCCAATGCAACGTGTAACAGCTGTCTTCTCTTGTCAGATGTAAGAGAAATTTGCAAAAAATGTAAATAACATCTCCCAGACACCTCTTCTTTTTTTTTTTTTTTCCAAGATTTTATTCATTTATTTAACAGAGAGAGAGACAGCCAGCGAGAAGGAGAACACAAGCAGGGAGAGTGGGAGAGGAAGAAGCAGCCTCCTACCAAAGGAGCCTGATGCAGGGCGCTATCCCAGGACTCCGGGATCACTCCCTGAGCTGAAGGCAGACGCTTAATGACTGAGCCACCCAGGCGCCCCTCCCAGAAACCTCTTCTGATTTGTTCACAAAACAATTATTTATTAAAATGTTATTTGTCAATATGTAGTGCATTTATCATCTTTAAGTGAATTAACAAATATCTTAATATACTAGTCTTAATATTTTTAATATAGTAAATACAGATAGATACCAACAGTAAGCAAAAGCTCTTTAAGTTCTCGGTAAATTCTAAGACTGTAAAGGTGTCCTGAGACCAAAAAGTTTGAGGACCCCTGCACGTCACTTTGCTAAGCAGTAATAATTCAGTATTTTAAATTTCACAGGCACAAGAGGAAGGAACTTGAGCTATGTAGGCATTTTATAATTACTTAAATTGAGAAATAATTTCACATGTAGCCTGAATTAATATACTCTTGATATATAACCACACTTTATTCAATTTATTTGAATAAATGAATGATTGTTACCTGACGGCAAATTTAGTAATTTTAATAATTTAAAATTTTTAACAGATAAATGAATTTTTTTAAATTAAGTTAAATTTTAATACTTAATACTTTAATATTGAGTGGGTGTAATGTGTTGGGTCTGTGGAGATGTGATGTGGGGGGGCATGTTGAGTGTAGGGTGGGGGGTCTGTGAGGGTTGTGGGTGTGATGTGTAAGGTGTGATGTGTTGGGTGTGTGGGTGATGTGAGAGGCATGATGTGGGGTCTGCATGGGGTGTGGGTGTGATGTGAGGGGTGGGATGTTAGGGTCTGCATGGGGTGCGGGTGTGATGTGTAGGGTCTGCATGGGGTGTGGGTGTGATATGTAGGGTCTGCGTGGGGTGTGGGTGTGATGTGAGGGTGGGATGTTAGGGTCTGTGTGGTGTGTGGGTGTGATGTGAGGGGTGTGATGTTAGGGTCTTGGTGGGGTGTGGGTGTGATGTGTAGGGTCTGCGTGGGGTGCGGGTGTGATGTGAGGGTGGGATGTTAGGGTCTGCGTGGGGTGTGGGTGTGATGTGAGGGGTGTGATGTTAGGGTCTTGGTGGGGTGCGGGTGTGATGTGTAGGGTCTGCGTGGGGTGTGGGTGTGATGTGAGGGTGGGATGTTAGGGTCTGCGTGGGGTGTGGGTGTGATGTGAGGGGTGTGATGTTAGGGTCTTGGTGGGGTGCGGGTGTGATGTGTAGGGTCTGCGTGGGGTGTGGGTGTGATGTGAGGGTGGGATGTTAGGGTCTGTGTGGGGTGTGGGTGTGATGTGAGGGGTGTGATGTTAGGGTCTTGGTGGGGTGCGGGTGTGATGTGTAGGGTCTGCGTGGGGTGTGGGTGTGATGTGAGGGTGGGATGTTAGGGTCTGTGTGGGGTGTGGGTGTGATGTGAGGGGTGTGATGTTAGGGTCTTGGTGGGGTGCGGGTGTGATGTGTAGGGTCTGTGTGGGGTGTGGGTGTGATGTGAGGGGTGTGATGTTAGGGTCTTGGTGGGGTGCGGGTGTGATGTGTAGGGTCTGCGTGGGGTGCGGGTGTGATGTGAGGGTGGGATGTTAGGGTCTGCGTGGGGTGTGGGTGTGATGTGAGGGGTGTGATGTTAGGGTCTTGGTGGGGTGCGGGTGTGATGTGAGGGTGGGATGTTAGGGTCTGCGTGGGGTGTGGGTGTGATGTGAGGGGTGTGATGTTAGGGTCTGCGTGGGGTGCGGGTGTGATGTGTAGGGTCTGTGTGGGGTGTGGGTGTGATGTGAGGGGTGTGATGTTAGGGTCTTGGTGGGGTGCGGGTGTGATGTGTAGGGTCTGCGTGGGGTGCGGGTGTGATGTGAGGGTGGGATGTTAGGGTCTGCGTGGGGTGTGGGTGTGATGTGAGGGGTGTGATGTTAGGGTCTGCGTGGGGTGCGGGTGTGATGTGTAGGGTCTGCGTGGGGTGCGGGTGTGATGTGAGAGGCGTGATGTGGGGTCTGTGTGGGGAGGCCGCAGGGTGTGAGGTGTTGGGTTGAGTGTGGCCGGTACGGCGGGCGTGACGTGGGGGCCAGCTGTGGGTGTACGGTCGGGTCAAGAGGGCGTTCCCGAGGGCGGTCATGTGGATGGTCTGCGTGTGGGGCGAACGGCGCGTGCGTGCGTCCGCGACCTTCCGAACCAGGGCACGCACGGCGCCGCCCCGCTCGGCCCTCGTCCGGCCCACCGCCCGGAGGGAATCCGAGCTCAGCCTCCCCGTCGCCTAACTGCGCGGACGACCCCGCGCACACACGTCTCGACGCCTCAGACCCCGCCGCCCAGGGACCTGCCTCCGGCGCGCAGACGGGCGTGTTATGGGCGAGGCCAATCGCCCGGCCCTCCGTCTCCGGACCCCCTCCTTAACACGGCTCCGCAGAGACCTGAGTCCGTACAGCGGTGTTCACAAGACACCGGTAACAGCTGAACCTAGCCTCCGAGACCGAGGCCCTGCACACGCCCTCGCGCGACCGTGACGCCAGGCGCGGCCGGCGCGCGATTGGCCGGGGACGATGTGGCGCGCTCTGGCGCGGGCGCTGACGATTGGGCGCACGGCCCCGAGGAGCGGGCCCCAGACCTGGGGGCGGGGCCTGCGGGAGCATCGCGCGGCGCAGGAGGCGCGCGCGGCGGAGCAGACGTACCCGGAGCGCGGCCACCTGTGGTAGGCTGGCGGGAGTCGGGAGGGTCCCCGCGGGTGCGGGTCCGGGGCGCGGAGAGGCCCGGAGGTGGAGCGCCCGGGACGGGGGACCGAGTGTGGCCGCGCCGCCCGCTTGCGCTGCGTCCGGGGCGCCAAGCCGCCCCGCGCCCTCCCGGGGGACTTTCGGGGACAGGTGGGAGTTGGGGGAGGTCCCCGGGGCCCGGGTGGTGGTGGTGGGGAGCTTCTCCCAGGGACGCGGGGCCACGGGCCCCGGTCCTGTGTCAGCGTCAGGGTCACGGACAGGGTCCGGCGGACTGCCAGCATGCCGGAGATTGACACGGACAAGCTGGACGCACAGCAGGTGCAACTGCTGGCGGAGATGTGCATCCTCATAGATGAAGAGGACCGTCGCGTCGGGGCGGAGACCAAACGGAACTGCCATCTGAACGAGAACATAGACAGAGGTGCGGGGGCCGGGGCAGGTGCGGGGGCCGGGCGGCCCATGTGCCCGCTGAACAGCACACCGTGGCAGCAAGTTCCAGGGGCTCTGGACCGTCGGTGGAGAATGGGGCAAGTAACTGCTGTTTTACAGTAAAGTAATTGCCCCTCTTTGGCTCGCAGGGTTATTGCATCGAGCTTTCAGCGTCTTCTTATTCAACACGGAAAATAAGCTCCTGCTGCAGCAGAGGTCGGATGCTAAAATCACCTTTCCAGGTGAGTGTGCTTCTGGCTGAAGTATTTTGTGGGGAGCCGGATCCAGCGAGACTCGGTCGGGGGCATTCTTGGTAGCCAGGGTCAGAAGGGAAATCCTGTGGATGGCATCATTTCATATTCCGCATAAAGAAGTGTGTGCATTGAGTGCAACTTAATAAAATGGCAATGAAAACTGCCCACATCACTTATATTTCTAATGTACATTTTTTCTGTGTTGTAGGTTTGTCTTTATACTCTTTGATCTTTCTGGTTAAGAAGGCGTCAATAAAGAACTTATCCACACGTGTCTATTATTGATAGGTTATTGTAACTGATTTAGAAATCTCCATTTTTCTGTTACTTTTAAAACTTTACGTTTTTTTTTTATCTTTTAGGCCTGTTTGGAAGAAAAATTAATCTACATGTATATTAAAATGTTCCAGGTTGTTTTACCAACACTTGCTGTAGTCATCCGTTAAGTAATCCCCAAGAGCTCGAAGAAAAAGAGGCCATTGGAGTAAGAAGAGCAGCACAGAGGCGTTTAAAGGCTGAATTAGGAATTCCCATGGAAGAGGTAACCAGTTTACTGCACAACCGTACAAGCTGAAATCTTGTTTAGAAATCCAAACATAAAAACATTTTAATTAAAATTTTAAATTTAAGGTAGGTCTCTGCTTTGTAACCTTGTGAGTTATTGGCCCCAGAAAGCACCTCCATTAAAGATTATTTAAATGTCGATTTCTTCATATTACTTGTGAGAATTTAGCTCAGTGCTGAAATGGATTGATCTGTTAACCAGTATATTAAATTGATTATTTTTATAATTGACCTGATCAAAATGATAGTTTTCTTGTAGAAATCCTTACAAATATGAAGTACAAATCTGATTGGGTAAATTGAAATAATCTTTTTTTTCCTGGAATTGTTCCCTTTAAATAAGACCTGAGTAAATAAAGTATATCTCATCTAGTTTAAATGGTAAATACTTTTCCCCCCGAAAAGTACTATCAAGACGTGAAGGAGAATGTCATACATCTAGCTTGAGTGCGTGCTTTTTTTTTTAATACAATTATTTCAATAAAATCAATTTAAATTTTTGGTCCTACGGGGAAAAAAATTTAAGCACTTGAAACT
Source organism: Ursus americanus (assembly GCF_024610735.1). NCBI lineage: Eukaryota > Metazoa > Chordata > Mammalia > Carnivora > Ursidae > Ursus > Ursus americanus. Next base: position 35,941,590 of record NC_142157.1, read on the forward strand.
ATAATAATATTTTCATATATCATCGATAGATTAATATTTTAAGAGTTCTAAATCTAAAACTGTGGTTCTGTTGTTCAGGATCTTACTGAAATGTGGTGGGCTGATTTACATTACTTGTGTTATTGATGTTTTTGCTGTTGTTTTATTTTCATCCTAGGTTCCTCCAGAAGAAATTGATTACCTAACACGAATTCACTATAAGGCTCAGTCAGATGGTATCTGGGGGGAACATGAAATTGATTATATTCTGTTTGTGAGGAAGAATGTAACTTTGAATCCAGATCCCAATGAGATTAAGAGCTACTGTTACGTGACAAAGGAAGAGCTAAAAGAACTTCTGGAAAAGGCAGCCTGTGGTGAAATTAAGTTAACTCCATGGTTTCAGATTATTGCCGATTCTTTCCTCTTTAAATGGTGGGATAACTTAAATCATTTGAATCAGTTTGTTGACCATGAGAAAATACATAGAATGTGAATGTGAAAATGAATGGTTAGCAAAATACTGAAAAATTTTTCCATTTAGTAAACTGAACATAATTTTTTAAAAATTTGGTTCCCCGTAAGAACTCGTCACTTGAAATATTGATACTTTACAACCAGTATTTGTGTGGAAAATACAACCAAGTAGCTAATTTTGTATCACACACCCCATATGTGTGCATTGCTATTTGTACATGACATTTGCGAGAGGTTATTGTAAAAACAGAGGGCACATTAACGTTATCTGCCTAATCACGTGGTCCTAACAAACTCTCACAAATAAGTGAAGCTCTTCATTTTCGGTATGTTGTGATGAATACTGTCAGCACGCTTGTAGAGTACTTTGCTCTTTGCCAATGCTTTATAAATCGTTCCATTTTTATCATAGTGTAGAAGAACCTGCAGGGGGAACTATTTGCTTACTTGAACATGGTCCAAATTAACTTTCCATATGAGCAGACTGGTAGAGCAGGTTCAAGGGAAGGTAAATGGTATGTATCCTGATTTCTGTTATTCTAAGTTGATTTTATGGTTTAATCATTCTGGAAGTATTTTGATACCAAAAGTCAAACATTGCTTTTGGTAATGATATCGGTCGGGTTAAATCTTTAAATAGTCTTTGCCAGTTAGCAACGTGTTCTTTCCAAACGACATGGACAGGCAGGCTGTTTGTAAAATGGAAATTGGGTCAGTTGGGTCATGCGCTACAACGGGGTTTCTTGACCTTGACACTGCTGACATTTGGGTTGGAGAATTCTTTGCGGGAATTCGTCTGTATGTCCTACGATGTTTAGCAGCATCCCCGGGTTCCACCCACTCAAAGCCATTCTCACCCCTCCCCCCGTGAGTCACTGTGACACCAGATGCCAAATAACTCCTGGAGGGCACAGGCGCCCCCAGTTGAAAACCACTGTTCTACTGAGTCAGGCTATATCGTAGGGGGAAAAAATTCACAGAAAGATTATAGTCCATGTTATGGATTTGGGTTATGGGATGTGTGTATATTCATATTTAAATTGTACCTCGACTAATGCACTTTCTAAAAGTCTTGCCATAGATTTCTCAGATCTGAACTCTTAAGACAGCTGTATTATCCTCTAATGTTGTATAATAACTAATGAAGAAAAAAATGAGAGATTATTTAACAAAGCTAAATGTTTTGTAAATTCAGTAGCAAAATCCATTTCTTGTTAACCTCGAACAGTTGACTTAAAACTTCAGGCAAGACTGTGTGGCAAGTATTAGTTTTACTGAAAAACAGAAACAATAAAAAGAATTACCACATTTTAACATTGTTGTCTGGTTTGTTAAAACTTTAATCCCATCATTTAATCCTTTAATAAAATTATGGGATCCATAACCAGGAGCACCAGTGGACAGCGCACGTCAGTCCACTCAGTAAATGCTCAGTGAGCGTTAGATGTTACTGCTATTGTTTTATTAGAAGGCCTGTCTGGAACATGGAAGGATGAATACTCTTTGACCTGATGAACCCCTTAGAACTCTTTCATCTTTTTAAAGATGAAATGAAACTTAAATTTTTATCTTAACTGCTTAAAATTCATGGTCTCCAAAGTCTATAACTGTCTGACAGCTCCTTTAAGGGTCAGAAGTAGTCTTCTACAAAATTTATTATTCCGGGGGTGCCTGGGTGGCTCTGTCGGTTAAGCGTCTGCCTGGTCATGATCCTGGGGTCCGAGATGGAGTTCCACTCCCCGCTTAGCGGGGAGTCTGCTTCTCCCTCAGCCCCTCCCCCTTCCCTCCTGCTTGTGAGCATTGTCTCTGGTAGACCGGTGATGGGTAGTAAGGAGTGCATGGTGCACTGGGTGTTATACACAACTAATGAATCATCGAACTTTACATCGGAAACCGGGGATGTACTGTATGATGACTAACATAATATAATAAAAAAACATTAAAATAAAAAAAATTTTAATATAAATAAAATTGATTATTCCGTCTTCAACCCTATACCGTCCAGAGAACAAGAGTGAAAACCAAGACACTGTAGGGAGGGGGCAGGTGCTACTCCCCTGCGTGGCCCCAGCCCCCAGCAGAGGGGCACAGGCACAGAACTCTGAGGCATGTGAGTGGGTCCCTGGGCTGCACGCCACGTAATTCTCAGGTGGAGGTGGTACTTCCATCTGCTCTCCAGGGCACACCTGCTTGATGGTTTCACCCCCCCACATGGGTGGGCCTGTTCAGTGGGCATTCCCAGGAATGGGGGACCGCACTTCCTGCATAAGTCTGGATGCCCACCCGGATCCCCCCTCTGCACATATGGGGTGTCTAGTCTTTCACTATAGCCCTTCCCCACCTCAACTGGGTCCTTGTCAGCCTAAGCCTGGACTTCTCACTCAGGTCTCACAGAGTGAACTTGTGCACATTTAATAGCCTGACAGAACTTTGTACCTCACAGTTTCACACACACAACCTCTCATCTACAGGACTTACACTCCCACATTTATTTTTAAGATTCTATTTATTTGAGAGAGAGAGACAGCACGAGCAGGGGAGAGGGGCGGGGAGAAGCAGACTCCCAGCTGAGCAGGGAGCCCAACACAGGACTCGATCCCAGGACCCTGAGATCATGACCTGAGCTGAAGGCGGACGCTTCACCGAGTGATCCAGTCAGGCACCCCTGCTTGTGTGTGTGTGTGTGTGTGTGTGTGTGTGTGTGTGTGTGTGTGTGTGTATTTAAAGATTTTATTTATTTATTTGACAAAGAGGCAGCCAGTGAGAAAGGGAACACAAGCAAGGGAGAGAGGGAGAGGAAGAAGCAGGCTCCCAGTGCAGGAGCCCGATGCGGGGCTCGATCCCAGGACTCTGGGATCACGCCCTGAGCCGAAGGCAGATGCTTAACGACTGAGCCACCAGGTGCCCTGCTGCTTGTATATTTAAACAGGATCTCATGCTTCTGTTCAGACCAAATCCTGAGATGCACCACCCTGCCTCCTCTCAGGAAATGGCAACTTCACTCCTCCCATCACTCAGGCTAAATACTTGGCAGTCACTTTTAATTCCTTTCCCCCCACACCCTGTATCCAATTAGTTAGTAAACCCTTTGAATTAACCCAGATTTGAACTTTGATTCACTTTTCCTACTGCTTTGAATCCAGACAATCCCTGGGCAGCCTCCTGACTGCATCTGCTCTTGCCTCTTGATGTCTATTCCCAACACAGCAGCTAGCGAGTGTGTCCTCTCCCTCCTGCTCAGAAAACACCAGAGGAAGCCCCCAGCGGGCCCCCTCCCCACACTGTGCCCGGCACCGTGCGCCTCATGACTGCCCTGGGAGCCGGCTCTGGGCAGTGCCTGAGTGCACCACGCAGGCTCCCCTTAGATCTTTAAACTATTTCTTCCTAGAGAAATTTTTTTCCAGATATATCCATGACAGGCTCTCACTTTTTTCAAACCTACTCAATTTTGGCCACCTCCGTGTTGCCCACTGTGGCCATTCTGTGACCCATTTCTCCCACACTTTCCCCTCCTTTTCTATCACTTAACGCCTGGTAATATAGCAGGTAACGCACTTACTGTCTGTCCACCCGGATGCGAGCTCTCTGAGGGCAGGGATTTCCCACTTCTTCCGACTAGTCTGAAAAATTTTAAACGTACAGAAAAATTATAAGGATAGTATAACAAGTCCCCATGTACCCTCGACATAGATTTGTCAATTGTGAAGTTTGCCACACGCATATGTGCTCTTGAGATATTTACAATTTATTCCAGATTTCATGACATCTTTAGCATATAACCAAGAGGCACAGAAAGGAAATTTCACACACACAGTACTTTCATCTGAAATACAGCACCTGGGTGGCGCCTGGGTGGCTCAGTTGGTGGAGTGTCCGACTCTTGGTATTAGCGCAGGTCTTGATCTTGGGGTCATGAGTTCGAGCCCCGCGTTCAGCTCCATGCTGGGCATGGAGCCTACATAAAAAGTAAATAGATGGGCGCCGCCTCGGTGGCTCAGTCGGTGAAGCGTCTGCCTTCAGCTCAGGTCACGATCCCAGTGGATGGGGAGCCGGCTTTCCCCTCTGCGTCTCCCCTGGCTTGTGCACTCTTTCTCTCTCTCTCAAATAAATAAAATATTTTTTAAAAAATGAAAAAATAAAATACAGTTATCAGGGAAGGAGAATTCTTCCTTATCTTCAAGGTATTCCACTGGACTAAGAATTCAACTGACAGGACACAGATTAACAGGAGAAAACCCAGTTTCCTTGCATGTGCACAGGAGGCCCAGTACGGACCCCGGAGGCCCAGTAAGGACCCCGGCGTGTGCAGGAGACGATGGGCTCCCGAGGAACTCACGGGACTTACAGGGTAAGGAGCACGGGGCTTTGGGAGCTTGCGTTAGTGAGGAATTCTAAGTAAAAATGCGGGCTGAGGTAGAAGACCAGAAAAACAACAAGGCTTATTTCTGCCTCTTGCTTGGCGTCACAGGCCCTGCCTCTGGTGACAGGACATCTTTTACTTCTTAGTCTGGGGCGGTGTTTTCCTGACGGGAGATGCGTGTCCTGGATCTGGGGACAGAGGAGGGCCTGAGGCGCTCGCAGCGCCTGTGTCCCCAGTAGCTTTGCTTCAAAGGGACCGGTGCGCCATTGTGGCCCATTCGGGGGTCCGCCGGGGCCCTCCAGTCCGCGTTCGAATCCTCCCCGGGAGCCCCGGTGCTAAAAGCTGAGCTGAGGAGGGAGACACCGACGGAGTAGCGGGCCGTGAGAGAGCTGCGCAGAGAACACGGACGGGAAGGAGGACGAAGCCGCAGAAAGCAAGGAACCGAGCCCGTTTCCGCACGTCGCGCTGGGCCGGTCCCCCAACCCCGAGAGACTGCGCCTCGCTTCTCCGGGGAAACGGATTCGTTCTCTCCGGCTCAAGTTCCATGCTGCTTGCCCCCTCGGCTTCCACAGAACCACCTTGTCGGAGAAGCTCCTCCCGGCCACGAGGCGAGGCGGGGAGCCCAGGGCTGTGCGCGTCTGCGCGGGGCTCTTGAACTTGCGCTCCGTGACCGCCCAGACCGAGGATCGCCTCTTCGAACTCATCACCTCCGAAATTTGGGACTAAGACCTTGGTGCTGAATAGAAGCTTTGGGGCTCTGCCGGTGGATTTCCTACGGCTTCTCGATGGGCCTGCCGAGGGCGCCACGCTTGTGAGTCGCGGCCACGTGGCGAGGGGAGCTGCGCGACGGCAGCGGCCAGCGGTGCGAGCCCACCGTCCTGAGCGGTGAGGCGGGAACCCTGTACGTGCCTTTGCTGCCCCCCAGAATAGATGCACCGGACCCACGGTTTACAGACGCGGTTGGCTTGGCGTCTGTGAAGTCTCACAGTCGTCAAGGACACACTTTCGTGGGGTCCCGTCGGCGTGTGAGGGCAGAACGGGTAGGGACAGAGCTGACCTACGAGACCTGCGGTTGGTTCTTGCAGCGAGAGAGCTTAGCTCTGTCACCCCAGCAAGTCAGGCCAGGTGTTTGGTCCACCCCAATACAGTGTGCGGTTTGGGGACACGCAGCCGAGGCAGGGAGCTGGGGCACTCCCCGGTGCACAGGGCTGACCCGTAACACACTCCATGACTTGGCCAGCGTCTACGCTCCACTCACCTACTCTCCTGAGGAGGCCACGTTTGAAGGTGCTGTTTTCAGCCGCAAACCACGGGGTCTGCACGCAGGATCAGTCCGGGTATGTCTCCCAGGAGAAGTCCGGCGGCCAGTCTGTTTTCAACACGGGGGAGAAGGTTTTCAGCCGTAGTCCTTGAGCTTCTCTGCAGTTTCCCGGGGCCCAAGTAACTCCCCGGGGCAAGGGCGGAGCGATGTTCTTCTGGTCCTGACGCCACGCCTTGCGGTCCATTCATCTCCGCTGCTCAGTGCACCGGCCGCTCCCGTCAGCAAGAATCAAGACCAGGTCAAGTTCTCTCGCGTTATCTAGAGGTCGACAGGGACACGGTCAGAAAATACTAAAGAGAAAGCTGCTGTGTTTTATTTTGTTTTTAATATGAAGAAGTCTTTAAAAAAAAAAAAAAAAGAGGGGTAGATGAAGGAGAAACTTCCTGATCTGTGCTCTTGGAAGAAGTTGCCCAAGTCGTGGTGCCGCCGCTTTGGGGTCTGGGACTTGGCGCTGGAAATCCTTCTTTTTGGGTCTTGTGTCAGAGTCGTCTCCTGGTGGTCTGGAGAGCGGGGATCTGGGTCTGTTTGGGCCACCTCTCTTTCACGGTGATGGTCCTGCAGGTGGTCAGCAGGACCCCACGGGGCCCTCCCCAACATGGTGACAGCACGCACTGTCTTCTACAGACCCTGCTGGAGCTGGGCCTCTGTTACCTGTTGACAGTAGGCTTCAGACTTCTTCCCGGTCCACAGTCAGTCACAGCATCCCATTGCTAAACTGAGGCCCTGGCGGAAAGGCTTAGAAACCCCACGGGAACCGCATGACTGAACATTATTTCCAGGGGATGATCCACACCTCCTACTTGAACTTTCTGGATCTTAATAGGGGCCAAGGGCAATGCTTCTGGTCACTTATTTTCAGTTTGACAGATCTTTCCTAAGATCCTTTTTATGTCTAGACCTTGGGCAAGGTCCCCTTTGCCCTGATGACTAAGGCTTACATGGGGTATTGAAGAGCTCCATGGTCAGGCTCAGTCCATGAAAGAATGTGAAAGCTAGGAATGACCTCGGGTACTGATTTCCTCACCCCCGTGGTGTGAGGTGACATTAGCCCATCCACCCACCGTGCAGAAAACAACCCCACATGGGAAAATCCATCTGGAGTGACTCAAAGGGCCTGGGGGACTCTCGAGGTAAACAATGTCCTTCAGACACTTGATAAGATATACGAGTAGGGCCCTGGGAAAGAATTTAGTCCAAAGTTTTGTGGAAGCCTGGGCAGAACCAACTCCTTCAGTTCCGTAATTACCTTCATCTGCACACAGGTCCCATCTGGTGGGAGATCAGTGCAAGCAGAAAGGTTAGAAGCAAGGGGCTAAAGGGGGCCCACTCGGCCCCACATATGATCCATCTGATAACTGCTGGGCACCATTTTGAATCCAAGCGTCCTTTCAGATTGCGGGGCACTTGTCAGATAACGAATAATATGAGTCAGGGATAAAGATAGGGTTGAAAACTGGGTGGAGAGAGGATGGGGGTCCGATTTGGGCTGCATACTGAGCGGTTCTGTCCGTTTCCCTAGCATGGCCGAGCCGCAAACACTGGTGATTTGAGAAGACAGGGGAATAGCTTGTAATAGGTCAGCAGTTATTCACCTGTTAAAACCCGGCAAAAGTTAAGAAATCCTGGGATTTCCAAAGTGTGCCAAACAGCCCAGCTGGCCCCAGAGGCGTATTTGGAGCCTGTGTCGATAGTTGACAATCTTCCCTTCTGCCAATATGCAGGCTTGGGTAAGAGCTAGGAGCTCAGCCACCTGGGCTGAATTTATTCTGGTGGGCAAAGAATGTGCCCCCAGTGTTTCATGCAGGGAAACCGTGGCAAATAACCCAGTTATTGTTTCCTGGAAACTTTGTTTACAGGAGCCATCACAAAATAGAAGAGTCTGGACTGTCCACGGGGGTGACAAGGAGGTCCCGCGTGGCTTTGGGACCATGTCTGTGGCTCCAAGGCTGTTGTGGGGAAGAGAGTGGGCTCTCCATCATGGAAGGTGGTGAGGTAGCTGGATTTGAAGTGTTACACCAATTAAGATGATGGGTTAGTGGAAAGACCTTGTTTGTACGCGTTCTGCTGCCATGTCGAGGTGCTGTGTCCAATGAACTAGTAAGACAGCAAACCCCCAGGGGAACATACAGGTGAGTGGGGGAGCCTGACGTCAGAACACCTGAACATGGGGCCATACCCAAAGCCTCAAGGTCTAACTGGCATGAGAAACATACTATTGGCCACATCCAAGAGGCCAAAGGCCATCCTAGGACGCCTACAGCAACACCACTCTTTTCATGAAAGGGCTTGTCAAAATTAGGCAAGCCAAGAGCCGGGGGTGTGGATAGGGCTAGTTTGAGGCTTCAAAGGAGGTTCATGTCTCCAAGGGCAGGAAGTAGGTTCAGAGCTGACATGTGACAGAAGAGCATATCAAGATTTGGCGAAAACTGCAGAAGTAGGAATCCATTGGTGGCAGCAACCAGGGGCCCCTAAAAATTCACATAACTGTTTCTTCACTTTGGGGAGAGGGGTGGGAAAAACTGACTCTAGGCGTTGTGGAGTGAGCTTTTGAAAACCCCGAAACATCCCATGTCCTAAATAGATAGGGTTTGCACCCACTGAAGTTTATTTTTTTATTTTTATAGATTTTATTTTTAAGTCCTTGCTACACCCAAGGTGGGCTCGAACTCACCACTCCAAGATCAAGAGTTGCATTCTCCACTGACTGAGCCAGTCAGGCACCCCCTACCCACTCAAGTTCAGATGTGGGGGCTTCCTGGCCTCGCCCAGCCGGTGCCGTTAGGAGAATGAAGGGTCTACAAGAGCTCCTTGCATAGTGTGATCACAGAGCAAAAGGTCATCGCCACATTGCCCCAGGATGGAGCCTTGGGTAAAGGTTACGGAGTCAAGGTCAGCTTTAAGCACAGACTCACAGTATCCTTGGGCTCTGTGAGTCCAGGTTAATTGTCTCCTTGTGAGTGTGAGTGCAGACAGAAACTGGGAGTCGGGCTGCAGTGGGATTGAGCAGAAAGCTGAACAGAAGTCACTTGCCTTCACCAGGCTGCATGGGCTGCAGTAATGTAAGGCCATCAGCTGGGGTTGGGGACGAGGGTGCTGAGGAATTACAAAGGCATCTGGCCCTCAGGTCCTGGACGGTCCCATACATCTGGTTCCCCTCTGAGTCAAATTTGCCTTCTTCCTTTCCCGGCAGGATGGGGGTGATACTGGGGGAGGCAGTAAAGACAAGGACCCCCTGTCTCGAGATTGAGTCGTTACAGGCTCAGTTCCTTGCTTTGCGTCCCTGGAGGAGGGTGTCAGGCCACTGATGGAAACGGCTTACTTTTCCAAGAAATGCACACAGGTTCCACACTCAGCAACAACACAGCCACATCTGCATGTGTGGCCCCAAGACAGACCAACCAGGACACCTTTTTTTTTTTTTTAAAGATTTTTTATTTATTTATTCGACAGAGACAGCCAGCGAGAGAGGGAACACAAGCAGGGGAGTGGGAGAGGAAGAAGCAGGCTCATAGCGGAGGAGCCTGATGTGGGGCTCGATCCCAGAACGCCGGAATCACGCCGAGCCGAAGGCAGACGCCTAACCGCTGTGCCACCCAGGCGCCCCAACCAGGACATCTTTTAAAGACTCATCGCCTTCAGAGGAATTTAGATCAGAATGAGTTTCCAGTAAAGACAGATGCCGTTTATGGTGGCACGAAATTTACGGGACAAATCTCTCCCAGGAGGTTTGCTGGGGTCCTGCTGGGCATGGGCAGATTGGTGCGCGTGCGGGCGCTGCTGTTCACCCGCTGACACGCCAGCGCCTGTGTCCATGAACAAAATCCAGGCCCCAGTCTCTGAGTTTGAAGGTGGGCTCTGGGCATGGCCGGGGCTGGCCCCATCATTTCGGGGGGGGAGGGTCCCATGGTGGAGGGAAGGAATTTTCCGACAGTGATGGCATTTCGGGGAATTGTTTAAAACTTTCCTTCTTCTGCAGTGCAGGACAGTTTCTCTTCCAATGTCCTGGTTTCTGCAGTTTTCTGGAGGCAAATAGGAAGCTCTGAGTGGGCTGTGAGTTATCCTGTGTCATGCTTTGGCCCCTTGGAGAGTCAAGTTGCAAAGCGAGAATCATTGCTTTTAGCTCCTTTCCCCTGCTTTCTGGCAAGCTACTTTTATTTATTTTTTTATTTTTTAAAGATTTTATTTATTTATTTGACAGAGACAGAGACAGCCAGCGAGAGAGGGAACACAAGCAGGGGGAGTGGGAGAGGAAGAAGCAGGCTCGTAGCGGAGGAGCCTGACGTGGGGCTCCATCCCAGAACTCTGGAATCACGCCCTGAGCCGAAGGCAGACGCTTAACCGCTGTGCCATCCAGGCGCCCCCATGGGTGTTTCCCCTTCTTTCTGAGTGCACAGTTCAGCCTTGGACCAATTAACTTTGGGGGGAAAGGCTTCCTCGATTGAGCACCTCTATTAACCCTTGAATAGTAGGCTCCAGGGGAGCCATCTCCGGGTCACTCACAGGAGGGCCAGGAGAGGCTATGGCTCAGTTTCCCCTGTGAAGGCGTTTCTCCAGGGGCCTGGGGGACCTGCCCAATAACCACCCTACAACCGTGGGCTGGAAGGACTCCCCTTAGCAGCAGTCAAGGCCTCCGGGAGTGAGGCTGTGAGTAGCTATTCATCTTTCTAACCCCCCTCTAAATTTGACAGGATCCTCTGAGAGTGGAGGTAAGAGGGCTTTATAATTTGAAAGGTCTGCTTCTGGGGGCACCTGGGTGGCTCCGTCAGTGAAGTGTCTGCCTTCAGCTCAGGTCATGATCCTAGGGTCCTGGGATCGAGCCCTGCATCCGGCTCCCTCCTCAGCAGGGAGTCTGCTTTTCCCCTCTGCCTCCCCACCCCCCGCTTGTGCTTTCTCTCTCTCTCTCTCAAATAAACAAAATCTTTAAAAAAATTAATAAAAAATAAAAATAAAAGGTCTGCTTCTGGGGATGCGTGGGTGGCTCAGTTGGTAAGCATCTGACTCTTGATCTTCGCTCAGATCTTCATCTCATGGTCATGAGTTCAAGCCCCGAGTTGGGCTCTACACTGGGCATGGAGCCTGCTTAAAAAAAGAAAACAAAACAAAACAGCCTCTGCTTCTGTCCAGGGGACAGGAATTCTCTGCGGTGGGGGTCCAGGTTGTGCCCGCAAAGGCCACTGTGTACGAGTATCTGAAACTGGCTGATCGCAGTAAGGAAAACGGAGCTTTAGGGCCCTTCCTGGAAGCTCTCACTAGGCTTGCCAGCTGATGGTCGGCATTTACACAAGAAACCTGTCTTTCCCGGGACCTGGAGGTCAGGCTGAAGTGCTCCCTGTAAGTCTTGCAAAGAAAAGGAAGTTAAAATAGCCAGCTGGTTCTTTGAAGATTCTTCCGACGAAGTTGGAGTTTTAGGGTTTAAGGAAATTGGCTGAGGAGCTGGGGCTGGGTTTAAAGTGGACAGTCCAGACCAGGGGCCCAGATGCCCAGATGCCCAGACGCCCAAAAGACCTTCTGGAGGGTCAGGGGCAGGCAGCTGGGGATAAAAGATTGCATAAGAAGGGCGTTCATGTCTCACTTGAGTTTTAATTCTTGTTCGAAGTCTGACCTCTGTGCCTTCACGTTGTTATGGGATTCCCTAAGGCTCGTTGGTACTCGCTTTTCTGTTTTTAGTTTGATCTTCCCATAAATACCAATAAGGCAGCTGCTTAGAATGAGAGCTCTCAAAATAACTTCAAATATAGAGAACTCTCTAATTCAAAAGATGGTCTGGCCATTAACAAGTGGGGTTGTCACTGGTGTATTTACTCCAACAGCCACTGGATCCGATAAGCCCGTTTACGGAAAGACCCAGAGGTAACTTTCCGGGCTTAGAGCTAAGTCTTGACCACGGACACAAGAGGCACTGAGAGGGTGTAGATGACGCAGCTCCCACGGCCCAAAGCTCACTCCCGAGAAAGTCTCTGGAAGCCAAGACCTCTGCAGCAGAGGCGTCCCCGCTTTTCCACAAACGTGAGACCCCTCCAGTCAATGGCCTGCTCACCTGTGACACGGGGCAGGCACTACTGCAATGGGACACTCCTGGACTGACACATAATTAGGGTCAAGATGACAAAGGCCCTTAGGGACCCCTGAGGACAAACCCCCCAAGAAGCCAGCTTGTCTGGACAGAGGAAGTGCCGATGGCGACTTCCTGTCTCGGATCCCAGTCTATGCAACTGGCCACCAGGGTCCCCCTGCTAAGTGCACCCTCCACATGGGAGGGACCCGAGGGAACATTCTCCCTGGTCATGGAGCCAAGCTCTCAGACACAGAACACAAGGAAAACGTCATCCGGTCTTTACGGAAATTTTGTCTAAACAGATACCCGTCTGGTGAGAACTGTGAACTCCCCACTCTGGGGGCCCGGCTCCAACAGCAGGCTAATGGGCTGAGCCTGCATTCTGCCCTGTGGTTTCCTTCCTCGTGACGGATGACACAAGACAAAGGAGCGCTGTGGCCATCTTGGGGAGGATGGAGCCAATAACCAGAGAGGGCTCTACCTTATTTTTACTAAGAGTTGATAAGCCCAGGGGACGAGTTCTACAATAGTTTCTCCTGATCATCTAAATTTAGAGACAGAACAAAAGATTCTCACCACCTTGCTCCGCTGGGCCCCGCAGATGGATTCTGGGTGGCTGGCGTGGTAACAAATCCCACCTTTGGCCGGCGGGCCAGCTGTCCCAGGTCCCGGGACCTCCGGGACCAGCGGCCGCTGAGATTGTGGACCCCACCGGCCATGCCTACTGCTGGGGAGGGACAAAGTTCCTTCTTTCCCTCCAGGGTCCTTCCAGCTGGGTTAGGAATTCAATTGACATGACACAGATTAACAGGAGAAAAAAACCAGTTTCCTTGCATGTGCACAGGAGGCCCAGTAAGGACCCCGGAGGCCCAGTAAGGACCCTGGCGTGTGCAGGAGACGATGGGCTCCTGAGGAACTCACAGGACTTACAGAGTAAGGAACACAGGGCTTTGGGAGCTTTTGTTAGTAAGGAATTCTAAGTAAAAATGTGGGCTGAGGTAGAAAATCAGAAAAACAACAAGGCTTATTTCTACCTCTTTCTTGGCTTCACAGGCCCTGCCTCTGGTGACAGGCTGTCTTTTACTTCTTAGTCTGGGGCGGTGTTTTTCTGACGGGAGATGCGTGTCCTGGACCAGGGGACAGAGGAGGGCCTGAGCCACTCACAGCGGCTGTTTCTTTGTGGCACATTCGGGGGGCCCGTTGGGGCCCTACAACAGGTCACATCTCCCCAGTGTTCTCTATCATGACTTCTCCGTCCTCCTGCCCCCCAAAACCCTGCAGCCACTCACACCCATCTCTCCATCTCCATCAGGTCCCCAGCCCGTTTGTCTGTCATGACTCTGACTTTTTAAAGATCCCACAACAATTATTTTCCAAAACGTACTTGATTGTGATATACCATATTGTTTCCCATGACCAGATTCAGACTAAACATTTTTGGGAAGAGCATTATGTAATATTGTGAACGTGGGGCTGTGGATATCTTTTCCATGTCCTTTGGACACATACCCAGCAGTGGAATTACTGGGTCACAAGGTAGCTCTATTTATAACTTTTTGGAAGAACCTCCATACTGGTTTCCAGAGTGGCTGCACGAGTTTGCACTCCCACCAACAGTGCCCGAGGGTTCCTCTTTCTCCGCGTCCTCGCCAACACCTGTTGTTTCTGGCTTGTTGATTCTAGCCATTTTGACCGGTGTGAGGTGACCTCTCACGGTTTTGATTTGTATCTCCCTGATGCTCAGTGATGTTGAGCATCTTTTCATGGGTCTGTTGCTGACCTGGATGTCATCTTTGGAGAAATGTGTTTAAATGCTCTGTCCATTTTTAATCAGATTGTTTTTTGCTATTGAGTTGTTGGCTGTCATTGCTTTCTGACTCAAACTGAGCTGTATTTGTCAATGCTTCTTGGATTTTTACAACACTATGTCTTTTCGTCATTGTATAAAAGCATATAATCAGTCAAACATGTTGTTACTCAAATTCTCAGTAGTCTTTTTTATCCTCTTGATTTCCACAACTCTGGAAGAAATGAATTAGACCTCCCAGTACAAGTATGAACCTGTTAGCGGTTTCTCACCCATGTCCAGCTCAGGGTCATTTCCCACGTTCACCAGGAGGTGCGTGCAAGGTTGGGGCTGAGACATGTGCTCACTTTTGCTATTAAATCTCTAATGCTTTTGCATGATGGTGGAATGTGTGACTAATACGGTGACTGTTTTCAGAATTTACCGAAATTTTCTTTAGAAAAGATCCAAGGCAGGGAACAGCATGAGACTCTTGGGTTATAAGCTCAAGCCCTATACTCCAGGTATTAAATATACGTCATCCAGCATTCAAATCCAAGCCTGTCACTTCTGGTCTAATTTTATGCCAAGCTGTGAGGCAACTGTGCATTTCACCACTGTCCTTGGTGGATTAGGTCAGGTTGTATGGTTTTCATAACCAGCATTTCAGGGTTTGGAAGCGTTCTTGGAGAAAGAGGGCCAGCAGGTGGAGGCAGGTCTGCACACCCACACTGAAGCCACGGTGCACGGGGGAGCTCTGGGAGCTGCTCGTCTCATCCCCCAGGCTGCAGAGAGGATGCGGGTGCTTCTGTGTGTGTCCCAGGACCCTCACTTTGAGGATGGTGCTTCATGCCTTTCCTATCCCTGCTTTAGTGGTCTCCCAGCCTCCTCCTTCAGACAAATGCTTCGGGAAGGAGCTGAGGGGGATGTTTCATTCAGTAATTTCCACATATTTTCTAAAATCCTTTCTGGAATAAGGCAAGCTTAAAATCAAAGGGAACAGAACAAAAGGAGACCCAGACAGCGGTCATGATTCCTGAAGCCTGTTTCATGTTCACGCTTCCCTTCTGCAGAGGTGACGCTACCAGGGGTTGCCAAAGCCCCGAGGAACAACGAAAATCAGAAACGCCGGCACGCTCTGCGTTTTCCATGACAGCTAAGTGCCCAACTGGAACACATCCAGCCCTCTCCACACCCACACTTGGGCAGTTGATACAGGAGTACGTGCTGTGCAGACAGCCACTCCTCGAGGCTCAGGCTGAGGGCCGGTCAGCTCGCACACAAGAACGAAGGGAAGGATCGGAGGGAACAGTGCCTACGTCCCCACGGACCCCGAAGAGCACCTCCACCCAGTAGCCAGAAAGGAAAGCCTAGTGGTTCCCAGCAATGGGCAGACACTCACAAGTGTCCTGTCTCGGTGGGAGAGTTAGCCTAGATTTAGGACTGCTTGGTCTCACCGAACACATCCCGAAACCTAGACCCGAAACGATCAAGCTTCCAAACAGTTTAGCGACCTGTCAAGGGATAAGCGCACTCGATGCGGCATCCAGACCCAGTCCTGCCCTTCCTCGTCTTCGCTGATGCCAATCCATGAGGTAAACATAAACTTCACCGCTGTCCTTGACTTCAGAAATCAGTATGTGCTTTCGCTCACCCCGCCGACATCTGAGAATATGCTCACTCAAGGGGAATGCGCACAACCGGTGACCGTGCCTCGTGCTGCTGCACGCACTCTCGGAAATGGCAGGCTTTACATGCAGGTCAGCACGCGGACGCAGACACACACACACACACACACACACACACACACACACGCACAAGAGGGCGAGAAGACTGAAACCCCGAGAGGTGGTTCTCCCGGGACAGCATCAACCACAGAGATGACCTCCAGGGTGTGCGTTGCTCTGTTTGAGTTGTTGAATGAATTAATGAGATTACATTTCTTCTTGACACCTTGGGAGAGGACGAAGGAGAGGCTGGAACAAGGGAGGGAAGTAAAGCGAAAGTCAAGCTAACTTCAGGTTTCCAGGAGACGGCAGTGTTCCGGAGCAGGCAGGCTGCCACCCCCGCAGAGCCGGCTCCCAGGGCCCGGGACAGGAGCGCTGTCACCCAGACCGTGAGACTCAGGGGCCTGCAGCAGCCGGGTGAGTCTGGCCCAAGGCAGACCTCGGTGCTCAGGCTTCTGCCAGCACTGCGGGGGCTCGGGGGACCGCTGAGCCCTTCACTGAGGCTGCAGGGCCCAGATCTGACAGCCAGCTCCTCACCCCGGGACAAGGTCTTTGACAATTGCTGCCACGGTGAACGACCCCTCTCCTTGGGCTGCCCCCAGACTGGGTGCCACTACCATCATTTATTCATGATCTCCATTCCCACCCTCCTGCTCCAGAGGTGCAGCTGCCTTTAGAACCCTCGTTCCACACGGAGGAGGCTCCTGGGGCAGCAGGTCCACGGTCGTAAGTCGGCCAGGGCCATCCTGCCACACCGGGGCCTCCAATGGGCTCCACGCCAGCCACGTACCCCCGGATTGCTGCACTTTGAAGCACGTTCTGAAATCAAAAGTGTGAGTCCCCCACTTGATTCTTTTTCAGACTATTTCAGCTACTCCTCAAAGCTTCCACGTGAACTTTAGGATGGATTTATTTCTGCAGGTGGCACGGACATCTGGGCGATATCACGTCGGCTGGTGGACGGACGCCGGTCTCGGCATGTGTTCATCTCTGCATTTCTTTCAGCAACGTTTTACGTTTTTCAGTGTACACATCTTCCACCTTGGTTAGTTCCCAAATATTTTCTCCTTTTTCATCCTACTATAAAGGGAATGATCTTAATGTAGTTCTTGGGTTGCTCACTGTTAGTGTATAGCGACGTAAGTGATTTTTGTAGCTTGATTTTATATCCTGCAAACTTGGCTGAGTTCACTTCTTTGGCTATGAAATATTTAAAGTTCACTGAATATATAAAATCATGTGATCTGTGAACAGAGATGATTTAATCTTTTCCTTCCCAATTGACATGCCCACTCCTTCCTCGTCTCGTCTCGTGCTCTGGCTAGGCTGCAGTGCCGTTGAGCAGGAGTGGCCACGCGGGCCTGCTGGCCTTGTCCCTGATCTCCGAGGAGGCGTTCAGTCTGGCCACCGAGTGGGAGGGTGGCCATGCGCTTTCCAGACATGGCATTTATTCTGAAGCAGTTTCCGTCTCAGGTTTTTGAGTGCTTTTATCAGCAAAGGGTATTGCATTTGATCAAATGCTCTTTCTGCATCACTGAGGGTCACGTGGTTCTTGTCCTTCACCGTGTTAATGGGATGCGTCACATCTGCATGCAGGCCGTCCATGACTCCCAGGAACCTCCCAGGCTCATGCCGGCCATCCTTCCAACGTGCTCACAGCAGTATGCTAGCTTTTTCTTGAGGACTTCTGTGTTGATATTCACGAGGGACCTTGGTCTCCTGTTTTCCTACAGTGTCTCTGTCTGGCCTCGGTATCCACACCATGCTGGCCTCACGGGATGTTAGGAAGCATACATACCCTTCTCTTCATTTCTGGGGAACAGTTAAAGGATTTGTGGTGTTTTTTAAATGTTGGGTAGAATTCACCAGTGAAGCCACCTGGGCCAGGGCGGTTCTTTGCTGGGAGTTTTGTCTAATAGTAAGAAACAAACATTAAGTTTACCACCTTAACCCATTTTTAAGTGTACAATCCGGTATTGTTAAGTACACTCACGTGGCTGTACAACAGATCTTTAGAACTTCACATCTTGCAAAACAAACTCCGTCCCCATGAAACACTAACCCCTCATCCCCTGGCTTCCGCCTCTCAACTCCGTTTCTGAATTTCGACGAACGCAGACACCTCAGGGCGAACTATGGGGTGCTGGTCCTTTGTGAATGGCTTATCTCCCACAGCAGCGTCCCCGCAGTCCGTCCACACTCACACAGGTCAGGGCTTCCTTTCTCCTTAAGGCTGCACTGACACTCCTGTGCGCCTTTCTCTGTACCCATCCGCCCATCGCCCCCGGAATGCTGGGTTGCTTCCTCCTAGTGGCCATTGTAATTCTGCACCAAACGTGAGGTGCACACGCGTCTCTTAGAGATCCTACTTAGAATTCTTTTGGGCTTCCACCTGGAAGTAGGATTGCTGGCTCACGAGAACTCTGTTCTTGAGGAAACCCCGTACTGTTTTCTACAGGGGCTGCACCAGTTTGCATTCCTACCAACAGCACACGAGGTTCCATTTTCTCCACATTCTCACCAACACCTGTTTCTTGAGCGTCCATGCTGGTGGGAGTGAGCTCACGGGGGTTCCGTCGTTTCTCTGTATTAATGATTTCCAGCATCTTTTCATGTGCTGATTGGTTATTTGTGCATCTTCTTTGAAGAATTGTCTGTTCCAGTTTCCTGCCCATTTTTTAATCAGGTTGTTGTAGCTGAGTTGTAGGAGTCCCTTATGTGTACTGGATATTACCTTCACAAAAGATGTATGTTTGCAAATATTTCCTCTCATTTCATAAGCTGTCTTTCACTGTTATTTCCTTTGAAGCACAGAGATTTGCTTGGTATCATCCCATCTATCTTTTCGGTGTTGCTACCCGTACTTTCCAGCTCTGGAATTTTGGGGGCACCTTTTCGTTTTTTGCTATTTCTTTTGTTCACACCTCATTTTCCTGACTCAGACCTTCTTCCTTCAGCTCTGTCTTTAGGATGGTTATTTTAAACTGTCTGGGCAGTTCACCATCTCATCCTCCCAAGGCAGCATTTTGTCCTTTACTGGGCCGTACTTTCCTACTTTTTTGTATGCCTTGTGATTTTGTTGAAAACTGGACAGCTGAAATCTCACAATGCGGGAATTCTGGAGATCAGATACTCCCCCTTCACCAGAATGGATGGATTTTGTTTTTTATCACCATGCCAACGAGGAGACACTGAAGGTCTCCATAGCTCTTCTCTGAGTATGTGTCCTTCCCGGGGCATGTGTGTGGTCTTCCCAAATTTCCTTCACATGCAGTTGCTTTTCAAAGTCCTAATCCTTGAGTGTCTGGCCCCTAAAAGAGATAAAGCACGGAAAAGAAAGGAAAAAGAAACAGGCCTGGCTCTTTAAACTGCCTGCATCCGATTCAGCTGAAGGGAATTGCAAGAATGGGGTCCATCTCTGTGTCTACACGTCCGCCATCAGAAGCTGCAATCAGCAATCTAAACCTAGAATCCTGATCTTTGGGAGACAGGGCCTTAGCACCCCCTCTAACTCACAGAAGCAGCCACAGGAACACATGCACAGTGACTGCCTGGGGTGGGGGTGGGGTGGGGGAAACGTGAACACCAAAGCCACAAGGGCTAAAATTGACCAAAATTCATGGATTTGCCAGCCAAGCCCTTCCGTGCAAGATACAATCCTCCAGAGAGACCCGAGGTCCAGAACGATTCCGCAACTATGATCCCCAGGAAGAGATGGCCTCCTGGCTCCCCAGCACCACTTGCGTTTCAGGTTCTCTTAATGAATCTTTTTCAGCACACATAACACGAAAATCTTACTGTGTATCCCCAAAACGCAGCACTCGTTAGACATACCTGTAAGAAAACTACATTACAGGACGAAACGCCGCGGACGGTTGCACGGCACGTGCTCAGGAAGAGCCTCGCTGGGAACTGCACACGCATGAGCGGTAACACTGGTGCTGCTGGGAAGTCGGGAGGTGAGGCCTCCGGTGCTCCGTCCTGGCGCTACGGCCTCAGAGGCCATGTGTACGTCACAATGACCTCCATTCAGAACTGGAAATGGGCGCCAGCAGGGGATTCTGCGGGAGTGCTGGGGGTGTGTTTCGCTGGACCCGCCAAGCAGCAGAGGCCACACTTGGAGCTGCACAGCCTGAGGTAACATTTTACCCACAAAGAAGTACTTTTTGTTTTGAAAACAGAAGAGTTGGTTTATTTTTTTCCCTTTCCATTTGGCTTAACTACAGTGATTTGTAACTAAGCCAAAAACACCTAAATAAGTCAACCTAAACCACTTTCTTTCAGAAGTTTATTCTGGATAAACTAGATGGAGAGAGGTTACCAGGGCACACACATCACACAGAAAGACGAGAAAATCATCTAGCGCTGGCACTCGTTCTTAGCAGGCAGGGCTGGCAGCCTTCTGCCCTTGCTCACAAGCAGAGGAGTTCTCTTTGCAAAAACAGACCAGACACACATGAACCAAAGTTCCCTCTTGCAGAACAGAGTAAGACTTTTCTCCATCAAAACACACATTCACGTCAATCAATCTTCCCTTTTCTGCAGATCTGAAGCAATCAAAACTCCATCAAACACAGAATGCACCGTCCACTCAGAAGGCCTGTGCCATGCGGCGGCGCGAACACTTTCCCGCACTCGTGCACCCGCCGAGACCAAGCAGCCAGAGCGTCCGGCTTCCTCGTTGTCTGCAGTTTACAGGCCGGAACCCCGACCCCGGGACCCCACACCACACTAGGCCAGGCCGGGCGCCACCCCGTCCAGCCAGACCACTGCAGCTGCAGAGGCCACTACCGCCTGTCCTTTTTACCAGCTTTCCTCTTTCCGGAGAGCAAGTGCTTGGGCTTCATGTCGAACACATGTCTGTCCGCTTCTCCCTTCTTCCCCAGGCGGTTCATCTTCCTCTGAGCCTTCTTCATCATAGTCTTGGCTTTCTTCACCATCTGTGCAACACAAGAACACACAACACACGTTAGCTACCGAGTTTCCACGGGCCTTGCCTGTCTTCACGGTCCAGATCTCTTCTGCGAGGTCAGTCATTGCAGTTTGCCCTGGGGCCCAGGGGCTGCAGAACTCAAGCCTGTGCACGGGAGGATGGGAAGAACATTCTGTCTAGACAAGTCCTGTGCCTAGCAGGAGCTGGAAGATTAGGCCCATCGGCTGTAACTCTCTCTTAGATAAACAAGAAAACACAGCCCATGAAACCATACTGCTCCTATCTGGCAACACTGGTACTAAAATCCAGATTTCTAGGAGATGGAAATCTCAGGCTTCCATCAAGTAAATGGTTTGCCAGTTTATATACAGACTTTCTCCTGTACCTGAGCTTTCAAAATGCTGAAACTAACCATTTCTGTATTTACTTAATAAAAAAAGTTTCAATGAAAGAGACTGTATATATCCAAAGTGTCTTTCCCAAAGACTGACCAGAACCGCTCCCTGCAGGGACTCTGGCCCCAGGCTGTGAGCAGGGTGCCCTAGGACATCATGCCTCCACCCACCTGTGGGAGGACACCGCTAGGGCAAGGGTGCAGAACACTGAGCTCGCCTCTCAGAGGGCCCCAGCCCCACCTGTGGTCCCTGCCCTCTGAACCACAGCTGCGGGGTGTGTCCTGAGCCCATGAGTCACCAGCAGAGGCCACTGTTTTTTACCACACATCACAGGGACTAAAAGGGACTAACCTTGACATCCCGAAGGCCAGAGACATCCCGCGGAGTCCGAGAGCAGCTGCGGCTGCGGGCTGCAGACGTGGGTGGAACAGACCCCTCCCGTTTCCTCTTCCTAGTAACGCTCCGGGACCTTCTGGCCTGGATGGCATAATGGGCCTGAAAAGCACGAATGGCAAATTCAGGGCTGTGGTCACACACACGAAATTACACCGACAGGAGATAAGACACTGAAGAGTTTTGAAAGACATTACTGAATAAGCTAAAGCTCTTTAAACGCACATTAGTTACTGGTTAAATATTCTTTTTCAGTTAACACACTGCTTTATGTTACATATAGGATTTTAACTCCATTAGAAAGTATCTACTTAAAGCTGGCCATTCCACAATGTTGTCCCTTACCCTTGATCATGAGACTGACACCCGTTTCTATTTCACATGTACAGTGTCCTCTCCTTGCAACTCTGGGGTTATGTACCTGAACACAGGGGACAGCCCTCAGAAAGCTCCGAGCTGAGGATAAGCAGACACACCGACTGTCCCCTGGGCGGCTACCTCTGCTCCCACTGGCGGGCGCCCTGCTCACCCGTTCCCTGTCTGTGCCCTCGACAGGCGCACAGGCACTCAGCCTGCACGCGATAAGCAATCACATGTTCGATAAGATAACGCGCCATGTGAGCAGGGCGCCTTCACACGTTGCTAGTTAAAAATCCGAATCAGTCTAACCCAGAACTTTAACATGATGCTGTCTTTTGATTTTGGTTATTCTAATTCTGGGAATCTGTTTCAATAAAATAATCCAGAATATGAAAAGATTATTTTATATAAAAATGTATATGCTCCAAAGGGGCCTGGGTGACTCAGTCAGCTGAGCATCCAACTCTTGATTTCAGCTCAGGCCATGATCTCAGGGTCCTGGGATCAAGCTTGGTATTGGGCTCCGTGCTCAGTGGAGAGTCTTTCAGATTCTCTCTCCCTCTGCCCTTCCTCCCACTCACATACAACCACTCCAAAATGAATAAATAAAATCTTTAAAAAATGCATATGCTGCAACATAATTCATCAAAGAAAAAAATCAGAATTCCAACAGTTATCTGAAATACCTTTTAATCGTTGGGCCCCCAGGAAAACTGTTCTGAACTATTTACAGCCCAAGCTCCTCTCATGCTGACTCAACGCACCCTCACAGATCTGTGTGGTCACTAAAGTAAAACGCTACCTGAAGACTTCAGTCACCAAAATCAAAGTTCAAGTTAAAAATTTTAAAAATAAGTTTATGTTTTGTTCTGACGTTCTATTCCAACTTGTATTCTTCCCAACACAAATTACTTTTACTTCATTGTATATTTCTTACACATCACCTTATATTCTGAGTTAACAGCAAATGAATTTTTACACAATGACCAGCCCAAGAAGCCAAGAATAAACTAAGACTTTTTACTCAAAACTTATCCTGAAAATGCTATGCCACAGTGAGAAACAGGCATGATATACAGAATGCAGTTATAAATACATTTTAAAGAAAAAAAGGATTAAAGCCCTCTGCATAAAAAGCCAAATAAAAACGTATAAACGGCATGTCAACCTAGATTATTTCTGTGTGCTGTAAACACAAGTGATTTTTTTCCTTTCCTGTTTTTGGTATTTTTCGTATTTTCCATTAACCTGAAATGGAAAATGATGTAGGCATAAACAGGATAAAAAACTGACAAAAAGGGGGAAAAAAAACCCAAAACCAAAAAAACCAAACCCCACAAAGAAAGTGCACTGAGGCCGCCCCATGCTCAGGGCCACACGGAGTGAGTAAGGCGTCCCTCAACTCTTCTCGCGGGAACAAGACTGGAGGCTGAAAATGGCCCCTGCACCACCAGCAGGGTCCCTGGATCTGAGTGCCCTGAACTATCCCAAGGGGCCCACGCACGGTGGTGGGACGAGCACGTTCAGCTCTCAGCCAGCACTTCCAATGCCGCTCGACACACACGCTCCAAGTTCTCCTCTCTTCCGTAAGCAGCTCTGCCAGCCCCGGGTTTCTAAGAGCCTGGTGTCCTAAGGCAGACCCGTACGTGTCCCAGGGCCATCTCCACGCACTTACGTTGTCTTTGTCATCCATGTCAACACCCAGACTGCGCATCTCCTCCTCCAAGACTTTCCGCTGAACCTGAACACGGGGGGAAGGGATTTAAGCAAAATTACTTTGATGAAATGCTTTAAAAAAAGAAAACTCAAAGGACAATGCACCTTTTACAATGATCTAGGATACGTTTCTTCTAGGAATTAAATCTTTTAATCGAGCTCACGTTTGTATTTTTGGGCACTCATTAAAGCCGTCAAAACCAACATCTCCTAGGCAGTGGCCACATGTAAGATGACGTACACATCACGTCCTTGGATTCTGCACAACTCTGCAGGGGAGTCTCGGCGTGCAGGGTCCCTGACGCTGAGGTCACATGATGTGCCCCAAGACGCAAACTCCAGCTGCGGCGTCTCCTCCCAAACCCACAGAGCACCACTGGGGACACAGATGTCCAGTCTACCAAGAACCACTTGTTTCCCATCTCAGGAAAACAGTATTTCTTTTTTTTTTTTAAGATTTTATTTATTTATTAGAGAGACAGCCAGCGAGAGAGGGAACACAAGCAGGGGGAGTGGGAGAGGAAGAAGCAGGCTCCCAGCAGAGGAGCCTGATGTGGGGCTCGATCCCATAACGCTGGGATCATGCCTTGAGCGGAAGGCAGATGCTTAACGACTGAGCCACCCAGGCGCCCCAGGAAAACAGTATTTCAGACACACTAACATCCACTGAGGTGTCTGGACCGTCACTTACCGTTCCTCTCCTGTCACATTTTAGCTGACCCTCATGCCATCCTTCTACCACATCCCTCAGTTTGAGGGCTCGCCCACAGGACCTGGGCTCACCTGCCGCCCTGACGAGCACAGAGCAGGAGAGAAATAGCCTATAAAGATGGGGCTGAGACTGGAAAGAATTGTCATATCACTTGAATAATTTGTGCCTAAAGTGTGACTCTCACTATCCTAACCAGTCACAGGAGCCAAGAAATTGCCCGAGGATTTAAATTGGACTGGCTTAGGTTTCTGTAAATGGCAAAAGATGAGTCCTGACTCGCAGAGAAATTAAAGAACAGGCACATGGTAACTAACGGCTTTTGTCACAAATCCCAATCACAACCTTACTCTGTTCAGCTGCAGAGAGTCTGACTTCAACAGTGTGAACCCGAAATTCACCAGGAAAAGGGGCCATCAGCAGAATCCAGCAGACCAGGGCTCAACCCACCGCAAACGCCAGTATGTATCAACAAAACAAAGTATGTGCAATCCCACGGCCACGGCCACATTTGGGTTCAAATGTTGCATTTAGCAATGACTGTATGAGAATCCAGTACCGCACAAGCCGGTCCTGGCACTCTGGAAACACAGAACTTGCCTTCTTAGCAGTCCGAGGCATCCTGGGGCCCTGTGTGTTCTTCTCCTTGGACTGCAGAATTTTCAGCTTCTTTTTTTCCCGAATTTGCTTTGCCAGTTGGCGGATCTCCCCCATCTCTTCGTCCTCACTGTCAGACTCGCTGTCGTACTCGCCTGCTGCTGTCCTTAGCTCTTCTTCTTTTTCTAACTCTTCCAATTTCTTAAAAAAGAATTATCATTAAGCACAATGAAAAACTCTTAAGTGTAGCGATGTTCCTGCAGGAACTTGGTTCTCCTCGGCCTCTCGGGGGGCGATGAGCACCTGTGCCCAGTTCTTCGCAGGGACGCCCCGTGAGCTGTCCTGTGCCGTTTCTTTTTCTTTACTAACAATTACTGCAGACATTAAGGTGAAATGTGCAGACGTCACCTCCCTCATTCCGAACCACCTGCCCTGCCACCACACACACACCCACACCCACACCCACACCCACACACACACGTGCATGCGCGAGACCACCTCCTACTGGAAAAACTAGGAACTTACCAATGTGAGCTGACATGGACCTACAACATCCCCTTTGCCCATTCTAAGGCCATCCCCAAACACAGACGCCACTGCTGGCTACAGTTAATAAACAAGTTATGGGAGCACCTGGCTGGTTCAGTCTGTGGAGCGTGCGACTCTTGATGTCGGGATCCTGAGTTCAGGCCCCACACTGGGTGCAGAGATTACTTAAAGGAGCCCACGACAGGGTTCCTGGGGCTGGGAGTGTGGGCCTCAGCGTGCAAATGGAGGGGCCTGCCCAGCAGAGCAGCCTGCAGACTGAAAATGTAAAGGAAGGGCAGCATTTGGGAAGGAGCAGGAAATGAGGGAGCACTGACAGGAAATACTCTGTATTTTTTCAAAAACCTTGACTGAGGAGAGAGGAGCAGGAGAACAAGTAAAGGAGAACACAGGGTTTAAGAAAGGTTCTGTTTTTTAAAGAAGAGGAACCTGCTAAGAGATAGCCACGGAGGAAGCCGCCGCCAAGGAGCAAAGCTCCAGGAGGCAAGAACGAGTCAAGCCGGAGGACAGGGAGCTCGAGGCCCACAGAGTACACGTGCCCCACAAAGGAGGCTGTGGCTCCGACCAGAGCCCTGGGGTCTCCAGGACACTCGGCGGGAGTAGATTGTTGGTGACAGGGTGGGGAGGCTTGCGCTGTAGACAGAACACAGGCAACATGTCCAGGTAGGCCAACAGTCACGCTGGTACCTTCACAGTCACATAAAGAATAAAAATCACATAATTCAGCAAGCGACACAGACCTGCATGATGTCGGGATCAATATAATCAGCTACATTATGGCCTTCCCAAATCTCTGGTATCTTATCGTATTTCTCAGAGGAGTTCATCAGATCCCAGTACTCTGAAAAAGAAAAGAAACGTTATGTTTACTAGAGTTTTTAATACCCTCAACCACAGTGTGCCCCAAATCACTTCTTACACACGGCTCTCCAGGAAGACAACAGAGCACATGCACCCAACACCCCAGCGAAGAAACACACGCCCAGGGTCACGCAGCACCTCCGGACCACAGGCCCAGAGTGGGAGACGAAGGCAGCGGTGGCAGGCCAGCAGCAGCAGCGGCCTGCGCTGGCACCCACGCACCACACAAGCTGACCACCACCCTCCTCCTGAAGCCCCCGAAACCGCCCACAAGAAGCCTCAGAAGCCATCCGCACACAACCTCATCTCTAAGAAAGGGATTAAGACGCAGCTGCGGGGCGCATGGGCACTGAGGCCCTCCCGCAGCTTCCTGACCCAGACGTCAGCCCTTACTCTGAAGGTCCAAAATGTAATCGTCTCCCAGCTCCACTTCAAGGTCTCGTTCCTGCAACACAGGGGCAGGGCACTCCCATCAGCTCTCGCTGGCCTTCCAGGTGCGTATGTGTTGAGCCCCTCCTCGCCCCTGGGAGATGACCTCTTCTCCAACCCACCAGCCCACTCCTCTAACGCCTGTGTGGCCCAGATCCCATGTCCGGGAAGCCCCACCACTCACATCCGTGCTTGCAGAACCTGACAGGACGGGCCCGACCACCCCCAGTGTTATTCTCTGTGCCCGCCCTGTGTACACGTGGCCTTCTGCACCCCTGAAGCAGACCTACCTGCTTTCTCCTGGGCTCCCCAATGTCCATTCTCTTCCTGCGTGCCACCACTCCCTCGGGGATGAAAGGGGGCCTCTCCTGAGGAGACATCACCAGAAAGAGTTACATGAAATACCTTGCTGAATGCAAAAGGAACACAAGAGTGAAAAACCAGAGGCATGCTCCCCCTCTGCAAAGCCAGACCAATTACAAACCAGCAGATGACTGGGCGGGGGCACAGGGCCAGCTGGGCAAGAAAACAGGAAAACTCCATTGCTGATCCAATGTTTATTTATTTATTTATTTTTAAGATTTTATTTATTTATTTAACAGAGAGAGAGCAAGAGAGCATAAGCAGGGGGAGCGGCAGGCAGAGAGAGCAGCAGACTCCCCGCTGTGCAGGGAGCCCAATGCACGGACTCTATCCCAGGACCCTGAGATCATGACTTGGGCCGAAGGTAGATGCCCAACTGACAGAGCCACCCAGGTGCCCCTGCCAAAGTTTACCTGGAAAAAATAAACACTAAGATTCTCAAGAAAAATTATGAACAAAAAAGCAACACAGGAGAAACAAAGCAGATGAAAGCAATCTAGACAGAAACCCAGTACACAGAATTTAATGGAAAGATACAGGATTCGATCATTAGTTCTGAGATAAATGACTAGCCCGGCAAAAACACAGCTGGGAAGCTGCCTCCTTCCCAAGAACAAAAGAAATGCAAGACTGAGCAAAACCTTCTGTTCAAAACAGGTAAAATTAAAAACATGAAACCATTCAAGTATAGAAGAAAAATACTTTTAAAGAATATTTTTGGAATGAATGATAGGTCTTTCTGTGCATGACACAAAACCCAATAGCCGCAAAAAAGTATTAATATTAGTTAATGGTATGTATTTGAAAAATGTATAATCTAAAGGGTGCCTGGGTGGCTCAGTCGTTAAGTGTCTGCCTTTGGCTCAGGTTATGATCCCAGGGTCTGGGATAGAGCCCCGTGTGGGGCTCCAGGGAGCCCGCTTCTCCCTCTCCCACACTGCTGCTGTTCCCTCTCGCTGTATCTCTCTCTGTCAAATAAATAAAATCTTAAAAAAAAAAAGTATAATCTGAGACTGAAAGAGGAAACCCAAATCAAAAAGCAAACGACCTGGGGTGCCTGGGTGGCTCAGTCAGTTAGACGACTGCCTTTGGCTCAGGTCATGATCCCAGGGTCCTGGGTTCGAGTCCCACATCAGGCTCTCCGCTAGGTGGCGAGTCTGCTTCTCCCTCTCGCTCTGGGATCTCTCTCCCTCGCTTTTACTCTCCCAAATAAATAAAAGCTTAAAACAAACAAAAAATGACCAAAGAAGAAAAACAAAAAAAGCCCTACAGAACATATCAAAATCTAATTTCCCTTACATAAAAACTATAAATTAAATGAGTATAAATTATATGAGTATAAATTATAAATTAAATGAGATAAATGACCTGAAGAACTAACAGGCCAATAAGCTCATGAAAAAAGCTTGCCTGACAGGGCACCTGGCCGGCACAGTTGGTGGAGCACGTGACTCCTGATCTTAGGATTGTGAGTTCAAGCCCCATGTTGGGTGTAGAGACTACTTAAAAATAAAATCTTCATGAATAAAAAAATGCTCGCCGGCATGAATCATGAAGGAAATCCCAGCAATGGGACCACCTTTAATGGATCAGACCGACGTGAGTGAACACTCAGCGTCAAAGATCCGGGAAACGTACAGCATGACCCAGGAGGACATGTCTGGAGGACACTGACCGTCTCAACTCCCTACCATAAAACTCACTCTACGTATACGTCTGCAACGAAAAGCAAAGACTTAAGGATAAAGGTGTGCAACGGAGCACTGTAACAGCAAGAAAACCAAGAAAAAACATTTTTCTTGAAGACTGACTGACTTATTTTAGAGAGCACTGTGGGAGGGACAGGGAGGGAGAATCTCAGACTCCGGCTGAGTGCTGACTGCCCCCCAACCCTCGACACGGGGCTCGATCCCACAACCCTGAGGATCACGACAAGAGCTGAAACCAAGAGTCAGACGCTTAACCGACTGCACCACCCAGGTGCCCCAGAAAACAAAACATTTTAAGGAATGTGATACACTTCTAGCTTCAATATGCCTGCACACCAGGAAGATCAATGGGAGGATGAACGAGACATAACTGCCTCTAGGGGAGTGAGACGCAGGTTCTGCCCCCGCACTTCGTACGTCAGGACACACGACGTCATTCCTACTCCACTGAGTGTGCACAGTGCCCACGAGCCCTGCCTGAGGCGGGTGGGGCTCGCAGCCTCTTGGGAAGGCCGACCTCACCTTGTCGTCTCTCTTGTTCGGCATGGCCAGATGCAGCCTGTTCAGCACCTCGTTCACTTTATTTCCTTTCATTTTGGTTTCAACTCGATGAGCCAGGAGCCTGTCACAAGCCTGAGATAAGGAAACAAGGGCTGGACTCACAAGGCATCCCACCTTTGGGGCCAGAGGCCGGGGTGCAGGGCAGAAACCAGGGCCCCCCGCTCACCAGCACACCATGTTCCAAAGCTTTGGACCCCGCTACACCCTTTTCTTCAGGAGTCACAGTGGCTGGTGCCGTCTTGGGGATCACCCTGAGGTTCATGTAACCCCCCCAGGGCAGACGCCACACTCAAGAGGGAGCAGGGCCCCCTTCCCAGGCCAGCCCAGGCTGGGACAGTACCGAGACAACACCCAACGGCCCTTCCAGGCCTGGCTCCCACCACCAGCGACCCTGGTGCTGTGGCCCCAGCAGGTTCACGGCCCCCCTTGGACTCTGACTGGAGCACCAGAGCTGAGCCAACCGCATCGGACCCGCCCTTCCCTTCTATTTCACATAAAAACAACAACGTAAGTGATCAGAATCGCACTGAAACCTCACAGGAAACGTCTCTCTCTGTGCTCCTTTTGCTCCTTCAACTTCTGCACAAGTTCGGCGACCGTACAGCTCCCACAGCCCTCCTGACAGGTCAGGAAGGACAGCAGGCAGTGGACGAAGTGAAGTCACCCGTGCGGAGGTCGGAGCGTCCCCTCAAGCCCCACGTTCAAGTGGGCGGGTGGGGACCAGGGTCAGTGCGGCACGCACGCTCTCCCGCGTGGCCGCCTTGAGGACTCCCTGCCCACGACACCTGCAGAGAACGCTCCCTTCCCAACAACTGGCTCCTCTGACGACAAAGGTGGCAGAGGGATGGACGAAGCACTGACCTCCGTTTTCACTTGAATAACCCCTTCCTCCGTCAGGGTGCTAGTCTCAACCACGGGAAACCCTGCAGCCTGCAGATCTACAAATATTTTCTGGGAAGACAAAAGAAAAACGAGAGAGCCGTTATTTATCTCCACTTCCCCACGAACAATTCTTACTGCTTCACACAGGTACCATAAATGCTAGTTAGCATGTCCGTGGTTCATTTCTAAATTCTTCTAAAGGACTTTTCCCCCAAATGCTGATCTTTCCCTATATTCTTCTGAGATTAATACCCATTACTGGGAAGATCAAACCAGACTACAGAAGCAAACCAGAGGCTCCCTGGAACATTCTTCTGTAAGACATCATCTTCTAAAAAGGAACCCGGCAACATCAAGCTACAGAATTTTTTAAAGAATGTTTTCAGTTCTATTTTTACATACTTTTGGCCTCTACAACCTAAGAGAATTCCTTACAAAACAACACAGAAATGTATAAATCAGTCAGCTTTGGAACGAGGGGCTTCCCCTGTACACCCCTCCACCAGCACCCCCTTGTCCAGACGCAGGTCAACCCTGACGGGAAAGCTTGTCACGAGCAAGGCCACCACCCTCGCTACAGGGTCCGACTTCCCAGGGAGACTTCTTCCTCCCCGGGAAAGACCAGTGGTCTTAAGGACACCAGGGTCTGACTAGCCTGTGGTCCAGACACTCTGCCCGCCCCTACCTGGGCTCACAGTGACCGCACTCATCTCACAGGAGACGAGTGACAAGCCAGAGCACCGTGCACACGGCACAGGCCGAGCCATCAGGCGAACCCAACAGTACCACCACGACGGCATCTGCCGCCCACCTGCTTTCCGATCTCATTCAATCTGCCTGACAGCATTGCCGACAACCCCCCCAGGGATGCAGTTGGTAGTACCAGCAGCTCCAGAACGGAGACGACGCCCCCGTCATGGCTCGCAGACCACAGAGCTGGGACCTGGGCACGCCCACCCTCAAAACCTGAGCACCTGGCAGGACGCACACCCTGACCTCTGTGCTCCACAACTCTACCCTCTTCTCCACCCTCCAGTGCAGGCGCCTAAAAACCAGAGATCACTTATAGGGACTTGGCTCCTCCCCAACCCAAGCAACTTCTCTGATGTTCGTGTGTACCTAGTTAGTAATAGAATGAACACGCTGCAGTGCCCGAAAAACCAGCATGGCTGTCTAAAAAGCCTTACTCTTAGCAAGTATTAGATGTCCAACTAGTACAAGACAGAGGTGCTGGGAAGGGACAGCACACCACCCCTGGAGACCCTCCACGTTGAGCTGGTCGGTGACACCCGCTCCAGGAGATGGGGCCACAGTGAGGTTATTCTACTGCCCTTTTTCTCCAAGCTCCAGGGTGACCCACCCCACGAGGCACCTTCTAGGCTCTGACCCTGCAGGCCTAGGTGTACCCACGAGTCTAAAAACCTCTGTGCTAGTGCAAACCTTCTCCGCGGCTGCAGCGTGAGCTGTGTGGACAATGAGGGCTAGCCACCTTACCTGCCCCTAGAAAATACAGCGAACACTTAATACTCACAGTTCCGGCAAGTTCACAGATGTTCTTCCCTCTTCACTCACTCACTCGACTCTGTTCCCAAACTCATTTTCCCACCAGTCTGTGCAGCAGGCACGTGACACCCATAGAACCCTCCTACTTACACCCCCACTCTGCAGGTGCTGCTCAGTGCACCGGGCCGTCCGAGGCCCAAAGAGGCAAGGCCTATGTGAAGGTGCTTCGTGGGCTCGAAGGCAGCAAGGTAGGACCTTCCCTAGGTTAGATGCACCATCCTGCGGGACACACGGGTATTCCCACAGCCTTGAAGGCAGAGCAGAGGTCAGGAAAGGCCAGGTTTAGTCTGCCACCAATAAACCACTGAGGATACCGGCTCAACTGTAAAATAACCTGGACTAGTATTGCTAAAATCCCTCCTAAACTTCGGTGCTCTGAAGTGAGGTGTGCAGTCAGTCGGAAGTACTCAGAGCAGTACGGTGACGTACCTGGTCGTCTTCGGAGAGCTCAGCCAACCTCTTCACATCGCACTTGTTTGCGACAACTATAAGGGGCTGGAACAGGGAAGACAAGGAATGCCATTACCGTCCTCGTAGCGCGGGTTATAAACGAAAGCCCTGGCTCCCACGGTAGGCACCTTATTGATAAAGAGCGGTCTGATGTTCTGGAAGAGCTCCAGCTGCTCCTTCAGCCCGTGCCCACACTGCTCAGACAGATCCATCACGTACAGAACCGCGGCGCGCAGGTGAGCCAGGGCCGTGATGGCCTGCATCTCAATGGTGTTCCGATCCTCCAAAGGGTGGTCCAAAATCCCTGGGGTATCCACGACCTAATGGTCAGATGTGTTACTCCAGAGCACAGATAACCGCAAACCTCCTGCCCAGCACATCCCAGAAGGCACACAACACCCAAACCAGCCCTCACAGAACCACTACATAAAACGTAGGTCTCCCAACTGACCATCATCAAATAAGCTTTAAATATGAAGAAAAAAGGGGGGATGAGTGGACACCGCGGAGCTCACTAAAGAACTAGCCAATGACCTGGACAAAAGGACTTTTTTTTTTTTTTTTTTTTAAAGAAAACATAAGCTCTATGCCAAACACGGGGCTTGAGCTCCCGAGCCGGACACTGAAAGCCACATGCCCTACTGACGAAGCCAGCCAGGGGCCCCGATTGAGCAGAACGGAAGAACTGGCAAACACTCCCACGTGTTAGGGATGACTTTATCGTTTATAAAATGGAAATTCTCTGGAAACTGCTCCATGCTTTTAAACGGCTAATAAATGTTATTTGTAATGACAGGGTCAGAAACGACTTCTTTGGAAGCACCCCTGTTAATGTAATGCAGACATCCACACAGGCCACCGGCTGCTTCGCTGAGAACCACCCCCACGCCGCTGTGAAGCTCAGGGGAGTTTCCTCTACAGGGCCATTTCTGGTGACCCCGAGCATCTCTCCCACCTCCTCAGAGTCTTCCCCTAAGCGCACTGGGAATTAGGGAGACACTCTAGTTACTCAGGGATCCCCAAAATCAAACCCTGTTAACAGCCACCCGGATGTGTGCTCTCTGTTTAAAGGTGAGAGTGCTCACCTGCCAACGCAAGTACTTATAATCCATGTGCCCCACAAACAGAGACTTGGTTGTAAACGCATAGGGCTGGACATCCACATCGGCTCTCGTCACCTAAAACAGAACAATCAAAACTTCAAGTCATGCAAGTTCCTTCTTTTCTCTCAGAGAAGGTAAATGTGGCACCTACATGTTCCTGAAATGAATGATTCTGGCATTAAAAAAAGACCAAACAAGGAGAGAGACCTGGCATGATTACACTGCTAAGGACAGAAGCTCCTGCTCTCTGACAGACGGACAAGCTCCATCCACGTCCCCCTGCCACTGGGCCAGGGCAGGAACAGTCCTCATCAGGTATTAGGGGTGTGGGGGGCCAATACTTGCAGGACGTCCGTCAGCTTCTGCTCTGATCCACCCCAGCCCCAGGAGCACCCAACAAATTCGCTGTGAAGACAGAAATGCTCTATACCTGCTGATACCGGGCCCACCAGCCACACGTCCCCACCAAGTCTCGAAATGTGGTCAGTGCAACGAGGAACTCGACTGTATTGTTTCATTGTAAGGGATTAAGTGGCCACCGGCTCGCAAGCATTTGAGCCATCAGCTCAGACACTGCAAAGCTTCAGCCTGTCGTGTCAGCACCACTTGGGGACGAAAGAAAAACCTGCACATGGGCTCCAAGCGGAAGTGCTCCTGGCAGCAGCCGTAGCACATACGTAACTGCTGTTGTGTGGCACCTGAGGTCTCACTGGCTGTGAACTGACATCTTATTTTATTTTATTTATGAACTGACATTTTATTTTTTTTAAGATTTATTCATTTTAGGAGAATGTATACACAAGGGGAGGAGTGGAGAAAGACAGAGAACCTCAAGCAAACCCCGAACAGGAGCCTGATGTGAGGCTCTATCTCACGACCATGACATCATGACCTGAGCAGAAATCAAGAGTCAGATCCTTAACCAACTGAGCCACTCGGTGCCCCTTACACACTGTTTCTACTCTGTCCGGGTCCCTGAAGCTCAGCAAAGTTGTCTTGAAGGACCAAGTAAACAGTGTCCTCGAGTCCCAATTAATAAAGTAGCTCAAGTAAAGAGCAACTCAGCCCCATGACGTGGACCAAATTCTTTATGTGAGAGGTGACCCAGCAAGCAAAGTGACACCCACGAAATACCTCAGGAAGCCCAATTCAGCAAGTGCAGCCAGTCAGTCCTCACCAGCTCCCCTGGTGCCACCGCTCCCACACTAGGCTCTCCACAAACCCATACTTGAATGTCTCGAATCCCAAAAAAACTCATGGAACATGTACCAGAATACTACGATATTTTCCATAACAGCAGTATAAATGTGGATTCAGACAGACTCGATCCTCCCATCGAGTAAAGGGCTGTGTACGCTGAGAGCAGTACTGACTCAAAGACTCACCGGCCGGCCAGCCTCCAACCCACAGGGACAGGACACAGCAGCCCTTGGGCCTCAGGTCTTTAGTCACTTGCGTTATCACCAGATATAGACTAACCTTATTTATTTTTAAAGATTTTATTTACTTATTGGACAGAAAGAGAGCGAGTGAGCACAAGCAGGGGGAGAGGAAGAGGGAGAAGCAGGGTCCCCGCGGAGCAAGGAGTCCGAACTGGGACTCAATCCCAGGACTCTGGGATCATGACTTCAGCCAAAGGCAGACACGTCACCAAGTGAGCCACCCAGGCACCCCCAAACTAACCTTATTGATGAAGCTGGACTTGCCAACATTCGGGTATCCACACAGGAGCAGGGTCCTCGTATTTGGGTCAATAGTTGGCAGACGGGACAGATGCTGACGCACTGTGAGAAGTTCATATTACATGTACTTAAATTTCATAAGAACAATGGAGAAAGTCAAACTTTACGATCTGCTTCACTTAGTTGTACTCCTGGCCCATGGTTTTATTAACCCCATTCCAACACTTATGACACGAGTTGACAAAAAAAATATGAATAGAAAAAGGATTAGCTGCAGATGCACCACAGTACAAGACTGTTTCCCAAATCAGGCTGTACCCAGAATCCTAGTCAAGAGGTCAAATGTGGAGCCAGAAACATGTCTAAGTGCCCAGACCACTCTTACTAAGTGAGACGGTATCTGGAAAGCGATTGTGAAGCAAGCGCGCGCACCACCGCTTCCTGCCTAGGCAGTGGGCTAGTTCCACGCAAGGACCAGGTGTGTCTACAAGGCACAGTGACGCCACTGGCCTACCCTCAGACGGATCCTTGGAAGCACTGTCAAAGCAGTCAAGTAGGACAACTTGTTACAAATTACTTGCAAGATGCTCAGGAAGAGGGAACAATGACTTAAAAACATCTGTAGCCTAAAAATATAAGTAAAAAGGCTCGTAACTGTTTCTTTGGAGGTACTACGCCAATTCAGAACTATGCTCTTAAATAAAACTATCATGTAACGAAACTGGAGCAGCAATTTTGTGCTAACACCTACTGCAAAGCTTTTTTTAAAGATTTATTTATCTGAGAGAGTATACGTGCACACGCCGAGCTGGGGAAAGGCAGAGGGAGAGAATCTCAAGCAGACTCCCCACTGAGCATGGAGCCCGAACAGGGCTTGATTGCACGACCCTGAGATCATAACCTGAGCTAAAACCAAAAGTCAGATGCTTAACTGACTGAGCCACCCAGGCGCCCCATATTGCATTTTTTGGCAACATTTAAAAAAAAAAAAAGTATAACATCAATAGGTTAAAACTATGGGTCATTTTATTTTTGACACATTTTCTTGGTATTTTCCTGTGATTTATAATGTATGTGCCCTATGTATTAAATATGAAAAAAAAAGTCTCTTAATAATACTAGTAATTTGGAAGCATTTTAACTACCAGCTACTTTTTCAATAATAGTTAGCCTGTCAGAATTTCTCATACGCTAGATAGGGAAACTAATTTGACCCTGTTAGATCTAAAATAAAACAAAAACAAATACTCCAAAGAGGAGTTCTTGATGAGAATCAAGGAGCGTAGCTGCACACACTAGACAGCGTTCTTGCGGACGCATCCCGGGTACCTTGCTCCAAGTACTCCAGGCTCTGCTTCTGTCTCCGGATGATGGTGCACATGCGCCCCAGGGCCGCGCGCTTCAGCTGCTTGCAGCGGTACAGGGAGTCTCCGTACTTCATGAGCCGCACGTAATCTTTGGCCACACTTACAGAAGTACAAACAACTGTGAGATGGTTTTTGCTTTAGACAGTAATTTGAAAGATACTGTATTAAGAAAATACCTTACTTGTCCACTAAACTTTTGGCAGTATTTATCTGTCCTAGAGCCAACTTGTAATGATCCTTGTCGTAGAGGATGTTCATCAAATCAGCATAAAATGGATGGATATCCTAGAATAGAAGCAAAGTGGTCTTTTGGCAAGGGTTTCTCATCCCATGCGTCAATAACACTTGCAGGATAATTTCCCAGGGAAGTACATCCCACCTTTCCTTTCTCCTCAAGCCCCCGGCATCTTTTTCCCAGCCCTCTCTCCAACTGAGGACTCTTTAGTTAACATCTAAGTGAACTCAGGGGTCACTCTACCTGCCCGCCTGGCCTGGGCCCAAGACGTGCCCCTTCACCCCATGTACACACCCAGCCAACTCTCCATCTGTGCACCAGACTCCTCCCCCACTTCTCAAGACCTGAATCCAGGCCTGCAAACATGCTGTCACCGCCCCCCCCAAATCTAAAAGTCTGCAAGCCCCCTTGAACCTGCAATCCTTCTACTCCTTTGTTCCCCTCTTGTCAACCATCATGAAGAAAGGCTCTTTTCTTCCCTTAAACACAGGGTAGTCAGGATTGTCTCCACCAGTCCATCAAAACAGCTCATCAGATCAGCCCCTCCCCAAACTCCTTTCCTCTGCAGCGCTCTGCACAGCACACAGCTGGCCACTCACGCTTCTTGATGCTTTCTACTCAACTGGCCTCCGGGAATGACTCTGGTTCTTGCAGGCTCCTGCTCCCACCCAACACCCAACAGTAGAGCTCCCGGGACCACTGTTCTCTCCACACTCACGTCCTGGGTGACCTTGCGTGTATCTAAGGGCACGGACATCTCCAGACTAGACCTCTCGTAAGGCTCCAGACCACATACACTTCTGTGTGATGTCTTACCAACACTTTGATCAATGCATACAAACCGCCCTCCTCCTCCTCAAACCTCCCCCCCCAACCTGGTTCCCACGTGGATGGATGGCCACTCTACTGTCCAAGGTGCTTCGGGCCACACCTGTGCTGTGATCAAACCCATTAGCTCTTCCTCCCAAGCACTCAACTCTTCACCACCACCAGCTGCTTAATGCAGTGCATCAACCTTCCAGTGGTCTCCCACCCCATGGGCTGCTCATCCTGCAAAAGGTAAGTAAAGCTCAGCATGTCCCAGGCTCAACTTGGAAGTCTTAAGCCAGAACTCAAGTCCTGCACCAGCCGGCTGGCCAACACATCTGCTTGCTCTCTGAGCCATCTCCAGTACTCTCCCTCTCACACACCCTGCCCCACCGCCTGGGTCTTCCTGTTCCTCAAAGACATCACGCCCTGTTCCTCAGGGGCCTCTGCACTTGCTGTTTGTGCCTCCAGTGCTGTTCTCGAGCAGCCCCACGGCTCACTGCCTCACCGCCCTCAGGCCTCTGCTACAAACTCCCCTCTTACTCATCTGACACGCTGCAGATTTCCATGTTTACCATCTTTCCCCTCACTCGAAAATCACAGGGACTCTATGACTGCCGTGCTCCCAGGGCCTGAACAGAACCCGAGACACATCAATCATGCTGCAAACGCAGTTGCTCTAACCTCCTACTCTAAAATTCTTCTCACATGGCTACCTCTACTTTAAAAAAAAGCAGGGGGCAGGCACCTGGGTGGCTCAGTCGGTTAAACATCTGACTCTTGATTTCAGCTTAAGTCGTGATCTCAGGGTTGTGAGATCGAGCCCCAAGTCCACCCTGAGTGTGGAGTCTGCTTCAGATGCTCTCTCGATCTCTCCCCCACAAAAAAGGAATAGAATGTTCTCAAATTTAAACTTCTATTTGTATAACAAAATACCAAGGATGAAGAAAGATAAAACTTCTTACAAAGAACTACAAAAATCTGGTACTAACTAGTCCACAGCATTTTGTTTGCTCAAAGCAGGTGTTTCCGAATATCACACCAGGTTCCAGTAATCTCATTCTTGTTTCCTTCCAGGTAATTTCCACGGTACCCATCCTTTCCCCAGAAACTATTCACTCGTTCAACTAGCCTCTACTGAGCATCTGTAGCATGCCTCGGAGACACATAGAAAGTGCATGCCTGTCTGCTAGCAGAAATCTCTACTCTTATTTTAAGCACATCTGCAATTGTTTAAACAAATATTGTCACCTTAAATATAAAAGAAACTCCTGTCATTTAAACCAACTTTCCCCCTACGCCTTAACCTACCTTTACAGACTACTGTGAGACAGTAGCAAATCTAGGCTCTCACCCTGTATTGCTGACCCCACCCTACATCCTTCACCACCTCATCACCTTGCAGCTGTGTGACCCTACACAGCGACCTCATAAGCAGTGTCTGCTCTTGCTTTCTACAGCTTCCTCAACAGGCAAACTCGACTATGCTTTGGAGTGAAGATTTCAACTGTTTTAGCTTACTGCACAAATCACAGCTCCCCCACACAATTTCTTCTCACCAGTCCACAAAGAGATCAGTGCTGAACTGACCATCACTGGCTGATGAAGCGACAGGATCACAAACAGTGATGGACCTCAGGCCACTGCCGTAACTTGAGGCCACAGGAAAAGAAGTCTTGGAAAGAGGAAGGAGAGGAAGCCCACGTAAGCTGCTGAGCTGCCAGATTCACAGTGCACAGCTCTGAGAGAGCTTGGGTTGGTACCTGCAAGCCTTGAAGTGACAGAGAAAGCCTGAGGAGACAGCTTTGGGCCCTGTCACATGGGGCTTGGCAGGGGGAAAGGAAGAATACTAAGGAATCAAAAAACCTGTGCTTTATTCCCAGCTTTGCCACTAACTCACAAAGTCTGACAAGTGAATCATTTTGTTTCCTTCCTTATTTGTCAGATAAGTACACCAAGTAGCTATAAATACCAATTATCTGATGGCTCAAATTTACATTACTACACGTGTCGTGGAGTCACTTACATCCAATTTGGGGAAATCCGTTAGAATCTGTGAGAGTCTGTCATGGTAATTCTGTTGAGTAAATTTGACTTTCCTCATGTAAAAATGTCTAATGCGATGAATTTGGTAATGTTTATGGATAACTGTTGGAGTCTTCCGTTGAGTCTTTGATAACGTCAGGTCAATAAAGTCCTGCAAATAAACAAAATAAGACACAGTACACCAAAAATGTCTACTTTTTATCCACTTACCTGAAACCCTCTCAAAAGACTAACAACAGTACCGCATGTTTTCAACTACACTTTTCCAACTAATCGTTAATCTTTTATATTCAACTTTGATCACGTTCATAGTTTCGGCCTTTAAAAAACACTTAGCAGATTACTACCAAAATAAATTTTATCCCATACTTTCTTGATGTTACCTTAACTTCCAAATACCCTCTGAAACTTTAGGTAACTCAAGCATAAATCAGAAAAAACATTAAAGAAGAAAATTCCTGCAATTTCAATTTGCAAATCTTTGACTTTGAAAGCACATAAAACAATAAGTAAAACTAAAATCCACTGCTTATAATTTCCTAATACGTGGAAAGTCACTGAGAATATAAATAACTCTTGCTTGAACTGCCCAGTGCAGAGACAAGTGGACAGGCATCCACAACACTGTCAGTAACAGGAGGGACACAGACATCAAGCCTGGGGACCTGTACCCCACTCTCCATCTAGTGAATTGTATGAATCCTTAAGATGCTCGTTCAAAAGTCACCTACTTCATAAAGGTTTCCCCGACTCTCCCCCTCCTTTTGGGGAGGATCCTAAGGTCGCAGAAGATCTCTAACGCCGGAGGAAAGGACCCCAACACCAGGGGGAAGGACCCTAACCTCTGAGGAAGGACCCCAACAAAGGAGGGAAGGACCCCAACGCCAGGGGGAAGGACCCTAACCTCTGAGGAACGACCCCAATGCCAGGGGGAAGGACCCTAACCTCTGAGAAAGGACCCCAACGCCAGGGGGAAGGACCCCAACGCCAGGGGGAAGGACCCTAACTTCTGAGGAACGACTCCAATGCCAGGGGGAAGGACCCTAACCTCTGAGGAAGGACCCCAACGCCGGAGGGAAGGACCTAACCTCTGAGGAAAGACCCCAACGCGGGAGGGAAGGACCCCAACGACAGGGGGAAGGACCCTAACCTCTGAGGAACGACTCCAATGCCAGGGGGAAGGACCCTAACCTCTGAGGAAGGACCCCAACAACGGAGGGAAGGACCTAACCTCTGAGGAAGGACCCCAACGCCGGGGGAAGGACCCTAACCTCTGAGGAACGACCCCAACGCCGGAGGAAGGACCCTAACCTCTGAGGAACGACCCCAACGCCAGGGGGAAGGACCCTAACCTCTGAGGAAGGACCCCAACGCCAGGGGGAAGGACCCTAACCTCTGAGGAAGGACCCCAAAGCCGGAGGGAAGGACCCCAACGCCGGAGGAAGGACCCTAATGTCTGAGGAACGACCCCAACGCCAGAGGGAAGGACCCTAACCTCTGAGGAAGGACCCCAACGCCGGAGGGAGGGACCCCAACGCCGGAGGGAAGGGCCCTGACGCCTGAAGACTGCCCTTCTGTGTCCGCGGGGACCCGCTAACCCCGGAAGGCTCTAATCTAGAGAGGACGCGGCTTAAGAAGGGGGGCCCGCCGGAGAAGGCGACCCTGTCCCGTCCCAGAATTACAGGCTCGGGCTTTCCTGGCGACCCGGCAGGGGAGAGGCGAGAGCGGACGAGCCCTCGCGGCCGCCTACCTTCGCGGACGGCACCACCGTGATCTTCTTGAAGTTGTAGTGCGCCATGCCGGCGATCAGCCACGAGGGACAGCGGACTGGCGGGCGGGACTTCCGCCGGGGCAGGCGGGACTTCCGTGGACGGCGCGTCACTTCCGGGTGCTCCCTGCGTCCCCAGGCACGGCTTCCGTGTCGCACGGCGCCCCCGCCCGGCCGAAGTTCCGTCGGGGAGGAGGTCTCTGGGATCCGCGGGGGAGGCGGGCGAGGGGCAGGTCCGGACAGGACGACCCGGCTCGGGGGCTTGGGGTCCCGGGGGCTTGGGGTCCCGGGGGCTTGGGGTCCCGGGGGCTTGGGGTCCCGGGGACTTCGGGGGCCCGGATGACTCCGGGGGTCTTGGGGACTCGGGGGATCGCGGGGGCCTGAGGGACTCGAGGGTCTTGGGGGGGTCTCAGGAGCCCGGGGGACTCGGGGCACCGGGGTCGTGGCCCACTGGCATCGGCTCCCCAAGAACTGACGCCCTGGCTCTACGTTTTCTGGGGCACACACCGACGCTGGACGTGTGAATGCGACGAAACCTTAACGAGCGAGTAAGGCGGTAGCGGATCTCGGCGGCGGGGTGCGAGGGGGAGGCTCAAGCTCCGCCCCTCCTGCTCCCCGCAGTCTGCGCGGCGAGGCCAGGCCTGCGTCCCCAAGCCCGTTGAGGCCTCGCGCCCACCCAGAGGCTCCGAAGGTGTCTGATTCCTGCCTGCTGGGCTCCTCCTCCCAGCCGGCCTCAACTGCCAGCCTCTCCGACCCCATCCGTCCCTCTCTCCGTAAGCAGTAGGGCCATTCCTTGGCCATCACTTTTCGTCTTCTCTTCTGCTTGAAAGCCTCCCCTCTCCATTCCCAGGACCATCTCCTATTCCCGGCTCTTTGTTAACTCCCCGACACCCGGCCCTCCCTGGAGCTTGCCCGCCACCCCTTGCTCTTCCTCCCTGGAGTCTCTTTTAGGGTCGCCTAGCTTGTTGCCTTGCATGGATTTCCA
Source organism: Ursus americanus (assembly GCF_024610735.1). NCBI lineage: Eukaryota > Metazoa > Chordata > Mammalia > Carnivora > Ursidae > Ursus > Ursus americanus. The sequence continues at coordinate 35,983,755 of NC_142157.1, forward strand.
ATCAATTGTGAAATGTCCACCTGCATGATTCCAGATGTGTCAAACTCAGCATGTCCAAAAATCAGAAACTCTCCTCATCTTCTCTCTGTAAGTACATCCATCCTCACTGTGCTGTGCCAGAGGGCAGCCTGCACCCTGACTCCCCCCAGACTCCAGAAACGGGAGAGCTGGGCTGACCTGTTGCTTTGGAGTGTGAAACAGCACAAGGGGCAAACGTGAGGTCAAACCCAAGAGATGGTCAAAGGACTTGCTAAATCCCAGGAACACAGGGCAGAGAAGAAAAAGCCTAAGGTGAGGCAGAGGGTTGCACCAGTGCGTTAGGAGCGTCAAGGGGCAGGTGGAGACAAGCCCTCTGGCATCTGACTGAGGAGCAGGTTGATAAGGGTGGCGCAAGTGGATGCTTACCACTATAATTTCTGTTAACAGCGTGGCCACTCCCTCAGGTAACACAGGACCGTGCGTCGTGGTAAACCTTTGTAGGTGTGACCACGTGCCACTGTTCGAAGCACTTGACCACATATGAACTCACTTAATTCCTACAACCCATGAGGTAGGTGGGGAAACCAAGGCACAGCAAGGCTGCTCACTAGCATGTGGTCAAACAGCCAATCAGTGGCAGACTTGGGTTAGAACCTAGATGGCCTGGCCCAGCATCGCTGTTCTGGACCATTAGCTATTCTGCTCCTCAGTCGTCTTCTCAGATACTTTTAACAAGTCTTACCATTTTTACATAAACTTGCAAATGTTGCAGTGTTGAAAACAATTTTGATTCACGAGTCTCAATTATGAACTGTAAGGCCCATCTTTGTGTCATCAGCGAGTCAGTGAGTTAGATAAGCAGGCCTCCCATGTCTTGGCGGCTCTTCGACAGGAAGCCTCTGGGATAATTAGGACTCTCCGGCTCCAGTCATCTGCTGAACCACAGGACAGCTCTGCAAAGCTTTGCTCGCGCTCTCCCTTCCCCCGGATGCCCGTGCATTCCCTCAGCCTCTCCATCACCCTCTTACGTGGCTGGCTCCTTTTTAAAAATGCACTATTTTGAAGTCCAACCGATCCTTTGTTTCAGGCAGACAACTATCCTTTCTTTAGTTCTTCACTCTAGGCAATCATGAAGCAACTTCTTACATCTGTAGAGGTCGTTAACATTTACCAAGTGCTTTACTTTTTAGTATCAACGATATTCCCAACAATTTTGTGATGTGGTGCTAGTGTGAGATTACAGGCTTGCTTCTCCCCGAAGTCACATGGCTCTGAGGGGCAAACGGGACGGAATCCTACTGCCCTGTAAACACAATCCTTATATATAGACAGTATGTGGAGGACACAGAATTCTTCAAAATGTGGATATTATAAAATGTCAATATATGTGATGTTGGTTTTACGCAGAACAATTGAAGTCTATTTGTTCACATAAAAGAGAAGAGGAACCATTTATTGAAAGAAATAAAAAACAGGACGCTGGACGAAGAGCGGGTATATTAACGTTTGCATCAGAGAATAAATGTGAGAGAATTTTATAAATCCTGTCAGTGCAAGATGGACAGGTCTTTGACATTTTTACTATTCTCTCATGAGTTTGGAATCTCACTTCCCTAAAACAATAAACACTCGTGATGGTGAAGAGTCCGAGGCCCCAATCCACATCCTGGCTCTGCCCCCTGCAAGTTATGTGAACTCTGGCAGGAGACTCAGCTCTTAGCCCTGGCCCCTCTTCTCCAAATGGGGACATAATGCCCACCTCTGAAGCATCGTTCATGGTGACTAATGAAGACACGTGCGCAAAAGCATAAGGCATAAAGTAAGAGGTGCTAATATGATGATGATCACTAATAAATTTTTATATGAAAACCTTATTGGGTCAGCGCAGTCTATGAAATGCCAGATTTAGCAGAGATGCTCAGGTCCCACATGTGGTAATGAAATCGTCGCTCAGGGGGGGTCATGTGGATCCGAGTTATTTGCTACTTGCAAGGGGAGAGGACTAGCACATGAATAGAAGAGACACGTGGACCAGCCTCTGCTCCTAGTCATTGGTGCATGTGACACTGGGAAGGGGCTAAGGGAACACCAGGCCACGTGCCAGGAGCTGCTCAGCCACCAGGCGGGTCTGAACGCCCAAGCTTCGGGGCCCAGAGCCGCACTCCCGTGAGGAGTTACCTCGCATCCACAGCGCCTGTGTGTTGAGAATCAACGTCCTTCCCATCCTACCTGCACTTTGCCCGGCTGAGCGTGGCTTCCTGGGGGCAGGTGTGTGTCCCAGGCCACTAAGAGCGAGCCACTCGTCCAAGAACAGGCTGCTGGTCTCTGGGGGCCTCTCCTCACTGCCACCTGCAGTGCGGGCAGCTCACCAATTCTTGAGCTGATTTCGACCATGTCTGGAGGTGTCTGGTTACTGGACTCCTCAGAGGGGGAGGCTTGTGGTGGACGACACCCAAGGGTGCCCTGCGGGGCTTCCTGGCGACCTCAGCCCAGCTTGTTTTCCAGGCTCCATTTTGTGGAATGGGGCTCCTTGGTTGGACTTTCCCGTTACTATAATCCTGACGTGCAAAGTACATCTTGCAGCAGGATCTGTGCCGGGGAAGTGTGACCAGGCTTCTTGCCTAAGAGGAGACTTTGTGTGAGATTAGTTACTTAGCCGTAGGTCGCTGTCCGGTATGGAAGCGTTAGGACAGCTCCAGCGCACGTGTGGTCACTCCCAGAAACCGTTCTGGCCCACACATCTGACATGGATCTGTGCTGCTCTGGGCAGTTGTCTGGATGTTCCCTGGGTCCATCGAATTTCCCAAAGAGGTCACCTCTTGGAGAGCAGGGAGGGCGTCACGGCCTTCCACCATTCCTCACAGTAAGCAGCAGCGCCCCGAGCGTTCCAGAATGGTTGGAACCGGGCAGATGGAAAGCCGCAGTGGGGGCCCTGACATTGGGAATCTGGCCTAGTACTGCTCAGGTTGTCCCACTGAGCCATACCGCAGGTGAGGGAGCCGCATGGACCTCGCTCATGACAGCCAGGGTGGATGCCTTGGCCGGAGTGACGAGGGACACGGAAGGTCTTGTGTTCTGAGGCTGCAGGCCTGGACCCGAGTAGCCCGCTGCTGATCCAGCTCGCTCGTGTAGGAAGGCCAGCTGCAGCCGAGGACCCCACGGAGCAGGCAAGAGAACACTTCACTACGCTGCGGCTACGCCCATCCCACAGGCAAGTTCTGCCCATCAGTACGGCTCCCCAGGCTTAGGCCCTGGTTTCTCCACCTACAGCCTGACCCATAGCCTCCCATCCCACGGCCTTCCAACCCTCAATCTCCCGCCCCATAATCTGCTGACCCACGGGCTCCTGACCCAGTGCCTTGGCCCATGGCCTCTTGGCCCACGGTCTCCCGACATGAATCAATGGTGCCTCAACTGCTGGACCAGGGGACAAAAGCGGAGTCCACACAAGAGGTCTGTATGTGTGTGTCTTTTAGTTGTTGGTGTGATTGGTTATGAAGGGAAGTCGCTGAAGGATAAAGAGGAGAAAGGTTTACTTGCTACGGTTTTCCTTTAATATGACACTAAAAACTCAAGGGGAATGTCACTCTAATGACATTACTTGGTCAGTCCACTGGGACTGCTGTAACAAAGAACCACAGATTGGGAGGCTACAAAAGGACAGGTGTTTATTTCCACCGTTCTGGAGCCTGGAAGTCAAGATCAGGGCGCTGGCATGGTTGCATTCTGGACCTTCTTCCTGGTTCCTAGAAGTCACCTTCGTGCTGTGTGCCTTCCTTGCCGTGGAAGGGGCATGGGAGCTCCCTGGGGATAAGGACACCATCCCATCACATGAGCTGTACCTCCTCATACCATCATACTGGGGATTGGGTCTTCAACATATGAATTCTGGGGAGACACATTCAGTCCATAGTACCTAGCAAGTGGATTTTGTTAATGGAACCACTTATTCGCACAGTGTCTGTCAACCCGATGCTGTGAGTCCTGTTGGATCTGAAATGCAGCAACAGGACAGACGTCACCTTAACCTGGCAGAGGCGTGACTCCATCAGCGGTACGCCCTCATTCCATGGAGGCGGTGATAGCATTAGAACGACCCTCAGAGGGGGCCCTATAACATGCTCCTCGGAACTACACAGTGGTTTAAGACTGTGGGCTCTGCTTTTGAGACTGTCGCCACCCCACATGATCTTGGGCAAGGCATTAAGCGTCAGTTTCTTCACTTATAAAGTGGGGGTAGTAATAACCCTACAGAATACGGTTGTGTGAGGATAAGTTGGAAAGTGTAAAGCGTTGGTCGCAGTGCCTGGTACGTAGCAGGTATTAAGGAAACTACGTTAGTGTTATCTGTACGCTTCTTGATGCTTGGTTACGATAATATTCCCTGAATTTTTATTCTATTTATATTCTCGTCTAACCTTATATAATAATTGCGATGCAGGGAAGCTCTACTACGTGCCAAGTAACTTTTACTTCTCACAGCCGCTCAGGGAGGTGGACGTCTAGTCTCTGTTTTACAGATAAGAACATTGATTTCGGAGAGGTCAAGTGGTCTGTTTGCTTGTCACCCAGCTCCTGAGTGGCACGGGTGGAAATGAATCCAAAGCCACTTTTCCTCCTGCACTGCATTTGAGGAGTAACTTTGTTCTTGACCTCTTTAGAGTTACTACTTTGTTTGGTATTCAAATGGAGATGCGTGATGGAATGCACTTGGGGTCACATGCTGCAAACGACCCCGGGACACTGTGTTCGCTAAAGCACTGACTGTGTGTGTGCACGGTGGGGTACGGGAAGGATGGGCGGGCAGGACCGTGCTGCCTCCGCTGGGGGAGAAACACCCTTGCTCCTGCTGGCAGCTGTCAATGGGGAGGTTTCGGTGCATTAACTACAACACGGTATGTGCGTCCTTCTATTACAGGAACTCACTGTTGAGGCTGTCTCCGTTTTACAGTTCCCTAAAGGACCTTCGGTTTTGATGAAATCTTTCGCCCCTTTTCTAAAAGAAAAGAAAATGCGATAACCAAAGGTTTGTAATCTGTGCACTTTGGCTTGCGTGACTAATTCCCCAGTGATTCTAAACTAGCTGCAGGCAGAATTTCTTAAAATTGACATTCTGGGGGCGCCTGGGGGCTCCATCAGTTAAGTGTCTGCTTTCAGCTCAGGTCATGATCCCGGGGTCCTGGGATGGAGTCCTGTATTGGGCTCCCTGCTCAGGGGGGAGTCTGCTTCTCCTTCTCCCTCTGCCCCCTCCACTTGTTCTCTCTCTCTTTCTCACCCTTTCTCTCAAATAAATGAAATCTTAAAAAAAAAGTTGACATTCCGTGTGACACCCAAAAAGACCAGGATAAGCACTGACACTTTCATGTTGCAACAAACATATGAATTCTTAGTGCTCGTGGTTGTACTGTCCACCCTCAGGGGAAAACCAGCAAGAATATCCACTTGGATGAGAAAATGTCATTGTCACAGCTTAGTTATTGACCGTGACGTTCTGCACGATGAAAGCAAGATGTTCTAGCAATCTCCCTTTCCCACCCCAGCCCTGCCACCAACTTTTGGAGTAGCAACCAGCTAAGTGCCTTCCCCACTATTTGTTCCGCAAAGAAACATACCCGCCTATCAGGATGTATTGGTCTGCGTCGTCTGAGTTACAGGTGGTAACAAACAGCATCTCGTTCTTTGTTTTGCGTGGCCCAGGCCCATCGTCAGCCTGGATGGCCACCTAGGGGACAGACTGCCGGAGCAGCTGCCGATTGCTGCGCTGGGGAAAGAGAGGGTTTGATAGTCGAGTATTTCTCCCTGGACTCCTCAGCCAGCCACAGCCACATGGGACAGGATACAGGATGAAGGGCAAGAATCAGTTATTTGCAAGCAATGCTAATTCCTCCATGCTGGCCTTTCAAAAGGTCACTCCATAAGGGTAGGCTCAATCGATAGTTCAAGTATTATACAAATGTAAGATAATATCAAAACACACTGTTGAACTGGAAAATTTGAATTTATAACCAAACTGATGAAAGGCAGGCAATAACCCTCTTCTGTTCACCACAGAGCATTAAATACAAGAACAATATATCAAGAGCAACCGGAAGGGAAAACCTGACAGCCTTGAATAGAGAGAGGCGACATGAGGTAAAAGAGTAGACAAGATTCCTCCCTTTTTTAAACAAAAATGTCCAGATTTAGAATGAGATAGCTAAGAGCTACATTCAATCAATCTCTGAAGTAGAATCACTTTCCCCAAATGTTTACCAGCTGCTATGGTCTGGATGTTTGTGACCTCCACCAACTCCCAAAACTCTTGTGTTGAAACCTGACCCCCAAGGTGATGGTGTCAGGAGATGGAGACTTCGGGGGGGTGCGACGAGGCCAAGAGGTGGGGACCCCATGATGGGATTACTGTCCTTATGAGAGACCCCAGGGAGCCCCGTCGCCCCTTCCCCAGGTGAGGACACAGGAGAAGACGCCACGTGTGGACCAGAAAGTGGGCTCTCACCGGACAGCAGATCTGCTCCCGCAGTGATCTCAGACGTCCGGCCTCCAAAGATGTCAGGAAGAAATGCCTGTGGTTATAAGGCACTCCGTCTGTGGTGTTTCGTTACAGCAGCCCGAACTGAGTAAGACACCAGGCCTACAAGGTGAAACAACTTCGGTTACTGATAGATCCCAATTCAAAGACTGATGGATCTGCTTCTTTCAGCTCTGGTCTGAAACATAATTGCCTTATTCGCAGTAATGAGCTTGATATTGCTTATTTCTCTTTTTTTCCTTTGTAGACAAGTTATTAACCTCCCTGGCCTCCTTTCCTTCATCTGTAAAATGCCAGCGACAATGCCGAGTCATCTACACGTCCTATGTAACTGAGACACAAAAGGCAGGTGGTGGTGTGTGCTTGTGAAGACAGGCGCCCTGGGGGCGTGGACACCGGGAGGGGACCCTTCCACCACTGCCAGCTGCACACCCCGAGCACAGGGCAGCTCAGTGGGGGCCCGCAACTCTGGAGACTAGCTCAGCTCATCTACTTCTCGTAACTTCTGAAAGCACCATAGCTAAGTAAGCAATGCGAGGTGTCCGGAAACCAGTCTGCTCACCATAAAGATGCTTTGCTTCTTCCAAATTCCAGGTCAAGGTATGTGTGGGCAGGGTTCCTTCTAACACTGAAAGGGCTGAGATTTGTATCATTTCTATTAAGACGAAAATCCTGTTTGGGCTCTGAGACTACAGAGCTTCCTCAACTTATGATGGGGTTACGTCCGGATCAACCCGTTTTTAAGCTGAAAGTACCAAGCTGAGAATGCACTTAATACACCTATCTACCAGACATGACAGCCTAGCCCTGCTTGAAACACGCTCAGAACACTTCCGCCAGCCCACAGGTGGGCAAAATCACCTGACCCAAGGCCTACGTCATGGTGAAGTGCTGAATATCTCACGAGATGTATTGAATACCGTACTGGGAGTGGCGGAATGGCCGTATGGGTGCAGGACGGTTGTCCGTAGATCCGCTGTTACTCCCGTGATGCGGGGCCGTCTGGGAGCCGCTGTCCCGCGTCGCAGTGGAGGGTCATGCCGCTCTCCCGGGACAGGATCAGAGAATTCAAATTTCCAAGTGTGTTATCTACAGAATGTGGATTGCTTTCACACCATTATGAACTCAAAAAATTGTAAGTTGAAACATCATAAGTCGGGGACCATCTGCAGTGAAAATAATTAAAAGGAACTTGAAGCTAACACATTATGAGTCAGATAGCATGCTCTGTATTTGATAGTTTCATAATGCTGCTTTTTTTAAAAGAACTTTTTCTTTTTTAAAAAAGACTTATCTATCCATTTTAGAGAGAGAGAAAGGGAAAACATGCGAGCATGGGGAGGAGCAGAGGGAGAAAGAATCCCAAGCAGACTCTCCCTGCTGAGCGTGGAGCCCAATGTGGGCCTCGATCTCATGACCCTGAGATCATGGCCGAGCTGAAATCAAGAGTCAGATGCTCACCTAAGCCACCCAGGTGCCCCACATAACGCTGCTTTTGACGAAAGAAAGCAAGTTGAAACAGCGTTGGCATCTGTCCCATCACTGCAGGGTACTGGCTCCGGGCAGGGATGGTGTGGATTGCTGCAGAGAACAAGAGTGTCGTGTAGCACGAAACAGCCAGGATCCCCCTTAGAGCTCACAGCCCTCCCGCAGCATCAGCCTCTGGGAACACGCTGAGCCCTGCAGTAGCTCAGCATCTTCTGTATCTAGCTGTGCGAGAGACTGAGTTGAAGCAGACTTTTACTTCCTTGTGTATGAAATTCCCAGGGTGCCTGGGTGGCTCGGTCGTTGAGCACCTGTCTTTGGCTCAGGTCATGGTCCCAAGGTCCTGGGCTCGAGTCCCACATCAGGCTCCCTGCTCAGCAGGGAGTCTGCTTCTCCCTCTGCCTCTGCCTGCTCCCCCTGCTTGTGCTCCCTGTCAAATAAATAAAAATAAAATCTTTAAAAAAAAAAAAGAAAGAAATTTCCAAGGAATTATCTTTGTTTATGTCAAGACAAAACATACCTGATACCACTGGCCATACTTTCAAATGCCTTAATATATTATTTAATAATGACATTAAATCTACTTTTAATACAATGACCTAAGAATTTTAAAAGTCAATGTAAATAAAAGTTATTATTTTCTACCACATCAATATTTACTAGCTTTATTGTATCAGCTTAAGGATGACTGCAATTATTCTCGGAGGTTAAAGGGGTTAGGAATACACGTGGTGCCACCACACACCCCAGGGCTGTCACACATGAGCTCCAGGTGCTGATGTCCCACCTGCTGTCTCGGGGGGAGGCAGCAAAAATTAACTCGAAATGGATTAAGTACTTAGATGAAACATGTGGAACCATAAAAATCCTTGACATGAGTCTTGGCAAGGATTTTATGGCTATGACACCAAAGCCCAAAGTAACAAAAGCAAAAAGTGACAAGATTGCATGAAACTAAAAAGCTTCTCTACAGTAAAGGAGAAGCTAACAGAGTCAACAGTGACCTTGCGGAAAGGGAGAGAATATTTGCCAACTAGACCTCTGATAAGGGGCTGACATCCAGAAACATACCGCTCAACAGCAAAAAAAAAAAAAAAAAAAAAAAAATCTGATTTTTTTAAGATGAGCAGAGGACTTAAACAGACATTTCTGCAAAGACATCCAGATGCCAACAGACACATGAAAACATGCTCAGCACCACTCGTCATCAGGGAAACACAGACCGAAACCATGGTGAGGTGTCCCTCACACCTGTCAGAGCGGCCAAAATCAACAACACAGGAAACGACAGGAGCTGGCGAGGACGCAGAGAGAGGGGATCCCTGTGCACTGTTGGTGGGAACGCAAACTGGTGCAGCCACTGTGGAAACCAGTATGGAGCTTCCTCAGAAAGTGACCAAGAGAGCTACGCTGTGACCCAGTAATTCCACTGCTGGGTATGTGTCCAAAGGAAATGAAACGAGGACACGGAAAAGATAATGGGCACCCCACGTTCACCCCGCATATTCACCAGAGCCCACAACCGGAGCGTCCGTCGGCGGATGAGTGGACAAAGATACAGCCTATACATGCACACAGCGGAGAAAGAAGGAACCCTGCCACTTGTGGCAACGTGGGTGAGCCAAGCCAGGCAGACAAATACTGCCTGGTATCAGTTATCTGTGGAGTCTGAAGACATCAGACTCAAAGAGACAGGCAGTAGGATGGTGGTTGCCGGGGCTGGGGGTGGGGGAAACGGGGAGGTGTTGCTTGAAGGGTACAGACTTTCGGTTATCAGATGAGTAAGTTCGGGGACCTGACAGACGGCGCGATGATTACAGTGAAGGATGCTGTGGCACATACTTGAACGCTGTACGGGAGTCGGCCTTCAGTGTCCTCAGCACAAGGAAGAAATGGTAGTGACGAGAGGGAGGGAGGGTCAGCTGGCGCTGCTGTGGTGAGCATTTCAGGGCACACGTGTTCGAGACCATCCCTCGAGACTGTACCCTTACATGCGGGCGTATGTAATTCTGTCTCAGGAAAGCTGGAAAACAGAGAAGGAAGCTCCGTGTTCTTCAAATACACCACCGCTGGTTGATCACCGCACAGGGGATGCAGTGAGTCCTGCTGCAGGATCCGCTGTGTGGTGACGGAGGACCCCACTCACCGCGGGCAGCACTGACCAAGGCGGACAGTTGCATTAGACCTGAAACCAACAGAACGCTGCATGTCAACTGCACTCCAGTTTAAAAAATGGGAAACAATCAAGAGGCAAGGAGTTAAAAAAAAAAAAAATCAAGTTTACGAGGCCAGTTCCGACTGACTAAACGTCAATGGGAGGCCAAGTTCCTGTGTCCGTTGTCTGTCCTTCGAGAACCTCATTGTGCAGCTGAGAAAGGGAGCTCTGCAAACACCCAGAGACAGGCGGGACCTCAGCTCACTGCAGACCGCACCTCCGGGGCCCCTTCCACTGTCTGTTGCGTACTGCACCGGGCTGGCCTTGATTTTGTTACTTCTGCCCCCACGGGCTGTGATCTGGTGATGAGAGGTGGGCAAACGCCTCACCATCTGACGGGATCCTTCCTAGTTATTCCTGTGTTATGTATGAGAAAACAGCGTTTCCTTCACGTGCTCAAATCCAAAGTTTTCGTATTTGAAAATGTAGGTAAGGCTGTGCCCCCATGACAAGAGAAGGAACAACATATGTGGAACTCTAGGCTCTTAGGAAATTTAGCACGTTATCACTTCAATTCGACAAATATTTATAACATGCCGACTGTGTGGCCGACACGGCGCTAAGCACTGGGAAGACATCCACGTCCGTAAGACAAGTGGCAGCCGCCGGAGGAGGCTAATAACTCGAGGAAGGCAGGAGATTTACGTAAATACACAAACCATCACCAACTAACAAACTTGCTGTGTTTTCCTTGACTGCTGGGAACCTGTAAAAATCATTTGCATGTGTTTCCAGTTTCAATGTCAGTCCCAGGTCTAGCGCCCCGCCCCCACCCTGCTACGTTCCCACTTGTTACGACAATGTCACAGCTTTCCCAAGCGCCGTGATGACGGGTGGGAGAACCACGCACTTGCTCACGACATGCGGGCACCGCAGACGTGTACGGACCCTGCCAGGCTGCGTTGCAAGCGCTTCTCGTACATAACTCCTCTAATCCTTAACAACCCCTGTTGCCCATCTCATCTAGGTATCCACCAATGTGATATTTTACAGTTGAGTCACACTGTATCTTTTTGGGCCTTTGTAAACAGAAAACATGGTCGTGGCCTCCGTGCAGCTGGCTGGAGGACTAAGTGACAGTGGCCGCCTACAGACAGCATGCGTGCCGGGCACTGAGCTTTACGTAGCTTATTTCTATTTTATTTTTTTTAAATATTTTATTTATTAATCTGACAGAGAGAGACAGCAGTGAGAGAGGGAACACAAGCAGGGGGAGTGGGGAGGGGAAGAAGCAGGCTCATAGCGGAGGAGCCCGACGTGGGGCTAGATCCCAGGACGCCGGGATCATGCCCTGAGCCGAAGACAGACGCTTAACGACTGCGCCACCCAGGCGCCCCTACGTAGCTTATTTCTAATAATTTATCACAATAATAATTACAAGTACCCCCCGAGACAGGTTTGGTTACTCCCCACGTAAGGACAAGGAAGCCGAGCGGAACTTCCCCATTCCGCTGCTGGCAAGGGAGGCGCAGTGGCGGAACCTGGTGACGTCTGCAGGAGTGGCTGGTGGGGGAGGAGGCCAACTCTGGGGGACAAACCCGTCCCACGAGCACTTCTGATCCACGCTCGCTTGCACAGGAGGGCTGGTGGTTTGGCGCAAGCACGCGGCGTGGTTTCCAAGGGTTCGCTGAGTCATCGTCGCAGGACCTCCACCAGCTGCCCCTCCCGTGCACCTTGTTGCAGTGTTTGGAGATGGAGTCGTGTTTGCTGTTCCCAACCAGCTCGGCCACACCTTCACACAGGACGTGTCGTGTTTGTCGTGTTTGACTGACCGTGTGGAACCACCTCATTCCTCCTGTGCTCCAGCCCTGCTACCCATCTTGTTTGCCCTACAGGTTAGTTCTTGGAGACGTTGGGCGTTCACGGGAAGTTGTGCCCAGTTAGCTTTGACTTTTGGAGTCTGAGGCTGTGATGGCACCAGTGGCAACCAGAAGCCTGGCTTAGCCCGACGACGCAAGGATCCGAAGCAACCATTCACCCTTCCTAGTCATCCTGAGAACCCCTGGATCCAGGCTAGAATCTCCCAGCTGAAATCCCTTGTTTGCACATTTCAGATTTGAAGCTTAAAAACCAAGACACATATTAGGATGTGCTACGGTCACACTGGTGGTGGCCCATTGTGTCAAAGTCTGGTAAACGGCCACAGGATATGTTCTGGGGACACCCAGGAGCCCCCATCCTGTGTGGGAGCAGCATTCGCAGACTCCCGGGGAACCTCAGCCTTTCTGATGGAAGCCTTGGGATTTGCTGCCCAGGAAGCAACGGTGTCCCAGCCATAACGGAACACAAATTCAGGATGTGGCCAGCGATACAACCTGGTATTAGAAGCGCTCCTTTTGCCAACAGCATCAACCACACACATCAGTGTACCCCACACACCACTAACACGGCCTTGCAGTGAGCGACATACTGGGATCTGTCATCCTGGTTTTGGCCACAATCCGCGTCCCTTATAAGTTTTAGAATTAAAGAAACGATGTGCTGTATGAGAATATGAACAACCAAAAAGTGGCCCTCCCCCAACTCCAAGCCATGGATCAGATTTAGAGCTCGGCTGGAAACACTTCGGTATGTCTCAGTATGAGTAATAGGGCACAAGTCACGGAGGGTTGTGCTTTTTCGATCTGCACGGTGCCACTGCTTGCTCGAGATAACAGGAGATAGCGTGTTACTCATGAGCACTCAGCCGTTACACGCCGGTCCGTGTAACTTCCGGAGGCTCTTCACCACAGTATGCAAACGACAACACCTACGAGAAAGATGGGAGCTGTGGCCAGAGCGCAGGGACAGGTGTCACAGGCCAACCCAAGGCAGACACGTCCGAATCTCTCAGCAAGAGCTAAGAGAGCAAGCAAGGCCCCAGGCGAAGCAGGCCTCCTAAGACCCAGACGGTGGGGGGGGGGGGGTGTTTGTCCCCGCCCCGCACTCCCCAGCGCAGCCCGCAGGTCAGCCTGGGCCCCTGCATCTGACCCCTTGCAGTCGGGAACCTCCTTGCAAGCACCAGGGTGTTGGCCCTTTCTGCTTTGGCCCAGGAGGGTCTCCCACAGCCAGGCTTAGAGCGTCCTCCTCTCAACAGCAGAAGCGCCGCGGATGGCAGCGGCTCACCCGCTGCTGAGACCCGCGCTCGCTCACCGGGAAGAAACGCGGCGTGTGCTCGCGAGGGCAGCGACTGGTCTCTGCAGACAGCACACATACCAGATGCCCCGTGGCTCAGCCTCAGAAAGAGAAAGGCGAGTGCTCTCCCCGACTCTTGGACCGTGGGGCGTGCGCAGAGCAAGACCAAGAGTGTGGCCACCGGCTCTCCTCCCATTTCTTCTCTTTCCTTCCGTCATCCACTTGCTGCCGCCAGGTCTGGGTGTAGACTGTGTGATGTTCCCAACAGCTTCATGCCAGCCAAGGGCACACGTGCTTGCGCAGAGCCCCTGAGCAAACCGTGGGAGTGCCCCTCTCCGATCTACTACCGCTCAGCACCAGCCTCACCCCTCGGGCCCCCCAGGCTTCTAAGCAGGTGGACCTCCTGTCTTTAGAGTCACGGGCCCTTTGAGAATACAGTTGAGCTGTGGACTCTGAGAACAATGAATAGATGCTTCTCACTATATATTTTTGCGAACAATCTCGGAAGGTTCATGGACTCCACCCTCCCGACTCATCCCCTCCCCCAAACAAACAAAGCCCCATCTTCATACACCCAAGGTCCTGGGCTTTTTGGGACCTCTTTGGACCGTGACTAGGAGTAAGGCAAACACTGTTTTCTGGCCCCCTTCGAATGTTAATGCAGCCCCCAAATTCCCACACTTGGCCATAAGCGATATGAGCCTGAATTTCTAAGTCCAAGGAAGCGGATGAAGGGATTTTGTTGAGATTTGTCATAAAGCAAGTGCCAGCCCTTCTGAGGATGACACGAGGCTGATGGGGCGACAGAGCTTTTGTGCAGTGAGCAGCGATGGCAGATGTGCTCACCTCACTGATGGGATCGGGGATGAGAAAGGAGCAGGACAGGGCGGGTGGTCAGGGAACAGCTCCATGTTGGTGACGTGACACTCATAGCAGCACAGCCCCTTCCACACAGCCTCGGCCAGTTCCTGCCTTCTTCCTGCTCTTCTTACAGAGATGTGAACATGTGGACACGCGGGGGAAACACACTGTGCGCCCCTGTACCCACTGCCCAGCAGGGGTGCCCGGAATGGCAGGGCACCTCCAGACTGAGAAACCAGTGGCTTGTGGGACGCCCTCCTCTGGGCACGTCTGAATGACAGGAAGGAGGAGAAGCCCCTCCCCAGGCAGAGGCAGAGAGGCCAGCCAGGGGCGGAGCGCAGGAATGGGGGCCCCAGGGGTGGGAGGGCAGGTGCACAGGCCGGGGCGCCATCCTGAGGGCAGACCTCCACTGCTGGTCAGAAACTGCTGAAGACACATGGAAGTGTGAGGCACAGACCATAAAAGGGTCTGCGTGTGCAGGAGACCTGCCAGCAGGGCGCGAACAGTGCAGAGGCCGTGGGGGAGGGGGGGGACCATAGCAGGGGGAGCGTGAGAGCAGGGGTGTTGCACATGCAGGAGGGCTGGGTTCAGACCCTGGTTAAGAAGCACGAGGGCCCCGTTGCACAGGGCAGCGGGGTCTAACATTCTGATGTGGAACATCTCGGACAGGAAGCCGTAGGCAGCCCCAACTCTGTTCAGGGTGAAACTCAGCCTGCCGGCTGGGGAGGCGGATTCGAGAGAGCATCTGGGGGGAGAGGAGTGGGTGGGACAGAGACCCCCGGAAGCTGGAAGCGTGGAAGGGGTCAGGGGACAGCAGCAGAGGAGGGCCGGGCAAGGAGGCCATGATTCCCGTTCCTGCTCTTGCCTCTCCATCGGGTGGAAAGGATTCACAGTGACCAGCCCTCTCTCATGACCACACACAACAGGGGACGTTTCTGGCAGTTTTTCTGGAGGCTCCCCTCCTGGTATTACAGAAAGTCTTCTTCGGTGTGAACTGAATCCCAGCCGTGAGTGAATCTGCAACGGGCACGGGACAGGTGTGTGCGTCCGGGCAGCAGTGCCCACAGTCAAGGGCCTGGCCTGGGCAGTGCCCACCTGGGGGACTCCTGAATGCACTCTGTAGGGAACTCTGCCTGTCCCCCATGTGGTCGTAAACACCACCGCTGGCTCTTTCACGCGGGATTGCTGAAGAGAGATCAGGGAGGGCTGCTGGGCCCGCTCAGAGCAGCTTGCGACCGCGCGGCCCACGAGACACAGTCATGGCCCCAGGCGGCGTCCCGGGCCTCCCCGACCCCAGCCTCCTCACCTCCTGCAGCAACCACAGGGCTGCATGAGGCCCCGCGCAGCTCAGGGACACGGACAACGCTCCATGAGCGTCAGCGCAAGCACACCATCCGTCCACTGTGCTTCCCCCTCATTTCCCTGGGCTGGCGCACCACACAGCCCCAGCGCGCACTGCGAAGTACCCGCCTTCAATGCCTTCCCACCAAACGACGCTTAAAAAACCTTGAGCAGGGGCGCCTGGGTGGCACAGAGGTTAAGCATCTGCCTTCGGCTCAGGGCGTGATCCCGGCGTTCTGGGATCGAGCCCCACATCAGGCTCCTCTGCTATGAGCCTGCTTCTTCCTCTCCCACTCCCCCTGCTTGTGTTCCCTCTCTCACTGGCTGTCTCTCTCTCTGTCGAATAAATAAATAAAATCTTTAAAAAAAAAAAAAAAAACCTTGAGCAGACGCCAGATGTTCTGCTCTAACGGCGCCTTGGGGCCACACGGTGCATGTTCCAGCTCTCTCTGCGGCACCCGGAGGCGCGTCTGGGTCCGTGTTCTCCGGGAGAGGAGCAACTTTCCAGACAGGATCCAAAGGGAAAGCTGGTCTCCCAGCCCGACCCCGGCACTGACGTGGTACTGCTGTGTCTCCAAAAGGCACCATTCCGTTTAACCGTCTAGGGCTCCACGACCTCTCTGATCAAGCGGGGAACAGGCTGCGCACTGGTCAGCATAAGAGGAGTGGTCGGGAGCCCCAGCACCTCTCATCAGCTAGCACCTTGGCGGGAGTCCGCCTCCTGCTCTGTGAGCCACCAGGTCAAGACCTACTGCGCGCCGCTCTGTCGCTCTGCCCGCCGCCGCAGAGCGTGCACACGCGAGCCCGCTGCACAGGGAGCGGTGTGTCTGCAGACCTGCATGCCTCCACCATGCCTGGTGTTTTGGTGGGTGTGCTCAGCGGAATAGTGGCCCCAAAGCGTTCCCGTCCTAATCCCCAGGGCTGTGAGTGCATTACCAAACCCGGGCAAGGGGAGCTACGTTGAAGTTGGAATGAAGGTTGCTAACCAGCTGACCTGGAGGCATCTGTGGGGCGGGCCCAGGTGACTGCGAGGTGCTTGCAAGGGAACGAGGGTGGCAGCAGGGTGGGCGTCAGACGCAGGCCATGGAGAGCTTGCCCGCCGCTGCTGGCTGTGAAGACAGAAGGCACGCGGGCGGCCCGCAGAGGCTGCAAAAGGCAAGGAAGTTGCTTCTTCCCTCCACCCTCTGGAGGAGCACAGCCCTGCTGGCGTCTGGGTCTGAGTCCGGGGAGGCCCCTTCCAGATGTCCAGCCTGAAGAACTGTAAGGTCACAAGCCCGTGTTGCTTTCAACCTCGTCAGCAGCCACTTGTCACAGCAGCAACAGAAAACTAACGCACCAGTGTGCTCATCCATTGAGTCCAACCGCCGTCTTGCTAAGAAAGAAACAGATCCGACCTGGCTCTGGACCTGGAGACACAAACGTGTGGGCGTTGTCACGCTTACACACGCATGTACTCGTCTCTGTACAGGGTTACATATGTTGTCGGAGCAGAAGGGAAGGAGCAAAAGCAGGACCGTCTGTCCCTTCTGTGTGACGGTTGAGGGCAGGTCCCCGAAGATGGAGCCGTGGGAGCTGCCCTCAGCCGGACGCTGGGGCTGGCATCCCCTCCACTGTCTGGAGGCGAGGGGGTGGCCGCACCCATTCCTCTTCCCACACTCTACGGAGGGTCAGCATGGGCGGGGGGGTCACGTGCACTCCGAGTGTCAGTGTGGCTCACTTGTGCAGGGAACTGGGTGCCCTCGGCCGCCCTGTGAGTGGGGACTCTCCCCGGGATTGGCTGTGGCCACGGCCGCGCTAGGATCCCAGCCCACAGTTTTAATGGCTTTGAATTCCTTGCTGGGGCTTTGTGGAAAACATCAAAGATGTCCTTGGGAAATGTGCCCATTACACTTCCAATTTTATGTATTTTTTCTTTATAATATATATATTTTTAAATTTAAATTCAATTAATTAACATATAATGTATTATTTGTTTCAGAGGTACAGGTTCATGATTCATCAGTCTTATATGACACCCAGTGCTCATGACATCACGTAACCTCCTTAATGTCCATCCCCCAGTTACTCCAACCCCCACCCCCTCCCCTCCAGCAACCCTCAGTTTGTTTCCTATGATTAAGAGTCTCTTATGGTTTGTCTCCCTCTCTGGTTTCGTCCTGTTTCATTTTTTCCTTTCTTCCCCTATGATCCTCTGTTTTGTTTCTCAAATTCCACATATCAGTGAGATCGTATGATAATTGTCCTTCTCTGATTGACTTCTTTCACTTAGCATAATACCCTCTAGTTCCATCCACATCATTGCAAATGGCAAGGTTTCAATTTTTGATGGCTGCGTAATATTCCCGTGTCTGTACACCACATCTTCCTTATCCCTTCATCTGTCGATGGGCATCTGGGCTCTTTCCATAGTTTGGCTATTGTGGACATTTCTGTTATAAACGTTAGGATGCAGGTGCCCCTTCAGATCACTACATCTGTATCTTTGGGGTAAATTCCCAGTAGTGCAATTGCTGGGTCGTAGGGTCTCTCTATTTCCAACTTTTTGAGGAAGCTCCATACTGTTCTCCAGAGTGGCTGTACCAGTTTGCATTCCCACCAAGAGTGTAAGGGGTTCCCCTTTTTCTGCATCCTCACCAACATCTGTCATTTCCCGAGTTGTTGATTTTAGCCATTCTGACGGGTGTGGGGTGGGATCTCATCGTGGTTTGGTCTGTATTTCCCTGATGCCCAGGGATGTGGAGAATCTTTTCATGTGGCTGTTGGCCATACACTTCCTGTTTTCAAATCTAATTTGGAATGTGAGCAAACGTGGACTTGACCAGGGCTCTGAGGCGACAGGCCTGTCTTCCTGTAGCCCGGTGCCAAACCGGTCAGCAGCACTTCCAAAGCCCCCCTGTGGCTCGTTCCTTGGACTCTTGTCAGCACCCCCCAACTCTGCTAACAAGGTTTCCGGCTATCGTTGGACTGTTCTAGAACATTCCATGTGGGAAATGCTGGCAAGCCTGCTGGCACTGAGCAAGACACCGCTGCTCAGTACGTGTGTCAGCCCCTACTTCGCATCTGGAGAACCTACTTATTATGGGGTCCGTCACCCTAAAAACCTCCCAGACCCTTGTCCTGCTGCCACCCAAGTCTCTGAGTCCACTCAGTGCTCGCTGCTCAGAAGTCAGACTCTGAGCCCGCCAGGCTGCTGAGTCTGGATGGCATCTGTGGAGAGGGGTCCGGTCAGGGTTTCCATTCTGCGGGGTCGCCCCGAAGACGCTGGGGTGCTCCGCACTCACGGTCCTGGCGTGGAGGAGGACACGGTGACCGCACCCAGGCGGCCGCCCCCGGGAGGCGGCAGAAGCACGCTGCCACCCGCGCAGGTACCCCCTCCCGAGGTGGAAGGGCCGGGCCGCGCAGGAGATGGAAACTTCCGCCTGGGCCGTGTACTTAACCTTTCCTGCTTGTTGACGCAGGAGCAGAGCCAGTCAGCACTGAGCAAGCACGGGCGACGCTCACCTCAGGATCCCGCACTGCTTAAAACGTCCCCCCAGCCGCATGTTTGGGCCACACAGCGCAGGCCCTTCGCCACGGGACTTGGAATTCTCCACACCTCACACCTGCCAATATTGTAAAAATAATAGACTTTTGAAGAGAAAACGACAACGTGTCGCAGGGTAAGGTGGGACCTTCATCCAAGGACGCTAGAGCAAACGCGGTGAGCGAAATAGAGAAGTGGCAGGCGAAACACGACGGGCAGGGCGGTTTCCAGAAGACGAGGCTCAGGCCGGGTGGGGGCTGGGTCCGGGGCGCGAGCCAACTCCCCAGGACTGCTGCTGGCAAGAGAGTGCGATGCAGAGGCTCTCCTGCACCGTGTTTTCATCCTGAGGCCCAGGCCGCCGCCCCACACAGCCGGACCAGAGTTTCTTGTATGCAGCACCGTGGGGGGCCCGAGGCGTCTCAGGCTTGGGGTTTGGGTAAGTGCCGCGGTTGCGGTTTGCACACAGCGAAGGCTGACCCATCTCCAGGCCCCACCACCTACACAGACGTCCGCGTGCCAGCCAGGACTCACGCATGGGGGTCAGGTCACCGCCCTGCCATCGCCCTCTGAGCCCACCCTATTCGTCACACAGTAGGTGCGAATGGGGCCCCGTAGGCTCCGTCCTGGTCTGGAACACCGGCCCCGGGTCTAGACACACGGGGTGTCCGAACCACGGTGTGCTGGGAGCGCAGAGTTGGTGTAAAGAGTGTAAAATCTCATTCGTCAGTTACACACGACCACACGGATAAAATCTTAGTTATGTCGGGTTACACACATGTGTTATTAAGAACACTTCACGCTGGTTTCTTTATACTTCTTAGAAAAGTAGTGACCAGCTCACTGGCAATTAGCGACATGGCTCGCGTTACATCCCCGTGGGCCGGCGCTGGCCCAGACGCTCACTCCTGACCCGGACTCCAGGTCCAGCGGGCTTCTGCCGCCCTCCCTGCCCCACCCTTGCCTGGGCTCCTCCTGCTCGCCAGCACGGGTGAGCGCCCTGCCCATGCCCTGTCCCCGGGCGTGGGGCTGCATCCACCCGCCCTCCTTGCATGGACAATACACAGTACTGCGACCGTTCGGCACCATCTTCCTGACGCACGTTTGCTCCGCAAAGGAGGGACAGTAGCTGAGTCACAGGCCCAGCTCTGGGTTTGTGTCCATCAAGAAACCTTCATGACGGAAGGAGCGAGGTATCAAGGATGCGTCTGGGAAGACGCATGAAAAGGAGCTGGAGGTCCTAGCAGCTCTGCCAGAGATGAGGGGCAGGGCCAAGGGGACAGAGGGGCGTCTGCCATCTTGTAACCCTGCAACCTGCCGCACAGCTGAGGGTGTGGGTCACGCAGACCCCCTGCCTTCCCCCTCGCCCACCTGCAACTATGGAGGCTAAAAGGTTCAGGGGAAGTACACCTTTGATATGCAAACTAACAAATCTGAAGCCAGACCTCCCTTATTTGGTCTCCGTACCCCAGGAGGCAGTATTCCTCTGTCTTCATTTCAGAGCCAGGGGACCTTCCCTATACCTCAGGGCCTGATAGAATTATTCAAACTAGCCAGTCCTAACCCGTTTGCCCTGTCCATCTTGCCTTTCTTTCCCACAGAAATCCTAGTAAAGGTCTTGATTTTGGCTTTTCCCTGGGTCCTGACCACCTGGTGCTTCCCCAAGTGGCTCTGCATGGCATTGTGCCTCCCATTTCTGGGACTCATGAGCCCTATAAACTCTGTTCTGTCCAGAGTCTCTCCTGCATGTCCTCTTGTGACTGCATCTCACCATAAAAGAGCAGAGAACACCCTTAGTCCTGAAACGTGATTCAGCAGGGGGTGCCCCTTCTGGGAAAACCACAGGGTCTATCAAGCCCTTCTGACTTAATGGAACTTGAACTCCAAACCATCTCCAGCACTGGGCAGCCCAGTGCCTCCTCAGCTACTCAGATTTTCCAGCGGCTGATTTGGGGAAGGAGGGGCAGGGCAGGGAGGGGAGGGTCCTGACTATACATGTATGTGCAGTTAGGAGCCAGCCAAGACTATGAAACATGTTTTTGCACAAGCTCAGGAGATGTGCATCCCTTCCTTCTTGGATTTTCTCTGCAGTTTCCAAGCACTCTGGCGGCGTCAACATCCAAACTCTGTCTGTTCATCTCGGTGAAATTGCTACTTTCTGCTTGAGTCTCAAGTGCCCTGAGGGACCTGGGAAGTGTCGTCAGGGGCAAGGTCAGATGAATGTGGCTAAAGGACATTCGCTAGTTTGCTTTCCTCATTTCAAGGGGTGTCTCCTTCCAGCCTCGGTCTGCTTCTGCTCGCTGCTGTCGCCTTCAAACCATCCCTCTCAATATTTAACACAGAGTTTACCATTGTTATTAGCAGGAAAGTTAGTCCAATTAAAGCAACTCTGTCATGGCCCAAAACAGATTTTCTAAAATATTTTCCTGATGTGCTATTGAGACCAGAAATCTTTACAGATTGAGAAAACAGTATTTCCCCAGTTGTTACAATATAATTTTTGTCACTTCTACTTCCCAGTATCCCTAAATTATGTAACACAAATAGTTGTAATTGAGTCGACACATTCTGTACTTAGAGAGCAGCGGAGCAGAGTGATTGGCTTCTCTGCCCAGCTTCCCTCCCTGTGTTTAACGGGTGGGGCATCAGGCAGAGCTTGCTAGCAGTTCAATTAGGAGTGACGAAAATAATTTTCATAAGCGTATCAAAAACAGGAAAGAGAAGTTACTTTTCCACACTTCGATATTGGAACCAATATTTAAACGGATGGGATTCTTTAAGTTTTCAATAAAATGAAAGATAACTAAAATTAAAGAACTAACTTCTGCTCCAAAAGCTTGCTCAAATAACGTTTTCGGCAGCAACGGGTGGGTTGGGCAGCGGCCCGAGAACTGGGCACGAGTGCTGCGTGGGCAGCGGAGGGCGTGTGTGCACTCAAATGTCACCGCAGTGGTTTCTGCAAACCCCAAGTTCATCTGACCCCAGAGCAGAGGGTTACCGGAGGACAGTCGAGCCAAACCCAACACTGGAGCTCAGACACATCCTGTCGTAAAACTCATAGCTTGGCTTGGGAATGACTCTCACAGTGTTTCCACTCTCTCCTCTCAATCTGGGTCTTTCGTCTCCTTTGCCTCTAATTCTTCAGGGTTACTTCCAGTTTTTACATAAAGTTTCTTCTTGTTATGGTTAAAAACAACAACAACGACGAAGGAAAGGAAAACACATTCCTCAGACATCAAGGAAGAAACAACATACGCAGCAAGTTTGAGAACAGTCAAAGCTGACACAGCCATCCTTTCCTCTGAGAATGGGCTCTGTCACCTGCTACGGTGCTAGGATACCAAGTCCAGCCACTGCTTCCCAAGGACTCCGGGGTAAATACTATTTACAAGCTACTCAGAATCTCCACCCTGCTCCCACTCTGAGGCAGGGACTCCACTGATGGACAGAATCGCAAAACCCCAGATTGGAAGGGATGGAAGAGATTACTTAATCAGATTTGTATCAACCATCACGAGAGTCTCCTTCAAAATACCCTTGAAGGACAGCTGTCAAGTCCCCCGCTGTGACCGGAGTTCATGGTTTCTGCTATCACTGGGTCCATGCTATCACTGGGCAGCGTCAGTGCTGAGAAACTGCTCCCTTGCTTTCACTAGCACCCTCCTTTTGGAGCCTTGTACTCACTGGACCTTGCTCGGTCCCTGAGCTCTACAAATGTATCGTTACCTGATCCGTAAATACAGACGCGGAAGAAATTGCAAATTTCCTTCTTTAAGGCAACTTACATTCACATCCGAGCCTCCCTCCAGGGCGGTCAGTGTCCATACTCAAAGTCAGGGCTATAAAGTTCCCAGCCAGCACCAGACAACCGCCGGGCAATGAAAAGTTCCGGGGTCTATGCAGAGCCAAGTAGTCAGGGATGTCCCTGTTCCAGTCAGTTCACTCATGCTCGTGACATTGGAATGCTCGGGGTCCTGTGGGCACTGTTGTAGGGGCGGCCGCTCAGCCACCCCCAGGCCCTCCCACCTTCCAGGGCACCTTCTTGAAGGGCGTCAGGTCATCCACGTGGGGCAAGTCACTACGTCCATCCCTTTCCTCTCAGAATATCTTTGTCTCTTAATTCTTAAAAATACCACTCCTCTCTCTACCCCACCACTTGAAACTGTTTAATTTCTTAGAAGCTTTTTTAAAAGTCAGGGAAGGCCCTTGTCCTCGAGCCTCCTGGAAGGGCCCCCAGGCAGTGGAACCCCTTGAGCATGGACCTGACTGTGGTGGGGTGGTGGGAAGACAGAAAGGAAGGCAAACACGGGAGGACCAAACACAAGTTTTATCTGCCACACCAAGTAAAAATGAATCATTTTTTTAAAAATTTCCTTCCAAATATTTGAAACTATCAGTCACATTGGCCTCAAATGCGATCCAATTCAGAAACCATTCCTGTTTCCTTCAATGACTCCCCCGGTTTCCAGGTTTTCCATCCCTGTCTCAACCCGACACCGTTTGTCCCAGTCTTTCTTAAAATATGGTGCCAAGACCTAAACACAGAGCCCCAGCGTGGTCCGACCGGGCCGCGACCCGCAAAGGCCGGCCGGTGCGTGCTCTGGGGAGCATGAGTCAGCGTCCGCTCGCCCAGGCCCCTCACGCAGACACTGGTCCTCCCTCTGCAGCCACAACGCGGCTGCACGCTCTCCTTCCAGCGCTTTCCCCAGCAAGCGTTCCTCGGAGCAGCCCGCGTGGGCAGGAGCTCTCCTCCGTGGCCACCACACTAGGGAGAGAAGCTGCCTCCAGCCACGTTCTTCCTTGGGTTCGGAGGAGTTTCAGCTTTTTGAGAAGTCACCAACACCGCAAGTGGGGCTGTCAGATGCCGGGCTTTCAGGTCAGGCTGACAGCGGTGGGGCAGGAAGCGGCCTCTCCGTCCTCCCTGAGTCCTCTTCACGTTCCTTGGATTAGCAGAGACTCGTTCAGATTTTCTTTCTGCATCTACCGTTAGCATGCCCACATGGAGCAAAACGCCATCAATTTAGGCTAATTGGAGGAAAGTCAAGTACATTTAGAACCAAAATATGCTAATAAAAGGTTGCTAAGGAGAACAAAATTCTTTGGAAACTTTCTAAGAATTATTTAAATTAGCATACAAACTGCTCGCCTGGAACAGCCTCATCTTGCTCTCAAGTACCATTACTTGCTTTAGAAAGCCTTTTTATTAGCTCAAAGGTCTGGCACCGCCTGAGCCCAGGATGATTGCTGCAAATCACCAGCTTCTGTCTTAATGAGGTTTTCATGCCCTCAGGATTACAGAGGCTTGGAGACAGAGAAAATCTCAGAGCATATTGAATCTAAATTTCTACCCATTGCTAAAAGCCTCCGCTCGAACATTTTTCCTGAGCAAGGACCATGTAATACATTATGTGGGTCTCTATCTTACATGGCGTACGAGAGAAGCGGAGACAGAAGCGGAGAGGGAGAAATGTATTTACTTTAGTTGAGTCGCAATCTTTCTTGGGGTGATTTCCACCTCCCTGCCTCAGAGGAAACAACGCACAAGGCTGTGGCCCACTCTTCGGACAACTTTTCCGCACAGACTAGGGGAGCGCCAGGTCCCTGGGCCAGGGAGCGGGTCCCAGGCCTGCACAGCTGCCCACTCTCGCTAACCACCCCGCGGCCCCTGCCCTTCCTGGGAGGCACCCTGTCCTCCCCGGTGCTCAGGGGTCAGGGCGCACCAGGTCCCACTGCTGGCCTGGACCCAGTGTCTCCGCACCCCATCCCCGCATCTCCTACAAGGAGTACTGTGTGCGGAACATGAAACATGGTGCTCGGCCGGGCAGGTGATCAGTAACTACTGATTATCTCTGCCCCCTCTCTTCCCAATCAACTCGAGGGACTGGGGTGCCCCTTCCAAGACCCAGACATTCTTCTTCCCCGTGAAGGTGAGTCAGAGAGAAACACAGGCCTCCCTGAAAGGTGCCTATGGGTGGACTAGGGGGTCTTCTCAGCCTCACCAGCCCACTGGAAATCTCTGCTCTCAACTGGGTTGTCCTTCTTCTTCTTCTTCTTCTTCTTTCTCTTCCTCTTCCCCTTCTTCTTCTTCTTCTTCTTCTTCTTCTTCTTCTTCTTCTTCTTCTTCTTCTTCTTCTTTTAAGATTTTATTTATTTAAGAGAGAGAGAACAAGCGGGGGGGGGGGAAGGCAGAGGGAGAAGCAGGCTCCCCGCTGAGCAGGAAGCTGGATGTGGGGCTCGATCCCAGGACCCTGAGATCACGACCTGAGCTGAAGGCAGACACTTCACCGACTGAGCCACCCAGGCACTCCTCAACTGGATTCTTAATCTTCGCTGCACATCAGATCACTTGGGAGCTTTAAACAGGGTGATGTCCAGGCCACACCGGGACCAAAAGGCCAACTCACCTGATTTGACTCTGAAAACATGTTTATAGTGCTACTTCCTGCTTCTTTTGTTTCAGGCGCTTTCCACCAACTTTTGGTTTGTGTGTTGGGGTTTTGGCTGTTCACTGCTGCCTGCTGCTCACCAGTGCATGCACACACATGCACAGGCTCACACATGCACAGGTGCACACACGCACACATGTATACACATGCACGCATGCACACACGCACAGGTGCACACACAGAGGTGCACGCATGCACGCATGCACACACGTGCGTACAGGCACACACGCGTACGGGCTCACACATGCACACAGGCTCACACACGCACACACATGCATACGGACACACATGCACGCACGCATGCACACACGTATACACATGCACAGGTGCACACACACAGAGGTGCACGCATGCACACATGTGCGTATAGGCACACACGTGCACGGGCTCACACATGCACACACGCACACACACGTGCACACACGCACACACATGCATACGGACACGCATGCACACTTGCACATATAGGCACACACGTGTGCAGGCATGCAAACACAGGTGCACACACGTGCACAGGCACAAACATGCACACACGCACAGGTGCACACATGCATGCACACACACAGCATGCTCCATCCTAAATATGTGGTTATTTGACTTGTAACTATGTAAACACCACTCACACAGAAAATTATGATTCCGTTTCCTTTCTTCTACATTTTTTTCTCCCTAAAGTGAATAACTGCGTTGGTCTTTCAGTTGTTTAACTCTCCATGCACTTACTATGAATCCTCCCCAAACTCTCCGCCATGAGTGTAGCGGTCTCCTAATGGACACAGACGCACCTGGCTGTCTGCTGTCCTGCCGTCTGAGTGCTGACCTCCTGCCTCAGCCTGCGTGCTTTTGCTCAGGACTCGCCCCAGGAATCCAGCGTTTCCCCCTCTGTCCTGTGATGAACTTTTCTTCCCTGGTTCAGGTGTCTGGGCTTGATTGCTCTCTCATCCCCCCATGGGCTTCCCGAGAGAGTACAAGAGAGGTCAGTGCTGGAAGACCCTCCCTCGCTTGTTGAGGGGTCTGGGTAAGGAACCCTGGATGCACAGTGCTGTGTCCGCAGAGGGTCTGGGCTTGGTCGTGATCCAGGGCTGCTTTTGAGTGGCCGGTGACCTCATTCCCAATTCTGCACTCAGGACAGCGGCGCTCAGGACCACCCCTGCCTGAGCTCCGGGATGCCTGGTGGCGCTCCTCCTGCTGGGTGTGGTTCACCATTCTGGCTGGAGCTCCTGTTTCCTCGGAAGCTTCACTGTTTGCAGAAGCACCCGTCTATCTTATTTCATCTGTTTTTCATCTCTTTCCTTTTTGAATTTTGAGAGTTTAAAAAAAATTCATCTTCTAACCATTCTGCTGAGTTTGGCATTTATACGATTGCAGTTGGGTGGTTTTTTGGGGTTTTTTTTTGGTTTTGTGTTTTTACAAAAGCTTTCCCTGCCTTTAGTGTTTTCCTTTTTAAGGCATTCAGCTCTGGGGCACCTGGGTGGCTTCGTCGACGAAGTGTCCGACTCTGGATTTCAGCTCAGGTCATGAGCCCAGGGTCCTGATCTCAAGGTCCGTGCTGAGTACAGAGTCGGCCTGAGACTCTCTCCCTCCCTCTCCCCTGCCCCCCTCCCCACTCACGTGCATGCGTGCTCTCTCTAAAAATGAATAAATCTTCAAAAAAATTCTCTCCCTCTCCATCTGCTCCTGCTGCCCTCTTGCACACATGCCCTGACTCTTCCTCTAAAAATAAATAAATAAATAAATAAATAAATAAATAAATAAATAAGCGGGCCTCAGTTTTTTTTTTTCAAGGCATTCTGCGCTGTTTCGCAGGTACACTGTCTACCCTTCTCTCTCTGAGGATGCCAATTCCAGCGTTTTCGTTTCTCGAGGTTGCCTTCCCCCCACATTGCGTCTACTTCCTCTGGATGCGTGTTTCCTTCTCCTCTTTGTTCCAGTGTCTGAATGCGAGAGTGGGTGCTGCCCTCCAGAGTGTGAGGGTTCCAGTCTAACCACACACACACCGAGTGTGCCACTGGGAAGGCGCCACGGGGCTCCTCACTTAGAATCTGGGTGTTTCCCCGGGACTGGCGCGTCTCTTCACAGGGGGGCATCTCACGCCTTGTCTGGACGCCACAGTCCTGAGGCCGCTCACTGAGCCCACTCCAGGAGAGAGCCCGTCCGAGACCTCATCCAGACAGCCAGCCTTCCCCAGCTCCCAGCGGCCTCACCGTGAGAGGGGGAGGGGAGGGGCTTCGAGCTTCCCGGGGGCCTCTTTTTTTTAAAGATTTTTTTTTTTATTTGAAAGAGAGAAAGATAGTGACAGAGAGCACGAGCAGGGGGAACAGCAGAGGGAGAAGCAGGCTCTCCGCTGAGCAGGGAGCCCGATGCGGGACTCGATTCCAGGACCCCGGGATCATGACCTGAGCCCAAAGCAGGCACTTCACTGACTGAGCCCCCCAGGCGCCCCTCCGAGGAGCCCTTGATCTTCAGGCTGAGCTTCTCCCGCTTTCCCGGCCCTGCCTGTCCACTCTGTGCCGTGCTGCAGTGCTGCACGCTTGCCTGCCGGCCTGCCTCGCGCTCCGCGTTGCTGGGCCTGAGGACCCGGTCGTCGCTCCTCCGTCTGCTTGCCAGCCCCCGTGCTGTCCTTGCTCCTGCCTCCTGTCCCCTGAGTCCGCGACGCGCTGCACCACATTCTTCTTTCCCCTCTTCCTTCTCGTCCCTCTCCGCCTCCACCGTCATCTTAAAGAGACTCGGACAGGAACAAGAAAGCTCCTGGGCCCCCTTCCACTCTTGAAGCAACGCTGTGCTCCAAACTCAGGGTCAATCACACGGTGAGTGGATCCCTTCCGCCGCCGGGGAGAGGGCAGGAGCTGCGTGTGCCGCCAGCTCCTTCCCTTGGTTATCGGACAGGGACAGGCAAGTGGTTCTGTCCTCGTAGCCCCCACGGCGCTGTGTTCCCGTCACAGAGGATGACGGTCGGCCCCTAGGGCAGCAACGCCACCACATCCCTTCTGATCCTCAGGGTCCAGCAGCTAGCAGGTCCTTCACAGGGACCTCACCCATTACCTCATTCCTCAACAACCGGCTAGTGCAGAAATGACTCAAAACAAGTCTAATTTTTCTTCTTCGGTTTTCTTTTGCTTACATACAAATATCTGATTTCCTAATCCCTCATACCTTCTGCTGCATTTTTGGTCTCTGAATACATTATAAGCTGTCTTAGAATCATGGGATCACAAACAGATGTCCTGGGATCATCAACGAGTCCCAAGTGGCATGAGTTGCAAGACGATAATGGACTGTGGCTGCAGATGGGGTCAAAGAGGAGCCCTGATCATGTTGGGGCTTAGAGTCGGGACGAGAACATGGTCTCTGAACTGCCCCAGAAATAAGCCGGCTCCACTGTCTCCTGTCCTCCAGACACTCCTGCTGAGTCAGCCAGACAGCGAGGGACCAGGGGCCACGCCTGTTCTCACGCCCTCCCTCCATCACGGACTTCTGTGCTGCTCAGGGCACCGCCACCAAGACAAGACTGAGGAAGGACTGGTTCTCCACCAGAAGCTGGTGCGGTACAGAACAAGTTCTGCTCGCCGTGCTCGGCACCCTCCTCCCCTGCTGACCCACCCCACAGGGGCCACCTCTGGGCTCAGCCTGGAAGGCCGGGGACAAGGGTGGAGGGGCCTACTGCATATCAGTGTGCCCCTCCCCGTTCCACCCTTTCCATGCCCAGCATCCTTTCCGTGCCCAGCAGTTCAGCCCCGGTCACCCCCACCCTGCTGCTGTGCCCCGTGCTGCCCGCACACCGGGAGTCCCTCTGGCCGTGGCCTGACTGGGCTTTGACTCCTGTCTCGTCTGTGGAGCCAGGGCTCTGGTTGACTTCAGCGATGGCCAGTTTCTATTTAGCCCAAATTGATTATTTGCTGCAACAATATTTGACATGCTGGTTTCAGGTTATTGCACCTGTCCTTGGCCCTAGTGCACAGATTTCTGGAGCCTGTGCCCTAGCCTCTGACGAAAACAGTCTGTGATCAAGGTTACTGAAATTGTATTTTCTTTATTTTTTAAAGAGATTTATTTATCTTAGAGAGAGAGAGAAAGAGCCCAAGCAGGAGGAGAGGCAGAGGCAGAGACAGAAGCAGACTCCCCACTGAGCAGGGAGCCCGATGCAGGACTCAATCCCAGGACCCTGAGATCATGACCCGAGCTGAAGGCAGACACCCAACCGACTGAGCCACCCAGGCGCCCCCGAAATTGTATTTTAAAACACTAAGCAGATCTTGGCTTGTGGACGAGTTTATAAATATGGGCATCTACACTTCCGTTCCTGTAGAGCTCTTCAACGGGACTTACCAACAGTCTCCCCTCTGCTGTCGTTCTGTGAATCTTTTCTTCTTAGGTGAACTCATGAACTCCTGGAGGATGGGGACCACGATACTTCGATCTTTATGTTTCCTAAACTTCTTTCCAGATGCCAGAGGAATTACATTTTCATACATCCAGGAGTTACCTGGAGAGCCCATAACACGTGCAGACCCCCAGCCCCTTGCAGGTGATTCGGATTCTCTCCGTCGGAGGCAGGGCCTAGCGACGTGCACGTTGTCAAGCTCCCTAAGCAGGGTGGCACAGGGTCCTCAGAACACGCTGAGGAGGAAAATGGGACACACTAGGGATCCAGGACCTCTCTGGAAATCACCTCCATGGAGTTGGCCGGCTTCCGCCTCCTGCCCCGTTTAGAACACGCGTGAGCATTTCCCTTCACAAGATTGAACTGGCGCCTCGAGAAAGACCTCTGGACAGCAAAGCTCAGGTTAGTCTTGCAGGAGAGGAAAAACTTTCCTGGAGGCGTATGACAGATTAGCAAAAGAAAAGAAGAGTTTCTTTATTCCCTCAACCTGCAGCCCCCGGGGGGGCTTCAGTGTTGATCCACTCGAAGGGGCAGTTAGAACTTGTGTACCCAACTTCGGAGCGGAAAGGGTGGGGGAGAAAAGCTTCCAAGGGAAAGACAAATAGGTTTCTGCAGGAAAGACAAATGTGTTTTTAGGAAAACAAACAGGAGGTAAGAAACTTTGGGATAATGTTCGTTTAAGCAGGTGTGAGTGGTCTTTCTGTCTTCTTCATGGCCCCAGCCTCTCCCAGCGGGGGGTTTAAGGTGGATTTACTCTTGACCTCTCTGCTGGGATCTTGATCTCCCTGCTCACCTCTGAGAGGGAAATCATGGCATTTTCCCAGAAGATGCTGCTTTTAGTCAGGCAAGGCAAGCTCTGAGAAGGCTTCTTTCTACGTCTGTTGGATCAAATGTCTTGAGTTTAAAATAATCTTTAGACTAATTCTGGGGTTCTGAGTGGGTCCCCAGCAGCCTCAAACTCTTTCCTGCTTTTAAAAAGAAAGTGAAAAAGTGCGCGCCTGTCGAGAGTGTAATTATCTTCCAATGGCAGCGCAGTGGCTGGCGGGCAAGGCACTGTAAGTGTATTCCTTCCACGCTCCCCAGAAAGAGACGCCCTTTTATTTCAAGGCAGCTCTGAAGCTACCAGAGCACGGCTCTCTCGCAGCACATATGATTGTTGGCAAAAGTGAACTGAATCCTGAAGAGCACAGTTAGAATAGAACAACTGAAAGTAGGCGAGAAAGTGAGCTCACCCATGTAAGCAAAGACATTCATTTCTTTCTTAAAAAAAAAAATATATATATATATATATATGGATATATGTACTT
The DNA here is from genome assembly GCF_024610735.1 of Ursus americanus. Lineage (NCBI taxonomy): Eukaryota > Metazoa > Chordata > Mammalia > Carnivora > Ursidae > Ursus > Ursus americanus. Next base: position 36,014,933 of record NC_142157.1, read on the forward strand.
TAAAGATTTGATGTATTTATTTGAGAGAGAGAGAAAACGAGTAGGGGTGAGGGGCAGAGAGAGAGAGGGAGAAGCAGACTCCCCGCTGAGCAGGGAGCCCGATGCGGGACTTGATCCCGGGACCCCAGGACCCCAGGATCATGACCTGGGCCGAAGGCAGATGCTTAACGACTGAGCCACCCAGGCACCCCAAGGATATTCATTTCCTGACAGGGAAACTGTTATGCCTTTTGAGCCGATAATTAGTTATTTAAAATGTCAGTTTTCTGCCTCAAAGAGGGGAATTTTCCTTGAGGTTGTCCCTGGGTGGGGTCAGTTTCCCCACCTACCTTATCTAGTATCTTCCTAAATTCCGTGCATGCTGAATACAGCACAAGGCTTTCCGATAAATATGTATCAATACAGCCTAGAGACGCCCTGTTGGGCAGGCACGGCTTATTTCCATGGGGGGAGGCTAAAAAAATGGGACATAAACTTCCTTTTATTTTCAGTGAAGAAAAGGCCCCAGTCCTGCTCCAGCATTCAGTCTATCTGTGGTTCTCAAAATTCTGTTATTTTAGGGCTGCGTCTTTGGCCAGCGGCAGCCAGGACAGTCATGTGACTACTGCGGCTGTAAGTCCTGTAAGTCGCGTGTTCTAATACTGGCAAAGCCACAGGGTGCCGGGAAAGCACAGCGGTGAGAGTCGCACGCGAGGGAGGAGACCTGCCCTCTTGCGCTGCTGAGGACAGAGGGAGAGGTCCACCCAGGCTGTGTGCCACACCTCCCTCACGACACACCCCGCAGATATGGTCGCAGAGGGAACGACACACAGCACCCCTCACTCTTCAAAGTCCGCCTTCTTCCCCATTAGCAATCAGACTGTTCAGCATAGGATCGCCAACCCTATCCAACCCATTTTCTATCGGCACCGCGGCCCAACACAGATGGGGCGGACGCTGGGGAGCAGCCGCTGCTCTTGATGAGGGAGCAGAAGGCAAGCTGAGGGCTGACACCACATCCCCCACCCCCACTCCCGGACGGACAAGTGTGAAGTTCTTCCAGGAGTCTCCCAACGATATGCATGTTAATGTCTTGCTGGAGGGGTAAACCACCTTAACTTGCCCATGAATGACGAGGCCTTGGTATCTTGCAGGTCCTCTTTAGCATATGAAAGTTCTTTCGAAACCTCCCTTTTCCTGACCTCCCCAGCCCCATAGTATTTGATCAGCCACCCTCACGACCTGGGGCAGCCACTTTTTCTGCCCACGGGTCCTGTCCCTGTGCTTTCATAAACCACTGTTTTGCACCGGAGACATCTCAAGATTTCTTTCTTGGTCATCGGCTCCGGACTCCACCCCACCAAACCTCACCTGCATTCCAAAACTGCATCACTCTGTTTCCCCTCGGGCTCCAGGAGCCAGGCTGCACAGGCCCTCACTTCGCGAGTGGCCCCCAGGGAGCAACTTGCAGTGTGCATGTCCAGAGGAGCGAGGAGCAAAGCACTCCCACCTTCTCCATCATGGAACGGTAGAAACAATTAAGGATGAAAAAAATCAGAGAAAACAAACGCTAATACAGCTGTGGAGATGCCGTAGTAACACCTTCAGAAGTTGGGAAAACAAAAGTGTTTTAAAAGAGGGTAATTTAGCTCATGGGGAGCATATTTATGCCCCACAAATAAAGTAAGTGCAGATGAGAACCAAACGTCTTCCTAACCCTCTTCAGTACCCAAGTTCTACCCCTTGAGGACAGAACTTGGTTTTCTAGGTTTCGATCTTTTTTCTTTTCTTTTCTTTTCTTTTCTTTTCTTTTCTTTTCTTTTCTTTTCTTTTCTTTTCTTTTTTCTTTTCTTTTCTTTTTAAGAGAGAGCTGGTGAACAGGGGGTAGGCGGAGACGGAGAGAGAGAATCTCAGGCAGACTCCCCGCTGAGAAGGGAGCCCAACACAGGGCTTGTTCCCACCACCCTGAGATCATGATCTGAGTTGAAATCAAGAGTTGGACACTTCACTGACTGAGCCCCCAGGCACCCCAAGGCTTTGATCTTATTATGGCTTTGATACTTTGAGTCCTTCCTCTCTTCTCGACTTACGATCAGATCTTTACAAAATGGTGCTGTATAATACGCCCCTTTTTCTTTTGTTTGTTTTTTTACTCTGAAGCATAACTACGTATGAGTATCAGCAACGATGAGCACCCATGTCCTAACCTCTCAGAGAAAGAAACGCAACACCAGCAACAAATCCCAGGCACCTCCTCTTACACAGTCCGTCTTCTATGTTCGTCTTCGCCGTGCGTCTGGGGGCAGTGGCGCTGGTGGGCGCGGGACCTCGGCCCACAGCCCAGAGACTGCAGCTGCGTCACTCTGGGCAGCTTCATGCTGTGGACACTTGGTCTCCTCATGTGGACCACGGAGAAGGGCCACCTGCCTCCCCGGCGTGTTTGCTGACTGAGCACGCGGGACCCTGCCTCTGAGCGGCACGGGCAGCTGGAAGTAGGATGTCGAAGCCCACGAGGTTAGACTTCTGCACTACTATCTCTTCTCCATCCCCTTACTCACTATCAGGATTGAACATACAGACACATATTCCAGTGATGTTCAACAACGTTTTGTCCGAGGGAAAAGGGGATTTTGGTTGTCAGAAGAGCTGGGAAGCAGTACTGACTTCAGTGGAAGGAGAGGGCTGCTAAACATCATGGAAAGTGAACGCAAACCACACCGGGAAACGTGGCCTCATCCAGAAGGCCGTTAACACCCTCTTTGAGAAACAAAGCCATGTCTGAGGATCCAGAAGGAAGGAAAAAAGGATCAAACAAGTACATCACATATATGCTTCAACACGCATATCAGTGCTTATAGTCCATAATTACATAGTCTCCCAGTGTCTAAATTATGTAATCTTTCTTACACTTTAAACCCATAATTTTTTATTCTGTTTAAAGAAGGAAAGAGAACATCTGATCATCTGTTTTTGTGTCCGTGGAAAATACAAGTACATAGAAAGTAAGTTAGCTTAGTGAAAACTGGAGAGGTCCATATACAGAGTATGGGTTTAATAAATTGGGGTACTCATTCTTAAATAGTACATTCTACAGCCATATAAAATCACATCACAGAAGATTCTTTCACTGACATGGGAAAATATTGTTACATACCTAAATGAAAAAATAAAGAAGGATAAAAACAGACAAATGTAAATCACAATTAAAACACATGCAAAGGAAAATATGGCCCAAACACCAAAAAAAAAAAAAAAAAAAGAAAAGAAAGAAAAAGAAAAAGAAAGAAAGAAAAGAATCAAAAAGAAAAGCAAGCAACAGAAATTGCCCATGAGAGTGACAAGACCAGATGTTAACTAAGACTCCAAATAGCCATTAACAATATGTTCGCAGGACTACATGGAGCCATAATTTACAAAGTAAAGGATGGTATGATTACAATGCCATCAAAAAGAAAATATCAATAAAAAGCCAGAAATTATTTTTTAAAATGGCAATTTTGAAGTTGAAACTACAACACCTAAAATGACACATTGGCTGGATGGTAAACTTGAACTGGCAGAAAAAAGTGAGCACACTTCAAGGTAAGTCAGTAGTGATCACGCAATCGACAGACAGAAAGAAAAGTGGAGAGATATGCATACAGTCTTGCATAATTTGTAGGACAATAGTAAGGGCACTGACATATATGTAACAGAAGTAGAAGGAGAAAAGAGAAAGGAGCAAAGGAATAGTCCAAGAAATAACGGCTGAAAACGTCCCAAAGTTATTAAAAAACAATCCAGGAAGCTCAATAAACTCCAAAGGAAATAAATACAAAGACTTCGACAACAGACGCATCCTAGTAAAAATGCTAAAGGCTAAGGATAAGGAGAAAATCCTGAAAGCACAAAAACAACTCATCACTTACAAAGGAACCCCAATAAGATTGACAACGGACTTCTCACCAGAAGCAATGGAAGCCGGAAGGAGTACATTTTCAAAGTGCTCCAAGAAAAAACGTGCCAGCCAGGATTCCCCTATCTAGTGAAGCTATCTTTCGTAGATTAAGGTGAAATAAAGACTTTCCCAAATGAACAAAAGCTGAGAGAATTTGTTGCCTGTGGACCTTACAAGAAATACTAAAGGAAGTCTTGAAAGCTGGTCATCCCAGATGGCAATTCAAATCCACATACACACAAAAACCCAAAGAGCGTAGTGAAGATATTCATGTAATTACAATAGTATAAATGCATATTTACTTTTTTCTTAATTATTTAAAAAGCAAGTATATAAAAATATGTATATGATATATTGTTAGGCCTGCAACATACAGAAATGTAACATATTTGCCAACAACAGCACAAAAGAGATGAGTTGCAGCAAAGCTGTGTTGTGCTCTGGAAATGTTTCCACATGGTAACCTCAATTTATTCAGAAAAAAATGAAGATCATCAGAAATGATAAATAAGAGCCTGATGTAACAGAAGCTGTAAGTTTATGATCACCCTCTCTTCTTATTTAGGCTTTAAAATACATAAAATATTATAAAGTGATAATAATAACAAGGTGTTGTTGGGTCTGTAAGGTTTACACAAATAACATGCATATAACTTATACCACAAACAGGAAGGATAGGGGATAGAACTATACAGGAGGAACATTTTATATCTCACTGGAATTAAGAATATAAATCTGGGGGCGCCTGGGTGGCACAGCGGTTAAGCGTCTGCCTTCAGCTCAGGGCATGATCCCGGCGTTATGGGATCAAGCCCCACATGAGGCTCCTCCGCTGTGAGCCTGCTTCTTCCTCTCCCACTCCCCCTGCTTGTATTCCCTCTCTCGCTGGCTGTCTGTCTCTGTCAAATAAATAAATAAAATCTTAAAAAAAAAAAAGATTCTGTCTCTCCCTCTGCCCCTTCCCCCACCTCTCTCTCTCTAAAAAAAAAAAAAAAAAATATATATATATATATATATATAAATCTGATGCTGATTCTGATAAGATGCATATGGTAAGCCCTAGAACAACCATTAAGGAAATAATTCAAAAATAGATAGTGAAAATCATGTAAAGAAATTAAGTGCTGCCTTAGAAAACATTTACTCAATGCAAAAGAAAACATTAAAAGAGTAACAGTGTAACAAAGAAGATATGAGACACATATAAAACAAAAAGCACAATGGTAGATATAAACCCAACTATATCAATAGTAATGTTAAATGCGCATGGATCACGCAATAAACATCTTGTCAAATTAGATGTTAAGAAGCAAGATCCAATTTTATGCTGTCACAAGAGACTCATTTTAGAGTCAAAGATAGAAATAGACTGAAAGTAAAATAACGGAAAAAGATATGTCATGCAAATAGTAACCATAGAAAGCTGGAGTGGCTACAATAACATTAGACAAAATGAACTTCATTTCTTAAAGGTTTTTATTTTAATTCCAGCGTAGTTAACAGGCAGTGTTATATTAGTTCCTGGTGTACAATGTAGTGATTCAACACTTCTATACGTCACCCAGTGCTCATCACAGCAAGTGCGCTCCTTCACGCCCATCACCTGTGTCCCCCACCCCCCACCCACCTCCCCCTCGGTGACCAGCAGTGTGTTCTCTAGAGTGACGAGTCCATTTCTTGGTTTGCCTCTCTTTCTTTCTCTCTCTTTTCCCCTTGCTCATCTGTTTCTTTTCTTCAATTCCACGTATGAGTGGAATCATATGGTATTTGCCTTTCTCTGACTGACACTTCACTCAGCATAAAACTCTCTAGCTTCATCCACATCATTACAAATGGCAAGATCTCATTCTTTTTTACGTCTGAGTAATATTCCATTGTATACACACACCACATCTTCTTTACCCATTCATCAGTCTATGGACACTTGGGTGTTTCCATAATTTGGCTATTGTAAATAATGCTGGTATAAACAGTGGGGTGCATTTATCCCCTTGAATTAATATTTTTGTAGTCTTTGGGTAAATTCCTACTGGTGCAATTGCTGGATCATAAGGTAGTTCCAGTTTTAACTTTTTGAGGAACCTCCATACAGTTCTCCAGAGTGGCTGCACCAGTTTGCATTCCCACCAATAGTACAAGAGGGGTGTGTGGGGTCTTTTGTGGTTCCATACAAATTTTAGGATCATTTGCTTTAGCTCTGTGAAAAATGCTATTGGTATTTTGATAGAGATTGCATAAAACATGTAGACGCTTTGGGTAGTATAGACATTTTAACAATATTTGTTCTTCCAATCTATGAGCATGAAATGTCTGACAAAATAGACTCTAAAACAAAAATGTTACTGGGGATGGAGATATTTGTTTATTTACTTACTTACTTATTTATTTTTAAAAATGTTTTATTTATTTATTTATTTATTTATTTGAGAGAGAGAGAAAGAGAGAGCACGAGTCAGGGGTGGGGAAGAGGGAGAGGAAGAAGCAGACTCCCGGCTGAGCCCAGAGCCCAACATGGGGCTTCATCCCAGGACCCTGAGATCATGACTTGAGCCAAAGTCAGAGCCTCAGCTGACTGAGCCACTCAGGTGCCCCTGGAGATAGAGACATTTAAAGATTTATTTATTTATATCAGAGAGAGAGAGAATAATAAGGGAGAGCAGCAGAGGGAGAGAGAGAGAGAGAATCTTAAGAAGACATTTCTCTGAGCAAGGAGACTGATGCAGGGCTTGATCTCACAACCCTGAGATCATAACCTGAGCTGAAATCAAGAGTCAGATGCTTAACTGACTGAGCCATCCAGGCGCCCCTGGAGACAGAGATATTTAAGGTGATAAAAGAGTCAATCCATTAGGAAGAAACAATTATAAGCATATATATACCTAACAACAGCGCACCAAAATACATAAAGCAGAAATTGACAGAAATAGAGAAATAGACAATTCAACAATGATAATTGGAAACTTCAGTACTCATTTCCAACAATGAATAGAAAAACTAGGCAAAGATAAACAAGGAAATGGTGCTAGGACAATAGGACAGCCACATGCAAAAGAGTACATTTGCAACCTTATCTCCCACCTTACACAAAAGTTAACTCAAAATGGACCAAAGACATAAATATAAGTGCTGAAACTATAAAACTCTTAGAGGAAAACACAGGACTAAATCCTCATGGCCTTGACTAAAAAAGACAGATAATGATGAGTGTTGACAAGGATGTAGAAGAATTAGAACCCTCATACACTGTTGATGAGAATGGAACATGGTGCATCTGTTTTGGAAAACAGTCTGGCTATTCCTCAAATGATCAAACATAGAGTTACCATATGACTCAGCACTTCCACTCCTGGTACACATCCAAGAGAGATGAAAGCATGTCCATGCAAAACCTTGCCCACGAAAGTTCACAGAAGCAGTATTCATAATAGCCAAAAAGTCAAAACAACGTAAATGTCCATCAACTGACATATGGGTAGACAAAATGTGGTATCTTCATACAATGAAATCTTATTTCACCATAAAAAGGAACGAAGTATGGACATACGTATCAACATGGATGAACTTGAAACACAAGCGAAGCTACAACAGACCACATATGATATGATTCCATGCATATGGAATGTCCAGAACAGGGAAATCTAGATAGAGAGTCGACTAGTGGCTGCTTAGGGGTAGGGGAAGAGGAGTACTGGGAGGATAGCTAAATCGTACCGCTTGGGGCGCCTGGGTGGCACAGCGGTTGGGTGTCTGCCTTCGGCTCAGGGCGTGGTCCCGGCGTTATGGGATTGAGCCCCACATCGGGCTCCTCCGCTGTGAGCCTGCTTCTTCCTCTCCCGCTCCCCCTGCTTGTGTTCCCTCTCTCGCTGGCTGTCTCTGTCTCTGTCAAAATAAATAAATAAAATCTTTAAAAAAATAAAAATAAAAAAATAAATCGTACTGCTTTTCCTCTTGAGGTGTTGAAAATGTTCTAAAACTGACTGTGGAGATGCTTGAACGCATCTGTGAATATGCTAAAAACCACTCAATTTTATACTTCAAATGGATGAATTATATTGATATGTGAATTATACCTCAATAAAGCTATTATTTTTTAAAAACAGTATAAATGATGTAATACTATTTTGTTTAAAATGATAACAGTGTGTAGCTAGAAGTCTGGAAAGACGTGTAACAAAATTTTACTGTGTCTCTTGCCTCTCTCTTGGCGGTGTAATTATAGATTACTTTTATTGATTACTCCTATGTGTGTTTTGTTTTGTTTTTCAAGTTTTATTATTTTGCACTAAGAACAATAGTATTTGGAACATAAAAGAAAATAAACATATTGTAGGACAGCTTCTAAATTAGTTTTCTTCTTTTCAGGCTAATTAACCCCAAATTCTTCAACACATCACAGAGAGAATTTTCCCACCATGAACTTTTTTTCCCTCATTTATTTTATTTGCCATCAGGCCACAGATCAATCAGCAAGCACATCAAGAACTTCCTGGTTGCTACGTGCGGAGGACATTTTCTGCCCGTCTTCCTTGCTTACTCACCTTGAACACTGCTGACCGTTCCCTCCTCTGATCTCAGCAGGCAGGTGTTGGACACATTGCACGTGCTCCGAAAGCTCTTGCTGAATCACTGAAGTTTGAGCGCCCGCTGGTTTGGGATTTAAAACGAAGGCATGCGGAAGAGTTGGGGGACAAAGTATGTAATTTAGTGCTGTATTTCCGGGTTGGGAGCACAAGTGCTCTTTCACGGGTGAGAAAGGTGAACATGGAGAAAAGCCATCAGCATCATTAATGCCAAATGCACTTCACAGATAAGGAGATGCCGTGGAGGCCGGTTCAAGAGGAAGGAGGACTTTCTTGCCAGATACTCTCTGTACTTCCTGGAAGGAGTCTGGGTCTGGCCAGAGTGATCCAGCAGGTTCCCCAGTAGAGTTTTTGCATTCTTGCACCCATGCCAACCCCTCCTCTCTATGTCCCTGCTGATCAATGAAATGCCCTTCTTTCTTTTTTCTTTTTCCTTTTTCTTTTTTTTTTTAAAGAAGATTCTATTTATCTACTTGAGAGAGAAAGTGAGCAGGAGGGAGAGGGAGAGAGAATCTGAAGCAGACTCCACTCTGAGCTCAGAGCTGGACGCATGACTGCAAAATCATGACTTGAGCCGAAACCAAGAGTCAGACGCTTAACCAACTGAGCCACCCCGGTGCCCCTGAAATGCCCTTCTTTGTAGCATCCACCTGTCAAGACCCGATTCTTAGTATTGGTGGCATCATCTGACCTGTTCCACGATGTTGTTCTTGTTCTTCTTGGAGCAGACATCTTCCTTCCCTGAAGACCTTGGCTCTGTCCCTGATGGTTCTCTCCTCTCCGCCCCACCCATTGATTGGCCCTTGTTGGCTCCCATCTGTGCTCCAGGTAGAGAAAGGTGGTATTGGTGAAGGAACAGCATTTGTGTATGACGGAAGTGGAGCTGTAACATGACTGCTTGAGAAATGCAAAGGGTCCACTGTGGGTGGAATAGGAAGTGGAAAGAGGTGAGTGTGAAGAAGGAAAAGGAGTCACATCAGGAAGGGCTCTGGTTTCCCCCCCTTTGATAGGACTGGTGTCATTGTAGAAGAGGAAGGGATGCCAGAGAGCTGTCTCTCTCTTCACGCATACACAGGAAACACCATGTAAGGACACAGTGAGAAGGAGCCTCTTCAGAAACCAACCCCGGCACCTTATCACCGACTTCCTGCCTCCAGAACTGTGAGAACAAACATGCTGGCTGTCCAAGCTGCACTGGATAAGGCAGCCGAGCAGAGCTGCACAACCCCATCGCCTCGCTGGGAACCCGACTAGATACCTCGTGCTTACCCAGCCTGTGCAGAGTCTTGGCTCCTACTGCAAATCCATTTCTCACCCGCTTCTCCGCTTTTCAGTAAGTACTGTGATAGCCAATCCGTTCCTTGAGCCCAAATTCCCAGATTCACTCTCAATTCTCTTTCCTCACTCGCCACAACTAGTTCATATCAGCAAGTTCAGGGGCCTCTCTCTTGAGGATATATTCCAAACCCATTCTCATTTCCCAAGAGTACGACCCTAATCAATTTTCTTTAACCCATTACTGCAGCTCCCTCCTGCTGGTTCACTCTCCTTATTTACTCTGCTGCCCTCTACAAGCCATGGTCTACACGGCAACAAAGTGACCTTTACATTGCACACTACATGACATCACACTGCCATTCAAAACCTCTGATTGGTTCCACTTCACAGAGAGGAGATCCAAGCCCAGGGGCCCCTGTGCACCTCTCACCTCACCTTGGACGCTTCCTGCACCCACGAGGCCCCACTCTGTTCCCCACACGGCAGGGTCTCTGTGCAGCCTCAGAGCATCTGGTGTACCTGGTTGAATTCCGGGAGGCCTCCTTGGAGAGGCCTCCCTTCACCTGAAGGACACCCCGTATGTCCAGGTCCATCACCACACACCCATGGCAGGCAGAATAAAGCCCACCAAGATAGCTCCTCTTAATTCCTGGAACCGTGGAACCCTTGTGTGTCGCGAAGGGAGATTTCGATAGCGGGTGGATTAACGGCTGCTAATCAGCTGACCTTAAAATGGAGAGATTACTCGGGATGACCTGGGTAAGGCCCGTGTAATCACAGGGTCCTTCAAAGCGGGAGAGGCGGGATGGTCAGTGTCTGGTGGATGGGGCATCAGAAAGACTCAACCTACCACTGCTAGCGTTGGAGGTGCAGGAAGGAGCCTAAGCCAACAGTGTGGGTGGCCTGCATGATATGGAAGAGGCAAGAACAGGTTCTCCCTCAGGGCCTCCAGAAAGGGCACCCTGATTTTAACCCCGTGAGGTCCATGTCCGACGTCTGACCTTCAGAATCGCAAGGTGATAAATGTGGGTTGTTTAAGCCACTACGTTTGTGGTAATTTGATGCAGCAGGAAAAGGAAAATAATACCCCCCGCATTTTGGTTACTTCACAGTACTCATTACCGCGCAGAACGATCTCATCTATTCACTTTTGCTGCGTCTCCCTGCTCTGCAGGCTAACTCCGCACGGACCAGCACTTGGGCTGTCTTGCTTACGCCGGTTTCCCCCAGGCCCTGACCAGCAGTGAACAAAAGTGGGTGCTAAATAAAGATCTTAGGTAAGGAAGAGAAGAGGTAAACAGAAATGTGAGGGGTTAAGGCGGCTATTCCTGTGTGTTTGACAGCAAGTATAGCAGGTAACAGGGTTGGGTTGGGAGTGAGTGAGAAATGCAACATAGAGCATTTTCTCTCCTGGGGAAGCAGGGAGGTGGGCGTCCTGGCCGCTGGTGCCGCTGCGCCAGGGAATCCTCACGGACCCAGGTTCCCTCGAGGTCCCTCCATCCTTATGGGGTGGTTCATCCTCCGGGTCCCAAGTGGACTTCCGAGGAAAACTTCCAGAAACTGCCCCACAACCCACCCCACTTGCAAAGCCCTGGGAATCACAGTCAGTGAAAAGGCCATTTTGCAAGCATCGTACGTCCAGGACACCAAACACACAGGTCGTTGGAAGGGCTGTATCCACAACGGAAAAATGTTTGTTTCTTTGCCGTAGATACAGGAAGTTTTTATTTTCTGCTCTCGGCTTTTCTGTGTTTTCCTTATGAACGGTGATCACCATGTCCCGCTCTTGTAATTAGGAAAATCCATTAAAAGCATTTCAGGGTAAGGGAGGAGGTGTCATGGCCAAGGGCGTGCTGTAGCGATTTATGCGGGAAGTCAGGCGGTGAGGAGAGCAGTAGGCAGCGGTGGGAGAAGAGGTATTTCCAGATTCACCACAAAGACCAGCTGCACTCTCCCATTGTCAAGAATGTTTACAAACAGTCTGAAGGCTCGGGAGCTCAGGCTTCGTTGTATTTTGATTTGGAGTTTATTCTCTTCCGCAAATGACAGTGTCTAAGGGAACGACACGTGCAGCACAGCTCGGGCTACGGATGATTCCAGAGATGAGATTCCAGGGTCTCGGCGATGCTGGCCTGCAGCCCACAGCCCACCACCCGCAGGGAAGCGGTCCAGTTGGAACCTGCTTCGTTCTTGTCGTTCTAGGCTGAGCGAAACCACAAGTGAACGACTCTTTAGGCGACGCTCCTTCGTGCGCGGGGCCTGCCGACGGGGCTCTGCGAGGACTCTGGCAACGTAACGACATAGTTTGTAGTTTGTGGTGTGAATCTAGCCCCAAGCCGCCATCACCCTGAGCTTGAGGGCTTGGTGTATATATCATCTCATTCACTCTGTCAGGGTTCATGGGGTCAGCAGTTTGGGCGCGGAACGTTGGTCTGAGTCAGCTCCCAGGGCAGCGGCACAAAGAAGGCGCTGGCTTCGTGGCCAGACCAGAAATCCGGCCTGGAGCCTCTTCTGCAGAGTGGTGTGTGCATCCCTTCTCTGCAGGGCCGTGGGGCAGGCATGGGGCAGGCGTGGTGCGGACGTGGGCTGGGAGAGGCGCACTGTGGGGACCCGAGTGGGGAGGGAGCCCCTCTCGCCAGCCAGGAGAGTCCGCGTCAGGCAGGATTAAGACGGAAATTAAGATCTGAGGTTCCAACACCCTTACTCGTTTCCCTTCTTGCCAGGGTTTTCAAAGGATTATATTTTTTAAAAATGAACAGTGCAGTTTCAAGTTATTGCAGGGATTCCGTAGTGTTTACTTTGCTTGTTTCCTGCCACAGCGTCAAGCACCGGCAGTGTTAAGCTCCTCAGGTTTTCCACTGAGTCAGGCAGTTTCGAGAAGCTCACCCACGGAGGGAGAGGGCATCAGCTACACATCCTGGGCACCAGGTAGAGACTCACGTCGCCTCGGCAGTAGAATATTTTTCTGGAAAGCAATACCCTGGGTCAAAGCGCTTCTTTAACACAAAGAGAGGTAACAGCATCGGAGAGTAAAACCGCAGAGGCTTACACCTGCTGGTACCGTTCAGTCCACACCAACACCAAAGACGGGAGTCCCTTCGGGACACGCACAAGAGGAGAGATGCTCATCCCATCTCATGACATGTTGAGGCCCGGGGAGAAGAATCCGGCGGCATCTCTAGGGGCCTGCCCAGCACCTGTGCTGTGGGACTCCCCCACCGGCTACGGTCCTGGCGGGTTATGGAAGAGAGCAGTGCAAGTGACGACAGCAAGATGGGGTCTCCGACCCCAAAACAACGACGTAACGACTATCCTCGGGTGAGAACACCTCTCGGAGAGCTCTGGAGCACAGCCAAGAAACCGAAGCAACCCGGTGCATTAGAAAACCACGGATGGCCATGTGAAAAAGGCGTGGAAGCACTTTATGTGCATCACCCCGTGCCCCAGACTGGCACGTCTCAGTGCCGAAAGGACTGCCCCTCACATAAATGGAAGGACAGGAAGACCCTGAGACCCTTAAGCCCTCGTCACTGCCAAAGACCCCACAGTGTTGGCTAAGACAGACTCCCATTGCCAGAGACAACCAGAACCCACACCATGTGCCCTCAGAGCCGGACCCCTGGGCAACCCTCAGAGGCGGTACCGTTGTGCCTTCCCACCCACGCAGGGCTGCCACCACACACGTGCCCGGCCGTCTGGCTGTCTTGCTGCTGCGCACCTGCCTTGGACCCTGGATCCCCACGTGCCTACTGGACCCAGTGGCCCTGCACGCCCACCAGACCCGGCACACCTCCCCCCATCCAGTCCCAGGGCTGCCGTGCACCTGCCCCACAAATGGCCTCACTGAAGCCAGCCTGTCAGTTTGGAAGTGGTGATTTCTACTTCAAGTGTGCAGACACCCACAGCAACAAGGCTACAAGGACACAAAGAGTCAGGAAGACAAACTACCACCCAATACATTCCCAGTAACTGAGCCCAAAGAAATGGAGATCTATGAATTAAATGACAAAGAATTCAAAATAATAGGTATTTTAAAAGATTTTAAAAGAAATAAATTATAAAACTCAAGGAGAGCTCTGTGATGCAGTTGGTCCTTGAATTTTATAATTTATTTCTTTTAAAAATCGTATTTTAAGTTCCTTCCAGCTCTCGCTTGCCCTAGTGTTCCTACTGGCAGTTTCTTCTTGCCTGATGGATGCAATATTGTCCCGCCTGTTTCTGAAGGATCTATTGGGTTCACTTTTTTTTCAGTTTCTGCCTATTTCTGAATTAGCAGCATTCCACCTGGGGCTGACTATTCCAGTCCTGCCATCGGGGCTTGCACCTGACACGCGTGGGGTGCCTCGGAGGCCAGAGGGTCTCTGTCTCTGTGGCCGACATGGAATTTCTCTGCAGCCCAGTGGCCCTGCTCTCTGCCATCTTCCTTCTCCTCGCTGCGGTCGGCAGGGCAGTCTGAGCTTCTGCTCTGAGGGGTCTCTCTGGGTCCTGCAGAGCCACTTCGGGCAGAGATGAAACTGGACAGATGAGAAAAGCCCACAGATAAAATGAGAGTTCAGTGTGTTAATGAGGGAAGCGTTTCTGTGTCATGACGGCGTCAGTGCTTATGTTTTAATTCTGTACTGTTTTTCTCTCCGGGCTGAATCTTTCTCCCTTCAGGCGGGATTCTAGGAAACAGTCCTGGCGACGTTTCCCACAGCCCCCAGCAGGTGCGCAGCCTCCGCATGCGTGTGTGTCCTGCACAGAGGGGCGCGTGCTAACTGAAATGCACGGCGGAGGAGAGACAGAAGGGCATCCCGGCACAGCCGACTCCAGGGTTCCACGCAGTGCTGTCCGCCTGCAGCTCCCGAGCCCGGCACGCAAATACCCGTCTTCTCTTGGAGCATTTCCCACCGACGCAGAAGATGACGCATCTGCCCAGTGTGACTTGTGCTGAATGTGATGGTGCTGGTACCCACAACTAATGGAGGAAGGGAGTTAGTTGGAATAGCTGTCACAATATCCAAAGTCACAACATTTCGGCTCTGGGTAAGTCCCTGTCCTCCGCGAATAAACAGCCCAAGGTAGAAGTCTGCACAAGGGTTTCACCTAGAACTGTTTTCCCTGGTGTTGAACGCAGGCTTCCAGAAACAGGAAGGACCTAGGTTATTCTCTGAGGCTTTCTACGTCTGACAGCAGCGTTTCCTGACACACCGCTCGGGGGTTCTCAAGGTACAACTCAGGCCCAGTCCCAAAGCTAATGTAGGAATGAGATTTGTAGTAATGCCACCAAAGCCGCTGGCAGACTCACCAAACCCAACTGAGGGCGAGCCCTGGGTCTTTTCAAAGTGTCTTTGTATGCATAAGCCCACCGAGAGCCTAACAAACGGTAATGAGGAGTTTTGGCGGTTGAATACAGTAATAATAGTGGCTTATCTGGGGTGCCTGACCAGCCCCTTGAGGCAGACGTTAGGATCCCCGTTTTGCAGACGGGCACACTGAGGTTGGGAAAGCGTCAGCGACTCTGTCGCCTTTGCCGTCGTGGTGAGTAGCCAGGGCAGGGCAGTGTGACCCCAGCCAGGCCCCCATTCCTGCAAGGCTGCATGCAGAATTCTGAAGCTGTTCCTGGCCCAAAGCTGGGTCCTGTGGGCAGGTGCTCTGGGAAGAGGGGGCCGTGGGAGAGACGTTCCTGGGCCTGCCTCACGCAGAGCTGGGCGCGGTACGGAGCTCCGACCCCCGCCCTCCTCCTGTGCACATCTTCCTCTCATGTGACACATCACAGCCGCTGCGCCCAAGACCCCCTCCCACACTGCCACGCCTGTCCTCTCCCCAAAGGGCTCTCTTTCCCTCTCACCAGCTGTCTCCTTCCCCCAGCACCTACTGCCTCAACAGGAGTGGACTGAGCTCCTTGGAAGGGTGGCCATGTGCTCACGGGGCATCCGTGAAGCTTCGCGGCCGCAGCGGGTGCGCCCCGCGGAGCCACGCGGGTGCCGACGGAGGGCTGTGGGGAAGCCGAGGTCTTGGAGGCATTCTGTGGGTGTTCAGTCTGAGCCACAGCTTCTGTCTCGTGCTACACGTGCCCACCGTGGCCGCCTGATCTGAGGCCGCGTAGGCCCCTCCTCTAAGTCGGCTGGTGAGCCAGGGGGCCACGCAGGCCGCCTCGGAGGGACGTGGGCTTCTTTCACAGTCCGCGGGATGCTTCTCAGAATAGAGACCCCAGTCTGTAGGGGAGGTTGTATGACGTGGTTCTGGAGAGCATTCTAGCTGGAAGTAAAGGTCCCCACTTCCTGCGGAGGGTGCCTCTGCCCTTCTTCGCAGCGCGGCCCGACTCTCCAAGTGTGGCAGGGGCCTCATGAGAACGCGTGCTTGTCTCTTCAGATGCGTCTGCGTTTCAGGCGGGAAAGCGTGCTGAAGGGGGCCCTTGCTCTGTGACCATGAAACCCTGTACTTCAGTCACAGATAAATTCCCATCACAAACCCTTCAGGTCTAAGGTCCCACAGCTACTCCCTCTCTAGTCACACCAGTGAACCCACTCAATCAGTACCGGAACTCCAGGGACGCTTGCTCACGTGTGGGGCTCTGTCCGTGCCGCCTGAAGGTTCAAGTCTGTGAAGGAAGCAAGGAATCTTGGGGTAACTACCATGGGAAGGGACAGAGCGGGGCTGTGTCCATGACGTTCACGGCAGCTCAGAGGAATGGCTCTGCTCTATCCAAACCCTTGTTGGCTCGGTTTCTCCACCTGCGGGGGCCAGAGTCGCGGGCCCCGGGGAGCTGAGGACGAGGAGGAGACCAGCGCCTGGGAGGAGAGGCTCGGCCGCAGTGTGCAGTGTGCAGCGTTCAGAGCTGACCGAGGTGGAAACTCGCCCCCCGGAAGAGCGCAGCGAGAAGATGGGTCAGGGCAGCAAACCCAAACAGCGGTGCTGCTCAGAGGCGCAGGGAGGCCCCCGCATGGCTAAGTTCCGAGAACAGCGGAAGGGACAAGAAGGACGGGGAGTGAGACTGGCAACGGGAGTCACGGCTGTAGCCAAATAGGCCAGGTTTCTGGGCAAGACTGATTGCAGCAGGAAGTGGAGACAGAGGCTGGGGCCAAGGCTGCGGCCAAGCCAGTCTCAGATGGCCGAGCGTCCCCTCACCCCCCTGGCCACCGTGCCAGGTCTGGGCCCAGCCCCAGGATGGCTTGTACAAGTGCCTTCGTCTGTGCTGCTTGGATTGAAAAGGAATCGTGTACGTAAGGCAAAATAAATCGTCTATACTAGACACAGGGGAACACGGGGCGGGGGTGTGGGGGCCACGGATGCCATGCCTTAGGTGTCGCAGTACCTGTGAAGTTGTTCCTGGGGGGAGGGAATCCGTCAAGCCCCCCCGCCCCTCCCCCCGCCAAGCCCCAGCTCACCTTCCATCCTCCCTCCCACTGGGGTCAGTCATCACTCAGCACGACCCATCCTTGCTCCCTGACACCGCTTTGCCCTTTGCCCTTGTTAGGAATCAGTTCTGAGACTGAACGTCAAGGCGTCCAGCATTCTGTGAAGCGTCTCTACAACTACCAACTACTTTCTCCTCACTGAACCATCCTGTGATCTCAGATCCCTGGCCGGGCAGCAGAGGCTGGGGCGAGGGTGGACTGTGTGTGGAGGACCAGAACGTTCTCTTCCTGGCCGCCTCCAGCCACCCGCTCTGCGTAGTAGACAAGGCAAGATGCCACAGTCCCGGTGCAGTTAACCTTCCTCCTGGGGGCTGCTTCCTGGGGAGCAGAAGGAGCCAGACCGTTTGTCTCTTAAAAGCGACACGTGAACAAATTAAGACCACAGTACAAACCCGTGTCCCTAAGGGTGTTTCTGCTCCTGGGCTCAGACATCGCCCAGGATGCCTGTCCCCACAGGTAGAAGCAAGAAGTCCTCTGCGGACTCACATTCACTCCTCCTTGTGTTCTCCTGTCTTTCCCGGGAGAGCTTAGTGTTTAACTCGTTTAACACAACGTCACACCACCCACTGCGAAACAAAATGCCTTTGCTCCTTCCTGCCTTACTAAGTGAGCATGGGTGAGTCATTCAACCTTTGAGCCTGTTTCTTGAACTGAAATACAATTAAAAGGTGAGGTTAATCCCGCCCTACTGATTTCACAACATCGCTATGATGGTCAAGTGAAATGTGTGTGCAGGAACACGACCTCACTGTAGGAAATTCAGAGACTAAGTAAACCTTCAGCAAGGGCATCTGCACCACCCCGAATGACCCGTTTGTGTGTCGGTCACCGCCACACCATCGGGCCGTACGTGGAAAGCAAGCACTGTGCCCCAAAGGTGACATCTCCAGCCCAGACATTTTCACTGACCCCTTCTACCGACCATTTAATGAAGTGATTGCAATTCTGCATAATCTCTGCCAGGACACAGGAAAGGAAGGAACACCTCTCAGTTCATGTCATGAAAGTAATATTTCGTGGGCTAGTATCATCCTGATACCAAAATCAGACAAAGACAGTACAAACAAAACAAAACGATACGAAAACCCCCAAAGCCCTGTAGATCTCATAAATACAAATGCAAAAATTCATAGCAAAATAGCACGTAGAGGGGCGCCTGAGTGGCACAGTGGTTAAGCCTCTGCCTTCTGCTCAGGGCGTGATATGGGATCGAGCCCCACATGAGGCTCCTCCGCTATGAGCCTGCTTCTCCCTCTCCCACTCCCCCTGCTTGTGTTCCCTCTCTCGCTGGCTGTCTCTATCTTTGTCGAATAAATAAATCTTAAAAAAAAAAGAAAGAAAAAATAGCACGTAGAATTTGGCATATATAAGAAAAATTCTATAGCATGACCAGGTTTCTTTCCTGACCTTCTCTCTACCTCCTAGTATTTATACCACTTATTTTTGACACATTTTCTCTTCTGATTATTTGTCATTTTGTTACACATTGTCTTGTTCATAACCGTCTCATCTCCCCCCAAATACTGCAGTATCTTCAAGAACACAGCCCAAATCATATGTAGGTTTTCCTTTGTATACATACAAAAAAAAAAATAAGCATTTTGTTGTATACCCTTTAACAAATAACATCATGGTCACGATCAAAACAGGGACTTCACGGTGTTCAGTGAGCGGTCCGGCGTTCTGGGGGGAGGAAGGGGGGGCACATCAAGAAGAGCCACATTCGCCCGCCTGTGAGCAAACACGCTAGGATATGGGGATCTCAGGACCGAAGGAATCCTCGTTTCAAGCAGGTCTGAAATAACCTGTATCTTCATTCACTGAAGGTTATATAACCAGAGCCGGACCTGCAGGACACGCTGTCATCTTCTGGGAGAAGCGACGTATTCTTCTCCTAGCAAAGACCTCGCAGCCTCACTGGATTTTATCAGAGGGCAATAGATAAGTCTGGTGAATTCTTTATGTAGAAAGCTCCTTGTCTTGCAGTTTGCCATGGGAAACCAGGGGTAGCAAGCACATTCCCGGGAGTGCAATGTGACGGTTCCATGATGGGATTTCCCCTGTGCTGACAGCACACGGAGCACAGCACGGGGTCCTGGGAAATGCACAGACGCTGGACTTCTAGCCCGGGGTCTACTCACGAGCACCAGCTCCTGGGGCAGATTATTGTCATCTCTGGGGTGCACTTTCCCTCTCAGTAAAATAGAAGTGGTTGTAGCTTACGTTCCAACGTCATTGTGGGGAGAGGAGATTCCACGTGTGAAAACACCGTGGAGATTCAAAGTGGTAAAGATACACTATCTATAAGTATAAATGTTATTACATGAGAGCACCTTGGATGGCTGGACGGCCCTCTGTAATGCAATGTTCCTCTGGCAGGAACGACAGATGATAGCCTGAGAGCAGGGTTGCCCGGCTTGCGCACGGCGGCAGCGCACCCACGCTCCCGGCCGCACACTCTTGTCTTCCCCGTCTGAGAAACCTCTCCTCTCTCCCTGCCCTCACTCCGTGATGCTGCTGTTTCTTCTCCCGTTGTGGCCTTCGCAGCCAAAGTTCTTGAAAAGGCTGTCTGTAGTGGAGACCTCCAGCTCTGGCCGTGGACACAGCTGCTGGGTGCTTGTCTGTCTGGAGTAGAGCCCATCCAGCCAGTTCACACACTTGCAGTAACTGCATGAACGATAAAACTGGTAACCGACAGAATCACATACTTAGAAATTTCAAATTGAGGAAGGAAAGATGTGCAAATGAAGATATAATTTACAGGCATACAATTAAGCCATATTTCTTGTCTTTTTAAAAAAGATTTTATTATTTGATTTTTTTTTAAGATTTTATTTATTTGACAGAGAGAGATACACCGAGAGAGAAGGAACACAAGTAGGCGGAGTGGGAGAGGGAGAAGCAGGCTTCCTACTGAGCAGGGAGCCTGATGCAGGGCTCCATCCTGGGACCCTGGAATCATGACCTGAGCCGCAGGCAGATGCTTAACGACTGAGCCACCCAGGCGCCCCTATTTATTTACTATTTGAGAGAGAGAAAGAGAGAACGTGAGAGAGCACAAGTGGTGGAGAGGGAGAAGCAGATGCCCCACTGAGCAGGGAGCCGGATGCGGGACTCGATCCCAGGACCCTGAGATCATGACCGGAGCTGAAGGCAGACACTTCACTGACCGAGCCACCCAAGAGCCCCTAAGACATATTTTCTAAACATGTTCCAAACTGAGCCTTTAAACAGCGAATTCTGTGTGCATATTTAGGGAGTTATTAGCTTGTTTTACTGTTTTTAATTATGCTGCTTTGAATGCTTTGGAAAAGCAAAGGGCCCCAAGAGCTGTGTGAAAATCGAGGAATAAGCCTCATCCTCACTCCGCTCAGCGTTCACGGGTGAATGGGAGCTACCATCATGGTGAGTCATAAATTGATTTAAATGTTGCACTGAGCATGAACAAAAATAAACCAGGACAGAGGACATCAGAGAAAACTGTACAGACTGGGGGAAATATTATTTCACAAAACTTTAAAAAAATTGTGGCAGGATATACATAACATAAAATTTACCATTCTAACCATTTTGAAGTGGCATTACGGACATTGGCAACGTTGTGCTGCCGTCACCAATACTTCACGAAACTCTCACCGCGTGCGTGTGTGGGCGAGTCGTGGGCTCTCATACAAAATGTATCTCTCACTGCGGGTCACGGTTTTTCAAAAAGCATGAAAACCCTGCACTAGCCCACTCTTCACATATGTAAAATGATAGAAATTTCACCAACTCTGAGACCCCAGTGGGGCCTGAGCAAGACAGAAACCTCCTGAAGGTGAGATGAAAAGGGTACATTCAGGGAGTCGACATAATGAGAAACGTGAAATGCGTCTTTGTCTTTGTGTGTGTTCCACGTTTGTTCATATAACGAAAGCACAGGGTCGTCCTCTGGTGGAGAGAGACCCCCAGAGTTGGGGGAAGGTCGGGAAGCGTTGTCCTGTGACGCCGAGGGGGGACACTGGGCAGAAAGTGGCTGAGCGGCCTTCCGCGGTGGCCGCAACCGTGGCGCCTGTCTTTGCGTCACGAGGAGACTCCGGCGGATTAAGGAAACAGTGTTTCCTACGTCTAACCAGAGTGACTAAAATACATCCGGAGGAAAACACCGTTGTGATAACGCCAATGTATGGAAAATTCTAATTCTCTCACTCTGGTATGTGGTATCTAAGGTTATAAAGTTATCAAAACAAACAAAGAAACAGAAATAGGCATCGCCATGGAATGCAGGAAAAAAGCACAAATGGTAAGAACTCCAAGTCTACTGGACTCAGTGTGGTGAACAGTGCCTTAAACATAAAGACAGCTCCCTGAGAACTGGCAGAAAGCTGTAGGAGGCTGGTGCGTGAGTTAGCAAAGTCGGGATGACTGCCGTTCAGCCAACATTCACTAATGCCAGTCACTGCGGACAACGATGAGGATACAAACTGTAAGATCTAGTTCCTGCCTTTGCGAATTGTATAATGAGCAGAAGAGAAAGAGCACCAGGTAGCCGGGGTTTCTACGCCTTGCAGTGAGAGCTGAGCTCCAGGTGCACTCTGCAGGGGGCTGGAGCTTGGAGGACCACCTGCTCCAGCGGGCAGTGGGTTGGAGGCCGGTGTTCTGGGAAGGCTTCCCGGAGGAGGTCCAAGGGCCCGTGTTCCATCTTGGAAAGAACGGATGACTGCTCGCTGGAAGGAAGAGGGAGACACAGAAGGGGAACCACGCAGAGGTGCGGGCAGCTTCATGAGCTCGGGGAACTCTGGCTGCTCTATGATCAGGGAGGGGAGATTTCAAGCCCCATCAGGTGGTTGTGGTTAATGCTTAAAAATGGAGCCTGTTGTTTTTCGGGCTCTCCCTTCTTTGCAAGCTCCTCACTGCTGTGAGCAATAGAAGACACACATCTTTGAAGACTGGGTGGCGGTGTCCATTTCACAAAATACTGAGGCAGGGAGTCTTCATTGGAGAAGCTCTGGGGGGAGAAGCCCGCGTCTCAGGAGACTTGTGTGAGTGCAGCCTGGGGCACCCAGCCCCGCTCCTGCTCAGTCTTCCGGGAGGGGCTGGGGCCACACTCCAGCTGGGGCAGGGGATTGTGGAAGCAGGGGGTGACTGCCTGGGAGAAACAGGAGGGAAGCTGGTGGTCACCAGGCACACTCTAGGCTCAGGACACAGGCAGCGCTGTCTCGACAGCGGCTTTCTCTCCCATTGCGGGGATGCCTCTTATTTCTTAAGTTGAGTGTCCACAGATGTTGGCTTAAAAAGAAATGTCCAGTGTGCCAGGTCTCCAAGATTAAAATGTTCCCAAGTTAATTTTTTTTTAAAGATTTTATTTATTTATTCGACAGATAGAGACAGCCAGCGAGAGAGGGAACACAAGCAGGGGGAGTGGGAGAGGAAGAAGCAGGCTCACAGCAGAGGAGCCTGATGGGGGGCTCGATCCCATAACGCCGGGATCACGCCCTGAGCCGAAGGCAGACGCTTAACCGCTGTGCCACCCAGGTGCCCCTCCCAAGTTAATTTTTAAAAATGCTTATTAAGTCCAGTTCTCTGCCTGAAACATCCAAGCTGGGAAGTGTCTCCAGAACGTCTGTTGCATCAACTCCTCCTTCTTTCTAGGACAGCTACAGTCAGGCAGGCAATCATGGCGGAAACGCAATCTTTGCCCAGGCCTGGAGGCAGCTAGGCACTGTGTAGGTCAACGATCGCAGAAGATGCCTGCTGGAAATAGTGAGAATGGAAGCTGCAGTTCCAGGCAGTATCCTCCACCCTGAGGAGTTCCTTTCCAAGGAAACACAGATCCAACCACGGAAGCCCCGGAGGACCAGCCTGGGTCTCCACGGTGGGTTTTCACAGAGAAGCTAGCCTAGGGCGTTACAGGGCACACCGCACAGAAGTTTCTCAGAAACTTTCTTGAGCTATGGCCCCTCTTTCCAGAATTCCATGCTCCTGGAAACCCTGCACCTCCCTTGCAGGTCCCTTCTCCGGCTCCCTGCCCTGAGGCCTCCTACCCTGGGCTGGCAACTGCCAACACCCCCACCCGCTCTCCTAGCCTTTGCAGCTTGGAGACCTGGGGGTCTCGCCCAGGACCCCTGTTCCTCTAGCCAGAAGGCTGTGGCAGAGCCTGGGGAGCAGTCGTCTCTCGCTGCTCTCCAGCAGAACGTGCTCATGGGACATGGAAGATGACTTGAAACCCTGCATCTCATCACCATATGTTTTTATCTTGGGGGAATTTATTGTTTTAAAGATTTTACTTATTTATTTGTCAGAGAGAGAGAGCACAAGCAGGGGGAGCAGCAGGCAGAGGGAGCAGCAGGCTCCCTGCTGAGCTAGGAGCTCGATGTGGGATTCGATCCCAGGACCCTGAGATCCCGACCCAAGCCAAAGGCAGGCCCTTAAACGACTGAGCGTCCCATCTTGGGGGAATTTAAAACACATCCAGAAGTGGGGAGGAGTCTTAGGAGCCCCCGTGTGAGGTGTCCATTCTGCAGCTTGAGCAGTTGTGAACTCACTAGCCTGTCCCATTATTTTTTACATATTCCTACTGACCACCTTCCCATTCTATCATTTGGAAGGAAATCCTAGACATAATATCATGTCATTCATCAATACTTCAGTGTGTATCTCTAAAAATAGATCTCCATTTTCAAGAGTTCCAGATTCACAGACAAGTTGTAACCACTCACACTTTCTACACCTCGACTCACCAAGTAAGATTTTGTCATATTCTTTTTCTGTGTAGTGTGTGTGTGTGCCTTTCACTAAACCGCCTGAGAGAAACTCGCAGATATCTTCACCTGTCACCCCTAAATACTTCAGTTTACATCTCCTGGGACCAAAGAGATTCTCTCTTTTTTCTTTTTTTAGAGAGAGCGCGCACACAGGCATGCGAGAGCAGGGGAGGGGGAGGGGGTGCAGAGGGAGAGAATCCCAAGCAGACTCCATTGCTCAGTGCAGAGCCCCAACACAGGGCTTGATCTCACAACCCTGAGATCATGACCTGAGCCGAAATCAAGAGTGGGGTGCTTAACTGACTGAGCCACCCAGGTGCCCACAGAGAGATTCTCTTCCACAGCCATAAAACAAGTTTATGAATAAATCCAATTCAGGAGACTTAACCTCGCTGATAAGACTGGGATGGAGTCCACACTGGAGTCCCTACAGTGTCCATCACAGCAAATGTCGCTCTGATCCAATACCTGGTGTGGGTCACACACAGCACTCACTTGCCATATCTCCTCTGTTGCCTTTAATTTGGAAAAGTTCCTCAACCTTTCCCTGTGGTTTAGGACCTTGATATTTTTGAGGATTATGGGCCCATTGTTCTCTATGTCTTCACTTTAAATCTGTCATTGTTCCCTCTTTTTTTTTTTTTTTTTAAAGATTTTATTTATGTGACAGAGAGACAGCCAGCGAGAGAGGGAACACAGCAGGCGAGTGAGAGAGGAAGAAGCAGGCTCCCAGCGGAGGAGCCCGATGTGGGACTCGATCCCGGCACGTCGTGATCACGCCCTGAGCCAAAGGCAGACGCTTTAACGACTGCGCTACCCAGGCGCCCCCCTCTTTTTTTTTTTTTTAAAGATTTTATTTATTTATTCGGCAGAGAGAGAGACAGCCAGTGAGAGAGGGAACACAAGCAGGGGGAGTGGGAGAGGAAGAAGCAGGCTCATAGCGGAGGAGCCTGATGTGGGGCTCGATCCCACAACGCCGGGATCACGCCCTGAGCCGAAGGCAGACGCTTAACCGCTGCGCCACCCAGGCGCCCCAGTAGGCCACCATTACTGGGGATGTCACCTTTGAACCCTTGATTCAGATGGGGTCCACATATGTATCCACTGTAGAAACACCCTGTCCCCCCTCGAAATTACTTAAGCATAAGCAATTAATGAGCTGTGAAATGGCAACATAACCTGTTCCTCAACGACCTTCCCCCAGTGCCTTTAGCCTTCATTGATGACTCCGCCAGGATCCCATGACAGCTGCAACATAGTAATGCATTAAATAATTCCTTTTCAAATTATTAGTCAGCATTCTGTAAAGAAAAGCTTTCCCTTTTCCTTCCTCGTCTCTAGTATTTTTTTACTTACCCGTTTATTTGTATTTCTTGTATGAACTCATGTGTTCTTTTTTCTCCCAATGTATTCTAACGTATTCCTGTCATTATTCCTTTAGATACTTCCACCTAATTTGACTAAGCTAGTTCCTTATTGTATTTCTATTTGGGTGGCTTTTTGGGGACAGAGATCCTCCAAAGCTTAACACCTTTTTTGAGTCCCCTCTTGCCTCATGATAAAATCTCGACTCACTGTCCAATCCAAATACCCTAAGTGGCTCACAAGACCCCTGGGGTTCTTCCTTGCTTGCCCCTCTAGGCTCCTGTGCCTTCCGCGCACCTCCCCAACTTGCCTTTTTGCTTTGTCAGGCTCAAACACTTCTGTTTTGACCTGGACTGGCTTCGCCCTCTCTGCCGGGATGCGTACCCGTACCTGTAGCCTCTCCAGTCTTGTCTCCTTGGCCTTGGCTTACTTACCCCTTCCTGGGATCCCTCTGCAAGCTGGCTCTGGCCCCTCCTGGGCTTGCTCCCCCTGCAGTTCCGTGCACACACCGTAGGAGCCTTATCCTGTAGGAGCCTTACTGTCTGTCCACTTGCTTCCCAGGCTGCTCCTCTGTGTGTCTCCCCAGCACTCAGCACAGCCCCGGAGGGGGAGCACGTATCTGGTGAGGACTTGTTTAATAAATAAGTGAGTAGTTCTAAATCATTAGGAATAGAGTTTGAGCAGTGTGGCTAAGCCACAAACGAGCTTGCTAACATAGAGGTAATTTTCAATGATGATATACACAATGTCTAGAAAAAGTGTTCATTTTTCACAGAAAATGCTGGGAGAATAAAAGAAAATGTTCTCAGATACTTGCTGAAATTTAGGCCTTTACGAAGAGAAAAATAGGTTGGTTTTCTCATTGGGCAATTCAACAGACATTTATTAAGGACATACTATGCGCCCCCCTCCCACCCCACGTACACACACACCTGGTGTAGATACTACAGTTGGTTTCTGCCCTGTGCAACTGACCGCAGGCAGGGCTGACCGGCAGGCCCACAGCAAGTTCTAGCAGCGTTGTAGAGCTATGAAGAGAGCACCAGGACGACCCAGAAAGGAAACCAACCGTCGAAAAGGAGAAGATTTAAATGGTTGACATTTGAGTGGCACCTTGAAAATGAAGCCTGATTTTACCAGAAGCGGAAGAGAGAAAGGACAGTCCAGGCAGAGGGAAGAGAACAGATGGAGGGCACTGAAGAGCCAAAGTGCTCCAAAGGGAAAAGAGGCTCCAGGCTCAACTTTGCAAGCAGCAGACATCTGAACCCATGCCCCTCCTTCTGCTCTGTTCTTTTAAAGGACTGTCAGGGGTGCCTGAGAGGCTCAGTCAGTGAAGAATCTGCTTTTGATTCGGGTCCTGGTCCCGGGGTCATGGGATGGAGCCCCGCATGGAGCCCCCCAGTGAGCTCCTTGCTCAGTGGGGAGCCTGCTTCTCCCTCTGTCTACTGCTCCCCCTGCTTGGGCTCTGACAAATAAATAAAACCCTTTTAAAGGACTGTCACTAAAGGGTACCATCCTGCAGTGTAAAGCCTGTGCTTTATTCATGACTACACCCAGTGACTCCCCCAGGGTCGGAAGAAATGTCTGTGAAGTGGATGTGATGAAGGTCAGGTGTCTAACCCTAGTGCAGGAAGAGATGTAAGGGAACAGTTGCATCGAGGACCAATTTGTGAAGGGCCTTCTGGTTCATAAAACACAGCATGGACTTCACCCTCCAGGGCCAACAATCAGAGGGGGACAGTGAGGAGGCTTTTTAAGGAAATGCCTGTTGGTACAATGGGTGGTGGGGTGAACAGATGTGAAACAGAGACCAGCCATGCTATTAAAATCAGGAGAGAGGAAACACCCAGCAAAACCATCCTAAGGGGGGGGGGAACAATTTTTTAGGTAAGGTAGGTAGAACTTCTCACTGCATGACATGGGAAGTGAAGGGAACTGTGGGTTGAGAAATTTATGCTACAATGTTTAAAATTGATCTTATCTAAGCAGAAATGCCATAAAAATGTGTTTTATGTAATAACCTCACATTCCAAGGTGAAAATGGATATTTCTTTTGAAACACAGGTTAAAAAATGCACACACACACACACAAAAGGGAACAAAAAAACCAGTTTTTCTTTTATTTTGTAAATTTTATTTGTATTTTAATCTCAGGTTAACATACAGTGTAATATTAGCATCAGGTGTACAATATAGTGATTGAACGCTTCCATTCATCAGCCGGCGCTCATCGCCGCAAGAGCGCTCCTTCATCCCTATTACCCATTTCCCCCACCCCCCACCCACCTCCTGGCCGGTGACCAGCAGTGTGTTCTCTAGAGTGAAGAGTCTGTTTCTTGGTTTGTCTTTTTCTCTTTGTTTTGTTTCTTAAATTCCACATATAAGTGAAATCACATGGTATTTGTCTTTCTCTGATTTATTTCACTTAGCATAGTACTCTTTAACTCCATCCATGTTGTTGCAAATGGCAGGATTTCAATCTTTTTGATGGCTGAATAATATTCCATTATCTATATACCACATCTTCTTTATCCATTCATCTGTCAATGAACATTTGGGCTCTTTCCATAGTTTGGCTATTGTGGACATTGCTGTTAAAAACATTGGGGTGCGGGTGCCCCTTCAGATCACTATGTTTGTAGCCTTTGGGATAAATACCTAGTAGTGCAATGGCTGGATCATAGGGTAGTTCTGTTTTTAACTTTTTGAGGAAGCTCCATACTGTCTTCTAGAGTGGCTGCACCAGTTTGCATTCCCACCAACAGTGCACGAGGTTCCCCTTTCCCCACATTCTCACCAACACCTGTTGTTTCTTGTGTTGCTGATTTTGGCCACTCTGACAGGTGTGAGTGATACTGAGGAAAGATCACACAATGTGAGTACAGGAGATGTCATTACAGTATAAAGACGTCATTTCATTACAAAGTATTCCCATATCATTTGGGCTACTGCCCTTTCCTGTAACTTAAGAACTTATCTGTGTATCAAAATGTCTGCCTGAATGTAGACGTAGGCAAAAATGATGAAAGTCTAACCACCAACTTTGGAGAATTCCTCATCTTTGCAAGGTGGTCCACATCACTGGGCTAGGGGTGATTTCAGGAGTGGAGAGGAGGGGCCTGGGTCCAGAAGATTACAAGTAAGTGCAGGGAAGCATAGGGGGTGCACCAGACAAGGGGTCCCCATATGTCCCACCAGTCCTCTCCAGAAGTGTGCTTTTAATGCTAGATGTCCGTGCTTTCCATACTACAGGAAATTTAACTCTTATGTGCCTATTATTTTTAAAGTCATTGCTATGAATATTATTTAACCTGTAAGCTTCTTAGAGCTAGGACGTGACAACTTATCACAAAGCAAGAGACACCCAACACTGACGGCTATCAATACACGGAAGTGGAAAACGCAGACTTGCCAGCATTTGAACCCAGTCAGTAGGACCCACAAGAGGCACAGGTGCAGGGATGGGTCTGGGCACAATGACCCAGAAACGGGTGTTAACGCCTGCCACTGGGACCAATTCAAATATATGTCTGTATAATCAATACTCAGTAGGAGCAGACATACAGGAAACCAGGCAGCAAGCTTCAAGGAGGTGGACAGATCTTCAGCGTCCCCTGCGACCACGGCGGCCACCGCCAAGGGCGCTGACCCCAAAGCCGCCTGCCCTGGGCGCGCCCGGGGGCGGGGGTTCTCCCGGACCCAACCTCTGCCGTGGCCCAGGACTGCTCAGGGCTAGGAGCGTCTCTGCCCTGGTGGAAGGGGTCCCGAGGATGGAGGGCAGGGGTCTGGAGTGTGTGTGTCGCTGTCCCGGGGTGAAGGAGGCAGAGGGTAGGGTCCCTGGGGCCGGGGGAGGGGGCGGCAGCGGCTGGCACACCGCTATCTGGGAGCCGGGAGGGTGTCGCCCTACGCCGCGGCGGCGCTGCCCGCTCAAGTCGCAGCGGGGGCGGTGGGGACGGCGGGGCGGGGCCGGGAAGCGTGCGAGGGACGGGGCGGGGTTGCGTGCGCGCCCGCGCCAATCACAAGTGCCGCCGGGAGGGGCGCGCGCACGGAAAGGCCGGGAAGCAGAGGGGCGGGCCGGGTGCCGCGCGCAGCCAATTGGGACGCCACGCCGCCATGACGTGAGGCTCTCCGGGGCGCAGAGCGCCAGTCGGCAGGCCGGGCCGGTGAGTACGCGAGCGCGCGGGTGCGCGGGCGCGCCAGGCGGGACTTCCGCCGAGCCCCGGAAGCGGGAGCTGTGTGTTCTCATCCGAACGGGAAGGAGCGTTGGGGCGCCGGAGTCGCGAGGTTGAGACATTTTCGGGCCCGAAACGGGAAGGAGCCGCCGCCGCCCGCCGCCAGCCCGCGCCGCGCCGCCCCCGCCGCTCGTCCGGGCCGGCCGCGCCCTCCCCGCCCCTCCCTCTCGGCCCGTCCGCGTGTGGCGCGGTCGCCGGGCACCGGGGCTGCGGCGGTCGGCGGCCGGGCGGCGGCGGCGCTGCTGACAGGTGAGCGCGGCGGGCGGCGGGCGGGCCCCTCGGTCCCTTCCGCTCCTCTCTCCGTGCCGGGCCGCCGCCTCGGACCCGCGTCGCGCCCGCCTGTCACGGGCCGCCATCTTCCCGGAGGACGCGGCGGGCGGAGTGCGGGCCGGACGGGGCCGGGCGACGGGCAGGGCCGCGGTGGCGAGGGCCGCGCCGGCGAGGGCCGCGCCGGGTGGAGGGCGGCCGGCGGTGCAGGGCCCGAGTGCGGGGCGGGCCGGGGCGCCGGGGGGCCGGGCGGTGTCGGGGGGTATGGGCGGGGGCAGGGCCGGGGTCTCGGGCCGGGCCGCGCCGCCGTCCGGCCCGCACTGCGGAGGCCTCGCCCTGCCCTCCGCCCTGGGACCGGGCCCGCCGGCCGGCGGAGCGGGGAGGGACGGGGTCACTGGGACCAGGAAGTGGGGATCTTGTTGCTCCGGGTGTGTCTGGGGAGCTCCCGTTCTCCTCTCGGTAGGCTGGAGCAGAGGCGGGTTGTAAGGAATTAGAAAAAAAAATGTAAGGATGCCTTGTGTTCGAAGTAGGACCAGGATCCACGGTGGTGAAAAGGACAGGTCAGCAGTCTCCTACCACCTGCGTCTCAGTCATGTCCAATCAGAACGTAAACTTAGATTTCAGCGCAGTTTTGTACTGCATCTTGATTTCTCCTTATTTTTATGTGAGATGGCCTTTAATTTTGGATGAGATGTAATGAGAAGATGACCTGTACGGTAGTTCTTAAGCGTTCGAGACCGTCTCCTGGCTGCAGTGTAATTTGTCCTAATCTTAAGTGGAAGTTTGAAGTTTTGGATGATTGAGGGAACAGAAGGATTTTCCTGCAGGGAAGTTAGTTGGTAAGTGTGAGGGTTTTAAAAAAAGTTAATGTCAGCTTGAGGACGAATATTGTAAGTATACAAGTTATTTTTCCTTTTGAAAGTTTTTTTTCCTTTTGTAATATTTAGCTGGTCTCTTGAGTTGTGTTAAGAATTTAAAATTCACTTGAAATAGGTGCTAAGTTGTCGTTTGCAAAAGGGGGGAGGGGAAGAGGGATGTTCCCTTCTCTGGTGCGCTGCCTGTGCAATGTGCAATTTCCATACTTCCCCACCTGCCTGGCTCCCTCTAATTTACAGTCGGGGTAATTTACAGAAGTTGAAATGGTTGCGGCTTTTCAACTTTCCTCTGTATTTAGTATACGGAGAGGCAGTTTTATAAATCAAGCTGTGAGTGATCTCTTGACTCAAGTTTGCTTGGGTTGCTAAATGCATCAAGTTTATTATTCAACCATAAAGTTGATTTGTGTACTTCCCTTTGAAACTTGCCTTTGGTTAGAAATAAATTTCATTCTGTATTTTGAAACATTAATGTGAGTTGACTTATTTACCTGAAAGAATGGTGTGGCTTCTTATTGATTAGAAGTGACTTATTCTCTTGGTGCTTCACTTTCTTCGTCTCTAAAAGGGGTTAGTAATGTCAGCCTCACAGGGCTATCATAACCAAGTTGATGTTGGCTGTTTTTACTGTTTATTTTTATTGCTGAATTTCTTATTAAGACTTGAAAACCTCCTTACTTATACCTCATTCCTGTTTTCGGTATTCTTTCTGTGATTGTCAGTTTTAATTTGCTAGACAGTTTTTGTTTTGGGGGTTTTGTTTTTGCTTGATCACATGTATTTGGGCAGAGAAAGCAGGTTGTGAGGATAAAATGTGTATTTTGAGAAAGGAATTACACTATGTTTGAGTGGGAGCCAGAGAGAAAACGGATGATAATGTGAGTGTTAGCATTCATTTAATGGGTTTTGTAGAACAGTAGCTGAAATTAAATGGCAGCAAATTGAGAGAGGTATTTGATTTTATTTAGGGTTCTTAGGGATTGTGCTTTAAAAAAAGTTGGAAGTTGGAGAATTTATTGAACTTAATATGATTTCCACAAATAAGCACAAATTTTGACAAATACATATTTAAACACTCTAGTCACTTGTATTTGTGAAACAGCCTTCACATATCATAAAACATACTCTAAAATGCGAAGTGCAAGTTGGGAGCACCAACTCGTTAACAGTCATACGATAAGCAGTGCCTTCAAGGAGCCCCAGGACTGTAAGTGGGTTTGCAACAGTATTTACAGATTTTTGTAGTGGGAGACTTGAGGTCCATGTTACTAAGTGGGAAGTGGCTGACAGACTCCTTCCACTGTTATTTCAGTGTCATGCTGGAGTTCATACTTTCCATACTGATAAGTAGGATTATTATTTAGGTCTTCTAATTTTAGTAACATGTGCTATCTTTATGATGGTCCCTGGAGATTGTTAAAAGCTGTATAGATATATGTTACTTTAAATTCCATTTGTTAGTGTCCTTATGTTAAAGGCACAAGTTTTAGATATGTTTTCATAACCCATGGTTGTACTCTTACAGAGTTCTCGTACATAAGGATTTTTTCAGATAGGTAAAGGCAAGAAAATCTCCGTATATTCTTGTAATTTCTCCTGTAATGCCATTGACTCAACCTTTTTCTAATGGACAGAAGAAAACAAACACTGAAGTTGTTTTTATGGAAAATACATTGTTAAAAACAGACACTGTTGCTGGGCATTGTTGCTTATGCTGTTTTGTAAAACTTTATTCCTGTAAAGAGTTCTCTTTTCTGTAAGAGCTAATTTTAGAGTCCGCAGTAAATGAGGCACTGCCTTCTGAGAGCACGCAACTCACCAGATCTGATTTTAGTTCAGTTCAGTCTGTTTGCTGCTAATTGTTGCACTTGTTGATATCCCTGGAGCGACTACTTCTGGAGTTCTCCGGATTAGAAAATGAATTTCTTTATAGGAATATGGAATTGTAAAGTGGAAAGCCCTTGGGTTCTCTTATTAGAAGGGTGGTAACTTAAATGTGGAATTTTTTTTTTTTTTTTACTAATACTTCAACACTTTATTTTCCCTGCGTGTTAATGTCTTTAACCTCAGGAACAGGGAAGACAAGTATTAAGTCGGCTCATGTTTCCTTCCCTTTTTATCTTCCCCCACCCTAAAGCCCCTTTTGTCCCTTTAATACTTTCGTAAACTGTCTTTTCACCATTTTTCTGGTGAAGCTCTCATGGCTTAGTTAGTAAGGGCTGCATGTGAGTGATGCCACCACTTTCGGGTCTTCTGTCACGGTTCGGTTTTTTTCTTCAGTGTTCTCCCTACTTCCAGAGTCCTAGGTCATGGAGTGCATTGTATGACACTAAGGACATGTCATATTTAACTCAAATTTGAAAGCATGCTACTTAATTTTTAGAGTTTAATAATCATTGAGATGAGACTTAGTCTTCACTGAAAATGTTCTTTATGAAAGCTGATATGCAAACATATGGGCTTGAAAACTTACAAATTAGAATAGTATTTATTTGTGTGATAAAAATAAAGTGTCTCTTTTATTTACAACACACCATTTTAGTCACACTAGGCCAGAGGTTGCTTTGCAGGCATATCCTGATTGTTAGGTCCTTTTAAAAAAAAACCCTCAGTGACTGTCCCCTGTCTAAATGAGAAGCGCCCTGGGGCCTTGGCAATTCTGCCTCCTCCTTCCTGGCTGGGCCACCTTCCTTTGACCTAAACTGACCACTGCCTCTGCCTCAGAACTGTGGAGTTGCAGGTGGTGTTGCCTTTGCTCCCCATAGTTCTTTGCCTGAAATTGAATGTCTTTTTTTTTTTTTAAACTTCGCTCTTTAATCCGTCTTTATAAAGGTATTTGCAGAGACCTTCAGGAATCCTTGGCTTGATTTCTAAGGTTGTACTTAGTGCTTCTCTGTTTCCATAACACCTCAGGCACAGCACCTAATGAACGAACGTGAGCTCCTTGTGGGTGAGATCCTTTTTTGTTTGTAAGGCCTTTGCCCAGCTTAGGTCCGGGTACCCTAGACAGATCTTCCTCGAGTTGTGATGGGGTTACGTCCCGGTACACCTTCTGTAGGTTGAAAATATTGTTGAGTTGAAAGTGGGTTATATACACCTAACTTTGAATATCATAGCTTAGCCTTGTTACTGTAAACATGCTCAGAACACTTGCATTAGCCTGCAGTTAGGGCAAAGTCATCTAACACAAAGCCTATTTGTTTATGAAGTGTTGAGTAACTCATGTCATTCATTGAATACTGTACTGAAAGTGACAGAATGGCCAAATGGGTGTAGGGCGGTTGTCAGTTTACCGGTTGTTACCTCTGTGATCGTGGGGCTGACTGGGAGGGAGCTTGCTAGCTGGGGCAAGATTGAAATTCAAAATTTGAGGTACGGTTTCCACTGAATGTGTATCGCTTTTGCACCATTGTGAAGTTGAAAAATTGTAAGTCAAACCATCGTAAGTTGGGGACCATCTGTAGATGTTTAGTAAACTTTGTTCAACTAGATGGAAAAAGGCATGTCTAAAGACACCTCTCATTTTGGTTGTAGGGAAATCATTTGCAGATTGTACAGTTGCATGCCTTCGTAAACATAAAAATCTTCACTTGAAATGAGTGCAATAGAAAGCGCACCGTTATACAAAATATACAAAATGTTAGTGATTTGATAGCGATACCTAGTGTGTGCCGCGTTTTGGATGGAGTCATTTATCATTTAATCATGTGACCTAGATTGTACTCTTTCTCAGTCTTTCAAAACTTGCCCGCTTTTAATAACATGTTTCTTTGGCTTTAAAATTAAAGCAGATTATATTAACCTAAAACAAATCAATTACAGTAGTGAAAATGGATTTTTAAATCTCAGTGGATTTTTCCATTTTTCATTCCCCGTGGAGAGTCCTTGCTACAGGGTCTGGTAGAGATGAAAGCCATTGAGAGGAAAGACAAGGGTTCATGCCTTCCTTGAGCAGGTGTTTTTGATCAGTAAGCTACTAGCTAGCAGTACAAAGACAAATGATGCCAGAACTTTTCTCTAAGGCTTGTGGTCTAGAAAGGCTTAGGAAAGTGCATTGTTTTGTTTAAAGTAAAGCAGACAGGCATTTGGATTCTTGAAGCTTCAATCCACAGAACTTGTTGATGGCTCTCAGCACCACACACCCTCGAGTGGGAGTTGTATTATATTGTAGTTGTATTACTGTAGCACGTCCTGCGGCAGGCCCTCTCATCTCCCTTCCCTGCCTTATTTTTCTTTGCAGCTCTTATTACATTATAACATACCATGTAATTTCCAGACTTTATGTACGGTCTGCCTTCTGGGGCTCGAATTAACTCTGTGAGGTTGAGGGTTTCTATTTTGTTCATTGACAGGAACCCAGACCTTTCAGTGGTAGAGTATTCACTAAATAATTCATGAATAAATCCTAGGGTTTTAATGGTGAGCAGAAGGGATGGATTGCCCTCCTTTTTGGAGCTCACGGTCTACGGAGGCAGGTAGATGACCACGTAACCACATATGAGAGCCGTACATTGTGCTGGCCTTGTAGGCCTTAAGAGGTCAGAAGGCTCCCTAAGGAAGAGTGTGGTGGGGCAGAGTCAGCCTGCTAGGCAAACAGGGTGAGTGTCAGCGATTCTGAGCACAGGGATTTGGAGGAGTAATCTGAACACGGCTCAGTAAAGAAGAGCCAGTCAAGGTAACAGCGGGATCATACAGGATGTAAAATGTCTCAGTATAGGTGAGAATTTTGCTCTGTATCTTCAGAACAGTGGAAAGCACTTGGAGGGTTTTCAGCAGGAGAATTACATGACCAGAATGGCCTTTTTAAGTGATTATTCTGCTTTATGGAGAGTGGCATGGAGAGGAAGGAAGGGGTACACACTGACGGGTGATAACTCACTTGACCCCGAGGTGGAGGGTCCTGGTGTTTAACGCTTGTGGTCATCCCAGGGAAAGAGGCCAAGTCCTGGCCTAAATGAAGAATAGCTTGCTTAGAAACTCTTTTACTTGTATTATACAGAATGTTTAAAACAGTAGAAAAATAGCTCTTAAATTTGCTAGTATTTATCAGTTGTAAAGTGTATTTGTTATTTCAGCTTTTATTAAGGTGGACTAATTGACAGATTCCTTTTTTAGAAACGTTGCTGAAAAATGAGAACATTCTGTTTTCAGATTTCAGAAAGCTTTGTTTTATTGTCAAAGCTCAAAATATAAAAATAAAAACATAGTGACCAATTTGATAGATTTACAAGTTGCCTTAATTTACAAGTTGATTATAGCTCTCTGGACTTGTTAAACACCCCCTTTCAAATATTTTTTTTCCCTGAAAATGTCGTGTCCTTTAAAACCTGTCCTTAGACTACTTTCTGAACATCTCTCTTTGTTGATTGCATTATCTCTATTTCATTCTTTAATCTTACTGTCTGTGTAATGTCTGCTTTACCATATGTATGTATATATTTCTACAGAGTGTGCAGTACGTAATCCATTGTCTGGCTTTTCCCAGCTCTGCAGAGTCATAGAAGAGCAGGAACCTTGGAAAGTAGACTTGAAGCCCCTGTGGAAAGTTACCTTTTAAAATTGAGGCATTTAGAATGCAAAACCATTTTCTCTTTACTTGTGTTTTTAGGAGGTAAACACATTCAAATAATTGATAGTATGCTGGTTGTCGTTTAGCGCTGAAGTTTAGTGTGGAAACCTTTTTGGATGAAACTTTCCTTGGGATTATTGGAAGTTCCATGTTCCTTTTTGACTAATATCCATATCTCCAGTGATTCTTGTTCTCAGACTCTAATGCTGTTTCCCGTTTCCCTTCAACAGGTCACTTGAGTACAGACCGTTGTACAAATGAGTAACTGATGAATCAGCAATATTTTCTTTTTCACACCTTAAGTAGGGGGTGGGGACCATCAGTGAAGACCAAAGGTCAAAATGGCTATAGTAGTTCACAGTAGTAGTTGTTGTGCTCACAGCTCTTCACACTTCTTTGTATATGTTGATGTGTTTCCATTTCTTCTGCTGAAATCATTACCTTTCAGGCCTCTGTGCAGGAGAGTTAACCCTAGGGGTGAATGGACTAGGGGGAAGAAAATATATTTGTGAGCCCTTGGGTGGCTCAGTCAGTGAAGGGTCTGCCTCCGGCTCAGGTCATGATCCCAGGGTCCTGGGATCGAGCCCCTGCATCAGGTCCCTGCTCAGGGGGGAGCCTGCTTCTCCCTCTGCCTGCTGCTCTGCCTAGTGCTCTCTCACGTAAATGAATAAAATCTTAAAAAAAAAGAAAAGAAAAGAAAATACATTCGCCACACAAAACCCCAGAAGCAGCCAGGTGTGCAGAATTTGAGTCTTTGTGACCTGGTGAAACTCCACTTCAGAGTGAAGTATCTTCCTGCACAAGAGTGCCTTGAGGTCCTAAATGACCGTAAGTTTTAGTCATTTCAGACCCGGGGACATTCTTGGCACTTTTCCTTTGGAGTTCAGAATATTGAGAGTGTGCTTGTCACTGTGGAGATTTTGGATCTGTTAACTCACTACAAGTTTTTCATGAAAATGCAAGATTACAGCTCAAGGTAAAAAGTCATAGGTCAGATGTTTTCCGGGGGTCATTATATGGCCGCAAATTGCATTACTAGGTGATTTTATGAGCAGAGCAAATAAAAGCTGGATCATTAACTTCCAATTTACATTTTGGTGTGTTGGTGTGGTTAGGTAAGTTTATCGAAAACTTGTAAACAATGTACTTACCAAGTGTTTAATAATAATTATAGTACATTTAATCAGCCTTAATCCAGTTGCACGGAGAATTTTGTTTTCATCAGCACCATTGTTCACTGTGAATTTACAAGACTGAGAGGGAAAGCTTTCGTTCTTTACACTATTCATACAATGTTCTGTGTGAGTGTAGTAACACTTTGGAATAGGACAGTCATTAAAACCGAGTTTTGGTCTACTTTATTTTATTAACTGAGATCTGAAGATAACTGTCAGAAAAAGTGTAACTGCAGTTGTAGTCCTAGGATTTTGGAGCTCTAACGCCTCAGAAACTGAAGCCCACAGAAGTATAAAGTGAGTGCAGACTGGCGGCTGGTTAGCAGGTGAAGGAGGGCTGTGCCTTTGGTGTCCTCTCGAAGTCCTGCATCGCGCTGTGATTACAGAGCTCAGTAAGATGCTTCTTAACAGTGGGATTTCAAAAGAAAAACTGAAATTGATAAAAGCGTTAATTTTATGTATGCTACAGAATTTCAGGTTGGTGTTTTATGTTTTTGTTTCTTTTTTAAAGATTTTGTTTATTCATCCGACAGAGATAGAGACAGCCAGCGAGAGAAGGAACACAAGCAGGGGGAGTGGGAGAGGAAGAAGCAGGATCCCAGCGGAGGAGCCTGATGTGGGGCTCGATCCCAGAACGCCGGGATCACGCCCTGAGCCGAAGGCAGACACTTAACCGCTGTGCCACCCAGGCGCCCCTACTTTTTTTTTTTTTTTAAAGCAGAATCTTAAAGCTGCTATTAAATAGTATCTTTAAAAACGTGGAAGTAAAATTTATTTTAAGAAAAGTGAGGATATCGTTTCCCATTTTATTTAATTTAACTGGCTTTAATCAACTTTGGAAGGCACTAATAGGTCTTCCAATTTGTATCATATATTAAAACGGCAGTTTACGTATTGTCTTACATATTGTTTGAGAAATTCCTATAAATTCGTGGTTTCCTTCTGAAACCACACAGACCGTTTTAGACCTTGGCATCTATGCTGCTGGGGCAGGGCTCCATGTTCAGGCTTTGGAAGCACACCTGTGTTCATACTCCTCGCCTTTTCGTAAAGAGGAGCTCAGACCTGAGAGAGGGCAACTTGGGTGAGCACTGTACTGCCTTTCCTGGCCTTCAGTTTTACCATCCTCAATAACTATTTTTGCTTGCTTCCTGCTGTGTGCAGTGACTTCAGATTCTCACAGCCTGTAGCTTGCCTACAAAATGTGAGAAGTGAATGCAGATTGCCACAGTTCTCACCCTCAGCAATATATTTGGCTTGGAATTCAGAGGACCCAAAATCCTTGCTTGTTTTTGTTTTTCAGAACACCTGTTTTGCTGTTTGGAAAACTGAGGCCTGGAGACAGTTTGCTTTACAGCACATGATGAAGAGCAGAAGATGGGGTCCATCTAGTTTCTTTCTTCTAAGTCCATTGCAAACAGGACCCAGCTCTTGGAAAGTTTAGGTGTTCTATGTATGCGTTAGGTCCAAGTAACCTGATGTATCTGTGGCCTATGCCACACAGCCCAGCTAAGCTTCAGAAATGCTGATTTTAACCTGAAAGTTTTAATAGTACTTTTTATAGTGCGTGTCATTGGGGTCGGGTACCCCACACCCCAAGACTAAGAAAAGTTCATTTACCTCTTTGAACGATCATTCAGAATTACTGGAGCCGATGCTGACTTTGTTTGCTTGAAACTTTTATGGTGTTATTAGGTTCATCTGTTGAACTATAATCTTAACTGACTGAGGAGTCGTGATCCAGTTATTTCTAAAATGGAGATGGTATTATGCCTAGGATACATGTCATTTGGTATATCAGACTGAAATATTATCTCAAGTAGTATATATTTTTGAACTTGTAACTATGGAACTTAAATTCTTTTTTAAGAGTAGTGTCACTTTTATAAGGAACACTTCATGTTAGGTGGTATTCATTGCATTTCAGTATTATCTGTTTGCACAGTCATGTTGGGAAATGTGAAAGCATGTTTGGTTGTCATACCTGGCATTTGAGCCCTGGTCTTCGGCTCTGGCTGCTACTTTGTGAGTCAGTGTGGTGCTTCCTGGCTGCCCAGGTCTGGCCCCTGGCTGCCTAGTAATTAGTAACATCTGCATTGGTTTAATCGTGCTCTGTGCTGTACCTGCCCTGAACACGCTCACAGCAGGTAAGATGGGAGTGCCCAGCATCACTACTTGGTTAGTGGGGAGTCAGGGTGTTTGGTGCGCCTCGAGCCCCTGCTCTTGACCTCCTCCTCAGATGCCCAGCTTGTTGTTCTAAAGGTGGACTGGGGGGGGGGGGAAATCCTTGAACTTCTTCTTCCTCTTCTTTTTTTTTTTTTTTTAAAGATTTTATTTATTTGACAGAGAGACAGCCAGTGAGAGAGGGAACACAAGCAGGGGAAGTGGGAGAGGAAGAAGCAGGCTTCCAGCGGAGGAGCCCGATGTGGGGCTCGATCCCAGGGACCTGGGATCATGCCCTGAGCCGAAGGCAGACACTTAACGACTGAGCCACCCAGGAGCCCCGGATCCTTGAACTTCTGAGTCTGCGTTTAGCATTTCTGGAATATGTCTGTTTTTCCAGGGGAAGGACTCAGCTCTCAGCAGATTTTCAGAAAGATCTTTGACTTTTACCTTCAATACAAGTAATAGTTTTAGTGGTTTGCCATGTAGGAACTTCACGGATTTATTGTTATTTTGATAATTAAATGTAATTTTTTGTTGTCAATATCACTTTGTATTTAACTCTTCTTTTTTTTTTTTCTTAAGATTTTATTTATTTATTCGACAGAGATAGAGACAGCCAGCGAGAGAGGGAACACAAGCAGGGGGAGTGGGAGAGGAAGAAGCAGGCTCATAGCGGAGGAGCCTGATGTGGGGCTTGATCCCATAACGCCGGGATCACGCCCCGAGCCGAAGGCAGACGCCCAACAGCTGCGCCACCCAGGCGCCCCAATGTATTTAACTCTTCTATATGCTTAGATTCCAAATACACACATATGCACACATACATACGTAATCTAGAGAGTATCTGAAATGAAATGAAATGAAAATGAACCCACAGTAATTTTGCCCCAACCTAAAAATACTGCCTTTTCCCACGTTAACACATTATTTGCAGTATGCAGCAACAGAGGCTTTTACTTGGAATCATCATTTTAAATACCAAGAATTTCCTCCCACGTGTTTATTGCATGAAAGACAGTGACTAAACAAACACTGGTTTGCTGAGATTTTACTCTGTTAGGTACTATGTCAGGAACACAGTGGCTGAGAAGGTTGACTTTCTTGGCCTCCCACCATTGGAGAGACAGTGTGCTTTTGACATGCTCTGTCACTGGGTATGAAGGGTTTGCAACCCAGCAGTGGGGAAGATGGGGAGTCCCAAGTGCAGGCCTTCGGGGATGTAAACCACAGGGTGGGAGACAGTCTCCTGTTTCAGAAAGGTCATCGGCGAAGAACTTAAGAAGTTGGGGTAGTAATTTGGTTGAAAGATGATGGTTATCTGAGCAGTTTATCAGTAATAGAGATCAGGAGATAGATGTAGGCTTGTTTGAGAGGAAGAGGTTAAAAATGTATTTGTAGGTTTCTGGTTTGGGCAGCTGGGTAGATGATACTCTCTCTTGAGATGGAGGAATTGTCAGTTTTTGTCTGTCTTAAATGAGAAGGGTGGTGGGAATGGATTTTTTTAAACAATTGATTTTGAGGAGTCTATAGGTCCAAAAATGTTCAGCAGATATTTGCTTAGTTACACTGATGCTCAGCCTGTGGTGTTCACTGAAGCCATGAACACGGAGTGCAGGGGAGCACAGCTCAGGCCCAGTGAGGTGGGAGCCCTGCCTGGTGGGATTCTAGTGGCCTGTGGGCCTGCGCCCTGCTGCTGCTGACTGCTCCCTGCTGCCCTCTTTCCCTACCTGCCAGTTAAGTTGTTGGCTTACAAAAGCCAGTTCAGTGCGTTCCCAAACTCGTTCAGGGCAGTTGTACTCCTTACTGCAATTATACGATTTAACTAATACAAACTGATAAAAATAGTGCAAAGACATTTATAGGAAAACTAA
Organism: Ursus americanus; assembly: GCF_024610735.1. NCBI lineage: Eukaryota > Metazoa > Chordata > Mammalia > Carnivora > Ursidae > Ursus > Ursus americanus. The sequence goes on from NC_142157.1 coordinate 36,056,370, forward strand.
TTTGAAAACTTTGGAGCGTCTCAGTAAAAACCAGTCACTAAGGAAACTATTAACTTAGGTCTGTGGATAAGACAATTATAAAAAATTGGAGGTTAATTGTTCTAGAAGGACTGTACCATTCACATTTTTAAAGTAAGTTGTACTTTAAAGAGACAAAGTGAAAGTCTTAGGTGATGCGTTATGGTTTTTGTGGAGAAGAAAAGAAGGCTTTGATAGACTGGCTCAGTCTAAGAAAAAAACCCAAGTGAAGGAGCATATACAAGTTAAAGTGGTTAAGGATTCATGTATGGGTTTTTGGAATTATCTACTTTAATTCACAGTTACTTCCAATCACATAGGGCAAGAGAGCTTTTACTGCACTTAGTCTGGAGGAAGAGCATCCATGGCAGATGAGAAGGGGGAGGAAAGCAGGGAAGTGTGAGTTAAGTGTTGCCCAAAGCTGAGGAAGAGAGTGTGCGGAGGCCATGGGGTACTTCTTACTAGCAAGCAGGCAGTTGGCCATCCTGGCAGAACTGTGTCCTTGGAGAGGCTACATCCTGCCTAGGAGGCCTCTAGCCCCTCACTTTTGTCCTTCCCTGTCCCTCCTTCTCTGACCTTTCCACTCATCTCCCTTTTGTTTTCTGTCTTTGGAGACAGACTAGGTGAGACATGTTCGAACAGTGATGGGAGGAAGACGTGAAGAGACAGGAAGAGAGGAGGAAATGGGATCCAGACCACAGATAGTGTTAATATGCTGTTTTTTTTTTCTCCAAACCTTTTTGTTTTAAAGACTGATTTATTTGAGAGAGATCAAGAGTGTGAGAGCGTGAATGGTAGAGAGAGCATGAGCTGGGGGAGGGACGGAGGGAGAGGGAGAAGCAGACTCCCCATGGATATGGTACTCCATTGCAGGACCCTGAGATGATGACCTGAGCCAAAAGCAGATGCTTAACCAACTGAGCCACCCAGGCGTCCCACTCCAAACCTTCTTTGATGTAGAAACTACTGAGAAAAACTTGGTCATTTTCATGAAGTTTTTTCAAGTTGTCTTATGTTCAGGCCGTATTTGGGTCCCTAGCCTTGACTTACGAGGTCTGACTTTCAAGAGCTATGTAGGATTATAATTGTTAGAGTGTTTCCTTCTCTTTAACCAAAGTGCTAAGAAATACATATTAGGAATACTAAATTCAAGAAAGGAGGGATGCACATTAATGTAGGTCTTTGAAATAAGGCGTATTTTATCACCACTTAGAAAGCTGTTAAATATCTTTTTTTTTTTAAGATTTTATTTATTTATTCGACAGAGATAGAGACAGCCAGCGAGAAAGGGAACACAAGCGGGGGGGGGGGGAGTGGGAGAGGAAGAAGCAGGCTCATAGCGGAAGAGCCTGATGTGGGGCTCGATCCCAGATCGCTGGGATCACGCCCTGAGCCGAAGGCAGATGCTCAACCGCTCTGCCACCCAGGCGCCCCAGAAAGCTGTTAAATATCTTTTAACTTTTTTTTAAAGACTTGTTTATTTGAGAGAGAGAGAGAGAGAGAGACAGCAAGACAGCATGAGCAGGGGAGGGGCAGAGGGGAGAGGGAGAGAGAATCCTCAGACAGACTCCCTGCTGAGCGCAGAGTCTGATGTGGGGCTCCGTCCCAGGACCCTGAGATCATGATCCTGAGCTGAAATCCAGAGTCAGACACTTAACCAACTGAGCCACCCAGGCACCCCATGGTTTTTAGTTCTTAAGGAAGACGATTTGCCTGTTCACATAACAGGATTTTAGGCAATGTTTGTAGGTCTGTAGTGAAGATTTGGGGAATGTAAGTTGTCATTTTTTTTTAAAGATTTTATTTATTTGACAGAGAGAGCATGGCAGGGGGAGCAGCAGAGGGAGAGGGAGAAGCTCAGCAGGGAGACCGATGTGGGACTTGATCCCAGAACACTTGGATCATGACTGGAGCTGAAGGCAGACGCTTGACCAACTGAGCCACCCAGGCACCCCAGTTGTCATCTTTATCACTACTGACTTTATCAGCTCCTGACTTAGAGCCCTGCACACCCTTGGGAATGTTTTCATGACTTGCTGAATTTCATTGCCCTTCATTTGGAGAAATGTTACGTATTCAGGATATTCTTGCTTTGTTTTGATTAATTGGCTATTGATTAACATAGATCAGAAGTACCTTTTCCCAAAGTAAAGCTTTTTAAAAAATTTAACATCTTGAAAACCACATGTCTGTTACAGGGTGAAGAAGTGAAAGTAGTCTGTCCGTGTTAGGTTTACAGATTTTTGTTTGTTGTGTTGGTTTTTCTTAAATTTAACTTTTTTTTAAGTGAACCACTTTATATATAGTTCCGGACTTCAGACAATTTTATCACCTCTTCATTTTGTTTCATTTGTTTCAAATAATATTTTATCGAGACTTCCTTATAACCAAATATTGGACTGGTTGTTTGGAGTTTGTCAAAAATGCTTGTAAGCAGAGGGTTATAATGAGATGACCTAAACTCTCTCTTCGTTTTGTATTGTATTTTAATAAGAATTCCAGCTAAAACGATCTTTTCAAATAATTGACCTCTTTAGCGTGAGATAACATGTCATGAACCTTTTTTTTTTTTTTTTTGAGGTAGTCGGGGGAGAGGCAGAGGGAGAGGGAGAGAAAGAAAATCTTAAGCAGACTTCATGCCCAGCGGGGAGCCCAATGTAGGGCTCCATCTCACAACCCCGAGATCATGATCTGAGCTGAAATCAAGTGTCGACGCTTTGCTGACTGACCCAGCCAGGCGTCCTGCCATGAACCAGTTTATGCATAAAGCTGGAATGGACCTTTCTCATTGTGTGTGTGGAATTTCTAAATAAATCTCTAAAAAGTAATTAGTGGGAAAATTTTTAAATGTAACTTTTGGGGTTTACTTCTCATGTAGGTACGTTTCCAATCGTATTTGAGAAATAAGTGTCTGTGTCTGATTTTATGCCCTCTCTAGGAGCAGAATCAGAGTGAACTGTAAAAAATAAGTTACCTTTTCCCACTGCCGTCTCTTTCAGTAGAAGCCCAGGTGTACATGTGGAAAAGGAAATTTAAAAAATTAATCTGGAAGCTTATTGGCAGCGTCTGTTTAGGACTGTTTCCCTACTGGGTGCCAGTTTAAATGTGTAGTTGAACAACCACTCTATACGGGTTGGATTCCTTTCTTTTGTTGGTCTTTGTCTTTGAGTGCCACAGTGATTGGGAGAATGCTCTGTGGAAAAAATGAGCTATCATGGAGATACCGAGTCTGAGAAAACCGGGTAACTGCTCTCCTGGAAACAGCTGTCTGTTGCTCTGTAAATGTTCCCACTCTTCAAGCCTACAGATTCAGTTGAATATATGATCTTTGAAAGGTGCTGGGGAAGGTACATTGACTAATCTGCCCTAAGACAGGAATATGCATTTTAAATATCATCGAGTGATGCAGACAGCCGTGCAACCTGCAGCATAAGGCTAGTGAATGAGGAACTGTAATTCCTGTTATGGTATTTTATTTTTTTATACCTCCATTTACAGGTGTGCATATTGAGTTCCTAAAAGAAAATTAGTGTTATTAACAAATGCCCTTCCAAATCCCAAATGCTATGGTTGTGCTTTAATGATTTGGTTTAGCTTCTTTGCCCATTTCTGGTTTTTTGGTGAGTTTTAGTTTCAGAGGTCTGGTAGGTAAACTGTCTTTCTACATAGTATGTTTAGACATTGCAAGTAACAGATTTTGGCTTTTCTAATTGATTCTCAAAGGGAATCATATAGTACTTAATTAGGGCAGTCTCAAAAGTTCTCAACTGCCTGTTTTCTATAATTGGATAAAACTATGTTTACTTCTCTAGTTGAATATTCATTTACTGTTTTTTGTAAAACAGTCCTAGCAGTAATGTGGGAGTTCTTAGAAGGCATGTCTGTATGGTAGCATCTTGTACTGTCCAGTTCCTTTGCTTAGGCTCTGTCCCTGAACTCCTTGCTCCCAACTGCAGACTAGTGGAGTTAGAAGATACCTCAGCAAACTTGACTTCTCTCTCATTTTGTGGATGCAAATACAGAAGCAGAGTGTTTAGACAACACTGCAGCTAAACCACCGGTTTATGAGTGCTACTGACAAAAGGACTCTCTTGGAGGTAAATTGTAACATACCATTGGTGGGATACATATTTTGGCTGTATCCTATAAGTAAGGAGATGAAGCACATGGATTCCTTAAAGAGACTCAGGATAGTAGGGGAGAAGCACAGATGTGGTCAATACCTTGAAGAGTAGAGAAAGCTGTGAATACATGGAGGAGGAGAGAGAGAGGAATGGGAAGGAAGCTTTCAAAGAGGGAGGAATGTTCCAGGCAAGGAGAATAGAATGTGCTATGAAAGACAGGGAAGTATTGAATGGCTGGGTGAATATAGAGAGTGGAGGGTGGTCTGTAGAAGTGGAGACTTCCTGACTTCAGAAGAATGTTTGTTTAGGCTGAGAAAAGAGGTCTTATATTTGGCCCCCATATAGTAGAATCTCATCTCATATGAAATGTTTACATTTCAGGGTCAACTGATAAAGCAAAAAAATGATCTGTACACTTAACAGTTCCCCAGTAAGGTACAACAAATCATCTCTCAACACAGCAGGTTTTTCTTTTGGCATTGAATCAGGTCACTGTTGTTGTGTAAAAAGATGAAGTATTTGGCTTATATTTAGGTACCCTGTTGGTTTTTTAAAAAGTGCTTATTTTAAATGCTGAAATCATAATCTCTGCACTGGTGCAATATGAATTATCCCCATAGAGGGGAAGAAGGAATGAAGACCAGCTGAGGAAACTGCAAGTGCTTTGAGGTCCTGTCACAGTGGACGTGCCCATTGGCGTGGATTGACAGGGTGAGCTGCCTGCACTGCTGAATTCCTCTGTGGGCAGAGAGAGCCGAAGAGCAGAAATTATATGTGTGCATATCGATCGGCTCACTGGACTTCACTAGCTCTCTGAACTCATTTTCCCAGTCTGCTAAGTGGGCAGGAGACCTCAGTAAGAATTGAAATGGATTCAGTGACCTGTAAAGCACTTAGAGTAATCATTGCATAACAGAGATCCAAATGCTAATTCTTTCCCTTTTTGGATTTCTGATACGCAGACAAATCATGTATGTTCACACACCACCCTTTTGTAAGCAGGAAAAAAATATTCATGTTTAGGAGAATGATGTCTTTATTTTGATTGTTTTAGAAATGATCAGATTCTCAAATTATGATTCTGTCGTTATTCACAGATCGACTGAAAGTATGCCAAGCACATGTATGAAAAGAAGGATCTTAATCTCTGATAGTTTACTATTTGAGTTATTTCCACTTTTTTGGCTATTATGTTGCTATGAATACTCATGTACAAGTTTTGGTGATGATATATGCTTTCTGCCCTCTTGCGTGTGTACCTAGGTGTGGGATTGCTGGGTCATGTAACTTTGTGTTCAACATCAGCAGCTGTTTACCGAAGTGGCTGTGCCATTTTACATTCCCACCAGCAATGTAAGATTCCAGTTCTTTACATCCTTGCCAACACTTGTTTGTCTTTTTGATTATATCCATTCCAGTGAGTTTGAAGTGGTATTTTGTGTTTTGATTTGCATTTCCCTAATGACTAATGATGATGAGCTTCTTTTCATGTGCTTATTGGCCATTTGTATGTCTTCTTTGGGAAAATGTCAATTCAGACTCTGCCTGTTTTTTACTTGTCTCTTACAATTGAGTTTTAGGAACACACACACACACACACTCTCTCTCTCTCTCTCTCTCTCTCTATATATATATACACACACACACACATTTCCCTTATGAGGTATGTAATTTTCCAATATTTTCTTCTATTCTCTGGGTTATCTTTTCACTTTGTTGGTGGTGTGCTTTGAAGCCTGAAAGTTTTTAATTTTGATGAAAACGAATTTATTTTTTCTTCTGTTGCTTGTGCTTTCGGTGTCCTGTCTAAGAAAACATTGCCTGATCCAGGCTCACGAAGATTTACTTCTATGTTTTCTTCTGAATTTTGTGGTTCTAGCTTTTATATTTAGGTGTTTTTTGGGGGGGGGGCTTTATTTTACTTTTTAGTAATCTCTGTACCCAACGCGGGGCTCGAACTCAAAACCCTGCGATCAGGAGGTACCGCTCCACCCACTGAGCCAGCCAGGTGCCCGATACTTAGGTGTTTGATCCATTTTGAATTAATTTTTATATATAGAGTGATACAGAGGTCCGCCTTCATTCTTTTGCATGTATATATTCAGTTGTTCCGGCACCATTTGTTGAAAAGAGTTTTCTCTCTCCATTGAATGGTCTTGGCACCCATTTGAAAATTAACTGACCATAAATGTGAGGGTTTATTTCTGGACTCTCAATTCTGTCTGTTGATCTGTATGTCTCTCCTATGCCAGTACCACACTGTCTTTAATTGCTGTAGTTTCGTAGTAAGTTTTGAAATAAGGAAGTGTTAGTCTTCCAACTTTTCCTTTGCAAGATTATTTGGCTCTTCTGGGTCCCTTGCATTTCCATAGGAATTTTAGGATCAGATCATCAATTTCTGCAGAAAAGGCAGGTGGGATTTTGATAGGGATTGCATCGACTCTGTAGATGTGGGGAGTGTTGCCATCAGAATAGCATGTCTTCCAGTCTGTGAACATAGGGTGTCTCCTCTCCATGAACACCGGACATCTGTACATCAGGACCAGTTTTGTCTTCTCTTGGTGATTCTCAAACACTGTGGTCTTGGGACCTCTTTGCACTTTGAAACATTATCGAAGATCTTTAAGAACTTTAGTTTATAGGGCTTATCTGTGTATTTGTATTAAAAATTAAGACTCACATTTAAAAAGATATTTTTCTTTGACAATAATAAAGCCATTACATGTACTATAAATAACATTGGTTATGAAAAGGTAACAATCTTTTCCAAACCAAGAGATAATTTAATGAGTAGAATAGCATTGTTTTGTATTTTTATCAGTGTCTAGTAGACTTCTCAGGTGGGTTCTTCTCTGTTTCTGCATTTGATCTGTTACTGATATGTTATTTTGGTTTAAGGATAAGAAGGAAATCTGACCTTACACAAATACATAGTTTGAAAAGCGAGGAGTGTTTAAATAGTCTTTTCATAGAACCTTGGCCATTCTTCTTTGTAACTGCACCAGAACTCCACAGCAGTTTACGAGGCGAGAATGAGTGGCAAAGGGAAACAGCATCTGAGCATTGTCGTGATAATTGGTGTGACCTTTGGGCCCTGGGAAGGTCTTTGGGACCCCTGACAGGCCCAGGCCACCCTTTGAGACCCTCTGTCTTAGAGAACATGACTGAGTTATGCATTTTCACAAGAAAATGCTGTGACAGCCAATTGGCAGTTTTATTAATCTGTATTGATAACCCATTGGGAAGGGACCTGGATGCTTTGCCTGCTGGATCAGTGCCTAATGCTTTCTGTAGGAAAGGTGTGGTGGGACTCTGAAGGATTGGGTACTTGCTTGGTAAACATGGATCCAGCAAGCCAGATGAGTTTTATTAAGTACATGTGATTATAAAACAGTTAAGGTATTCAAAAAATTGAGACTACAGAAATGAAACAAAATAAAACATTATCCTGGTGTTTTTTAAAAACACATAGTTTATATATATATTTTTTGCATTTTTTAAAGATTTTATTTATGAGAGAGATTGAGAGAATGACTGGGGGGAGTGGCAGAGGGAGAAGCAGACTCCTCGCTGAGCAGGGAGCCCTATGTGGGGCTCAATCCCAGGACCCTGGGATCATGACTGAGCCGAAGGCAGACGCTTCGCCGACTGAACCACCCAGGCGCCCCTGTCCTGGTGTTTTAACCCTAAGTCACACATGTTAATTTGTCTGGTGTATTTACTTGTAAATATTCATGGTTAGTTATGTGAATTTTTGGAACATAGCTATAATTATCTTGTCCACAGTCTTATATCCTGCTTTTTTAATGTAAAGTAATCTCTGAATATTTTAAATAGTTTCTACTTTTCTGTAATTAAATATTTTTATTTTTTGTTAAAGCTGCCGTGAACACGGTTTGTGAAATAGTTTACATATTTTTGTATCATTTCATTACCAAGCACAGATTTTAAATAACAATAAGTGTGTGAAGTTTTAGATGGGTGTTTGTACTGTGTCCTAGTCAGATTTTTCTTTTTACTTTTTATTGTGGGAATTTTTAACCACAGAAGTAGAGAGGGTGGGTATTGGAGCAGCCGTCTGTGTGCCCTGCCTGTCATCTGGCTTCAACTGCCAGCCACTTGCTGCACTCTTGTATTTTTGTTTCTTCTCTTAAATTTACCAAAAAAATTGTTAGTATATTTTAAAGCAAATTCCGGGTATACAATGTCATCTATAGTCTTTTAGTTTACATGTCTCCCAGATAAGACCTTTAAACAGACACAGCACCTAGATTGCACCCAATGGAATTAATAATCATTCTATAATATCCTTTATCACCTAGGCAACAGTCAATTTTTCCTGTCAAAAATGTCATTCTAAAGTTAATTTATTTCAATCCAGATAGAGTTCTCACATTACATAAGGTTATTTGGTTAAAGCTTTTGTATTTTGTAGCAATAAAAATCTCTCCCATTTTTCCATGTCTAGAGTTTGCTGCAGAAATGAGGTCATCTGTCTTCTAGAATGCCCCACATTTTGGATTTAGCTAATGGCTTTGTGTTGGTGTGATTTAACATGTATTGCCCCAGAATTTCCTTTTAATTGGGGTCTGATCTAGAGGTTTGATTAACTACAGGTTCTTTTTTTGATAAATGGTAGGTTCCATGTTTACCAAGCAAGCACCCAATTCTTCAGAGTCCCACTGTGCCTTTCCTACGGAAAGCATTCACATGAAGAAGAGTGCAACACCTAGTTCTTCCACTTTTTTGATGGGATTGAAAAGTCGCTTTAGTGTCCATCTGATCCAACCATTACGATGTTCTCCGTCAGCTCTCCACCAGGCTTTAACAGACATCAGTGGTTATTGCTTTGTTATTTCATTGGATGTTGCACATAGTTTGATTTTCTAATTTGGTCTTTCACTGTTTATTAATTGTGGCTCCTGTATAGAGAGCAGCTCGCCCTGACCAGTTACTTGGTTATGCTGCAGTGGTTTTCCAGGAAAGACAGGCTAGTCTAGACGCCTTTAGAAATCTTCAGAAAAGTGAGTTGGTATCCTGAGAACCTCCAGAGGTGACCAGTGAGGTGTGTGGGTTCTAATGTGTTTGTTACTGGTTCATTTTTTTATGTTCTGCATGTTGTCCATCTGTAGCCACGGGAGCCCTTCCTTTTCTTTCCTGTTGCTTCTGAACTGCGACCGCAGGCATGCTCACTGGCTTCCTTGCTTTCATAGCGAGGTGGCCCAGGTTTGTGTGACAGAAGCAGTAACCAGCACTCTTGGAAAGTGCAGAGAAAAGATGAGGAAAGACTGAGGAGTTGTCACAACTTGGAGGGGACTAAGGAGAAGTGACGGCTGAATGCCAGGGGAGGTCCTAAATGGGAACCCCCCCCACCTTAGTGAATGTTTATTTATGAAACAGACATTTCTGGTATGTGGGAAAAGGAACCATACTCTCTCAAGTGTTTAATAAGATTGATTAAACTTTTAGGTGTAGCTTTGGCAGGTGAAATTGAAAATGTTCTTCTAGCATAGAGACCACAGGACAGGAGGGAGGGCCCTTTGATTTCATCTCTTTGCCTTTTCACATCCAGAGATGAAATCAAACCAGGGAAATAAGTCCTTTTGTTGAGCTCAGGAAGGCTTTGTGAAGGCTGCCTCTGAACACTATCAGGTTTTCAAACTCCTAGGTCTTATGCTGGCAAATGCTTTGTTTTAGTGGTGAATTCCCCACCCACCCCCCCCCCCCTTTCATATTTCTCTTTAAAACCTAGAGACCTGCTCTTTGGCCATTCCTGGAAGCAGTAGTTTAAATGGTTTAAGTCTTAGGGTGGTTTTGGTCTCTTGAATGAGTAATGAAAAGGTAGTTTTGTTATTTATTGAACTATTGTCAGTGTTGCATCATTGTACTCTGCCCTTATTTTAGATTCAGACGTTTGATAAAGTCTGATTTTGATGCTTTGTACCTTTTGTGCTGCTTAAACAAGGTGGAGATCAGTAAGCCCTCTTTCCAGGTGTAGGACTTTTGAAAAACAGTGCATGTTAGGTCAGTAATTAAGAGATCGTGTGGCATGACGTCAAGATTACTTGTTTGTGGGACTTGTTTGTAGGCCTGGGGCAGACCAGGCTTTTGTACTAGGACACTGCCATGCTACCTTTTTAACCTTTCGTCATAGAACATTTCAGGCATGCATAAGTAGACTGGATTAAGTCATGAATTCGCATACCCCTCTTCCAAGGGGAACAAATATGAACTCCCATGTCTCTGCCCCACATATTATTTTGAGGAAAATTCCAGACATCGTGTTATTGTCCCTGTAAATATTTCAATATGCAACTCTATAAAGCCTCTTTTTTTTTTTAATTAAAGATAACCACAGCGTCGTTCTCACATCTTAGAAAACGCAGTCCTTCTTTGACACCATCAAGTATCCGTTGGTACTGCTTCCCTGTTTGTCATTTGTTTCGATCGAATAAAGCCGACAAACCAAGTAAAGCCGTGATTGGGCCAGTATGAGCGTCATGGGTCCTTTCATGGTGAGGAAGCCATGCTGCTTGTCCAAATATTCCACACCCCCGCGATCCGCAGCACTCCTGTTTGCTGTAAGTTTGTAATAAGACCACATCCTGGGTGTGTGAATATTGTTTGTGTGTTTGTTTGTTTTGCAAGACCACTTCCTGGCCTTGCTGCTAGTTCTATCAGGAGGCACAGAATCTCTGACTGAAAAAATATAGGTAGTAGTTGTAATAAAGGATTCTTACAGTTGAATTTTTCCCCGTTTGGCTGTCTTACCTTGTTTTTAACCAAACATTTTTTTCTTTGAGAGTCTTACAAATCTAGAAGTTCATAGTGACAAAAGTGTCTGCAACATCTTCTGTGACTTGGTCTAGTTAGCATCCCATGACATCATTTTCTGGATTTGGTGTTTGGGGAGAGTCGGTGTCCGTCTGTCCCCCCCACCAAGGTTTTATTTATTTATTTGGTGGGCGGGGGGGGGGGGAAGAGAAGCAGTGGGAGGAGGAGTTGAGGGAGAGGGAGAAGCAGACTCCCAGCTGAGCAGGGACCCCGTGATCATGACCTGAGCCGAAGGCAGATGCTTCACCCTTGATGTCCGTTTCTGTGATAGTTTCACATATTGCAAACTCATAGAGTTTAACACCTGTACTCGTCCTGTATTTTGGAAGACGTTGACCTCTGTGAAACTGATTTGTTTCAAGCGTTTCTTCTCTTGTGGCAGTTTATATTGTCAAACCTGTCAAATAGCACGTAAGTGATTGTTTGCTTTTGTGTCTGATGATAGAGTTGACTGTTGGATGAGATTACCTTTGATCATCAGATTATTTCATTAACAAGGGTTTTGGGAATTTATCATAAGCAGGTTATTGAGAGTAGGGAGCACCATCGTAGGAACCAAAAATCTGCATGGTTTCCTTGTGAGACAGAAATAGCTAGCTTTTAAATCTCCGTATCTGGCATGTGGATGCTGTGTTTTCAGAAGAGCCTGAGAGAGACCTGGATTAAAGCCAGTCCTAGGGGTGCTGTGAGGCAGCGCAGCTTGCTGCAGAAAGAGGGAAACACCACAGGTCAGCCCTGGGTGTCTGGAAACCCTGCTTCTCTTGCTGATCGCATGAAATCATGAGTATTGTTGTCTGTAATGAACAAGAGTTATTACTTACGCTGTTTGGGAAAATCAAATGAGATCTCTTGTTTGAAGTTCGGTCTCTTAACTGTTGAGCTGAGCCACTGCTTTGAAAAACCCGCTTTGCAGCACTGATCCTGCTGTCTTGAGGTGGTTTTTGGTTTGTGTGGGTCCGGATTTTGAAGGGATTCCTTTTCAACTAATTACTGTTTATTTCTCTTTAAAATTGTTGTCCTGGAACAAAATGCAATTAATGGGGCCAGTCAAACGATATATATAAAATTTGGGATTCATCGAATCACAAATTGGAGTTCTGTTAATTTTATAATTTTCTGTTTTTAAAAAAAATGGTTTTCTGGGCATGAGTGGGTTTATATGTGTTAGCACATGATTTCTAGTCTTAGTATATTCTTGGGTTAGTATAAAGGTGTAAATTATGGGCAGATTTTTTTTTTAAGATTTTATTTATTTATCTGAGAGAGAAAGAGTGCGTTCAAGAGAGCACAGCAGTGGGGAGAGGAAGAAGCAGGCACCCCGCTGAGCAGGGAGCCTGACATGGGGCTCAGTCCCAGGACCCCGAGATCATGACCTGAACTGAAGTCAGACGCTTAACTGACTGAGCCACCCAGGCGCCCCTAAGGGTAGATTTCTTTAAACTAAGACTACGGGGGCTCCTGGGTGGCTCAGTCGGCTGGGCGGTTGGCTCTTGAGCTCTGCTGGGCTCTTGATCTCAGGGTCATGAGTTCAAGCGCTGCGTTGGGCTCCATGCTGGGCGTGGAGCCCAAATTAAAAATAAATAAATAAGTAAATAAATAAATAAGCTACTTAGACTCCAGAGGGATAAACACATGTCCTGGAAAACCTGAGAATTTTAAGACTTCCTAGTAACTTAATTTTAAGAACCCATTGTATTGTGTACTTCAGGTTACTGATGTATGGTCCTTTGTTGTTTTACAGCACTCCACAGTTGCTACTCAGCTTCTCCCAGTGCAGCCACAAAGTAAACAGCTCATGACTTCTGATCAGGACACTAAGGTCGTGGCTGAACCGCAGGGCCAGCGAGTCCAGGAAGGGAAAGACAGCGCTCATCTGGTGAGTATGGGTCGAGGCCAGAATTGGCCTGGTGCCTCACTCTCCTCTTCTTCTGATCACAGACGCTGTGTTGGATTTAATAAGTAAATCAAAGTAGTAACTCTGGCATATCTCACAACCTGAATGTAGGTGTTATATTCTGAATAAGTTTATGGGGAGCTTAGTAGTAGAGGAAGCTGTCAGTAGTAGGTGAGAGAGAAAACACATATCTCTAGACACTTAAAAACTTTTGGAGTTTAAATCACCAAGAAAAATGCAGTGATTTATAAATACTGTAGTAACATTACACTTGTTGTACTGATAATGCATTTAAAGAATTAGGATTGTAAAATAGTTTTTTGACTGCTTTTAAAAAGATTTTAGCACATCAAGCAAAGCAGATTTTTATTAATTTTCTTCATTGAAACTACAAGGAGTTTTGCTTATGGTGGTCAGAATTTTACATATTTTAAGTTTCAAGGCTCCTACATCTTTCTGAATATTATTTGTCATGTAAAAATGTGTTTTTCTCAGTGGGTTTTGTTTGTGTTAAATTACTGTTGTTTGAAAATGCTGCTTTACATTGTAATGATGTTGTGTTCGATGTTTCCAATTTTACAGATGAATGGTCCCATATCTCAAACCACTTCTCAGACAAGCTCCATCCCAGCTTTGAGTCAGGTAATTCACTTGCAGACCAGTTGCAGCTGAGGCTCACAAATAACTGCCTTACAACAAATATTTATTGTAACAAAATTAGAAAATGTTGTTGTTTCCCAACGGAGGGTGCGGGAGGTGGTGGCGGGGGAGCCCCCCTGGGTTGGAGGTGTTCAGTACTGTACGTCCTCCTCTGACTTCTGTGTGTGCTGCATGTCTGGTTCTACAGACGCGGTGTGCCCCGGGTTCACGTAGGGTCCGATACTCAACCACAGTGCTCTTAATGGTCCACTGGTAATGTCTTGACTGTATATGATTAGCTCTACATTTTGAAAGCCTCTGTTCTTTAAAGTACACAAGTCATAGTAAGCTTTTACTAAGAAGATTGGTTTCACGTTTTAGCTGTGGCTAATGAAAGAGTAAGGAAATGGAGATCCGTTGGTGTTTAACACTTGCCTTAGCTCCTGTGCATACGAGTACGTCAGGGGCATTTGGAGCCACTCCAAACTTAGCTTGGCGGGCTTCTAAGTAATCTTATAAACCTGGCACAATTTAAAAAACAAACAAACAAAAACCACTTCTGAAGTAATCTTACAAAACTTAGAGTAAATTTCCCCCAAATGGCAAACAGTTCATGTAGAAATTGAAGGAGGGACTGGATTGCTCATCCTCATTTTAGTAAGGTGGAATTTTTAAAAATGAAAGATTTCCTCCAAACTATTGTTATTTCATTGTTGTTATTACATGTGTACGGTTTTTTTGTATATTGTATTTTACATTGATTTTTTAAAATGAATTTTATAATATTTTAAGTAATTTAAGATCCAAATATAAGATCTTTAATAATCTAAGAGGGAAATTAAGCAGAAATCATCAAAAAAAAAATTTTTTTTTAGGGCCAGTCTTCCTCCTCCTCATGGTTGATTTACAATCCAACATAATGTTCAGCCATCTTTTTAAAATGTATTGTAGGGCTAAAAACTAGATTTTGGATTCTTTGGGGGTTTTTTTGCCTGTTTTATTACTTTATTCCTAAGTATTGAGATAAGACCTATCTAGAAAAGAATTGAAACACTTGAGCCAGAATTCAGGATTTCACTTCTGTACAGAAATAATTTGCAACTAGTACTGCCTACACATGCTTTCTTTGTCACTTTTAAGAGTTAACGTCCTATAATAGACCCGATGTAGCAAGTTCTTAGTCCGGCCTTGATCTTTAGTGCCCTTGGTGTCCCTTGGGCACATCCCATCTCTGATTTGAGGTTTCATACAGTGTGGATGTGCTATTTGCCAGTGTTAACAGGGTGCCGCACACTTAGGTTTTCATAGGATCATTAAATACTAGAGCTAGAAGGTACCCTGAGAGACATCTGGGCTTATAGTGTGTGTGTTCTTTAATAAAGCTTTATTTACAACAAACTTGAGCATCTTTACAGGAAAGGGAAAGAGTACACACATTTTTATGTAGCTGTAATCAACATATATATATTTCACCTCATCTTTTCCCACATGGCGTGATTTCATCTATGTATTTCCTTGCCATTGTGGTATTTTCTTTATGTTGCAGTGCTGTCGTTCTTTAGCCATTTGGTTTGGGGACATTTATATTGTTTATTTCTTTCCTGCTATTATAAATGGCATTGCTCTGAAAATCTTTCTAGCTGGCATCATTCATGGTGCGCCTGAGTGTGTGGGTGTGGTCGTTGGGTTGGCAGCTGCAGGTGTTCCAGTGGCTGAGTGAGCGTGTCTAGCAGTCTGATTTAGGAAGCAGTCTGTTGAAGGTTCAGCCTTTCCCCTGAGCTGGATATGGTGTGAGTAGAATTTCCGTAGAGATTCCCAAATAAATGCCTGACTAATTCAGGAGCAGCTTTGCATTTATCCAGTGGTAATATTATTCATATTTATTATACAGCCCCCCCCAAAAAAACTTACCGAGTAGTAACTCTTTACAACCCTAGCCAATCAGTGAGCATCAGAAAATTGATCTTTAGCTAGAGGAAGCTGAGACCCAGCGAGGCTTAAGTAATTTCCCCAAGATTACTTAACTACAGAGTGGCAGAACCATGATTTGAATCCCGGCAACCTGACTTCAGAGTCCAAACTCAAGATGAGATACCTCCTCTTTGGTATCTTTTATTTCATTTAAATAAAGAAACAAGTAGAAAATAATACCCCAGACAAAAACCGATTTGAATTGTGTCTGAGTGGATGAAATTAATTTGGGATAAAGGTGGAGGATTTTAGGTGGGGAATAGCATGACTTACATTTTTGGGAGATTATTTTGGCCTCGATATGTTTTTATATATAATAGATTGTAGTGAGCAAAGAAAGCGAATGGATTTCAAATTATTTTGGAGGTGGATTTAACCACACCAAGTTGTGGATTGGATGTAGAGGTTGGGGTGAGGGAAAGATAAATCAGGGATAGTTGAACAACTTGATGAATAGAGTTTTCATTTATTTTGAGATGGAAAAAATTGGAGAAGTAAAGGTTTCTGGAGGGGAAGTCCACCTGGTAGAAATTCAAGCAAGCAGTGAAGTGGGCAGGTGGGGCCAGTTGGACCTCAGTGGAGAATTTGGAGCCTGAGATGTTTGAAGTTGGAAGTAAACAAATAGATGTTTTATTATTTTAAAAATTTATTATATAGAAAAAACCGTTAAAACTATTGTAAATATGGATTAGGGTTATATAATTGAAAAGTAACTGAGTTATTAATTGGAATAAAATCAACTCTAATCCTTTTTTTTTCCTCTATAATTTTTTGCTTATCTTGACAGATTTTATGTCCTGTAAGGGCATTCTTGGCTATAACTTTTCATTGATCCTTTTCTAATCACCTGTATTACTTCTATAAATTTGGTTAAAATTTATTTAAGAAATTATGTTCTATATCATTTTTTATAAATGTTTTAAATGTCTTAGTTTTCTCTGAGGAGTTTTAAGACCCATAAGGGCAGGAACCGTGTAATGTACTTTATTGATACTTCTTTGCAAGGTATACTTTACCTAAATTGAAAATTTTCATTAATATCAGCATGGCATAATTGATAGTTTAGTTGTTTAAGAACTTACCTTTATCTAATCATGTATCTGGTAACCATAGGAATTACATATAACATCCAAAAGTTATAACTGCCTAATTTAAATTGATTCCTACTTTAATAGCACACAAAAACTGTACTCCTGTAAAATTCTCCCCCTCCTTTTTGTTACTGGTGTCACAAATTACATCTTTATTACTGTGTGCCCAGTAATGTAGATTTATAGTTATTTTTATGCACTTGCCTTTTAAATTCTCTAGAAAATAAAAAGTGGAGCAGTAAATTAAAATTACAGTAGTCCTAGCTTTTGTAATTGTCCATGTATTCATCTTTATCAGGGAGCTTTATGTCTTCATACAGCTTTGAGTTACTGTGTCATGTTTTTTCATTTCAGCCTGAAGGACTCCTTTAGCCTCTCTTCTGGGGCAGACCCGTGTTAACAAACTACTTCAGCTTTTATCTGAGAATGTTTTAATTTCTTCTTCAGTTTTGCTGAGGAAGGAATTCTCAATGGACAGTTTTTTCTTTCAGTGCTTCAACGGTATCCGCCCCTGCCTTCTTAGCCTGTAAGGGTTCTAATGATAAACTGGCTGATACTCTTATTGAAGAGCTCTTGTACCTGACAAGTAACTTTTTTCTTGCTGCTTTCAAGATTGATTGTTTTTCAACAGTTTGATCAATGTAATGTGTCTTGGTGTGGGTCTCTTTGTGTTTGTCCTACTTGAAGTTTGTTGAGATTGTGGATTTGTAAATTTGTGTATTCATCCAAATTGGGAAGTTTCTGGCCACTCTTTCTTCAGGTATTCTCTCTTGCCCTTCCTCTGCTGGGACTCCCACGATGAGTGTTTGTCTATATGGGACATAGATGGTGTCCCATAAGCTCTTTAGGCTCCACTCAACTTTTCTCTGTTTTTTTCTTTTACTCTTCTGGATAATTTCATTTGTCCCCTGTTCAAATTTGCTGATTCTTCTGCCTATCCAAGTCTGCTGTTGAACCCCTTTAGTGAATTTTTCAGTTCAGTAACTTACTGTTCAGCTCCAGAATATTTGTTTGGTTGTTTTTATAAATGCCTATCTCTTTGTTGGTATTCTCATTTTGTTCATATATCGTTTTACTGATTAACCTTAGTTCCTTGTCCATGTTTTTCCTTTGCTCTTTGAGTATATTTAAGAATGTTGTTTTAAAGTCTTTGTGGAGTAAAAGGACTGAGCTTTCCATGTCTGAGCTTTCCAAAGGACAGTGAATTTTGTTCTTTTGAATGAGTTGTGTTTTCCTGTTTCTTTGTATGCCTTGTGATTTTTTTTTTTTGTTGTTGTTGCTGAGAACTGGGCATTTGATTTTATTTATAATGTATAGAATATCTTATTGTTTTGAGACTTTTCCAAATTATTTTTGTAAAGACTGCTCCTTGTCATATGTGTTCATTGAAGTCTCTGTTCCTTTAGCTTGTATTCAGCTAATACTTTGACAGAGATTTCTGCTAATGCCATGAACTGAAACAGACAGTCCAGATCCCCTCCTCCCCGAAGAAGACAGGAGAGAGAATACAACTACCCTTCCCAGTCTTCATAGACAGGCTCTGTTCTGAGACAGTCCCTCACTGATTACCTCATTAACCAACCCAAGGTGAAAGCCTAAGGTCTTCTCAGGACTGTTTTGAGCATCTGTCTTGCCTGGATGTGGCTTTCGGAATTTCCCATATACATGGCTGATTTCCCAAAGAGTTTCACCGTAGCTTTTGTGGGCTTCAGATGGTTTTTATTTTATTTTATTTTATTTTATTTTATTTTATTTTATTTTATTTTATTTTATTTTAAAGATTTTATTTATTTGACAGAGACACAGCGTGAGAGGGAACACAAGCAGAGGGGGAGGGAGAAGCAGGCTTCCCGCTGAGCAGGGAGCCCGATGCGGGGCTCGATCCCAGGACCCTGGGATCATGACCTGAGTCGAAGGGAGACATTTAACAACTGAGCCACCCAGGCGCTCCATCTTTTTTTTATTTTAAACTTTTAATTTTTTTTTATTTTTAAAGATTTTATTTACGTGAGAGAGCGAGAGTGCAAGTACTAGCAGGGGGGAGAGGGAGAAGCAGACTCCCCGCTGAGCTGGGAGCCCGATGCAGGACTCGATCCCAGGACCCTGGGACCATGACCTGAGCTGAAGAGAGATGCTTAACCTACTGAGCCACCCAGGTGTCCCTTTTGGTTGTTTTCTTGATATTTCTGAGGGGAACGAAAGCTTGGACCTGCTTTTAGTTCACCATTTTGCTTGACCTTTTGTAACCTTTTAAATGAGAACTTTTTCTAAGTTGTTATTAAATTGTTATTCTAATAATAGAGAACTACTGATAAACCCTAATGCATGTAATTTTTACACAAATATAAAACTTCAGTGCCCAAACTAATAAAATGCAAATTAATGACATTCAGTCTAGCAGGTGATGTTTTGTTGGAAGTAAAGCTACATCGCCAGGTGCTTGTGGTACTAGTTACCCAGAGTTTCTTTGAGTTTACCACAGCTTGAGCTGCTGAACGCCACGTGAACAACTTGCCCACAACTTTTGCTGGTTTGTTTCTGTGGCATACCTGGTGTTGCTTGGGCCTCACCAGGCATGAGTGAATTTGGGACATTTTAAGTTCAACTCTTTTCTCATCAGAGCAGGTAATTTAAGTATTGTCACATGGTGCTGCTGTGCTCCTAAACTTATGTGCAAATTTAAGATTTTGTGTTTGCATCTTTTTATTTATTTATTTTTTAAAAGATTTTATTTATTTATTCGACAGAGATAGAGACAGCCAGCGAGAGTGGGAACACAAGCAGGGGGAGCGGGAGAGGAAGAAGCAGGCTCATAGCAGAGGAGCCTGATGTGGGGCTCGATCCCATTACGCGGGGATCACGCCCTGAGCCGAAGGCAGACGCTTAACCACTGTGCCACCCAGGCGCCCCTGCATCTTTTTAAATTAAATTAAATTAATTTGTTTGAGAGTGTGAGAGAGTGTGCATGAGCACGGGGAGGAGCAGAGGGAGAGGGACAAGCAGACTGCACGCTGAGCGTGGGGCCTGATGCAGGGCTCGATCCCATGACCTTGAGATTATGACCTGAGCTGAAATCAAAAGTTGGGCACTTAACTGACTAAGCCACGCAGGCATCCCTGTGTTTGCATCTTTTAATCCTTTTAGAGCTTCTGCAGATTCCGAGGCCACTACAGGTTTGAGTAGTTGATGGTACAGGCGCTAAGACTTGCTGTTAGCATGCTTTCCTGGAGGCATGAAGAGTAACCGGCATGTGGGGGTAGGAGACCATCATCTTGCACAGTTGGGAGGGATGACCTTACAAAGGATGGTGAGATTGGGAAAGCATGGCTAGGAGACATGACCGAAGGTTTGAGCAAATGCAGCCCACGCTGGGGTTGTTTGGTTGGGTTCTTTGGATGAAATAGAGAGGGTAAGGAGGATGGCATTATAGAGTAAGAGGTGATTCTAGAGGTGGGCTGGGGCCAGAGTGTGAGGACTTTGGAGGGGTATTAAAGTTCTGTTCCGAGTATTTTACGTAATGTCTTCAATGACAACTCTTTAAAATAGCTGTTGTTGGCCCCATTTTACAAATGAGAAAACTGAGAGATTAGATGATTTGCCAGAGCTTATGCATGTAGTAAACACAAACTTAGCCTCACACCTGAACAGATAACCTGGACCAGGAGGGATTTTGGGAGCTTTTGAGGGACTTCCTGTTACTGGCCTGGTGGGTTTTGATTTTCTTTTTTTCTCTTTTGCTCTTTCCTTTGTCTTAGAATTTTTAGACATCCGTGCAAGTTAGAATAATAAAGTAAACTCTGTGGGCCTGTGGTGACTTGAGGAGTCACCCCCCCCCCATTTTGTTACTTTTATGTTATCGCTTCCTTCCCTCTACACACACACTTTCAAAAAAATGTTATGTATGTATTTACTTCTTTACTTGCTGGGGTGTTCCAAAGCAAATCCCAGACGATGTGCCATTCACCGTAAACATCCCCACGTGGGTCCCTAATGGGCACCATTGCAGTGTCGTGCCTCGCAGTTACTCCTCTGTACCCACAGACTTCATTCTCAGAGCAGAAAATGAGCTACAAGTATAACTTGTCTATACGTTCTAAAGAACACATCTTTATTGTTGCTTCTCCTTGGGAAATATACATGCTAACTTCTTTGGTTGCCCCCTTCCCATGATATGTAATTCAGAGAACGCTGAAACACTGTGGAAAACGCAGGAGTCTAAAATGTAGTCTTGTTCTTTCTGGCTGGGATAACAATTGTAGGGATTTCTTTTTCATTGAGTTTATGAGAATAGGAGAAATACTATGAAAATTATCTGTCGTTCTTCTGAGTCTTTGGGTTCCACGTGCTGTTTGGTTTTAGTGCGTGGAGGAGGATGGCTGTTCGGCAGGGCCTGTTGTGGTTTGGGTTTGGGATTTGAGTGGCAGGGACATGTGACTGCTGTGCAAGGGGTTATTTTTGGTATCTGGGTGTCGGCTTCTCGTCAGAAATCATAGCAAGTTAGCGTGAGATGCACTTGCGGAGGCTCAGAACACGCCAGGCATGGTTCTGTGAGCTTTTGAACTTTTGAACATGGGTTGTTGCTTCAGCAAGGAATTAAGTAGTGACAGTGACAATGAAAAAGATGGCCTGTTGCCGAAATCTGTGGAGGAGGCGGAGTCAGAGAACAAGATAAGTAAAGCTTTGTCTTCCTTATTTGATACCCTTGAAGGTGAGGAGCTTCACAGTGTTGGACATGGAGGCAGCGGGGCAGCTGCCGGAGCTAATCTGTGGACAAGGGCTTTTGTGAGGCCAGGGCAGCAGCAGGGTCTGGGGCTGAGGCAGTCTTCAGACTCGGTTTCCTCTCCAGTATCCCAGTTCTTAATTAGGTATGAAAGTTTAGGTGAGAGTGATAAGAATTTAGAGATTGTTGCTTTTGAGCAGGGCTGTGACGGTGTCTCGGTCACTCGTGTGAGCCCTGTCAGTAAACGGGGTTTCTCTGAAGATGTTTGTTCCAAAGGTGACGAGCCTCTTTCACGCGTCCTGGTGCCTTTTGGCCGGGGCGTGCAGGGAGGAGCCCTTGAACAGAGTCATCTCGGCCATTACCCAGCCACTCGTATAAACTCCGTAACAGAGAAAGAAGTGGCGGTAAATGTTCAAAGCAGTAGTGATACTAACTCTTCAGATAGGTCTGGTAGGGAGATGGAGGGTGAACACCCTGTTTGTGTTGATCACAAAGCACTCAGGGCTTCGAGAGAGCGCGAGTTTTACAGCATTTGTGTCGTAGATCCTGACTGCCTGGGTGTTGCTGAGGAGCTGTGTGCCCCCGTGTGTGGAGCAGCTGCCGTGGAAGACAGTCGGTCAGCTGTCACCTCTGAGGGAATTCGCAGAGGGGCCTGGCCGCCGGCGAAGGCTGCACAAGGCCCAGGACAGTTAGTCGCCCTACAGGAGGAGCTCTCCCCACGGGGCATGCCCGGTCCGAATGAAATGAAGGAAGTTTTTAAGGAAAATACTAAACCTGGTTTCAAACTAATGACTGCGTCTTTAAGGGTTCACACTTATACCAGGTTCCCTAAAGATTCCGCAGAAAGCACTGCATTCCATAATGTGGGCATCCTCCCTGAATTTAACAGTAACGTAGACACTGGCTCGCCGGAATGTGTGTGTGCCCTCCCTGAAGAAAGCGAGAACTGTAGTCTAGAACAGGTAAGTCCGATGGGTGATTCACATTTTAATTTACCTACCGACCCTTCAGAAGTTGAAAGAAATGGTGAATCTGGGGCTGTAGCAGCTAGCGTAGGTCAGAGTTTAAACTCTGAAAAGGAAAGAGAAGATAATTCTGTCAGACCACTGAAAGACAATGATTATTTCAGTTTCGATGTTAGCGGAGCAGAAAGTAGTCTCCTTCCCCGGAGTCTAGATAGGATTCATTTAAGGTCGGAAAGGTGTGTCACTTCCCTGAGCTTTAGAAATGAACATTTTCCCATTCATGCCAGTTTCCAAGAAGTAGCCCCTAACAGACCTGGTGATCCTGGACCGGACCACCTCCTAGGGCCAGCGATGGCCGAGGGGCAGAAGCAGCGTGTCTGCAGCCTGAAACCTGGAAGCATCCAGCTTGCAAACAAAGTACAGTTGTCTTTGCAATCTGAAAATAGTTCATCTTATCAAGATAAGGATAAAATGAGCATTTTTGAAGAAGAGAGTCATGGACAGAGGGCTTTTGAGTGGAGATCTTCACATCAGGTAGACCTGTGTGCAGAACCTGGGGCCAGTGAGGCCCAAGCACAGATCTGTGATTTAACTGGTATGCCATGCAAGGCAGACATGGGGAGAGTATTCCAAAGAACGGGCTCCCCGGAGCTCAGAAGCTCCCAGGAACTGCCCCCATATGGCAAGTCTCTTGATGTCTCCAGCTGTTTTCAGAGTAACTTTATCTCCTCCGCATTTGCTTTCACCTGCCCTGAAGAAGAAAGTGAAGCTGGCCTGGGTTTTAAAACAGAAGATGAAATGTGTGTGAAGAGTGCAGAGCGTGACCAGCAAAGATTAGAAAGTGCCGGAAAAGAGCCACTGAAAGCCAGTCACAGAGAGACCAGTAAGAATGATGGAGGAGATGTGAAGTCAGACTCTGAAACCACCTTTACCCGGGAAACAAGCACAGCACCCCACGGGGCAGCGCCCAGTTGGGACGTGCAGGCTTGGGGTAGGTCAGACAACATAGGGCAGCCCCGTAGCAGAACCAGTCACACGGAAGAGAATGATGATACCTGTGCCGTGAGTGACTGCAGACACGAGCATCTGGATCTTGCACCACCTCTAAGCCAGCGTTTGCGTTCAGCTGAGCAGAGGTCACAAGCAGAAGAGAAAGAGTCTGTGAACAGCAGTGAAAATGCAGGCCTGGATCAGGTTTTGTCCGAGTCAGCTGAGGAGAGTTCTGATGCCTTAGGGGCTGGCACGTTGGGGGCGAGCAAGCCAGCACCAACAGGGAAGGGAAGGGAGAGAGACAACATCGACGTGTGTGGGATGAGCACACATGTGTACCGTGTCAGGCAAAGACATGCCAAGCCTATGCTGAATGGACCTGCATTAAACAGTGGAGTGGATTTTGTGGGAAGTCCACAGGTGACTTTTAGAGAAATGGAGTTAGGTGGGACTCTTGAGGGATATCCCTGTGTGACCCAGGTGGACAGATACCCAGACCCTGCTCACGAGGTGCTGCAGGTCCTTCCTGTCGTCCCTGGTGACAGTGCAGAAATAGCGGTACCACATTGTGGGGACCATATCTTACCACTCACAGAAGATGCTGTAAATACACCTGAAAATCCTGCCAGAGGGGATTTGCAGAGCTTCCCAGAGGAATTGTACTCCCAGGTTTTGAATGAACTTGCCTATTACCCAGTGGGAGGGTTTGCAAGTCAGACATTTTCTGAAGGACTGGCCGATGGCTGCAGTGAGTATCAAGAGAGCTGTCCATGGGCTCATCCAGCTGGGAAAGATGCCTTAGAAGAGGAGCAGGTACCTAATGAGCGTCTGCCCGGGAAGCCACCAGACTTAGAGGTCGCTCTGTTCTGGATGGAGAAGCTCCCTTATCAGCTACCAGTGGCAGAAGATGCTGTTGTTTGGGGATGGCAGAATAGAGGTGGACAGTTAGTAAGTATGCTTTATCAGTTTTATTATTGTGCTGTGAAATGCTAGAGTTTCACTGTGATTGCTTTTAACTTCCACGAGGTTTTATTCTAAATAATGGGCCGTCATTTGACTGTGTGTGTCACGCTGTGAGTTACTATAGCATCAGCTTGACCATTTCCAGCCTGGGGAGTGTGACTCAGTTTACTGTTTGGTATCTTTAGGCCAGAGTGTGTGTGCCAGCTCTTGCTAGCACTCAGCCCGGCACTGCTGGCTGTCACACACAGCTTGGTGCAGACTTCTTCCGTGTGTGGACGTTGTGTGTCCTGAGGGCTGCCCTGCTGGGCCCGTGTCCTTCCTCATAGCCCCCTTGTTGGAGCAGAGCAAACGTTTGTCCATTGAATTTGAAAGTCATTTCACAAAGGCCACATTTGGACAGTAGAGAAGACTCAAAACCTGTGCTCTCTGCTACAAATTTGCTGCTTTTAACTGGCTCTGAAGTCTGTCTCCTGTCAGCCAGAAGCACCTGCAGAGCTTCCGACCGTGGTGCTCGGGCCCTGCTCATTTGGAAAAAGCTTCACAGATGCTACTGCAGCAACCAGCTGAGTGGAGCATCTTTTTAGATAGTCTGTGATAAACACAAACATTCAACAAACGTGAAGTTAGTCTTGCCCTTAAAGTAGTCCTTTTGGATATGTATAATTGAAAGGCATACTTCTAACAGCAGACTCTCATTGACTCAACCAATAGTTTATTTATTTATAAATTCAGTTTATTTAAACTAAAAACAAAAATAGTTCACCCATTTTCCCAACCCCACCCCCACCTCTGGCAGCCACCAATTTGTTCTATCTGTGAGCTGGGTTTATTTGTTTGTCTTTAGATTCCACATATAAATGAGATCATAGGGTATTTGTCTGACTTATTTAACTTAGCAAAATACCCTGTAGTTCCATCTGTGTCATTGCAGCTGGCAAGATTTCATTCTTTTCTTTTTTATGGCTGAGTGATATTCCATTGTACATATACCACATCTTCTCTGTCCATTCATCCATCAGCAGACACCTAGGTTGTCTCCATATCTTGGCTCTTGTAAATAATGCTACAGTGAACATGGGGTACAGATTTTTTTTTTTCCAGATTAGTATTTTTGTTTTCTTCAGGTAAATATCCAGAAGTGGGATTGCTGGATCCTATGGGTTTCTATTTTCAGTTTTTGAGAACCTCTATACTGTTTTCTAGAGTGGCTGTGCCAGTTTACATTCCCACGAACAGTGTACGATATTCCTTGTCGGCATCCTCACCAACGCTTGTTATTTCTAATCTTTTTGATAATAGTTTATTAATTTTTATTAAAGATTTTATTTATTTGAGAGAAGAGAGAGAATGCGCACACCCGCACACATGAGCGGGGGGGGGGGGGGCAGAGGCAGAGGGAGAGGGACAAGAAGACTCCCCCTGATCAGGGAGCCTGACATGGGGCTCAATCCCAGAACCCTGGGATTATGATCCGAGCCAAAATCAGATGCTTAACTGACTGAGCCACCCAGGTGCCCCATGATAGTTTATTATTAGTGATTTTTGTTGCGTTAAGCAAGAAAAATGATTGATGGTAGTAAGGAGATAGATGTGGTTCAAATGTTAATGCCAATTATATGAACTTAAGTATCAGTGTAACCCTATAACTTAGGGAATTACCCATTAACCTCCTTTCCATTCCCACATTTGGGACTTTTGCCAAAAGGAGTTAACATACATTCAAGTTAATTGCTTTTGTTTCTTAAGTAGTTGTGGAGGCAAAACACTACAAAATTAGGCCTTTAAGTAGTACACACCATAATTGTTTACATAAGCGGCCCGCGTATCTGCTTGGTTCACCCTTGTAGTGCACACACGGGCCCTGGTGCTGCCCTTCACGCGAGATACGCACGTCCTTTTCAGTTGTGACCTATGCCTGGGCGGTGCTCTGATTGGAGTACATTTAATGCTGTGCCTTTCTTTTCACAACTTTATTTTTCAAAGTGCTTGTCTAGGTGTTTTGTTCATACCAATCTTAGGTGGTGGCTGTTAACTCCATTTTGCAGATAAAGAACCAGAGGTACAGACACGTCAGAAGCCAGTGGATTGCTCTGAATGATTAAACTTCTTTGGTGGCAACCCTGGGAGTAGTCTGTGCTAACTTGAAATAAAAAGTTTGAAAGTTTCCTTCCCCCACTGTCTCACCTGTTTTATAGTTCCCAGCTCCCTTGTCCCCTTCTCTGATACTGGTTACTCTGATTCCTACTCAGTAACGTGTCAGTGGGACCATTCTTTCTCATGTCCAGAAAACAGATTTATGAAATTGTTAGGTTTTTGGGCTTTTTTTAATGGAGCCTGGTGTTGGGGGGTAGAGTTTCTTTAGAGCGTCAGAATTTATGGATGCTGTATTTTGAAAGAGTGGTGTTGGTCATTTATATAAAATCGCGTAAGGCTGTGGCTTTTAAGGTCAGCTCATTTTTGGTTTTAATAACCACTGCTTAGCCATGAATTTTCAGTGGAAAAATAAGACAGGTAGTCAGGCAGGTGAAACGAGTTGTTGATGGATGCTTAGAGTTCCACATGACTGCAAGAGAAGACCGACACCTTAAAGAAATACAACCAAGACAAGTTATTTTTCATGTGAATTACACGAAGGTAATGCACACTTGGTAATGTTTTGTTTTTGCTGGTGTTAGAACAGATTTCTAATTACTATCTTTGTGGGCACGTTACTGAACCTCTCTCTGCCGTGGTCTTCTTTGTGAAGCCCTCATAGGGTTGTCATGATGAAGCTCAGGAAGGTACAGGGAATGTGCCTGGCACCTAGCAGACTCGAGGTGGTTGTCATGTCATCAGCTCCTAAGTATTTGTTTCCACTCTTTCATCCCTTGTCACACAAGAGTGTCACTTGAATACTGCTTAACTGCTTAAAATTGTGTTAAGTCCCAAGTACTTGACTTGGATTTAGGATTTAAGTATTTACCACTTAAAAAGTAGTAAATTACATAAGGATAGGTTTCTATTCAGTTGTAGCATAAAACTTTTGCACAATTTGTCCAGTAGTGGAAAATACAGTTTTTTATGTTGTTGCTTTATTAAATACTCATTCCTTCAGCATATTTCTCAGGCATAACTGTACTGAGGTCGGAGCTGCTAGGTACTAGCGACACAGTGGTGAACAAAGGGGACACGCAGGAGTTTGATGGGCTAGTGGGAAAGACACATGGGTTGTAGAGGGTGAGCCCTGCGGTGGCTCTGAGGATGTTGCTTTCGGGCATTGCACTCCTGGTGTGACGTGCAGCCCATGTTGGGAATGCCCCAGTGCAGGGAGCTGCAGGCGGTGCTCACGGTGGGACAGGCCCGTGTTCGTGGGTGGTTGGAACTTAGAGGATGTGTGGTGTGTACCTGAGGTCAGGGGGCCACGTCAGTGGGTTGAATACAGTAATGTGGGAAAGCTTGATGTGTGTTATTGCATGGTGGAGAGTCCAGTTAGAAAAAGCATTGGACTAGGAAAGAAAGAGGGGCATGAGTTCAAAACAAAACAAAAAACAAACAGATGGAGAACGTGTTAATGCTGAGGGAAGGTAGTGATGTCTGTGAAATAGGGAGTGTCTCCTGCATCGCTGTCGTTGCTCAGGAGGGCAGGGGTTGTGTCTGCTGCTCTGTTCACCGTTCCATCCTGACTGCTGAGTGCCGGGGCTGGCGCTTACTGAGTAGGGAGTATTTACTGGAGAGATGGGTGGAGGAGAGAGGCAAACCCTGCGCTGAAAACGAACTGGGAGTTTCAATGTCCCGTAAGAAGGGAGACTGAAGAACCAGTGCTTCTGGAGTGTGATACTCCTGAAGGAGGGGGGCCCTGCTCTTTACCCTGTCACGCATGCTTCATAAGGAGAATCCCAGAGAGTCCCTCACTTAGGCATCTGGTTCTGGGGGTGTGGTGTTCGGCTCCCTTACCTCTTAGGTGTGAACAAAGTGCATACTCTGTTTTAATCATGTGGGCCTCTGCTATCAGTGTCAGAGTTTTGTTTCTCAAGCAAGCCTTAATCACCCCAGCCAGAGTGAATGTATTGTGTCTTCTAAAGATTATTAATCCACATGTGTCCTCGATGGCTCATCATGATTTTTCCTGACCCTTTTCACATCTGGAGACAGTATTGGGTAACATCTGCCCTTGGGGGTCATGTGGGAAGGCTGCTCCCAGTGAGGGCTCCTGCCCGACATTCCCTGAGGGCTCCTGGGACCAGGACCCTTATCCCTTTCCTAGGAAGCTCTGACCTGTGCATGGTGGTATCAGGGCTTGTATTACCTGGGCAACGGGAAATGATTTGGCTAGGTTTGCTGACAGAATTGGGACGATGAACTGGAATGAGTTGGGGGAGCAGCTGCTCCAGGGACATTGATTCTTTAGACTCAGGGATCCACTTGAGGTTTGTGAGCAAGAGAAGAAAAGTCAGGGGGTAGTTAGGTGCGTCAGAAAAGAGCTCACCTATCCCGAAAGGAAATGAAGGTATGAGCATGTGGACACAGGTAGAGTGTCGTGGACAAATAGCAGTTGGAGCAGAAGTGCCAAGCACGTTGGAGCAAAAGGAGGCCAGGATCCCTGGACCTGAGCAGGGTCAAAGCGGAGGCAGTACCAAGCCCTTGTCTGACGGACCAGTGAGAAGACCTTTGTTCTTCCAAGGGACTTGGGGTGTTCATATCCTTTTGCTTATATGAGTGTTTGAGATTTGTTTAAGAATTTTATCCATTTGCATTCTATTCAGACTTATAAATCTGTGAATTGTGTCTAGAACAGAGATGACAGTTGGATCCCCAGTTATTTACTGAATGTTCATGAAGGCCAGGGACCTCATCTTTCATTTGCAGTTTCTGGAGAGCCTTCCGCTTAGTGGGCACTAAGGAGCCTGAAGGTGAATGAAGCTGAGCTTGGTGTATCAACTTTTGTTACTTTGCACCACAGTTCATCCCCAGCGTACACGTAAATAGACTGCCTTTCTGGCCTAATTCGCTCACACAGATGCATTTCAGGTATGAATTAATGCGTAAAATAGTGTTTGATTGGAATCGGGATACAAACGTTTGTCACATTTTCCCCTAGGTACCGACAGCCAAGGTTTCGGAGCTAAACCCTCATGCGAAAGTGTGGGGGACTCCTGTGCTGCATTTGGAAGCGGGCAGCGCAGCGGATGGCGGTGTGAGTGCAGACTGGGAGGAGCCGTCGGGCCCTTGTACAGACTGCGGCCAGGAGGGTGAGTTACGAGCATGATTGTGATGAGGAGCGACTTGGCTCTCAAGGCTCTGTCTTTGTTCCCGTTTAACCCATCTCTAAGAAATTGTTAATTGGGGCGCCTTGCTGGTTCAGTCGGTAGAGCATGCAAGTCTTGCTCTCGGCGTAGTGAGCTCAAGCCCCACATTGGGCGCGGAGCCTACTTAAAATTAAAAAAAAAAAAAAAGAATTGAAAAAAAGGAATTGTTAATTAAAATTTGTGTCGTGGTTTAGTACAGTATTGAAGAGCCAAGGTCTGTCCCAATCAAGTTAAAAAAATTGAAGTAACTGCAACTGTAAGCTTTTGTTTTGTTTAAAGAGAAGGTTATTCTTCTAATTCTGCCTTTTGGGATAAAATTGCTAATTACAGGATTGGATGCCGATGGCGATGGGGACAAAAGTCATGAGAATGTGGCACTATCAGATTTTCAGGAGTCAGACCAAACCGCTGTGAGCACTTTGGCTCTCGATCGTTCAGAACATGAATCTCCGCCTGAAAATAGTGAGACTGGTAAAGCTGTTTTATGAATTCATTTTTATGTGGAGTGAGCTTTATTATGTTGCGTTTTAAAATTTAGCTTCTTAAGTCTTTCTCTAAACATTGTGCCTTTCATTGCTTCCTTTGATTCTCCTTGAAATTCCCTCTTAAGTGGATATGGAGATGAGGTGTTCTGGTCAGGAAGGTGCCGCAGGGAGTGTGAGATCTGAGCGGTTCCTGAAAGGTGGGTCTGGTTTAAGTAGGAGAAGCAGAAGGTGGACTGTAGGGTGGGGTGTCTATAAAAGTGCAGAGAGGGAACATTAGTGTTGAAGTCGAGAGTCAGACTCTACAGAAATTGCTTCTTCATAAAAAGGGAGAGAGTCTTTAAGGCTATTCTAGAAGGAAAAAAAGAGCAGGGGGAAGAGAGCAGTTCTCTTTGGGGCCAGCATGTGGGATGGGATACAGATGGCTCACCTCCAGTTTTGGTTCCACCTGCATCTAAAAGACCAGCCACAGTGTAAAGCCTCAGCAGACCATGGGGTGGGCTACCCTCGCATCATTAAGGAATGGATGGGGCAGTTTGAGTGGGAGAAATAACTCCCTGAAGTTGGCTCACAGGAATCGAGCAGACCAGATGCATGTGGAGTGTGCTTGGTCTCCCAGGTGACTGTGTGGAGCTACACCTGAGTTAGAGAAGGCCCAGCTTCCCGCCGCGTTGCTGCGCTAGTCTCCCCAGGAGGCGGTCTGGTAACACGTTCTCTCACCTGTTGCTCGCAGACTTCCATGGGACAGCACTGTGTCCGTGTTAGGTTTTCCCCTGAAAGGGCCAGCCCTGTGAAGACCTTGCCTTCACTGTGGCTGCTGGCACGCGTCCCTCCTGCCACTGCCTCTGCCACCCAGAGCCTGTTCTCAGTCACTTCCTTCCATCAGTTCTCTGCCTCCCGTGTTCTGTTCCTGAATGGATCGACGGTGGCAGAACAAAATACATAGTACATGGAATGCTGTCAGCTTGAGTTCGGTCTCACAAACTCCCAGCTGGCGCTTGGCACAGCCCCACAGTACTGCCACGGGGCCCAGTGTGGCTGAGCTCCTGGACAGCCATATCGCGCCTTCTGTTTTCTCTCAGACCCTAGCACTGTCGTCCTCTTCATTTTTGGAGGTGTAGAGCAGTAAAGAAGGATAATTGATGTACAGTAAACATCACATATTGGAAGTATATCCCTGCTTTTCTGTATGTTTTGTTTTCCCTGGTTTGGAGCGCAGTGTTGAGTGAGTTATAGAGTTGATTTGCAGACTCTTCTCCTGCCCACAGTGATTTCTCTGCCAGATTTAGTAAGATGTGCATACACCTGTAATACCGTCGAAATCCTGAATATACCTGTCACCACTAAAAGCTTCCTGTGCCCTCTCCCTGCCCCAGGCAACCACTGGTACGCTCTCTGTCACTCCAGGTTAGTTTGTGTTTCCTAGAATTTTATATAAATAGATTTTTATGGCATGTGCTCTTTTTGTCAGGCTTCTTTTACTTGGCTTACTAATTTTGAGATTCACTCATGTCGTAACATTGATAGGTCATTTCTCTTTATTTCTGAGCAGTATTCCACTCCATCTTATAGAAGCCACAGTTTTTCCATTCATGTGGTGTGGTGAGTATTTGGGTGTTTCCAGTTTGGGCTATTATCAGTAAAGCTGCCAAGAACACTTATAAGGCAAGACTTTGAATAGATGTATGTTTTCATTTCTCTTGGGGAAATACATAAGAATGGAATAGCTGGATCATCCGGTCGGTTTATCTTCTCAAGAAATGGTAGCACTGTGGTCTGTAGTGGTGCCCTCTGTAAGCACATCTGCCGTGGACCGAAGCCCCAGCGGTTCCACTTCCCCAGTAATACTTGATGTGATCAGCCTTTTAATTTTAGCCATTCAGAAAGTAGGTAGTTGAATCTTATTGTAGTTTTAATTTGTATTTCCTTAATGACTAATTGTGTCAAATATCTTACTATATGAATTTACCATTTTGGTGAAGGGTCTGTTAGGTCTTCTGCCCATTCTCATATTAGGTTGTCTTATTACTGAGTTTTGGGAATTCTTTATATGTTTTGTACACAAGCCCTTATCAGATTTATAATTGCAAATACATTCTCTCAGTGTGTGGCTTGTCTTTTGTTCTTCTAACAGTATCTTTTGAAAAGTAGGAATTTAAAATTTTGTAGATAGTCTAGTTTATTAGTTTTTTTTTTCTTTTTTCTTTTGTGGGTCTTGCTTTTGGTTTTGTACCTAAGAAATCTGTGCTTAATCCAGAGTCATAAAAGTGTTCTCCCAGAGGTTGTATAATTTAAAATTTTACATTTTTAAGGTCTATGACTCATTTTAAGTTAATTGTTGTATATAGTGTGAGGTACAAAGCAAAGTTGTTTCTTTGGTTTTTTTTTTTTTTTTTTTTTTTTTAAACCCATGTGTTAGGTATGCAACTGTTGTATCACCGTTTGCTGGAAGGTCTCCCCCTTTTCCACTGAGCTATCTTTGTGTTGTCATCGGTGTCATTTGTCCCTACATGTGTCAGTTTATCTCTGGACTGTGTCTTTCTTTTCCATCCCTCTGTTAAATCTGTTTTCACAGCAGTGCCGCACTGTTGTGATTATTGTAAGTAAGTCTTAAAAACAGGTGGTGTTAGCTTTCCAATTTTGTTCTTTTTCAAAATACTTTGGCTATTCTAGTTCCTTTTTATTTCCATACAAGTTAAAATGACCTGGTCAGTGTCACCAAAATGTGAGGTTTTTATTGGGCTTGCATTGAATCTATAGACCCACTGGACAACATTGACATTTTTTTTTTTTTTAATGATTTTTTATTATGTTAGTCACCATACAGTACATCCCCGGTTTCCGATGTAAGGCTCGATGATAACATTGACATTTTAGTGCGGTGTCTCCGCTTGGTTAGGTCTTCTTTAATTTCTCTTGGCTGTATTTTTTACTTTTCAGTGTACTGGTCTTCCACATCTTTTGTACTTAAATACTTATCCTTAAGTATTTCATATTTTTTTGGTGCTATTGTAAGTGATTTTTTTTAAAATTTAATTTGGAATTATTATAGTATATAGAAATATAATTAATTTTTGTAAATTGATACTCTCTGGAAACATGCTAAGCTCACTTACTAGTTTTAGGAACTGTTTTTGGATTCCATCATGTCTTCTACATAGACCGTCATATTATTTGTAAATACATTCAGCTTTATTTCCTAGCCAGTCGGTGCCTCTTCTTTCCTTTCTTTGCTTCTTACTTCTTTGTCTTGCCTGATTGCCCTGGATAGAGCCTTCATTACAAAGCTGAACAGAGGGGTACCTGGCTGGCTCAGTCAGTGGAGTATGTGACTCTTGATACAGGGTTGTGAGTTCAGGCCCTGCGATGAATGTAGGGATTACTTAAAATAAAATCTTGGGGGAAAAAAAAAAAAACAAAGGTGAACAGATCATGAGAGCAAACATCTGTCTGAGACATTCTGTTTTACCAGTAAGTGTAATGTTAGTTTTGGTTTTAGGTACATGACCGTCATCGGGTTCATGAGGTGCCCTTCTGTTACGTTTGCCGAGAGTTTTTAAGAGGAGTGGTTGTTGGAATTTGTCATGCTTTTTTCTCCATCTGTGGCAATGATCATACTTCTTTAATTTTAGTGTTAGGGTGATTTTTCATGTATCCAGTCCGCCTTACATTTCTGGGATAAGCGTCACTGGGTCATGATGTAACATACTTTTGATTAGTTGTTGGATTAGATTGGCCAGAATTTTGCATAAAATTTCCATACCTGTGTTCATGAGGAGTGTTGGTCTGTAGTTTTCTTTTCAGTGTATTCCTGCCTATGTGGTTTTTTGGAAGAGGTTATCATTTCTTTTTTAAATGAAGAAGTGGAGCCATGTGGGCCTAGGGTTTTGTGTGAGGGAAGGTTTTCAGCTACAGTTTTTGTTTGTTTTTAAGTAGGCTCCACACCTAGTGCGGGGCTGGAACCCACAACCATGAGACCAAGACCCGAGCCAAAACCGGAAGTCGGACACTCAACTGTCTGAGCCACCCAGGTGGCCCTACAGTTTGTTTTTCGTGTAGGGCTGCTCAGGTTTCAGTTTTAGTTACTTGGGTCTTATAAAGATTCAGTCCACTTCATCTAAAGTATCAACTCCGTTGCTTAGAATTGCTCATAGTACTGTGTTTATTCACCCTCTGTAGGATCTGTAGCTGTGTCACCTAACTCGTTACTGTTACTGGTAATTCATCCCCCCCATGAATCTGTGTAGAGATTTGTCAATTTTGTTGATGGTCTGAAAGAACCAGTAGTTGGTTTCATTGTTTTTCTCCTTCCTGTTTCCTTGGTTTTCTTCTGATCTGTGTAATCAACTTTCTCTTCGTTACTTGGGGTTTGATTTTTTTTTCCCCCTGGTGTCTACAATGGAAACTGAGCTCATTGATGGGAGGCATTTCTTCTTTTCTGGGGTAGCTGTTTTCTTCCATAAGTCTCCAAAGTACTCTGTTAGCACAGTCTCACAAATTCTGGTATATTGTAGGTGTGGTTTTTAAAAAAATTCAGTTCGAAATTATCTCTGATTTCTTTCTTAATTTTTTTCTTTGATCCATGGGTAATTTAGAAGTCTGGTATTTAGTTTCCAGATATTTGGGGATTTTCCGGGGAACTTTCTTTTATTGGTTTTCTAATTTAATCTCCTTATAGTCATGGGAAGTAATTCATATGACTTGAATCCCTTTAAATTTATTAAGATTTGTACTGTGGGCCAGAATCTGGGCCATCTTAAGTACATGTTCCCTTTCCCCTTGAGAAGAATGTGTATTTTGCTCTTGTTAGGAGGATGCTCTGTAGTTACCGTTACCACTTCTGGTGGTCTTCTTTCGTTTGTGTAAATCCAGACTTCCTTCTGGTATCCTTTTGCTTCCACCTAAAGGACTTGAATGTGTCTTGTAGTGCAGATCTGCTGTGATGGATTGTTACAGCTTCTGTGTATCTGAAACTATCTTTAGTTTACATTCATTTTTGCTTCCTGCAGAATTCTCTGTTGTTAGATTTTTTTTGGTCAAGCCCTTTTTCTTTATAAGTGGTTTGGGGCATTTTGATCACGATGTAACTTAAAAGCAGTCTTTGTGTTTCTTGTGGTAGGTGTTCATTGAGCTTCTTCAATCTGTGATTTATAAACGTTTTCACCAGAGTTGGTGAAATTTGGGCCATAATTTCTTCAAATGTTGCCCCCCCCCCAGTGCCCCCCAGCCATTTCTTTCCTTTCTTGATCTCTGGTTGTTCCTCTATTAAGACCCTTGAAGTTGTCCCAGAGCTCACTGATCCTCTGTTCTTTTTCTTTTTTTTTTTTTAGTATATATACATATATATATATGCTTTTAAAGATTTTATTTATTTATATGACACAGAGAGAGAGAGAGAGTGATAGCACGAGCAGGGGGAGAGGGAGAGGGAAAAGCAGACTCCCCACTGAGCAGGGAGCCTGACGTGGGGCTCAATCCCACGACCCTGGGACTATGACCTGAGCTGAAGGCAGATGCTTAACCAGCTGAGCCACCCAGGCACTCCATCCTCTGTCCTTTTTAAAAATTCTTATTTCTTGGTTTCATTTTGGAAAGTTTCTGGTATATCTTCAAGTTCATTAGTCTTCTACAATGTGTAATCTGTTGTTAATTCCATCAAGTATATTTTTAATATCAGACATTGTAGTTTTCATCTGTAGAAGTCCGATTTGGGTCTTTTCAGTATTTTTCATGTTTCTACCTAACTTTTGAAGCATGTGCACAATTGCCATTATAATGTGTTAGTCAGTTCGTGTTAACATCTGTGTCGACTGTTCTGGCTAGTTCGCTCTTAGTTAATGGGTCAGTTTTCCTGCTTGACATTCATGGTAATTTTTGGTTAGGTACTTAATGTTTTTGTTCTTTCTTTAAATAGTTTGATTATTGTTCCAGGATGCATCTAACTTACTTGGAAACAATTTGATCCTTTTAAATCTTGTTTTAAGATTTGTTAGGCAGGAGTGGAATGGTGGTTTGTCAGGGGCCAGTTACTTCCCACCCCTGAGGCAAGAGCCCATACTCTGTGCACCTGTGGTATTCTGGTCCAGCTGGTGGGAACAGGCACTGCTTCCAGCCCTGTGTGAGGGAGGGATGCATGCTGCTTCTGGTCCTTTCCGTGATTTTTCCCCACTGCCAGGGATTGCGTCACACCGGTGCTGTGACATGGCTGCCTGCTTGAGAGGCCCTCTGCTGCTCTCTCTCGACCCCCTCCCTGTGCATCCTGTCCTGGCACCCTCTTCTGTGCCTCTTAGTTCAGCATACCCACTGACTTCTTCCTGGCTTCCCGTCCCACTTGCTGAGCCCAGACTTGGGAAAGTTGTATGTCTCATATCTCTTAGGGACCTATGTTCCTACATCTGGAAAACTTGTTTCATTTACTCTGTTTTGTTTTTCCATTCAGAAGATATTTATTCAGAACCCACCGTGTGCCCCATTTACTTGGGATACCTCAGTGAATAGAACTGATGAGAGCCCCTGCTTTACTTGAGCTTACATCTGTTTCACAGAGACAGACAATTACTAATACACATAACAAATAAGTTTGTGATAGATAAGGTAAGAGGATGGTAACTACGATAGAAAAGACAAAAGCATAAGGAAACAGTGTAAGGGAAAAGGGGTAAGGTCACAGTTTTTTCTAGCTTTACTGAGGTGTAATTGACAAGTAAAAATTGAATATGTTTAAGGTAGGTATCCAACATCGATCATTTGATATTACATAGTCACTGTGAAATAACTGTCATAATCAAGCTAGTTAACACATCCATTACCTCACAGTGTTTTTGTTTTTCTGGTTTTGGTATGCTGAGAACACTTATGATCTACTTTCTTAGCAAGTTTCAAGTATATAGTACAGTATTGTGAAATATAGTCACCGTGCTGTACCTGAGATCCCCAGAACTTCATTCTTCTGATAACTGAAAGTTTGTATCCTGTGACCAACATCTCCCCATTGTCCCCACTTTTCCAGCCATGGGTCTGCCCTCTGGTTGTATGATTTTGACTTTTTAGATTCCACATACAGGAGAGATCATGTAATTTTTCCCTTTCTGTGTCTGACTTATGTCACTTAGCATAGTGCCTCCATGCTCATGTTGTCTCAAATGGCAGGATTCCTCCTTTTTTATGGTTAATATCCCAGTGTGTATATACGTCACGTCTTCCTTATCCGTTCATCTGCGGACAGCCGCTTAGGTTGTTCCTTTGTCTTGGCTGCTGTGAATGGTGCTGCCGTGAACACGGGAGCACGGATAGCTCTTCAAGATCCTGATTATTTCCTTGGGATGTATGCCCACTAGTGGGATTGCTGGGTCGTAGGGTAGCTCTGTTTTTAACTTTTTGAGGAACCTCCATACTGGTTTCCACAGTGGCTGCACCAGTTTGCATTCCTGCCAACAGTTCTTTTTCTTCACATCCTCACAACACTTGTTATCTTGGTTTTTTGATGATAACCATCCTAACAGGTATGAGGTGATATCTCACTGTGGTTTTGATTCTCCGTTTTCCTAATGATGCTGAGTGATGTTGAGCACCTTTTCATGTACCTGTTAGCCGTTTGTAAACCTTCTTTGGAAAAATATCTATTTAGGTCCTTTGCCCAGTTTTTTTTTTTTTTTTAAGATTTTATTTATTTATTAGAGAGCGAGTATGAGCCAGGGGGAGGGGCAAAGGGAGAGGGAGAAGCAGGCTCCCCACTCAGCAGAGAGCCCGATGCGGGACTTGATCCCAGGGCCCCGAGATCGTGACCTGAGCTGAAGGCAGGTTCCTAACCGACTGAGCCACCCAGACGCCCCCTTTGCCCATTTTTAAATCAGGTTTTTGTTTGGTTTTGCTGTTAAGTGTGAATGAATTTCTTTTATGTTTTGGATATAACCCCTTATCAGATAAATACAGATATCGTAAATATTTTCTTCCCATTCCATAGGCTGCCTTTTCCTTGTGCTGATGGCTTCCTTTGCTGTGCAGAAGATTTTAGTTTGATGTAGTCCCACTTGTTTGTTTTTGCTTCTGTTGCCCGTGCTTTTGGTGCAAGTCCAAAAAGTCGTTGCCAAGACCAATGCTGAGGAGCTTTTCCCCAACATTTTCTTCTAGGAGTTCTACAGTTTTAGGTCTTATGTGCATCTTTAATCCATTTTGAGTTGATTTTTGTATATGATATAAGATAAAGCTTCAGTTTCATTCTTTTGCATGTGGCGGTCCAATTTTCCCAACAGCGTTCATTGAAGACACTTTTCCCCCATTGAGTATTCTTGTCAGCCTTGTTGAAAATCAGTTAACTGTATATGTGTGGGTTTATTTCTGGACTCTGTTCACTGATCTCTGTGTCTGTTTTTATTTTCATACCAACCTGTTTTGATTACTTAGGTTTGTAATAAAATTTTGAAGTCAGGGAGCATTTATGCCCCTATTCTTTTCTTGAGATTGCTTTGGCTATTCAGGGTCTTTGTGGGTTCATAAGAATTTTAGAATTGTTTGCTCTGTTTCTGTGAAAAATGCCATTGGAATTTTGGGTTGGATTGCATTGAATCTGTAGATTGCTCTGGGAGTATGGACATTCTAATGGTACTGTTGCAATCCATAAGCATGAACTATCTTTCCATTTATTTGTGTCTTACTCCGTCCCTTTCATCAGTGTCTGTAGTTCTCAGGGTACAGGTCTTTCGCTTCCTTGATTGAATTCATTCATAGGTATTTTGGTCTTTCTCGATCTCTTTTACAGATTGTTGGTGTTTGTGTGCAGACTGGCACATGGTGCCCGTTACATAGACTTACCACTGGTCTTCATTCTTGGTTCTTGTCCCTCTAACTGGCTAATGTCACATGACCTGGCTTTGCATTTGCTGAGTCTTCCCTCTGCACGTTTGACCCTGCTGTGGAAGTGCTGTATTGAGTTCTCAGGTTTATCCTTGTGTTCTTCAGCTCCAAGGTTTCTGTTTGGTTCTTTTTTGTGGTTTCTGCTTCATTACTAAACGTCTTACTTTTTCTTCTGCATCATTTTCCTGATTTCATTTAGTTGTGTGTATGTTCTCTTGGATTTCGCGGAGTTTCTTTAAGGTGATCGTTTTTGAATCCTTTGTCAGGCCATTTGTCCGTGTGTGTTTCATTGGAATCAGTTACTGGGGCCTTGTTAGTTTCCATTGGTGGTGTCATATGTGTCTGATTCTTGTAGCTGTGTTGCGATGTCTGTGCATTTGAAGGAGGAAACACCTTTTCCTGTCTTTACAGACTGGATTTGTCAGGCAGGGACATTCTCCTGTGGGTTTAGGCTGATGGCATTCCCTCTGCATTCGCAGTTGTGATGGGTTGGAGCTGGGTCACAAGGCTGCTCCTGGGTCTCTGCAGTAGAGTCAGCGGTTAGCGGACTTGTTAGTGGGGTATGCATCTCACCTGATCCCTGGGCACTCTGGGGGTGGGCAGAAGTGCTTGTGGACTGGTGGTGCAGCTGGGAGAGGCTGAAGCCAAGTCACAGGTGCGCTTCAGGACCCGCCCTTAGCTGAGGTTGGCTGGCCTGTCTCTAGGGGCACTAACTGTAGGCATTTTTCATTGGGACCCTTGGCCAACAGACCTGCTCAGGGACTGGCCGGAGGGTGGCTGGAGCCCACTTCCAGGGCCCGTGCTCTACTTGCAGTCTGAGTATGTCAACTGGACTGCAGCCCAGAGGGGCTGGAGTTGGGTCTTGGGCCATTGTGGGGTCCACAGCCAGGACTGAGGTCTGTGTGCCTGTGACCCGGGGTTTAGATGGGCAAGGCTCCTTCTTGGCAGATGATGCTGGGGACAGGACCAAGCCAAACAGGACTGTAGCCAAGTGTTCGGGGCAGAGCCTTTCTGGGTCTGTAGCTGGGGCCTCTGGCAAGTCAGCTGCCTGGATGCAGGGCCTGCCTTCTCAAACGGCTTTGCTTATCTTGGACTGCACCCAGGTTTCAGTCTCCTCCCTGGATACCAGAACTCCCATAGGGCATTTTTGTTGGAGGATGGATGCCAGATTGCTGCTGAGGGGAACATGAGTGGGGACCTCCTATTCTGCCATCTTGCTGGTGGCACTCCCCCTCTGTTTCCAGCTGTTTTGCTGGTTGTTCTTTATCTTGTCTAGAAGCAGATGACCTCATGTCTGTGTCTTAATTGTGAGGACTGGAGCTGTCAGAAGAGTACTTTACACCCTGACACCTGTCCGTCTCACATCCTCTGTCTGTGACCCCTCTACTCCTGTGTCCACAAGAGACCCTTCCTTGGCTGTGTGAGGAGTCTTCCACGTAGTTCTGTCCTCTCTTATGTTATGTGAGACTGCCTTCGACATCCTGTCTTCCTCCTCCAGAACTCTCCAGAAGCATCGTCTGGAACAGCTGCCTCTATGTGCTCGCCTCTCATGCGCCCTCAAGCCCCGTCCAGGTGGACTGTTACCCTAGCCTCATCACTAGCACTGCCTTTATCCAGGCCTCCAGTGATGTGCTGCTAGACCGAGTGGGGAACCCATGTCTTTCCTCACCTGACCTTGCTGTGGCCTCCGTTTCCGGCTGACCCCATGTCCCGTCTCGCTGTCTTTGTCCTCTCCGTTTTCCGTAGGAGATGGGCACGTCCAGGGGTCAGTCCTAGACCTGGACTCTTCCTGTGTTTTTGGCTCAAGTCCCAGCCTTCACCTAGAATAGTCCCAAATACTAGTTTATCCTTGATTGTTGCATCGGCATCCCGACAAGGCTCTTTGCTTCCCTCTTCAGCACAGAGCAGAGCAATCTCTTCAGGATGTAAATTGGCTTCCTGTCACATTTGGGTTAGAATTCTCATGTCCTCATTGTAGCCCGCAAGGCCTGCTTAATGTGACACCCACCCTCCCTGCCTCTGTGGCCTCATTTCTCGTGTGCTCCCCTGTGCCCTTGCTGCACCCCTGCTAGAGAATGTGCTTCCCCAGATGCCAGAGAGGCCTGCTGTCTCCTCCATTGGGCTCTGCTCCATGCCGCCTCTGGAGCAGCACCCCTCTGGCTGGCATGTCTGGAGCAGCTCTGGCATGCTCTCCCAGGCCTTGTGGTATTCTCCTTTGTGTCTGATTGTACCTGACTGTATGTTGAATGTTTATTTATTCAACTGTGGATTGCCTTCTCTAGGCTGAATAAACAGTGGTGCAAGAGTGCCTGGCATGCAAGAGACAGTAAATGTCTGAAATCTGTGGTGGCATGTGAATTTAGAGTGCTCAGGAGAGGCCTCTCTGGACAAAGGAATGACATTAGATTGTGTTTCAGGGGCCATTTGTAATTTCCAGCCTCCTCAAGTCCATTGGTTTTATTTCGTTGTTTTGGGTTGGTTGGGTGTGGATTTTTTTGTTTGTTTGTTTGTTTTGTTTTGTTTTATTGTCTGTTTGCTTATGCTGGTTGGGGTTGGATTTTGTTAAAGCTCTACATAAAACAGACACAAGCTCTCTGTCCTTACTTGTTAATAAATGCCCCACTTTGTCCTTACTTTTTGATGGTCTTTGACTTTTAAAAAATTCCACATATAGGATTATGCAGATCTACATAGAAGTGTATGAAAAACTGTTAGTTCTCGTGTTTCAGTGCCTTTGATATCTTGTCCACCTAAAAAAATAGGGACCTCACCCCAAACTCCAGTATGAAAATCCTGCTCTCACGGTGTTTGGGTGCTGGGGGTGCCAGGGCCTTACCCTGAGCTCCAGCTCACTGTCTGGTCCCTGACCAGTGCCTTGTGGGACACATGCTCATGTCACCCACAGTGCCATCTGGCGTCTTAGGAGAAGTCTCCTCCAGAAGCTGATGCCAGCCTCTGTCTCGTGTTGAAGGTCTGCTTACTTGGTATTCTCCCGTAGGATCTCTGAAACACAGCACTTCCCACTTGCAGCTTTGACTGCCTGGACATTTAAAAGCAAGTTCATAAGGCTCTAGTGTGCAGACTGCGTAGTCCTTATGGCCTGTGTGCCTTTATCTTTCTGGCCTGTATTTATCTTATTCCTTATTTTTATTCTTTCCTTTATATTTTACTATTGTTTTAGTATCTGTGTTCTTGTAGGCTACTTGAAAGTCCTTTTTGAATTGAGACAAGGTATTAAATAAACTTAGACTTTTTGGAAGGGAGGGAACGAAGGACCTCTAAACTTCGCTAACATTATTCCTCATATTATTTTTGAAACTATTGTTTTTGTTTAGGGGAGAGGGGATTTTAAGTTTTTTGCCTCTGATTTCCTTTTCTTAGTAGGTAAAATAGTGGACTGTCTATGCACAGTGTAGATGAATTAATATGTATAGTGAAAACATGAGGGGCGCCTGGGTGGCTCAGTCATTAAGCGTCTGCCTTCGGCTCAGGGCGTGATCCCAGAGTCCTGGGATCGAGCCCCACATCAGGCTCCTCTGCTATGAGCCTGCTTCTTCCTCTCCCACTCCCCCTGCTTGTGCTCCCTCTCTGGCTGGCTGTCTCTTTCTCTGTCAAATAAATAAATAAAATCTTTAAAAACAACAACAAAAAAACCTTGAGAATCAGTGGTGAATCATCTGATCTGCTTGGTAAATTTTAAGCCATTTTTCCTGAGTTGATCATTTCTTTTGTGTAGGAGGAAATGAGTCTCAGCCGGAAAGCCAGGAGGACCCCCGGGAAGTACTTAAAAAGACATTGGAATTCTGCTTATCTAGGTAAGGATGCCGGTGGTTTTTCTAGTACCTGCTCAGGGGTTCTGCACTGGCTGTTATGTGTGGATGTGATGCTGTGGAGAAGGGGTAGAGATCTGCTGGTATATTCATAGGACACGGAGAAGATGGAGTAGCCGTAGCCGTTGATGTGGTGGAGAACCGAACCGAGTCATCTAGGCCAGTGTTCCTCACAGTTCTCCATACATTCATCGTGATGGCCTACCTGGGTTGCTTTTTGAAATTCAGAGTCCTGGCCGTGACCCCATGCCCCCATCCCACGGAATCAGACTCTGAGGGTGGGGCCTCCGGTCATCAGTCTCACAGAGACATTCTTGAGCACAGCGAAGTTCGAGAACACATTTCCTATCCTAGTTCTCCCAGTACGCCAAACCCTGCAGGAGCAAATTGTTCTGTGTGTGGACTACTCATATTTTTAGTTGTTCCTTTCTCCTGAGTAGTACCTTTTCTGTTGACAAAGGGAGTAGAACCTTTAAAGTTCAAAGTAGCAGAACCACACATATGGGAAGATGGGATCGGGTTAAATGTAGTTTTCTTTGAGTGTGAAAGTAACTGATGGGCCATGTGTAAGGTCTTCTCTCAGCTATGGCGATTTTCCCAGTGTTTCTCTGGACCTGCCTTCAGACTTTCACAAGGCGTCTGAGGAGGGCCGCTGTAGAGACGGTGGGGCTGCATGGAGGGGAGAGGTGGGGCAGGGTGGGTGCCCCAGCTTTCCTGCCTGGCCCACACCTCCCCAGTTAGGGCCCCGGCACACGGCCTCAGGGCATGCTCTGTGAGGTGGAAGAGTGGGGTCTGCACCTCGCAAGAGCTCCGCTCTGTCCCCCTGCACTACCTGACAGGTGGGGACAGAGCAGCATTGCCCTTTATGGATCTCCGAGACTGTCCTCGGCCTTCACTGGGATCAGTGTGTGTGTGTTGAGATGTTCTGAG
Organism: Ursus americanus; assembly: GCF_024610735.1. NCBI lineage: Eukaryota > Metazoa > Chordata > Mammalia > Carnivora > Ursidae > Ursus > Ursus americanus. The sequence continues at coordinate 36,099,959 of NC_142157.1, forward strand.
CCCATTGTCCTGTTTATGGAGACTTCATATTAGAAGCATCACCGTAGGCCCAAACCCCAGCAAGTGGCTCCCCTTCCCCTGAGCTGCTGGCGCCTGCAGACTACCTGCGTGACTGCTGCTCTGTAATCCTGGCTGCATGTGTTCCCGATGGCACAGCAAGCCCAGCAGGCACTTGTGCACCAGCCTTTCCTGGCCTTCCCATGGCTTTCTTAGCTTTGTGTTCTTTCAGCTGGATTTTCTTACCTAAAAAAACCGTTTCTGTATTTTTAATAAGCTACTCAAACACTTTTTAGAACAAAGATAAGGGATTACTCACTCATTAATTGTGATTGTAAAAAGCGCACTACACTTTTGCTCTCCCTACCTCCCCACGTCTTTAAAAATTTTACTTAAGCTCAGAGAGGTGACAAGAAACAGATGGGGTGGGAACTCTGACGTAACTCTGAAGCACGGCCATGCCACGCTCGTACCTCTTTGGAAGCGTCCTTTGAAAGGAGTCATTAAAAGCTATTGTCTTCTTTCCGCAGGGAGAACCTTGCTAGTGACATGTACCTTATATCGCAGATGGACAGTGATCAGTATGTGCCAATCACCACGGTAGCTAACCTGGACCATGTCAAGAAGCTCAGTACTGACATGAACTTGATTGTGGAAGTGCTGAGGTGTAAGTAAATGGCGGTCTGGGCCGACGCGTACGTGGTCTCGCAGCAGTGTGACCGTTCAAGGTCCATAGCCATTCAGTGCTAAGGTACTTGATGACAAGTGTGGTCTTCCTTCACCTCTCTGGCTGGCCCGTGTCCGGTAAGGGGTGTCGATGGGCTCCATATCTCAGACCCCGTATATCCCAGATGACCGAGTGGGCATAAGAAAGGCTGTTGCGGAGATGGGTGACTGCTGTGATGTTGGTGAAAAATACAGGACATGATGGTATTTGATGGAAAGTACAATTCATTTTCATTAGCATTCTAGCAACAAAAAGGGCTTCTTTAAATTTCAAGTTCCTGCTAAAGTTTTGGTGAAATAGGACTGTTTTTCTTGAAAGGGATGTTGTGAGTGAAGTTGTTTCTTGAACATTTGGTAACATCAGAGGGAGGTTTAAACATTACATCAGAGACCTGCAGGGATTCGGGGACTATGGGCCTTGAAGCTGTGGTTTGCTGATTGAGGCATCTACAACCTAACTACTTTGTCGTATGTTTTTGAAGACACCGTTTGACTGAGGTTATAACTGAGGTCCAGGGAGCTGCGCTGCGTGTGCGTGCGATGCACAGCTGTGTCGGTGTGGGCCTCGATGTACGTCCGGAGAACCACCACTGCCCGGAGTTTTCTGAGAGCCTTTGTACTGCTTCCACCCTTCCCTGACGCCCCGGATGGCTTCACTGGGGATGAGTTAAATTCAATGTACAATATATTATATATCTGTTCAAACGGAGTTGTTTTTAATTGTAAAAAGTCACTTTCTGTAATAGGACTGCAAGTACCAGATGAATTATTGCTATACTCTCCCTTCTCAGGGCTGCTCTGAGTCCTTCACAAAGAACACAGTGTACATTATGTTCCCCCTGCCCCAAATATTTTTTTTTTAAAGATTTATTTATTTATTTATTAGACAGAGACAGCCAGCGAGAGAGGGAACACAAGCAGGGGGAGTGGGAGAGGAAGAAGCAGGCTCCCAGTGGAAGAGCCTGATGTGGGGCTCGATCCTGGAACGCCAGGATCACGCCCTGAGCCGAAGGCAGACGCTTAATGACTGTGCCACCCAGGCGCCCCCCAAATATTTCTAAATGAGGGGATATCCTTCATGCCAGAATTAAAACCCCATTTCCCCGTGTCACCACTCTGACTTTCCGTCACTTGACACTTAAGCAGCAGTGTTTCCATGCTCTCCCTGGTATGGCTGACAGGTAGTGATGATTTTTTCTTATGTGCATTCGACCTCATAGAAGAATAGGTGACATCTTATCTTAAAACTTTGTTGGATTTCTCTTCACAAATAAAAGTTCTCTGCTTTCTATTCCTAGGCAGACTTTGTAAGGTCATTGAATTATTGGAGCAGATAGTGAAGAAACAAGCAGACATGATCTGTGAAGTTTGAATTCTGAAAATTATAACCACTGTTTCCCAAGATAGCTTTATGCTTTCCAGCATTGCTTTGTTTTTGACACTCCATTTAGAACTAAAATCTGTTTGATGAATCGGTTGAGTTTGGTTCTGTGTAACCCACTTATAAAGGCCAGTGGCTTTCCTAACCTCAAAGCACTTTCTTGGTTAACATTCTTTGGTTATTATTAGGAGCCCCAGATGTAGTTATTTCTTTTAGGCATTCCTTGGAAACTTGGCTGCCCCGTGGGTGATTTCTCAGTTGACCCTTGCTGGCTAGGAGTCATTCATGCAGAGCACGAGGATGTTGAATTGCCCTGTGTGGTTGCTGCAGGGAGCCATTTCTCTCCATGGACCGACAGCCCTGCCCCCTCCCCACCCTTCTGCCATCCCTGCCACTACTGTGTCGGTGGGGGGTCTGGAGTTGTAGTGGTTCCTCCTGTCCATCTGCCTTCAGCTCTTGAGCGTCTAATTGCTTCTTTTCACTCCAGTTTTAGACAGAAATATATGTACATATGTAATAACCTAATGAATAGTGTGGTTAGCATGTAGTTGTCTGGAGAGGGTGACATAAATAAGCCTCTGTGAGCAGAGATCTGTTTAAATCTTACCCCATGCCCCGAATGCCTAACGTATCATGTTAGATACACAGTAGACACTTCATAACATTTTATTTTAATTTGAATATTCCCTAGTACAGCACCAAAACTCTGGTGTTGATTGAATTGCATAAATTGTGTTTTTGTGTCCTAATACACATGGTACATAGTGCATTGTACAGAATGATTCAAATGCTTTGTTTTTACACTTAATATGGTTGAAATTGCTAATTTAAAAATAGACTCAGATATTTGTCACCAGGGTATGAATAAATACATTGTGATAGAGCCTCACAGTGAATATTAGAACAATTAAAGTGAAGTAGGCTACATTTTCAACAAGACTGCATTTGAAAATCGCAGTGCTGAATATAAAAGCCTGTTTCACGTATGTACGAGATGGTAACGTCTATGTAGAGTTTAGGTATGAGTAAAATAAATAGAAGTCTGCTCTTCATGGGTTCTGAGGTCCAGGGGTACGAGTATAAAGACCTGAGGGGGAGACCCTCCTGATTGAAGGTGAACGTTATTGGGGGCACACAAACTGGGGACAAATCTGGGGGATGAGAGGCACGGGGAGTTTCGCCAGTCCTTGTTTATTGTCTTGTTTTTCTTTCTGGGGGTGGGATTTACACACCTTAAATTTACACATGGTTTACATGTACATTTGTAAAGTTACGACATCTTTATACACCCGCAGAACTACCATAATGAAGATAATGAACATACTGTCACCCCCGAATGTTTCCTCCTGCTCCAGGCAACCACTTACCTGCTTTTGGTCACTGTACCTTAGTGTGCATTTTCTGAAAATTTTATGTAAATGGAATCAGTCCTGCACTAGCCTTTGGGGGGAGGGTCTGGTTTCTTACCCTCAGCATAATTATTGTTGAGTGTATCAGTAGCTTTTATAGCCTTTTATTTCTGAGTCCTGTTCCGTTCAGTAGCTAGACTTGGTTGATAGACTTGTTTATTGCTAGGTTTTGAGAACTACAAATAAGGTGTCATGAGCATTGGCGTGAAAGTCTCAGTGTGCACAGAGGCTTGCGTTTCTCTGGGTCGGTAGCTGGGATGGTGTGGGAGGTGTATTAACTTGTGAAATTGCCTGCCTGTCTCCAGAGTGGGTGTTCCCCTGCCGTTATGCGGCCCCATTGCTCCACACCCTTGCCAGCACGCCCCGTGCATGGGCATTTTACTTGCAGATTCTCTAATTTTATCTTACTGCCATTTTCATTTCTGTTTCCCTAATACCTGGTGACATCGAACAATCTTTTCATGTGCTTGTTTGCTCTTCTTTTATCTTTGCTGAAATGTCTGTTCACATGCCCCCCCCTTTTTATTAGGTTTCTTAACAATTGAGGTTTTGGGGGGTTGTAATTTGAGATCTGTATTATTTATGTCTTGGATATACGCTATTATCAGGTATGTGATTTGCAAATACATTCTCCTGGTCTCTAGCTTCTCTTTTTTATTCTGCTAGTAATAGTGTCTTTTGAACAGCAGAGTTTTGAATTTTTTGAATAGTCCAATTTATGTTTTTCTTTTATGGCTCTTGCTTTTGGTGTTGTATCTAAGAAATCTGTGCTTCATCCAAAGTCACGGAGGTTTTCTCCCAGAAGTGTTAACAGTTTTAGGGTTTACATTTTTAGCCCTGTGGTCCATTTTAAGCTAAACTTTGTATGTGGTTTGAGGTATGGATCTAAGTTCTCTGCCCCCCTCACGTGTGGGTATGCAACTGTTCCAGCACTGTTAGCTGGACAGACTCTCCCTTCTCCACTAAGTTGGACTTGGTGCCGTTGTCGGGATCATCTGTCCCCACACTGCGCATTTATCTCTTGGCCTTGTGTCCTTGATCTGTCTCTGTTTCAACACATGCACTTCAGTGTCTTGATCACTCTGGCTTTGTAAGAAGCCCTAAAGTAGGTGCAGAGTCTCCAGCTTTGTTTTGGCTCTGCTAAGTGCTTTGCATTTCCATATGAATTTTAGAATCGATGTTTTTTTCCAAAAACATTTTTATTGGGATTGCATTGAATCTATAAATCAATGTGGGGAGAATTGACATCGTAACGATAGTGAGTTTTCCATTCCATGAACATGGTATCTCTCCATTTATTTACATCTTTTATAATTTTCTCTTGGTAATGTTCTGCAGTTTTCAATGTACAGGTTGTCTGTATCTTAACAGATTTAGAATTTTTCCTGTTTTTGACACAATTTTAAATCATGTTTTTATTTCAATTTTTCATCAGTGCTAGTATGTAGAAATACCATTTATTTTTGTATGTTGATCTTGTGTACTAAAACTTTGTTAAACTCCTCAATTCTAGTTTTTTGGGAAATTTTTTCAGATTTTCCACATAGAGATAAGCTTGTTGCCTATGAATGGCAAGTTTTACCTCTTTATACCCGGTCTGGTGCGTTCTGTTTCTGTTTCTTGCATGATTACCCTGGCTTGATCTTCTAGTGTGGTATTGACCAGAAGTGGAGAGAGTTGGTGTTTTTGCTTTGTCCTGTCTTTAGTAGGACACTAGATGCTGACTTTTCCTAAGTGAGGAGGTTTCCCTTCCATTCCTAAGTTGCTGAAAATTGTTTTCAGGAATGTTGGATTTTGCCAAATACTTTGTCTGCATCTGTGAGGTAATTATATGTTTTTTTTGTTTTTTAGTCCATTAATGTGGTGAATTACATTGCCTAATTTCCGATTGGTAAACCAGTCTTTCATTCCTGAGATAAACCCCACTTGTCATGATTTATTACCATTTTTATATATTGTGGGATTCAGTTCAGCAAAATTTGGTAAGAATTTTTGATCTATGTTCACGGGATATTGGTCTGTGGTTTTCTTGCTTTGTGTTGTCTTTGTTTAGTTTGAATATCAGAGAGCTGCTGGCTTTATAGGTGGAATTGGACTGTGTTATCTTAAAGTATTTTGGAAGAGGTTGTGCTATAGAATTGTTTTATTTTTTTCTTAAGCGTTTGATAGGACTCATCAGGGACACCACGTGGGCCTTGAGAATTTTCTCTCAGATCCAGGTCTGTGTTGGTGACTGTCGTCTCCGAGTGAGTTTTGGTAGCGTGTATCTTTAAGGATGTTTCTATTTCATGTAAGTTGTCTAACGTATGTTTATTAGCAGGAATTTTTTCATAATATTTTCCTTAGGGTCCTTTCAGTATTAGTAGAACCTGTAGTGAAGTCAGTCTTCCATTCCTGAGGTTGGCAACATGTCCTCGTGGGGATGGACAGCTCCGAGCCCTGGTTGTGGTCGTGGTGTGTTGTGACTGGAATCTGCACGTGATACCAAAACAGAACATCACAAAAAGGAGTGTGTGTAAAAACTCGTGAGGTCTGAATCCGGCCCGTCCCTGTGTTAGCACTATTGCCCCAACACCACCCTCCTTGTGTTGACCATGGGCTGCAGTTGTGGAGGATGTCATCACTTGGAAAAGCTGTGTGGGACGCACGTGGCACCTTGTGAGTTTAAAATAAAAAGTCATCATAGGACGGAAAATGATTTTACGTTAGGGCCTTGTAGAGGAAGCCAGTAACTCTGAGTTGTGATCTACATGTCATTTGGGCTGTTGAGAATCCTTGTGTCATGGTGTTAAATTTATTCTAGCTCTTAAAAGACTTTAAATTCCCGTGCTCCTTAGTTTTGAGAAATTTCACCTGCAGGATGGGTGTAAAACCTGATGGTTTGTGGTAAGGTATCCCACTGAACACAGGTGTCTTCATTGTGTTTAGGACATGTAATGCAGCACATCACACCGGGGCGTCTGGATTACGTCATAACTAGAACGCAGATGATTTGTTGTCATGTTTGTATTTTACCATTCATTTTTCTTCTCTTTGTAGCTTTACCTTTAGTCCAAGTGGATGAGAAGGGAGAAAAAGTAAGGCCAAATCAGAGTCGTTGCATTGTGATCCTGCGTGAAATACCTGAGTCCACTCCTGTAGAAGTAAGTCTCCTCTGAAGGGCGCTCGGACGTTTTTTGTGGGTTTTTGTTTGTTTTATTTGTTTACTTCTGTGTATTTTTAGAGGATGTATTGTAAAGAATACACACAGTAACGTTTTCTTCCCAGGATTTGAACACTGTTAGTTACAGTGTGATTCATTTGTAAGAGTGGTACTCAAACTTTTTGGTCTCAGAACTCCATTATATACTTCACATTAAAAAATACTGAAGAGGCTGGGATGCCTGGGTGGCTCAGTCGGTGAAGCTTCTGCCTTCGGCTCAGGTCAAGATCTCGGGGTCCTGGGATCTAGTCCTACATTGGGCTCCATGCTCCTTGGGGAGTCTGCTTCCCCCTCTGCCTTTGCCCCGTACCCCCCGCTCCCATGCGCTCGCTTGCTCGCTCTCTCAAGTAAGTAAATAACTAAAATCTTAAAAAATACTGGGGCGCCTGGGTGGCACAGCGGTTGGGCGTCTGCCTTCGGCTCAGGGCGTGATCCCGGCGTTGTGGGATCGAGCCCCACGTCAGACTCCTCCGCTATGAGCCTGCTTCTTCCTCTCCCACTCCCCCTGCTTGTGTTCCCTCTCTCACTGGCTGTCTCTATCTCTGTCAAATAAATAAATAAAATCTTTAAAAAAAAAAAAAATCTTAAAAAATACTGAAGAGTTTATAGTAACTTCAATATTTAGAAGTTAAAGATGACCAAAGGTTAAATATTCATTTAAAAATAACAAACCCAGGGGCGCCTGGGTGGCACAGCAGTTAAGCGTCTGCCTTCGGCTCAGGGCGTGATCCCGGCGTTCTGGGATCCAGCCCCACATCAGGCTCTTCCGCTATGAGCCTGCTTCTTCCTCTCCCACTCCCCCTGCTTGTGTTCCCTCTCTCGCTGGCTGTCTCTATCTCTGTCAAATAAATAAATAAAAATAAAAATAACAAACCCACAAGTTAAGATAAAGAACATATTTTTATGTTAAATAAATTTTTTTTTAAGTATTTGTGTATTATAGAGAGGGCAAGCGCAAGCTGGGAGGGGAGGGGAGGAGCAGAGTGAGAGGGACAAGCCAACTCCCGCGCTGAGCGCAGAGCTCAACACCAGGCTAAATCTCATGACCCTAAGACCATGACCTGAGCTGAAATCAAGAGTCAGATGCTCAACCTTCTGAGGCACCCAGACACCCCTGTGTTGAATGACTTTTCAGAACAAATATCTCCATGACAGGAGAGGTGTACTCTGCAGACTTCAGGGAACACGGCCTAGCCTGTGTCTGATCTGGCTGCCCTGCCAGTGTCAGTGCAGAAGCTGGGGACAAGGTGGGGACATCGTTTTCGTGTAGATGGGGTCTGCAGATCCTAATTTAAAAAGTACCAACATGGGGCGCCTGGGTGGCTGAGTCGGTGAAACATCTGCCTTCAGCTTAGGTCATGGTCCCAGGGTCCTGGGATCGAGCCCCACATCGGGCTCCCTGCTCAGTGGGGAGTCTGCTTCTCCCTCTCCCTATGCCTGCCACTCCCCTTGCTTGTGCTCACTCTCTCGCTGTCTCTCTCTCTGTCAAATAAATAAATAAAATCTTTAAAAAGAAAAAAAAAAGAACCGTCTCTGTAGAGAAAATCGATCAGTGTTTGTGCCGGTGGATGAAGGACACTTCTTGGTGTAGTGTAACAAAGGTGAGGGTTCTGACAAACCTAACATAAGAAATTATACCCTTCTTGAGTATGGCATTGTTCTACCAAGTTTTACTTTCTGTTCAGCTGAGGCTGTTTTTACTAGTTCTGTATTACATGTGAAGAAAAATTAGGAATGAATTTTTTTGTCCTTTTTTTAAGGTTCTAAATATGAAATAACATCTTATTTCTTTCTACCAAACTGGATGTCTTTATTAACTCACAATAATATTTAACACGTAGGTCCTTTGAGATACTTGTAAGGACTATAACCGAGAAGAATTTTCTACTTTTAGTTTCAGACATTGATCTTGGTATATTTATATTATTCCAAACAGCACACCCTGTGTCTTTTGTCAAACTTGAACCATGGAAGTTTTTTAGTTTTTTAGTAAAGTAAGGGTTGAAGCAGAAAGGAAGGAGGGAAAGTGGTCCAAGCTGAATGAGAGGACAGGAAGCTTGTGGAGCACTGACCGCACGGAGCCCCTCTGCTCGGGTTGGTGCCACCTGCCCCGGGGGCTTCAGAACACTCTTCCTGTTTAAATGTAGCCATGTGCTTGTCAGTGGTTGGAAAATTCTTTAAATGGTAGTTCATTTGGTTGATTAATAGTCTTTCATGAAATGGCCCCAATTCCCTGGTAATATTTTGCTCTGGATTTGACTGTGGTGTCAATGGCGCCACCCCAGTCCTGTTAGCCGTGGCACGTCGTCTGTGCTTTAACGCGTTGGTGGCTTCATACTTTGAGTGGACTTCTTGTGGGCTGCCTAGAGTTGGGTCATGCTTTTCTGAGCCAGTCTGAGGATCTCTGCCTTCTAAGTGGGGAGTTGGGACCGTTCACATGTGATCAATAATGTGATTGGGCTTAACTTTGCCACCTTGATGCTTGTTTTCTTTCTGTCTATACTGGTCCTCATTTTCCTTTCTTTCCATGCCTCCCTTCCTATTTGGGTTAAATTCATTATTTTTGTCTCCTTTTTTGGCTTACTAGATAGAACTCTTTGTTTTGCCTTAGTGGCTGCTTTTAGGGTTTGTAGTGACATCTTCAGCTGGTCCTCATCTGCCTGTAGTTAATAGCACCCCACTGCTCCCCCTTGTGAGGCATTGCTCCACTTCCCACGCCCGGCTGGCGCACTGTGCAGTCAGTCCTAAACCACACAGTATTTTGTTGTTAGGTTTGCTTCAAACAAGTTAGTTTGCTTTTCAAGAGATTAAAAGTAAGAAAAATGTGTTTCCTATTTATCCAGCATTTACCATTTACAGTGCTTTTCGTGCCCATGTCTAGGTCTACACTTCCTTCTGGTCTCCTTTCTGTCTGTTTCGTCCTTTATTTCTTGTGATGCAGCTCTCCTGGCAGGGAGGTTTTTCAGCTTTTGTGTGTTTGAGAAATTCTTTTCTTTTTTCTTTTATTTATTTATTCTTATCGTTTCTTTTTGAGAAAATGTTTATTTTTGCCTTCATTTATGGAAGATATTTTCTCTGGGCGTAGAACTCAGGATTACAGGCTTGTGTTCCCTTCCTGTATCTAAAGACGCTGTTCTGTGTTCTGGTGTGCGTTGTTTCTGAGGCTGGGTCTGTCGTTCTTGTCTCTGTGCCTCTGCATGTCGGCACTGCTCCCTTTTTCTCAGTGCTTTGAAGATTTTAAGCAATTTGATGGTGATGGATCTTGATGTAGCTTGCGAGTCTCTTGAATGAAGTTTCCTGAGGTGTTATTTCTTCACGTGTTTTTTTCTCTGCTCCCTTCTTTTCAAAGTTCCTAACTAACTGCTAATCCTACATAGTGCATTTTTCATTCTAGAAGTTCTTTTTGGGTCTTTGTTTCTTCCCTCTTCCGTGTCTCTCTTTACATGTTCAGGCTTTGCCTTTTTGAATATAGAGTACATATCTAAGAACTATTTTAATGTTCTTGCCTTTTTATTCTTTGATCTGTATCATTTTTGGGTTTAATTTGGTTGATTTTTTTTTTTTTCCTCCTTCAGGTCCTATTTTTCTGTTTCTTTGTGTGCCCGGTAAATTTTGAATGGATGCCAGGCATTTTGGATTTTACTTTATTGGCTATTAAATGTTTTTGTATTGTTTCCTGGAACTGTGTTGGGCTTTGAGGTTCAGTTTGACCCTTTAGGAGTATTGTCAGGTGGAAGCAGTGCCCTTCTGCATGCTGTGCCTGAACTCCTGTGCGTTGGGAGTGTTTCCTCCTCTGCCTGTTGGGGGCAGACACACCCCTGTCCCCGTGAGTGCTGCTGCTGTTCCCTCTAATCATTGCAAGGGGCTCTTGGTGCACGCTGAGCCCTGGGAGACCCCGTGAGAGCCCTGCATGTGTGGGGCCGGGTCACGCTCACCTCCCTGGCACTGGGCTGTGGGGCCTCCATGGGCACCCCGGGCTCACCTGCCCTGCATGACGTGAGCTCTGCTGTCTAAAACTATTCTTTCATATGTTTTTGTTTGTTTTGAATCGTTTTCATGGGAAGGTAATCTGTTCCATCTTGGCCAAAAACAAAAGTTCAGCTAATGTTTAAATTTCTCACATTACCACCCTTGCTCTCCAGTTGTGTAGTTATCAGCTTTCTGGTACAGTGAAACGATAATTTCAAATTACTTTAGCTTCATGGTATCTTGGTGTACGAAGAAAAGCTGTCAGTAAGTTGTGGACTTATTTTCTGTGACATTGGGTTCCTGCTTCTGGAAACGAGGCTCAGCTCCTCAGGTCTTCTGAAAGAGGCTTACTAACTGTCCGTATGTTGGACTCTTTGTCTAAGGATCTGTCCTTGAGTGTATGTGTCATTTCTACTAGGTAAGGACAAATGTGGCGTAGTCGAGAATTAATTTCTACCTCTTTATTTCCTGTAGGAAGTAGAAGCGCTATTTAAAGGAGACAATTTACCGAAATTTATAAACTGTGAATTTGCCTATAATGATAATTGGTTTATTACATTTGAAACCGAAGCTGACGCACAGCAGGTAAGCTGTTCCCCCCCGCCTGGAGCTCAGCGTTACCCATACATCACACGTAGCGCGTGGGTACTAAATCGGGGCCTGGGGATTACTCTGCATTGTGGCCCTCAGTTTGATTATAAAGTGCAGAGGAAACCAGGTCGTAGAAACTGAAATAGGTGTGTTTGTGAAGACAGTTTTTGTAGCAAGAAAGCATATGACATTATTTCCTAAGGACATGGAAGACAAGCAGCCCATGAAAATGAGTTCTGTTCTCTCATCTGGGCAGAGAAAAGTTTTAATATTTGGAAAGTGTTCTGGGAAATTTGAACGTAATTTTAAGTTTCACGAAGCATCATTGTGTGTTGTGAGATAGTTGAAAAGGCCCTGGGGAGGCTCTGTGAGGAAATGCAAGGAGTGAAGGTGGTCTCCCCGGCCCAAAGGAGGAATCTCACTTGGGGGAAACGTGAACATGCTTCAGGGAATGCCAGTACAGTTGACCCCTGAACGACGGGAGTTAGGGATGCTGACCCCGTACGGTGAGGAAGCCATGTAGAACTATGGACTCCCCAGACCGGAGCTACTTATATTCTCCTGTTGACCTACCTGAAGCCTTCCTGATAACCCAACAGTCAGCACATGTGTTGTATGTTATTTGTATTGTATACTGTGTTCTCATGATAAAGTAAGCTAGAGAAAATACTGTGAAGAAAATCGTAAGGAGGAGAAAATACATTCATAGTACTGTCCTGTGTTTATCGAAAGAAGTCCGCATGTAAGTGGACCGTTGCAGTTCAAGCCCATGTTGTTCAAGGGTCAGCTGTACGGTATTAAGTGGTAAGTGGTGTGGATGCTGTGAAGTTCAGAAGAGGGAAACAAACATCTGAATGACAGGTTTGAATGGGTTGGAGGGAAAGGGCATAGGAGGAGCCAGGTGGTGGGAGACGAGGGTAGTCCTTTCAGCGGAGGGCGTGCAAGCCCTCCTCACCAGGACAGGGGTGGTGGGCCGAGGTCAGAGCCCTCTGAGTTGAGGAAGCCACCTGAAGAAGAATAAGGAGCTACATAATATTGCAGTCTGTTCCTTTTCTTGAACTGTGTGATTCCATTTTCACATTGGGGTTAGTACTAGGGGCTTGGTGTCCATTATCTTCTCCAGGTCAGGATCCTTACCCTGTGCTTATGGGAGGCTTTTGTGGTATCTGCTAATACTAACAGAATTGTATGCAAATGTCGTTCATGAGGTTTTTTTCTAGAGGCTCCCTAGCTCCTAGAGGAGCAAAATTCTCCTTAAAAGATTCTAAGGAATCTGTGATGCAAAGTAGCTTTAGAAACACTGCTCTGGGTCCTGCCCGTCATATTTTAACTATACCATTCCTTAGTTGAGGTATTGAGTTAACTGTCAGTTCATCTTATTTATAAGATTAACACAGTGGCGTTTTGGGTGATTTTGCCCTCAGGCTTACAAGTATCTGCGAGAAGAAGTCAAAACTTTTCAAGGAAAACCAATTAAGGTAAGCAAGACCATTGGTTATATTTTATTTACTTGCAAATCAGTTCTTGAGTATTCTGATAGAAATTTCTGTATTCCCAAACAGGCACGGATAAAAGCAAAGGCAATAGCTATAAACACATTTTTGCCAAAGAATGGATTTAGACCTCTGGACATGAGCCTTTATGCGCAGCAGCGCTACACAGCCTCCTTTTACTTACCTCCAGTCTACAGCCCCCAGCAGCAGTTCCCCCTGTACAGCCTGATTGCCCCCCAGACATGGTCGGCAACACACAGCTATCTCGATCCACCCCTGGTGAGTCCTGTCGTCACTTGGAGCTTATGCAGCAGGAAGTTGTGGGCACTGCACTAGGTGCTTGGAAGGATAGAGATGTTCTAGTGGGGGAACAAGGTACATAGACAGTTTGCCATGGTACAACAGACCTTCAGGATCTATAGTGGATTTAAATTTAATTGGGAGATCAGTATGCAGCTGTGTACATTTAAAAAAACCTTTGTAGGCTATAATTTTGATCCTTGGCCCCGTCCACCTGCCCTCCTGTATAGCAGTACCTTCCTATGCTGTGTAATCCCCAGTAAAACACAAAATGTGATCCAAGCCCTGGGATACCTGGGTTACTCCTTAGCACAGGGGGGTTGCAAGGAGAGATGCTTTTAAGGAGACAGAGGAGTTTTAATAAAGTTGAAGACCAGTAGAAGACCTACAAGCTTTTTTGCTCACACCAGCCCTAGAGATGACTGGTCTGTGTAGTGGATGTAGTCGCTCCCCAACACAGTTGTGCTGCCAGGGAGTTCAGAGAGGTCAGCGAGGTCAGGTGGACCCTGCCTGGGCACTGGCACGAGCTTGGTGGGGTGTGGGATGTAGGATGTGAGAAGCAGGACTTGTCTGATCAGCCCCTCCCTTGGCCTCCCAACTGAGACAGTGGGGATGGACTGATGGACAGGTGTGCCTGAGGTTGCTGGGCAGCTTTAGCTTGAACCAGAGAGAGGGAAGGTGGAGTGTGTGGAAGGTCGTGGTCAGAAAGCAGGAGTCGAGTTAATGACTTTGAGGATATGTCTGTGGACCGACCCAACAGCCAGTTGTGTGGTGCTCGGGTCAGGTGGGGAATGTGGGAGCTGCCTGCGAGCCAGGCCCTGCTGGGGATGTCATCTGGGGCTCTAGTTACCACTCATGACAGAAAAAGGGTGTTGACCGAAGAGGGTGAGCGGGAGAGAAGAGTGTCGCCTCAGCTAGGGGTGGTTGGTGCCTGTTTATACCGAAACATACGGACGTGTCCGTGGAATAATGCAGCCCGGAAAAGATAATGATGTCAGACAGGCAATAATTGAAGAAATGGGACCGAATACTATGAAACTTAAAATTAGGGGGCTATCAGGTGCTACGTCCTCTTCTGTTGAGTGTATCCAAAGGGGTGGAAGGCAGGGGGGCTGCAGGAGAGTGGGCATCCTGTGCCGAGGCACTGGGCGGGGGCTGGCGTCGTGGGTATCTCTGAGCTGACCCAGGGTCTGAGGCGGGGAGCTGGGAGACGAAGCTGTACGGCTTCTTAAACGTGCCCTGAGGTGTGTGGACTCGGCCCGTGGCTTAGGGGACGTGAGAAGGGCAGACGGGGAAGAGTCAGGAGAGGTCCTCTCGGGCACTGGCAGAGCCCTGGGGTCCAGAACCACCGCAGTGGGGCAGTTAGCAGACAGGTGCTGGCATTCGGAGGTGCTTCCGCTCTCCAGAGGGAATGCTAATAATGCACTACTCTTTTGAGACCTTTGCGACCTTCTGTAAAAGTGTGCCAACAGCCATGTAGCTGATCCATGATGAGAGAACCTTCAAGGGAGATAGAGTCCTTAAACTCCCGTGTTGGAGAATTTCTCCCAAGGAGGCTAACCGCCATGCTTGTGCTGTTTAGTTCCTCTTGAGTGAAGTCGCTTCTCCAGTTTCTCTGGTCGCACCCATATCCGTGCCGGAGCAGGGCCATTGGCACCTGGATCAGTTGGCTGGCCATTTAGGAGGGTTCCTTTGATCCTGGTCTGGGGATCGGCTTTGCCTGCTCTAAAGCGTACTGTGTCATCTTGAGCAGATGTGAAGGTACAGCACGTGTGACTTCTCAGCAAGTCGTGTTAGATTATTGGGTTAGGAACTTACTGTTTACACTCTTGAGCACAGTTTCGCAAATATGAGTTGTGTATGTAGAAGTACATACAGGAAATGATTTGTCAGTAGTGGTTTTAGTGTGGTTTACAATCTTCAAAATCTGTTTCTGGTGGGATTGATCCATTTTTAAATAGTCTGACTCTGGCAGCTGTTCTCAAATAGTATGTTGAGGTCTTACAAAGTTCCAAGGGTGTCTTTCTGCCCCAGAGTTTCCCGTGTTGCTTTTTTTTTTTTCCTTTAAATCAGCAATTTTTGGTCCTGCGCTGTCCCTAACATCTGTTTTCTGTCACAACTTGCTCTCAGCTCTAGCCTCTGCGCAGTTGTCAGTTGGCTTCCTTGGCAGGCTGCTGCAGGGAGATCACCCGAGTTGGCCCAGAAAAAGGTCTTAGCCCCCAGCCTGGCTCAGGAAATACTGATCATTGGCAGTGATCTAACAATGATCTTTTCAGCCTGGGAATATTTGCGGTATAAAATGGAATAAGATGTCAAGAAACAACCCAGGCAACCACAGGGTTCGGTGTTAGCCAACTCCAGGTCTGTTTATGGCTTGTTGACTTGTTTGTTTCTAATGAATCTAGGTAACTCCATTTCCAAATACTGGATTTATAAATGGGTTTACGTCTCCAACCTTCAAACCTGCAGCATCTCCTCTGACTTCACTCAGACAGTACCCTCCAAGAAGCAGGCAAGTTCCATGAGTGGTTGAAATGCTGTGGTTGTCTGGGGTTTGTGGTAACGGGTCATGGCCATTTCGTGTACTCGAACAGCAAAGCAGGACAGTTAGTGTTAAACCTGGTAATCCTCACCGCGTGCGTGAGTCCTTTTCACTGAGTGAAGAAGCTGCTTCTGATGATCTGTTGGGATGTGTCTGCCTAGTGCGGATACAACTCCTCAAGGCATAGAATTACATTCTGCGAGATGAAGCCCTGAAATGTGTACTGAGTGCCTGCAGATTCTCCGCAGCTCGCATCTGCGTGTGCCTGCTTCTCACGTGGGCTTGGACTGCCGCTAAGCAGCACGTTGATGCTTTATAGATTTGCGCTGTCAGACACAGTATGCGCGAACTATTTCTTCAGTAACGTTTTTAATATTTTTCTAAAGAGCACATTTTAGCTGAGACATTCATACATTAGCGCTCTCATTTTAGGAAGCCATGATTGCATCATGACTGAGTGCATGCAAACCTTTTGTTTACAGGAATCCTAGTAAATCTCATCTACGCCATGCCATTCCTAGTGCAGAGAGAGGAGCTGGGCTATTAGAAAGCCCTTCGATATTTAACTTCACTGCAGACCGGCTAATTAATGGTGTTCGAAGCCCACAAACACGGCAGACAGGTCAGCCTAGGACACGGATACAGAATCCTCCCACCTACACCAAGAGGGAGGTTGGGTCTGGTCGAGTGGAGCAGAGCAGCGCGGAGTCGCCTCCTGGCCTGGGGAGAGGGAGGTGAGTCCTTCAGAGCTGCTGTCGGACAGCTACGAGCTACCTGTCCTAATAAGTTACTAATATTTTCAAATTCCGTCAGTTTAGGCATGTTTTATAATTGTTATTTTCAAATATATCACAGTCGAGGGCTCTAAGCTCATCCTAATTTATTAGGCCATCTTGGGCAAGACTGCTTGTAGGTTTCCTATAAAGTAAAAGAATTAGTCAGGATTATTTTTTTGAATTCCTTTCCAGCTTACACAGTAGCAGTATATTCAGTTGAAATAACAAAAGGATAAGTAAATAAAAATGAAATTAGGAAGTAGAATTAGCTTATGGGCTGTTAGGCCACAGGCATGAAAGTGGAGTGTGGCCTCAGGGCCTGCCGGGACTTGGCCACTCTGTCGGTGTTGGTTGCTTCAGTGTGGGGCACGGTGCTGGCCCCCAGAAATCTAGAGCCCTGTGCACGTAGCTGGAAGCTGGGTCTTGCTGGTCCCCAGGGCTTGGAAACCCTGGTGCCGACTGGTGGTAGCGGGCAGGGGCTGACACAGTCATGTCAGGGCTGAGAGGGAGGGAGGGACGGAGTGAGAGCACACCAGGTTGCTTCGGGGTCTTTCCACTTTGATGATTAACCTGGTGTATTTTCATTAGCAGTGTTTAGCGTTTCACCTGTGTAGCTCATTGTCTGGTTTTATATATCTTTATATATCTTGTCATTGCAACTGAATGGACATTCAAGTATTTCTATAACAAAAATTCTAAATGACCACTAGGAAAATTCTGTCAGTAAATGTTTTTATCCTTCCTTCCTTCCTTCCTTCCTTCCTTCCTTCCTTCCTTCCTTCCTTCCTTCCTTCTTCTCCTTCTCCTTCTCCTTCTCCATTTATTTGTTTGTTTGTTTGTTTGTTTGTTTGTTTGACAGAGCGAGAGAGGGAACACAAGGGAAGTGTGAGAGGGAGAAGCAGGTTTCCTGCCGAGCAGGGAGTCTGATGCGGGGCTCGATCCCAGGACTCTGGGATCATGACCTGAGCCGAAGGCAGATGCGTAATGGCTGAGCCACCCAGGCGCCCCAGTTTTTTCTTTCTTTTTTTTTAATCAAGACACCAGTTTTACTCTTTTACTGTAGAAGTTTTATTTTTCTTATACTTCCTAAGGTTGGGATTTTGCACTTAAAAGTCATCTGTAACAGATTACAAAGTAAGAAAGATTAACTGTGTGCACATACATGTGCTCAATGAAAAACCTTCCAAGTGGGAAAAAATTCACTGTCTTTCGATTTCCTCTTCTGTAGGAAGAATTCCTTTGGTTACCGGAAGAAACGGGAGGAGAAGCTGACAGTGAGTACATCCAGCCCTTGACACTATTCTAAGACTTTTAAACAAATCTAAACATGAGGTTTAACTACGTAAATGAAGGTTAAGACATGTGGAGCTTTTCAGAAGAGGTTTTCTCTTAATGTGATGAGCATCAGGTGATAACTGACGTGGCGGCCTGAAGAGAAGCTGGAGGTGATTCGGTAGAAATGCTGGTTGCTAACGAGTCTCCGAGTGTCACCACCTGATATCAGCATGTGCACGCGCTGTGTGGTGGGCACGGCTGAGAGCCTAGTGTGCACACATGGCGCTGTACACACACATTGAGATGAGTTGTCTTTGTGTGGGTAACTGTACGGTATGAGTGAAATAACGTGAACTTAACAGTTCTGACAAGCAGAGTGAACTTGTGTGTAGGAATTAGTTCATCAGTATTTTTCATTTAAAACATTTAACTTGTATCCCCTATGTAGAAAGCCTTACCGCCTTCTGCTATAAGTTACAGTTGGAACAAACCCAAGATTAAGGGGGGGGCTTGTGTGAGTGCTTAGCACCTGAGGTGTGGCCACATTTGCCAGGGTTAAGTAAAAGTTCCTCCTATGGATGATACTGCTTCTGCAGAGCTCTGGGGGGGGGGGGGTGGGGAGGGATCGGTGTGTCTCCACATGAAGTATGCCCAGTTAGAAGCGTGCATGGACACGTGGGAGGAAGAATGTAGACACTTGGAGGACTGGAAAGACCTTGAGTAAATTCTTGGTCCAGTTCCCTGAGCCAGTGGGTATGTGCTTTCCCATTTCGAAAGATCTATTTTCTCTGTCTTAAACTTGGAAAATACGAATTAGTAGTTAATAAAACCACCCATAATTCTGCCTCATTGGTCAGTTTAGTCTGGTTTTTGGTGAACCCTTTGGTAAGGTCATTTATATTGGTTGATTCCAGTTGGAATTAATGAATTCCTGTAACATTTTGACTTAACAAGACTAGCATCAGAGTAGGTCGTCAGTTATTAGTTACCTTTAATGAATTATTCTCCTTGGTTACTAAATTACCTTCAGAAGTGACGTTTCCTCCCATTGCCATCTGTTACATTTTGTGTTCCTGACTCACGTGGTGATACGTGTGGCCACTTGGAAGGCCAGACACATGATGCAAGTGCATTTCTTAAGGGGAATGCATTTGTGGCTGTGTTGGGATATTCTGGTGACTTCAGGATCTTAGAGACGGGTAACAGCATGTGCTCACTTGGCCCAACCAGGCTGTGGGACCAGGGCCACCTCACCTCAAGCCGTGCAAATCCTGAGAAGTGTTAAACACTGCATTCAAGATCAGACCTCATCTGTAGGCACTGCCATTCTGTAACTCCTGCATCTAGGCAGTTGTTGCCTGCCTCTCTCATTCCTAAAAACTCAAGACTTAGTAAATTTTTGTGAAGCTTAAATGCCTAGAAATGTGGTCTTCTGAAAACCTGGGTTCACCTCAGAAAAATGCAGATGTTTAAAGCCCCTGAGAACTACTTTGAGACCACAGGCCTGTGCATAACTTAGAGCCTTGCTGAGTTCCGGGAGCATGGAGGGGCTGAATGGCTAGGAAATGCGAGCGAGCTTCTGAGGGCACGTCACTCACCGAAGCTGAGCTGAACGTCACATACCTGCACCATGATGAAGGTGAGAAGTAGGCGGGGATGCCAGAAAGACACAGTGGGATTGATATTTTTAACTTCCTATTGCGTTTTATGTATTTATTTTTAAAGTTTTCATTTTAATTCCAGTTAGTCAACACAGTGTAACATTAGTGTATAGTGTAGTGATTCAGTGCTTCTGTATGTCACCGGTGCTCATCACCGCAAGTGCGCTCCTTCACCCCCATCACCTGTTTCCCCCACCCCCCACCTACCTCCCCTCTGGCGACCAGCAGTGTGTTCTCTAGAGTGAGGAGTCTGTGTCTTGGTTTCTCTCTCTCTTTCTCTCTCCCCCCTCTTCTCTCTCTCTCTTTTCCCCTTGCTCATCTGTTTTGATTCTTTAATTCTACGTATGAGTGGAATCATATGGTATTTGTCTTTCTCTCACTGACTTATTTCACTCAGCGTAATACTCCCTAGCTCCATCCATGTCATTGCAGATGACAAGAGTTCGTGCATTTTGATGGCTGAGTAATACTCCATTGTTACATATATACACCACCTCTTCTTTATCCATTTATCAGTTGATGGACACTTGGGCTGCTTCCATAGTTTGGCTGTTGTAAATAACACTGCTGTAAACATCGGGGTGCATGTATCCCTTTGAATTAGTTTTTGTATCCTTTGGGTAAATACTTAGTAGTGCAATTGCTGGATCACAGGGCCGTTCTATTTTTAACTTTTTGAGGAACCCCCATGCTGTTTTCCCGAGTTTGTGTTCCCACCAACAGTGTAAGAGGGTTCCCCTTTCTCCACATCCTCACAACATTTGCTGTTCCCTGTCTTGTTAATTTTAGCCGTTCTGGCCAGCGTGACATTTTGATTTGTGATTGTGGTTTTGATTTGCATTTCCTGGATGGCGGGTGACGTGGGGCATCTTTTCATGTGTCTCTTCGCCATCCACATGTCTTTGGAGAAATGTCTGTTCGTGTTTTCTGTCTTTTTTTTAATAGGACTATGCATTTTTGGGGTGTTGAATTTGAGAAGTTCTTTATAGATTTTGGATCCTAGCCCTTTATCTGTAGTGTCATTTGCATGTATCTTCCATTCTGAAAGTTGCCTTTTAGTTTTGTTGTTTCTTCTGCTTTTTATCTTGAAGTCCTAGTAGTTCATTTTTGCTTTTGTTTCCCTTGCCTCTGGAGACATACCAGGAAAGAAATTGCTATTGCCACTGTCAGAGAAATTACTGCCTGTGTTCTCTTTAGGATTTTTACGGTTTCAGGTGTCACCGTTAGGTCTTTGATCCATTTTGAATTTATTTTTGTGTATGGTGTAAGAAAATGGTCTGGTTTCATTCTTCTGCATGTGGCTGTCCAATGTTCCCAACACCATTTGTTGAAGAGACTGTCTTTTTCCCATTGGCTATTCTTTCCTGCTTTGTTGAAGATTGGTTGACCACAGAGTTGAGGGTCCATTTCTGGTTCTCTGCTCTGTTCCACTGATACATGTGTCTGTTTCTGTGCCAGTGCCATATACTGTCTTGATGATTACAGCTTCGTAATACAGCTTCAAGTCCAGAATTGTTATGCTTCGAGCTTTTGTTCTTTTTCAAGATTGCTTGCCAATTCAGGGTCTTTTCTGGTTCCATACAAACTTTAGGATTGTTTGTTCCAGCTCTGTGAAAAATGCTATGGGTATTTTGATAGGGATTGCATTAAATGTGTAGATTGCTTTGGGTCGTATAGACATTTTCACAATATTTGTTCTCCCAGTGCATGAACATGGAATGCCTTTCCATTTCTTTGTGTCATCTTTGATTTCTCTGATCAGTGTTTTATAGTTTTCAGAGCGTATAGGTCTTCCACCTGTTTGGTCAGGCTTATTCCTGGATATCTTAACTGTTTTTGGTGTAATTGTGAATGGGATCGATTCCTTAATTTCTCTTTCTTCTGCTTCATTATTGGTGTATAGATATGCAACAGATTTCTGCACATTGATGTTGTAACCTGTGACTTTACTGAATTCGTGTATCTGTTCTAGCAGTTTTGGGTGGAATCTTTCCAGTTTTCTATATAGGCTATCATGTCATCTGCAAATAGTGAAAATTTTGACTTCTTCCTTGCCGATTTGGATGACTTTTCTTTCTTTTCTTCTCTTTCTTAAAAGATTTTATTCATTTATTTGAGAGACAGACAGAGATAGCAAGAGAGAGCGCAAACAGAGAGGAGAGGGAGAAGCAGACTCCCCGCTGCGCAGGGAGCCCGATATGGGGCTCGATCCCAGGGCCCTGGGATCATGACCTGAGCCGAAGGCAGGTGCTTCACTGACTGAGCCACCCAGCGCCACTGGATGACTTTTATTTCTTTCTGTTGTCTGATTGCTGAGGCCAAGACTTCAGTGCTGTGTTCTATAACAGTGGTGAGAGCAGACATCCCTGTCGTGTTCCTGACCATACAGGAATAGCTCTCAAGTTTTTCCCCATGAAGATGCTGTGGGATTTTCATAGATGGCTTTCATTGTATGTTGAGGTATATTCCCTCTGTACCTACTTTGTTGAGGGTTGATGTACTGTGTACATCATGAATGATGTTGTACTTTGTCAGATGCTGTGTTTGCATCTACTGAAATCATCATGTGGTTTTTATCCTTTTATTAGTGTCGTAAATTATGTTGATTGATTGTGAATATTGAACCATGCTTGCAGCCCAGGAACAAATCCCACTTGATTGTAGTGAATGATTTTTTTAATGTATTATTGGATTTGGTTTGCTAGTATTTTATGGAGAATTTTTGCATCCGTGTTCCTCAGGGACATTGGCCTGAGGTTCTCTTTTTTTTTAAGTGGAGTCTTTATCTGATTTTACAGTTAGGATAATGCTGGTAGAATTCCCCTGGGAAGTCATGTGGCCCTGGATTTTTGTTTGTTGGGAATTTTTTTAAGTACTGATTCAATTTCTCTGCTGGTTATTGGTCTGTTCAGATTTTCTTTTTCTTCGTTTTTCAGTTTTGGTAGATTATATGTTTCTAGGAATTTTTTTTTCTTCCAGGTTGTCTAGTTTTTTGGCATATAGTTTTTTATAATATCCTCTTATTATTGTTCGTATTTCTGTGGTGTTGGTTTTTATTTCTTTTCTCTCATTTGTGATTTTATTTATTTAGGGTCCTTTCTCTTTTCTTTTTGGTAAGTCTCGCTAGGAGTTTATCAGTTTTACTAGTTTTTTCAGAGAACCAGCTCCTGGTTCCATTGATCTGTTCTGTTGTTTTCTTTAGTCTCTGTATCACTTATTTCTGCTCTCATCTTTATTATTTCCTTCCTTCTGCTGGCTTTAGGCTTTGTTGTGCTTTTTCTAGCTCCTTTTAGGTGTAAAATTAGGTTGTTTATTTGAGATTTTTCTTGCTTCTTGAGGTGGGCCTGTATGGCTATATCCTTCACTCTTAGAACAGCTTGTGCTGCATCCCAAAGGTTTTGGACCACTGTGTTTTCACTTTCATTTGTTTCTGTGTGTTTTTTTATTTCTTGTTTGCTTTCCTGGTTGACCCATTCATTCATTGTTTAGTAGCACGTTGTTTAACCTCCTTGTATTTATGGTCTTCCCAGATTTTTTCCTTGTGGTTTACTTCAAGTTTCATAGCTTTGTGGTCTGAAAATATGGGTGGTATGATCTCAGTCTTTTTGTACTTGTTGAGGCCTGCTTTGTGACCTAATATGCGGTCTATTCTGGAGAAAGTGTGTTGTGTGCACTTGCAAAGAACATGTATTCTGCTATGTTAGAATGCAGTGTTCTGAACATATCTGTGAAGTCCATCTGCTCCAGTGTGTCACTCAAAGCCATTGTTTCCTTGTTGATTTGCTGCTTAGATGATCTGTCCATTGCTGTGAGTGGGGTGTGAAAGTCCCCTACTGTTACTGTATTACCACCAATAAGTTTATGTTTTTTATTAATTGATTTAGATATTTGGGTGCTCCCATGTTGGCTGCACAAATACAGTTTTTAGATCTTGTTGGATTGTCCTCTTTACTGTGATATAGTGCCCTTCTTGATCTCTTGTTACAGTCTTTGGTTTAAAATCTAGTTTGTCTGGTGTAAGTGTTGCTACTGTGGCTCTCTTTGACATGCATTTGCTTGATAAATGATTCTCCACCCCTCACTTTCAATCTGGAGGTATCTTTGGGTCGAAAATTAGTCTCTCATAGGTAGCACATAGATGGACCTTGCCTTTTTTAATCTGTTCTGATGCCCTGTGTCTTTTGATGGGAGCATTTAGTCCATTTACATTCAGAGTGATTGTTGATAGATACATATTTGGTGCCATTTTATTACTTGTTTTGTTGTTTCTGCAGATTTTCTTTGATCCTTTCCTGTCTTTGTCATTTTCGGTCTTTCTTTTCCCCTCAAAGAGTCCCCTTTAATATTTGTTGCAGGGCTGGTTTAGTGGTCATGAACTTCTTTAGGTTTTGTTGGTCTGGGAAACCCTTTGTCTCTCCTATTCTGAATGAAAGCCTTGCTGCATGTCGTGTTCTTGGATGCAGATTTTTCCCATTCAGCACATTGAATATATCATGCCACTCCCTTCTGGCTTGCCAGGTTTCTGTTCAAATATCTCCAGCTGACCTTATGGGTGTCTTCCTTTGTAAGTTAATGACTTATTTTGTCTTGGCGCTTTTAAGACTTTTTCTTTATCACTATATTTTGCAAATTTAATTACGGTATGTCTTGGTGTTGGCCTGCTTTTGTTGATTTTGATGGTAGTTCTTTTTGCCTCCTGGATAGGCATGTCCATGGTCTCCTTCCAGCCAGATGAGGGAAGTTTTCAGCTGTTACTTCCTCACGTAAACTTTCTGCCCCCTTTTCTCTCTTGTTCTTCTGGAACTCCTGTGACAAGAATGTTATTACGTTTGAAGGAGTTGCTGAGTTCCCTGAGTTTCTTCTCGTGTTCCATAATTCTTTCTCTCTTTTGTTCAGCTTCATTACTTTCCATTACTTCATCTTCTAGGTCACTGATTCATTCCTGTTTCTTCCAGCCTGTGGTTCATTGCATCAGGCCTGTTTCCAATCTTGTTTATTATGCTCATACTCTGATCGATTGTTGTTTTTGTTGTTGTTTTTGGGTTTTTTTGCTCTTTTATCTCTGTGGTAAGGGTCTTCCTGATGTCTTCTATTCTTTTCTCAAGCTCAGTGAGTATCCTTATGATCATTACTTTAAGTTCTCTATCAAGTATATTATATCTGTTTTGCTTAGATCTCTGGCTATGGTTTTATCTTGTTCTGTCATTTGGGATGAATTCCCCCACGAGATGGTGGGGTTTTTGTCAGTGTGGGTCCCTTTTCACTCTTTAACCTGCTGTCTTTTGAGTTCTAACAGATTTTCTCCAGATTCTGCTTCCATAAGGAATCATCTTCCTTTTTGTTTAAGTTGCTGGGCAGTGTTGGTCCTTTGCAGCTAAGTGAGACCCATGAAAACATTGTTTCCAGAGTATCCTGCGTTCCACAGAGACAGCTGTCCCCCTTCTGTCCCTTATCTTCTCCAAGCAACTGGACACTCAAAATATGAGTGTAGCTTGTTAAAGCAATTTGCTTTGATAATTTTTCAAAAAAATACATCATTGCCTTTCTTCTGGGATCTTGGGTTTATAAATTATTCTTAGATATTATTATGAAGAAAATAAGGAATCTGATAAAAATCTGTCATCAAATACCATGTTTTTACATAGCGATTTTAAAATATAAAGTGTTTGATTGAATTAGGTTTCAGATAACTGAAGCCCCTTCCCCCTTCTTAAACTATTTTTTTCTAACAAATCTTTGTAAAATTTCTTAACATAAGTTTCAGAGAGTTCAGAGTGGCATTTTTCTGTTTATTTCTTTCACCGTCTCCTTTGTAAGTTGGATGACAGGCACTCCGATAATAACACAGTCCTTGTCTGAAGATGCGTACGGTCAGTGGCTATACTCAGGCTATTGTGATGTTCGACCAGTGGGGGTTGAGTTTGCCTCCCACACTTGCCCGTCCCTGTCTCTGTGCTGTGCTCAGCTGCATGCCTGTGTCCCCCTGGTCTGTGTTGGCCGACTGTGGACCGGAAACCAGACGGTCTTGGCATCGCAGAGAGGTAGCTCTGTACAGCTGGGGTGGTCCCCAGAGGGTTCGGCTTTGCAGCTGTGCTCCTGATGGTTACAGTTGCCTAACAAATGACCTTTGCTTAAATGATGAAGGATGGTGGTTTTTGGGAGACAGAGGTGGAAATCAGAAGCTAGAATGGATTGGTTGCCTTGCCCTTCTGCTCTGTGTCTTCGTATAGGACGGTCTGTGCATCTGCAACATGACAGTGTTGTTCTCTTTCAGAGGAGTCAAACTCAGTCTCCGACGCCACCAAAGCCCCCCTCCCCGAGCTTTGAATTGGGACTGTCCAACTTCCCTCCGTTGCCTGGGGCAGCAGGCCACCTGAAGACAGAGGACCTGTTTGAAAACAGGCTGTCTAGCTTGTTAATAGGGTCCTCAAAAGAAAGGGTAAGATACATACCGCTAATGTTTGCTTAGTGCCGAGTTTGCACCAGGCACTCTGCCACGCTTTCGTACAGGCAGTCTTTGTATGTGGAAGAGCTTCAGAGAGGGCGAGTGATCCAGAGGCTGCGTGGATCTGGAGTGGAAGGGTCAGGCTTGAACCCGGGCTAGACCTTCTCTGTTAATTCCCTCACTGCCTTCCAAGGTCAGAGGTAGAAACTGGCTTCATGTGCCGTACAGACGCGCTCCGTCACCCCAAGGCTCAGATACACTTTTATTGTTGTTATTCAGGACCTGCGTTTATTTTACAAGTCTACAAAATAAAACAGAAATCTGAGTCACAACAGAAATGATAAATTTTTAGTGACCTACGCTGTAACAAGGAGCCCAGAAACATGCTACCGTAGTACTGGTTGGCGGCTTTGGTCAGGTGTGTGACCACACTAGCTGCTCTCCCTCTTCTGCGCTGATTACATCCCCAAGCATCAGGCCAGCTGCAGAAGCCAGAGCATCCTCCTCTACAGTGCTCCTTCTGGGTTCTGTAACAGTTAACAAGGCACGAGGGTCTGTGCAGCTGCCATGACTGACAGGTGGCGCCTACGTGAGCTCTCGTGGGCCAGAGGTGTGGGACACCTAGCAAGTTGCCACGGTAACATGTGTCCTCCTGTGAGATCTCTGCCTGGCTCTACACCACAGTCACTTACTGCCCCAGATAGGAGTCCCTCTGTGTCCAGGCCGCGGCTCAGGGACGGATTTGTAAAGCCCCGTGTTCAGGCCTCGTCCTGCTGCTGCATGGTTCCTGTTCCTGTTCACCTTTGAGGTGGAGTGGACTCCGGGGATCTGTACGTTACAGTAACAATCACATCCTGCGTTTGGTGTGTCTTGTGTGTTATTTTAAGTCTTAAACTTTCAGACAGTGGTCTCTGGGTTACTGCTACCTTCATCAGTAATGTTACAGCCAGTGTGGTTGAGGAACCCTGACTTCCAGTGTCCCCCCTGTCCTTACTCCCCTTGGTGGCAGGCACAGGAGGAGAACAGGCCAGCCTCCACCGCGCTTCAAAAGCAGCAACTACAATTTTTTACATTTCTAGTCTCTCTGTGTATTTTTTTAAAGTTAGTTTTTTAAAGAAACAATACCTACTTTAAACAAGCCTGGCTGGATTCCACAGCAGGGGGAGCCACAGCTTCTCCGTGGAGCCCCTGCAACAGCTTTTTCTGTTGCCTTGGCGCCTGAGTGTGGGAGCTGGTGGGGAGGGGCTAGGCAGCTCGTCCCCAGATGTGAGCTGGGTCACACCCTGGCTGCCGTCTGCACTCCTGCATAGCAAGACCATACCCTGGAGTAGATGCACCTTTACAGAAAGGAGGCATTTTGCATTCCCACATTCCCGCCGGCCTGGCTTCCTTCAGCTGAGCGTGGACTTGGAAGAGTCCGGTTTTCCGGCAGGGCTGCAGCACCAGGGGCAGGGGGCACAGATGGTGCCGTCCTGCCCGCCCCTCCCTCTAGACGGCCTCAGTGTCGTCTGCCTCTGAACCTTTGATCAGCCCTGAAAGTAGAATTATAAGAAAGCGCTCTTTGCTCATGTACTGACTTCCAGTGACGTATTCGTCACACGGCACGAGGAAGACTGCCCTGGTGAACTGCTGCTGTGCGTCGGGGGCGCTTTCTGGAGTAAGAGCACTGGTGCTACTCATGTCTTTGTCCCATGACCAAGGACAGATTAATGTCCACGTTCCAAGCTTCCATTTCCTCGGCTGTTAAACTTCTAAATCATAGACTTGCTGCCAGGGGTAGGAACTGTCAACACCTGCCATCCCCCTTGAGACACCCAAATTTATGTCTATCTTGAAGTGTCGATCTTTTTGGTTTTAGTTACAAGAAGGAGCCATACGGAATTAGGTTGGGAACTCCATTATGTAACAGATATTTGAGGGTGCCAGGCTGTGCTAGGCGCTGGGGTGTCAGGAATAAGATGCCTTTGACACTTACTGTGTGGAGAAAACAAGCTTGTGGACAATGAACGTGGAGGCCGGGGGGGGGGCCGAGTCCCAGAAGTGACGAGGTGTTTGCGGGCAGTGGGGGAGTGCCCTGGAGGACAGGCAGGGCTCTGTTTTCTCACGCTGCTAGTTAGCAATGTTTTCAGCTGCTCCCCTTGGTCGAGGCCATGCTTTCAGTCCCGGCAGAATGACCCCAGTGCCCCCAGGAGGAAGGTGGGAAGCCTCCGTGTCATTCAGACTGGGACCTTTGTTGGTGTGTTTAAGGTCATTAGAACAGAAATCTGAGGGCTACGTCTCTACCCAAGTTAAACTGTCCTTCCCCTGGTTTTCAGAGCCTGAATGCGGATGCAAGCACGAACACACTCCCCGCAGTGACCTCCAGAGAGCCCTTGGTGCCGGCTCCCTGCGCTGTGTCTGCAGCCTATGGGCGCTCCCCCTCCCCCGCCTGTCTGCCGGAGTAAGTACCGCCTTCTGCCGAGCCTCCCATGTTCTTAGACTGCCCTTGCCTGTCGCGAGCGGGAGATGCAAACCTTGGGTGGCATTTTTTACAGGGATCCCAAGGTGGTGGAGAAGCAGAGAGAAGCCTTGAGTGTGGACAGACTTCCTTCTGCCCTAACTACAACGGCGAGTAAATCGGTGCAGGTGAACGGCGCTGCCACGGTACGTGTCCCCGCCGCCCTTCCCGCCCCGGGGAGGAGGGGCTTGGTGTTCTTTTTCTGTGTCAGCTTATTTTCAGTGAAGTCTGGTTTGCTGGGTTTTTTACGTGTGTAGGTGCTGTGCTTTCTGCTCTGAATACCTGGAGTATTGCTGCTGAATTCCCACTGGGTTTCCTGGTTATTTCTTACTGCTGCCCCCCTGGGGGCTTCTTATTTCAGCGTTGGTTACGAGAGGTTGTTTTTTGGAGCCCTAAGACTGCAGCCCTGTGTTCTCCATGGATTCCGATCACTTGGCGAGTGTCGCCCCAGCGGATGCTAGGAAGAAGCTTCACCACCCCTGCCCACCTGCTCCCACCCAGGCGGCTCCTTCCTGGCCGCAGGCCCCCCTCCAGCTCCTCTGCCTCCCTCCTTCCCCCTTGGTTCACCCAGCCTTGTTTATTCTGATTCGGTGAACTTTTGTTAGTTAGATTGGGCAGTTAAACCCTGTTTATAATGTTGCATTTTTAAAGGAAACATTTTTATAGATTACAGTTACTTTTAAGTTAGTACATGGCTTACGGAGGTGAAGTAGTTTTAAGTTTCTCTTGTGTTATTTAGCTTTCAAGCTTCCACTTACCTGAAAAATTAACTTTTTAAAAAAAGTTTTTAACTGTGTGTTCACCCTTCCTGAGTCCACACTGCCAGCTTCTGGTGGTTTGAAATGGGCACAAACATAATTTGAAGCTCCTTGGTAAGTGATGGGTTGTGTGGTTTGGCCGTTCCAGGAAGCCCGTGCGTGGGAAGTGAAGGTGTTTTCAAGGACACGTGAGTGGAGAAAGTAGATGCTGCTTCTGGCTCTTTCCAGGGACACCTTTTCTTTCCTTTTTGCTTTCGTGTGACTCGAGAGTGCACAGAGGTCGGCACTGCATATCTCAGGACCTTTTCTGGTTTTACCCATTCTTATAAGATGTTTCTAGAGTATCTTGGAGGGAACCTTGTGCTGCAGGGGAAACAAAAGTTGTTGAAATTTATGAACTTTTACAGGTGACAGCACTTTTGAGTGTGGAATTGAGTACCTGCTGAAAACTTTGTTCACTTTTACCCGAAGTGAACTTACTTTCACACATTTTGGAGGTGTCCTTTTGTGCACGTAATCCCAGCATTGTGTCTGTTTCCCAGGAATTGCGAAAACCCAGCTATGCGGAGATTTGTCAGAGGACGAGTAGAGAGCCTCCGTCTTCCCCGTTGCAGCCCCCAAAAGAACAAAAGTCCAATGCCGTTGGTTGTGGAAAGGAAGAAAAGAAGCTCGCCGAGAGAGAGCCCCCTGCCCCCAAGTCCAACCCGGGACCACCCAAAGACCAGAGGAGGCCGCCAGGCCGCCGGCCCTCACCCCCGGCCTCCGGGAAGCGTCCACACAGAGAACAGAGCACCCCTCCCAAGTCCCCTCAGTGAGCGCTGAGGTCTGGGAGGGCTGTAAAGAGCTGGGGTCGCCACAACTAAGCACTGTCCCACTCGGGGCCAAGAATGAGCCGCTGGTTAGGGGCTTGCAGCGTAGACAAGGCCGGTGAGGTGCCTGCAAGTGATTTTTCTTCCATGAGTCGGATTTTCCCCCTCTTGAAAAAAATCTATTTTTCAGGATTTAATTAATATAAACCTTATTTTAGGTTGGTGCTTAACTGGAGGTGATGCATAAGTCTGATTTTTTTCAGGATAGAAAATGCATTTATCCTAACAAATTGATATTTTTATTAAGCCTCCATGTGGCTGTGAATGCAAGCGATATATAGTGAGTTTTTCTAAATTAAGCGGAACGATGCTACTTCATTTTTTAAAAATAACTGGTTAGCAAGTGCATTCCTCTGAGATGTCCAGACCGGTGGGTGGGCTGAGGACAGCTGGGCTCGAGGCTGGAGGCAACACGGTCAGCGTGGCCTGGAGAAGAGATGGGGTCAGGTTGCACCCTCGCTGGCATGGGAGTTGTACTTCATTCAGAATCTTAGCAAGTGACGCTAGTGTTTTTGTTTTTGTTTTTTAAAAAAAGTGTAGCCCGTTTTTGACCTGCTGGGCGACATGCACCCAAGAGAGCCCTGAAACCTTGTGTTTTGTTGTGCTGCAAGCACGTAACCAGCCTCTCACTCCTGTCTCAAGTGGCTGTTGTGTAAGATAGAGTCGAAGCACATTGTGTATAGAACTTAAATGAAAACATAAACCTGGTTGCCCACTGATGTGTCCCCGCGAAAACGTACCCTGATGTTGTCTTGCTCCTGCGAGCTGGCGAGGAGGGCGTGGGAGCCAGCATGGCTCCCGCGTCTCCCCCACGTCAGCCAGCAACGCGGGCGCCTTCCCGTACCTCTGCGTCGGCACACAGTGGAAGTGTTACTTAAGTCGTGGGAGAGTGGTGTCTGCGGTGCCCTTGGTGGGGAGGCTAACCGTTCCCTCCGAGACGAGGGTCTCACTGATTCCCTTCTGGAAGTGCTGCACTCTGAAGAACACGCATGCACTAAAGCTAGCAGTTTATAATAAAGTTAAATATAAATTATTTTGTTTTAAAATGCCTAAATTTTTTCTTGAAGTATTCTAAGCAGCAGACATTAAAACATTTCCTGCTAAATGTAACCATACACAGTTTATTCCACAAAAGGTTATTTAACAAGACTGAGGGTTCTTTTTAAAACATTATTTCCATCCAATATTTAAAGACTTGAATTTTATTTAAACTTGAAAATGACTTTGCCTTAACTTTTGTATAAGACAGCTTAGAGTTGGTGGAGACTGGCCCCTGGGTTGGCGCGAGTGGGTTAGAGCTGCTCAGTTGGGTGGGGCTGCTCAGTTGGGTGTCACTGAGCGAGCGTTCTGTGGCACAGGACCTGGCAGTGGTGTCTGTAATATACCCTGAAGATCTTCAGCAGTTGACCTTTTTCAGATTGTTGAGAAATCCTGTAAATGCAAATAGTCGATACTGTATTAAATATGTGCACTTGGAAGTGTGTGCTTTGCTTGTACAGATGTAAATAATCAGAACATATTAAAAAGGTACCCTAAAGAGAAAAATCTGATAAGAATTATTGATATATTATAAATGTTGCTATTGAGCTGGCTGTAGATAAACTAAATGTTGTGGTTTGAATATTATTTTAATTTGTTGAGGTGTTTTTCTTTTTCTGATACTGGTGTGTTGGACTGATTCTGCCTCTTTGCTGCTGCAGAAGGGAAATGGGAAGTCCTAGCAAAGCCTTCCGACGTTTTCATGCTCTTCTCCCAAGTCTGTAAATATGTACTAATCATAGCTAATGTGAAAGCATAATGTAGGAAGCAGAAACTGGCAGGAGCTTCAGGAGAACGTGAAAGATAATCTACTTAAAATCATAACTAGCTACGCACGATTCGCCCTGCCGGAGGGGAGCCCGTCCTGGTGCGCTTGACCGTCTCCTTCAGAGAAGCCGCCGGGACTCAAATATCTAGAAACTGACAGTGCTAGTGTTGTGCAGATGCCTGTAAAAAGAACATGGGGATTTCCTTTTTTGTGGCTAAGGGATTGCTGACTTAAAAAATGAGGAGTTAAGTGACCTCTGACGCCCCAACTCGTGAGTACTGTAAGAAGAGCTGGAAAGGCAAGCCCCGGGAAGTCCTTAATGTGGCAGTTGTTGCTGGAAGAGTGGACACGGTCAGGCTTGGTCACCCCTGGGCCGCAAACCCTGTGGAGCTGAGAGACTGGTCTTCAGGAATGACAGATCCTTGCCCTGGCAGCGGGCTGTGTGCTAGAGCCAGCTGTAGCCGTCCACTGCAGGCAGGACGAAGGTGGTCACTCGTGACAGCCACAGGGCACAGCCAGCCACTGTGGTGGCCGGTGCACAGGCGGGGTGGGGCCTTTGTGGTCCCACTGCCTCTGTGCCTGCCCACTGCTCTGCGGCTGCTGTCCGCGCAGCCCAAGTCTGTTGCATCCAGAGTCCAACCTCGCTCTGGTGGAATTTTTATAGCACCCTTTTTAATTAAGCAAAGATGATATGCCAAATAGCTGTATAATGTCCAAAAACCACCTTTCTGAGATCGCTGTGAGACTTTCCACTCACAGAAGAGAACGGGAGCCAGCACAAGAGGAGGCTGGGATGCAGCGCGTAGATGATGGCTCTGGCACGGGCAGCCAGCAGTTGGAGGCTTTGTCCATTTTTAGAAACGGAAGTCTTTCCTTTCCCCAGCAGTATCTCAGGGTGTAGAATCAGAGATACAGCGATCACAAATGACATTTTAACTTGTAAAATTGTGTGAGGATACTTACAATTTGGAAATAGAGGGATGAGAATCTGGCCCCACTTCACCAGACATGAATTTCCAGTAGAGTAGTTGCTTTTTACCAGTTTGTGTCCTGATATTCCTGGTCTGGCCCGCCTGTCCCCGCCTCACTGATTGTCACTAGCGGGTGGCAGAAGACGCTTCAAGAGGCTGTATTAGCCAGGATCACGCAGTTTACATTTAAAAAGCCGGTTCCGTTTGTTACAAGGGCAGCGGGTGAGGAAAGTGCGTGTCTGTGCCCGCCGCCAGCGAGCTGCGGTTGGGGGCTCGTGCACTTCGTGGCCTGTCAACCCAGAGCGCAGCAGACAATCGAAGTCAAAAGCAGAGCCAGCAGCCGCCAGTCCGCCGAGCGGGACGTAACTCGGAAGCTTTCTTGAGGGCCTTTGTTTTTGTTCTTCTTTTCATTAAGACTGGAATCAAGCTTATGTGTAAACTATTGATAATTTAAGTTTCCTTTTGTGTCATTCAGTGTAAAACTGTCTAATTTGAAAAAAAAATGTAGGTTATGAAAAATAAAGATTTAGGCACTGTTCAATTTTTCTTTTGATTTTTTTTAATTAAAAATTCCTTCGAGAATACATCTTTTTAAAAAATAATTCTTGTCTCTTCCCATCAGTGTACATGAGAAGGGACAGTGGTCACCTCCAACTCGTGTTTGGATTATCGAGGCTTCTCGCACACTCTCAGTGTCTGCAGCGTGAGGGTCCCCCGGTCAGCACAGTGGTCTAAGGCATTCGGGGGAGCAGTACACTGAATCCAAGATTTACCACAGAGCTGAATATCCCTACGTCGGGATCTTCTGTTTCTTGTGTTAAATGGCCTGTCTCTTGTGAGATGTTCCCATAGAGACACTTGATGACGGGTCCTTGTGGTTTTCAGATCAGACGTGAGCCTCAGAAACAAAGCAATTGACTCACCCCTAAATACTGGCGATGCCAGTGCTGCTCGGGGCTGCGGGGGGCTGAACGGCTTAGTGTATCACTGACGTGCACGGGAGGTCTGCCTAGACATTAACTCACTGATTCTCCTCCTCTGTGAGCTGCCTGCTCATTTTCTTTTCCCATTTTTTTCTGCGGGGTTATCTTTTTCTTACTGATGTGTTCCTGAACTGTTTGGCTACTAACTCTTTGTTATGTATGTTACAGATATTTCCCCTCAGTCTCTACCAGTTGTCTTAACTTTTTTAGAGTATGTTTTATCTTACACTTTTTGATTATCATGTAGTAAAATTTATCATTCTTCTCTTTTGTGGTCCTAGCGTCTTGGTCTTGTTTATGAAGTGTTTCCCTCCTCGGTAGGCGTGAAGATGATCTGCGTGTGTGCGTGCTCGTGTGTGCATGCGTGCGTGTGCTCGTTCAGTCCGTCTGGAATTGCTGGCCTGTACGTGCGTGTGTGGTCTGGGTCACGGCCTAATTCTGCTTTCACCGTACGGAGAGTATCTTTTGTCCGTCAGTTCCTAGTTGGTTATTTCTCCATGATGTGTGATGCCGCTCTCGGTGTTCGCATGGTCCCCACGGATGCGTGCATGTTGTCTGTGTTCTCCGTCCACTACCGTCCGTAGTTCTGTCCTTTGCTGATCCCGTAGGCTTTCACTCAGCCGTCCTGCGTCGCTAGGAATTTCTTTGGTGGAACTCCTCACAGCTGTCAATCAGTGTGCTCCACGAAGGCAGGAAGTGAGCCTCTCCCAGTCACCTTTGTGTCCCCTGTTCTTAGTACGCTGTCTGCAACACCATAGACGCTCAATAAGTGTTTGTTAAATTGATGAAGTATTTATTGAGTGTGTATTCTTTTTAGCACAGCACTGGCCTAGAAACTGTGGAAGGACTATTCCATGTAACCATCCAAAACTCTGGCTTAACATGAGAGTCACACATCAGGATTGGCTGACGAAGGCTCGGTGTGGCGGCCCTGCCAGCCCTCGGCCCCACTTGCTCACAGATGTGTGTGTGCCGGGGGGGCACAGACCTCGCCACCGCGTGCTGCCCGTCTGGGCCTGTTCTTTGATGCTGTGGGAGGGCGCAAGAGCTGAACCCTGGTGTCGAAGCCTCCCTTCCCCCAAGAAGTTGAAATCGTGTTCTGCTCCTCGGTATATGCACATGTTTTGCTGACGTTAAAATCCTGTGTTTTTCTGAATCGTGGAATAAAAGCAATGCTGGAAGCGGCACCACCAGCAGGTGGCTGCCTATTGCAGGCGTGATGAGCAGGGGTCCTCTGAGATGGGTGTTTCTGGGAGTCCCTTTGACACGCTGTTCCTGGCCTACCGTGCGGAGGTGGGCAGGAGGTAAGGCGGGAAATCAGAACAACAGGTGGCGTTCACCAGCACCTCCCCACTCGGCTTCTGGGTGTTTGTGGAACTGGAAACACCAGCGAGCACCACTAGCGCGTCGGGTGCCCACAGACACCTGGCCCCTGTGCCCCCATGCCAAGAGGCTGGTGGTGATCCTGCTCTGAGCTGAAGCGGGCAAGTGAGCCACCAGGCAAGGGGGGTCAGCTGCACTGCAGGGTTCAGGATGGCATTACCAGAGGAGGGCACCCGTTAGCCTACCGAAGGAGGAGAGGCTCTCCATGGCAGGCGCTGGCGATTGTCCGGGAGATGTAACTGCAGCCATTGGTGGGTGTCCCTGGTGTGGCACAGGCCTCCAGGGCCTGGGTTCACCCTCGCCCAGGCTTTCTTTTGAGCCGCGGTGGCCCCTTGCCTCGCTGAAACTCATGACTTGTTCATGCACGGTTGTCAGTACGCATGTGGTGCGCGGTGCCCTCCAGAACACACTGAGAAGCAAAGCAGGTGCCCTCTGGGGTCAGAGCCGCCAGGGAATCTCTCACCTCCCTGGGCCGACTTGGGAGTCATTTCAGTTCTTGAAGACCGACTATCAGACCCGCGGGTCCGCCCCTGGGGCAGAGCGGGAGGAGAGGACCCGTGAGGGGTGGCCCTGGACACAGGGACGCTCCTCGGGAGACACCATTGTTGACACCTGCATATCCCGACCCCTCGGTCCCAGTGTTCCCCGTCCCCTCCCTGAACCTGCCGGCTCTCTGCCGCCGTGGACGTGTGCTGGACAACCTGACCTCTACGTGCGCCACAGGCGGCTCACACCCTCACGATCCTCTAGGGGCCGCCCTGACCTGCTGTCCACTCGGCCCTCGCTCCCGTCCCACGGGGGGAGGTCTCGTCACCCCCACTGTCATGGATGTCCTTTCTCCGGGACTTGGGCCTGCCTCCCCCAGATCCACACAGGAACCGCCGCTGACATGCCAGGTTCTCCGCCTTGTCCCACATGGCCGCCAACCCGTGGGAGTCCCGTGTGACTTCCGTGCCCTGGCTGGGTCCATGCCTTGCAGCTGCTGCAGGAGCATCACAGGGGACGCCTCAGCGAGGCCTCCGTGCCGGCCTCCTGGCACCCCTGCACCCACCTGTCCGCAGCTGTCAGTGGACAGAGGACGTCCAGCACTTCTCACCCTGTCCTCGGTCCCACCTGCCTTGGCCCTTTTTCAATAAACCTCCCCAACACTCTTGGCTGGTGCTGTCCCGCCAAAATGCAGTGTGAGCCCACGCAGAACCGTGAGCGTCCTGGTCGGTAAAAGCATAAAAAGAAACAGGTGCAGCTAACTTGGAGCTATTTTAGTCCAGGCCCATCCAGGTCTGCCTTCTTCCCTGCGAGCCGCTAGGCTTCCTCTCAGAGCTCCAGACCGCTTCTCATGGGTGCTCAGGCCTTTGGGGGTCCCAGCACCGTTGTCCCCACTTCTGTATTTGGGAACGTCTGACCTTACTTGCTTGCTCTCTGGAACTAAACCTGAAGGAGCCCGGAGACACTATTCTGCCACCATGAGGGTCTCGCGCTGACACTCTGACACCAATGCCATCCCCACTGGCTGGACTGTCGGAGTCCCCGTAGCCTTCACTTCTGAGAGCCTTCACATCTGAGGGTCCACACTCTTGCCTGTCCTTTGTCCCCATGCGGTGGGCAGATGCCGGCCGGCCACCACGGCAGCAGCGCCATGCTCACAGCGGACCTGCATTCTCAGGCCCTTCAGGGGCTCGTGGGTCCCACGGGTCAGCACGGATCCAGCTTCACTGCCGCCCTGTCTATGCACTGACGCCACCCTGAGGCCCCATTTGAGACCTGACCTCCGTGTGCCTGGCGTCCAGGGGTTGAAGCAGGTCACGCCACCCCGATGGCAGGGCCGGCTCCCCACCTCTGCCTCCACCTTCCGGTGCACATGGGACTGTGTGAAATGGGTCTGTCCTTCGCCTTTCCTTCCTGATCCTTTTAGGAGAAGTTCTTCATTCCGATGCAGAAACCTTTGCAAACTGAAATCACAAAGATTACCTGCCATGTTTTTTTCAGGCAGTTTGAGCGTTTCAGTCCTTGCATTCGGGTCTGTGGTCCATTGAGCTAACTTCGGTGTGGGAGGCGAGGTGAGTGCGGGGCGCCAGCCAGAGGGTTGTTCAAGAGTATCTTTTCCCCAGTGGGTCACTTTGCACCTTTATCAAACATCAGTCGATCCAGCGCGTGTGGGTCTGATCTGGACCCCGCTGTGTTCTGTCTTCCCGCTACCATCCCGCCCTCTTGCCGACGGCAGCATCACAGCGGACTGGAAGCCAGGAAGCGCCCGCCCTGCACGTTGTCCTTCATTCGCAAGGTCACACGGCAGTTCTAGGTTTTGGAGCCGGCTTGTCCGTTCTTACCGAAATGTCCTGCCGGGATTCTGACGGGAGTCACACTGGATCTGTAGACCCGTGTCGGGAGGATACAGAGCCCCCGACCCTTCCTGAGGCCCTCCGGATTTCCCTCCGACGGGTTTTGTACCTCAATGCGCCGTCCTGTGCATCTCTTGTTAAATTAATCCCTACATACTTTGTATTCTGGCGCTGTTGTAAATGGCGTCCCCCCACTTTCTTGCCGTAAGTTGCTGGCATGTGGGAACACGGCAAATAGGCTTTTGCGTAGGGGACTTGTGTCCCTCTGCTCGTCTCTGCTGGTGCAGACCTCAGCCCTGCCGTGAGTCCAGTCCCACCGAGCCCTCGGGAATGGTTTGTTGTTTTTTTGTTTTTTTTTTAAGATTTTGTTTATTTATTTGACAGAGAGAGAGACAGCCAGCGAGAGAGGGAACACCAGCAGGGGGAGTGGGAGAGGAAGAAGCAGGCTCCTAGCGGAGGAGCCTGATGTGGGGCTCGATCCCAGAATGCTGGGATCACGCCCTGAGCCGAAGGCAGACACTTATCGACTGCGCTACCCAGGCGCCCCCCTCGGGAATGTGTCTTTAAACCGAACATTTGACAGGATCAAGTAAGTCCTGTGAAAAATGGAAGCGCACGCTGGAAACTGATGTGTTAAACTGCCCGTACAGACCGCCAAGGACGCCGCCCGCTCCCTGCCCCCAGCCCCCGTGTGCCCTCTCCTTTGAAGACTAAAAATATTCAAAAGCATGATTAGCCTGGAAACCCCAGAAAGCATGGCTCTCCCCCGCCAGACTCACTCCCTGGCCCCCGTGTGCCCTCTCCTTTGAAGACTAAAAATATTCAAAAGCATGATTAGCCTGGAAACCCCAGAAACCATGGCTTTCCCCCGCCAGACTCACTCACTTTCAGGGAGTGCCACGGAGCCTGGGGCCACGCTGGGCGCTAGGTGGAAACTCCTGTGCTACACCGTTTTCCTGCAGGCCTCGGCCCATCCACCCCGCGGGCGTGTTTCCCTGGGGGTTCTGAGACGCACACGTGGTTGTCATCGAGCAGCGGCCCGCGTTAGCGTGACGGAGAAACTTGGGGCTGGTGCCTCCGGAGCCGCCGCCTTCAACAGCACGAGAGAGGTTTGTAAACATTCAATTGAATTAAATATCTAGAACACACTTCTGTTTTTCCGTACGCGTCAGGCAGTGGGTGGGCTCGCCCCCGCTCTGGCCCACGTGCAGCTGCCGTCCAAGGGGCCGCCTGCCAGTTTGCGCCCTGCTCAGCCTGAAGACCGCACGTGGCCTCACTTTCTAAACATGGTCGCGAGGCACTGGGTGTCGGCGTTCGGGGTTTCTACCCAGGCCTCTCCAGTGTCAGCCTCATTGGAATCACTGGGAGCGCTGAGCACCACGGCTCCAGGAACCGCGGGCATCCGGGCACGCTGCTGTTTAGCACGGTATCATCCACAGCTGCGACCCCCCAGCGTGCGTGCACCACACACCCAGGGCCGCGATGGAAAGGCCAGCCCAGTCCCCCCGCGTCCCGTCTGCCCAGCAGGAGGGGCCCGGGTGAGTCAGCCGGGAAAAGAGAGAGTTCGCGAGGAAAGTGAAGGGAGCTGGCGTCCCGTGGGAGACCGCCGCCTGAGTGTGGGGGACAAGCTCTGCGTTGCCGCGCGGAGCCGGTGGCGCCCAAGGTAAGGAGAGGCACCCGGACTCGGGCCTCGGGGGCTCGTCACTGACGCGCGTCCGCGATGCCACACCTGTGTCCCGGAGCCTTTGCGTTCCCTAAGGTGGAGCTAAATGACTCCGTTTTTAAACTGAGATATAATGACGTCTAACATCACATCGGCTAAAGTGTACGTGATGAAATATGTTCCTACCATGAGCAGTTACCGTCCATCACCGCGCCCAGCTACAATTCTTTTTTGTGATGAGAACATTTAAGGTCTACTCTGTTCGCAGCTTTCCAATGTACAATACGGTGTTAACTGTAGTTGCCATGACAACCCCAGGGCTGCTTTATGTTCTAACTGGAAGTTTTGTACCATTTGACCCCTTTCACCCGCGTTGCCTACCCCCCACCCCTGCCTCCGGTAACCCCCAATCTGTGCCTGCTCTCTATGAGCTTATTTCGTTTTATTTGTTTAGGTCCCACAGATAAGTGAGATCGTGCAGTATTTGCCTTCCTCTGACTTATTTCACTCAGCATAATGCCATCCAGGTCCCTCCATGTTGTTGCAAATGGCAAGACCTTATTCTTTTTCATGGCTGAGTAATACTTGCATTATACCACGTCCTCTGTATCCATTCATCTGTCGGTGGACACGTGCGGCTTCCCTGTCTTGGCTGCTGTGAACGATGCTGCAGTGAACACGGGGTGCGGACAGCTTTCCGAGTTCGCGTTTTGTTTTCTTCAGATCAGTACCCAGCAGTGTAATTGCCGGGTCGTAGGGCAGCCGTACACTTAACTGCTCGAGGAGCCTCCACACTGTTCTCCAGAGGGGCTGCCCCAGCTTGCATTCCCACCAGCAGTGCACCGGGTTCCAATTTCCCCACGTCCCACCGACACCTGTTTCCTGTGTTGTTGAGCTTAGCCATTCTGGCCGGTGTGAGGTGGTGTCTCATTGTGGTTTGGATTTGTGTTTCCCTGATGACAAGTGGTGCTGAGGATCTTTTCATGAGTCTGTTGACCGTTTTCTTCAGAAAATGTCTATTTATTTCCTCTGCCCATTTTTTTTTGAAATTTAAAGATTTTATTTATTTATTCGACAGAGATAGAGACAGCCAGCGAGAGAGGGAACACAAGCAGGGGGAGTGGGAGAGGAAGAAGCAGGCTCATAGCAGAGGAGCCTGATGCGGGGCTCGATCCCATAACGCCAGGATCACGCCCTGAGCCAAAGGCAGACGCTTAACGACTGCGCCACCCAGGCGCCCCTCCTCTGCCCACTTTTTTAATCGAATCTTTTGTTTTCTGACTCTTAGGTTTTATGAGTTCTTTACGTATTTTGGATGTCAACCCCTTCTTGGACACATGATTTGCAAGTACTTCCTCCCTTTCCGTGGGCTGCCTTTTCATTGTGCTGACGGTTTCCGTTGCCGTGCAGAAGCTCTTAGTTTGATGCAGTCCCACTTGTTTATTGGTGTTTTTGTGGCCTTTGCTGTTGGTGTCAAATCTAGGAAAACAAGGTCAAGGCGTTTACTGCCTATGTTTTCTTTTAGGAGTTTTATAGTTTCAGGTCTTACTTTCAAGTCTTTGATCTATTTTGAGTGAATTTTTGTGTGTGGAGTATGATAGTGGTCCAGTTTCATTCTCCTGCATGGGGCTGTCCACTTTCCCAGCACCTTTACTGAAGAGACAGTCCTTGTCTCACTGCATATTTTTGGCTCCTTTGTCGTGAATTAATTGACCGTATATGTGTGGGTTTATTTCTGGGGTCTCTATTCCACTGACCAAGTGTCTGTTTTTATGCTGATACCAAACTGTTTTCATTACTGTAACTTATAATATAGATTGAAATTGGGGAATGCGATGCCTCCAGTTTTGCTCTTCTTTCTCAAGACTACTTTGGCTATTTGGGGCCTTTAGTGGTTCTGTACAAATTTTAGGATTATTTTATTTCTGTGAAAAATGCCATTGGAATTTTGATAGAGATTGCATTAAATCTGTAGATTGCTTTGAATATGGACATTTTAACCATATTAATTCTTCCAGTCCATGAACGTGGTGTGTCTTTCCATTTGTATCTTCTTCAATGTCTTTCATCAATGTTATAGATTTCCATGTACAGATATCTCACTTCCATGGTTAAATTTATTCCTAAGTATTTTATTGTTTTTGATGCAATTGTAAATGTCATTATTGATTTTTCTTCTGATCATTTGTTATTAGTGTATGGAAACACAACAGATATGATGTATTGATTTTATATTTTGTAATCAATAATACCAAATTCATTGATTAGATCTAATAGTTTTTGGGTGGAGTCTTCAGGGTTTTCTATATATCATGTCATCTGCAAAGTGTGACAGTTTTACTTCTTCCTTTCCAATTTGTATGCCTTGTGTTTCTGTGTGCTCTGATCACTGTGGGTAGGATGTCCAGTACTGCGTTGAATAGGAGTGTTGGGGGGGACATCCCGGTCCTGTTCCTGATCTTAGGGGAAGAGCTTTCAGCTTTTCACTGTTGGGGATGATGTCAACTGTGGGCTTGTCATACGTGGACTTTATCATCTGGAGGTGTGTTCCCTCTGACTTTGCTGGAAGTTTTTATCATGAAAGAATGTTGACTTTTGTCAGATGCTTTTTCTGCATCTGCGATGCTGCTGTGGCTCTTACCCCTCGTTTTGTTAATGTGCTGTTAATGTTGACTTGCAGATGTTGAACCATCCGTGCATCCCAGGGATAATCCCACCTGATCATGTCGTATGACCCTTTCACAGTATTGCTGGATTCGATTTGCTAATAATTCACTGAGGATTTTTTTAATCTAGGTTCATTAGACATACTGGTCTGTAGTTCTCTTTTCTTGTTATGTCCTTGTCTGCTTTGATATCAGGGTAATGCTGGCCTCATAAAATGAATTTTCAAGTGTTCCCCACTCTTCTATGTTTTGGAAGAGTTTGAGAAGGATTGCTGTTAATTTTTTCTCTAAATGTTCACCAGAATTCCCCAGTGAGGCAGTCTGGCTCTGGACTTTGGTTTGTTGGAGGTTTTCTATCACTGAGTCAATCCCCTTAGTAGTAACCAGGATGCGGGTTGTCTGTTTCTTCACGGCTCAGTCTTCTAAGTGATTTCCGAGGTGCACGCACGCGGACGGGCGTCTAAGCTTATCTGGATTCTGTAAAGCCAGTGACTTGAACTGCTGCATGGGCTTCTGGGTCAGGTCCCTGTGGCTGTTAGGTCTGCAGCCGTTGCAAGGAGGCTTGGAGGCGGATGGAGTCTCCTCCAGGGACTGGGGATGGTGCCCCGGCAGCCCTGTTTGAGCATCTGCAAAGGGAAGGGGAGCGTCAGAGGGGGGAAGTTCCGTCAAGGAGGGCCAGTCACCCTCACGGCCCGCACGGGGGCCTCAGCTCAAGTTCATCCCCGAGCACAGGCGCGCATCGAGGTGTGCTCCTGTGCCAGCCTGAATGGTGGGTGGCACGCACACTGCTCCCAGGGCTCTGTCCTGCGCGCCCGACCCCTGCGTGTCAGCACCTGCCAGGCCATGCCGAGCCAGGTCAGTCTGCATAACACACCAGGGAAGGTGTTTGGCCTCCAGTGGGCGCCCGTGCTCTGTCACCAGAGGGCCGTGAAAGACGTGAAGGCTGCAGGCTTTGCAGCACCACCTCCGTTCTCCTGGGGGCAAAATCCAGTCTCCGCTTTATTCCTGTGGGA
This sequence comes from Ursus americanus, assembly GCF_024610735.1. Taxonomy (NCBI): domain Eukaryota; kingdom Metazoa; phylum Chordata; class Mammalia; order Carnivora; family Ursidae; genus Ursus; species Ursus americanus. The sequence continues at coordinate 36,142,675 of NC_142157.1, forward strand.
CTCAGGCCTGGTCAGCCCCTTAGTGCTTTTGAGCCGGGGCCATAGTCTGCTCAGGCAGCTCTGTGCTTGTTTCACAACCAGCTTCCGGGGTATGTGGATTCTGGCCGGACTGGGGAAGCCATCCTGCAGTGGGCCGCTGTGGACAGTGCAGGGCCCTGGGACACTGATGAGGTGCTTCCAAACACGGGGTCTGCCCGGAATGCTGGGGACACGTTCTGTTTAAATGTCTCCAGTCCTCCGTCCCTGTAACCAGGAAGGGTCAGATCAGCCACAGACTGGCGTGCCTCCCTGTCCCCTCGCCCCTCTCGAAGGCTGCTTGCTGTCTTCCTGCTCAGGCCCTGTGGCTCCATCTCTGGGGTCCCCACGCTCAGGCACAGGGGGACCCAGGGAGTGTGGGTGCTGTTCTGGGCCTGGAGCACGGGGAGGTGGATGGGGCCACACGTGCAAATGTCCCTGTTCGCGGGAAGAGCTGGAAGATGCAAAGGCCAGGTCAGTGTTTTCTTGAAGGGGGAGGGATGTTTGGATTGGTGTCTGAGGATCTGGCAGCCTCCCCTGTGTCGCCCTGTGTGTCCCCGGAGTGACCCCCGTGTCTGCTGCCACAGCCCTGCCTGCTCCTGGCCCCGCCGAGGCGGCCGCTGAGCCCCTCCGTGTCCTTCAGCAGGATGGCCCAGCCACATCCTCAGCGTTCTCTCCCAAACATGTTTTCCCTGCTTCTTCCAAATTCTTCCCAAATGTCCCACATCTCCAGGTTCTGGTTCCTTTTCCCTTAAAAATTCCTGCAGTTTGTGTCTCTCCCCTCGTCTTACTGTGAACAGTCAGGAGAAGCCGGTCGTGCCACCGACGCAGCACAGAACCTTCCCTGGTGCCCAAACCCGGCCTCATCCCCAGCGTTCCCGGTGTTCCCAGTGTTCCCAGTGTTCCCAGTGTTCCCCGTGTTTCCGAGTGTTCCCGAGCACCACGCTCCTGCCGTCCAGGGCACAGAGGGCTTGTTCCCACCTGGACGCTCTGTAACGTGGGGGTTTCTCTCCCGCCCGAATCCAAACCCCTTGAACATCCGCGTTCCTGCTGACAGAAGTGTGGTTTTCCGGAATCTTCTCAATGCGCCGGCCCCGCCATCACCCAGCCCCACACATACCCGAACGGTGCTCAGGACGGCGGCAGCCCACTTCTCTGCACTGGAATCCTGGTCTCTCAGGCGCCCAGCAGAGCCGCAGCTGGGCTTTCTGACGGTCAGGGGCTGGCAGGGCTGGTTCCTGGAGGTGAGGGCTCTCTGGCCTGGGACGGCACCTGCTTGCTGTCCTCACATGGCCTTTCCCGTCTCTGCTCATGTGGACGCCGGTCCTGGTGGGCTAGGGTCCCCCCCTCAGTGGCCTCACCCTAACTTACCTTCGCGAAACCCCGTCTGCAATGCAGCCATGCGGGGGTGGGGACTCTAGCCCCTGGACTGCGGGGACTGTAATCAACACAGATGGAGACAGGAGGGTGTGGATACTGTGGGCACGAGATGGAGGGGGTCAGGTGGATCTGAGCACACCACGTGAGGTCAGCCTAGAGGAGGGAAGAAAGTCCAGGAGAAAAGGAGAGACAAGAGCAGCTGGCGAGGTCAACTGAAGAAGGAGGGACGTGACTCTGTCCCGTGGGGGAGAATCCAAGGGCAGCAGGGACATTATTAGGTTCACACTTAGGAAGTTCATTGCAAGTTATAAATGGATGCACCGGGAAGGGAAGAGGTTGGGGGAAGGGCTGGAAGTCAGGAAGACAGCGCAGGGCAAGGCTGGGTCTTGGTGGGAATGGAGAGAAAGGGGCGTGGGCGCGCATGCCCAGGGAGGCGGCACACCACCTGAGCTGTGGGCAGTGGGCCGAGGGTGGGAGGCAGGGGTGGGGCCCGCAGAGCAGCGCCCGCACTTGGGACAGGTTCTCCGTGTGCGCAGGAGGACACGAGGCCCCAACAGAGTCGGACACGGCAAGGCCCACAGGACGTGCCTGCATGGGTATGGGCACCGATCTCCACTGCAGATGATGGGGGGTGGGTCGGGGTCTTCAGAGCACACATGTGGGGTCTGCATCCAGCAGGCCCTAGGCCAGTGTCTGGGGAGGGGAGTCCTGTGTCCCGAGCGTGGGGGATGTGGGGAAATACCCCTGTCCTCCTGGTCCTGGGCCAGTCTCCAGAGAGACGGAAGCTGAGACCAGCCCGGCTGGGCACAGGCGTTGGGCTGGAGAGACAAGTGTGGTGTGAACAAATCATGCAGGAAACAAGAGTCCTGAGCTCAATGGGAAACAGGAAGCCCCTCCCTACAGGGAGAGGTCCTGACGGGACCCTCCTACCGACCACAGGACAGGGAAACTGCTGGAGTTGGTTTGGGGAGGGACGGGAGAGTGGGGGAGGGGCTGTGACCTGCATTTCACGGAGAACCCTGCCATGCTTTCAGGTCCTTGGTGCTGTGTGCATTTCCTACCTATAAAAGTAAATTTTTTTGTACTCCGCTTCATTTTTAAAAAGGAAGAATCTGAGAAATGTTATCCGGGAGCATGAACTGAGTTTACTCTGTTGGCACTCACCACCACCCTGCCCCCCTTGTGCAGCCGGGGCTGCTCTCCCCACGTCCTCCCTGCCTCCAGCCAGCCTCACCCCCAGATGTCCCCAGGCTCCCGGAGCTCTCCTTCCCGCTCGCCCACCTTTGCCGCCTCGTCTGGAGTCTCCATGCTGAAGGAAGCCGTGGCGTCCAATCGGGACAGCCCAGGGGCTCTCCCTACTTAAGGACCATTTGTGGGGCAGTATTTCTGGCTCCTTAACCACTCAGAGCCGATCTCGGAGCTTTGCTTTCCGGTGTCAGAGGCCCCCATCCCGTTCGGCCCCTTCACCTCCCCGTGCTTCAGTCCTTAGACAGCAGGTGCCGCAGGCTGTCCTGCCCCCGCCTGGGGACCCAGCACTGCGGACACTACCGCCCCACCCCACCCAACGGGTTCACCTATGTACCCATCCCCCACCCCCTTGAAGGGAGGCAGGCGTCACAAGTGGCAGGTGTCATCTGAGGGGAGCGTATTAGAGCCGGTTCTGGATTCTCCGTGTCCTTTCTTCCCACCCGGATGTGCGACCGCTCTGACCCCGGAGGCCTGGAATGAGGCAGGTGGAGGTGGGCTGCCCTGGAGAGCGACCCGCCGGCTGGCCGAGCAGGCAGGACAGAAGCCTCTGGTTCGGGGTGTGTGTTACGCAGCATCCCCGGCCGTCCTGACTGCTCGCAGACGCTCCCCCCCGCCCCCCGCCAGCTGTCTCTGAGGCCTGGACCCCCCCTGCCTCCTCACTCACAAGCGAGGGTCCTGCAGGGAAGGAGAAGGGCGGGGCTGGGAATGCCAGCACCCCCTTCCTGTGCATGGGGGTGGGCTGGGGGCCGCGGAGAGTCTGGGGGAGCCGTCCTGGAGCGGGAGCCGGCGGGAAGCGCTGCGGACACGGAGACTCACCCCGGGCTGCGTGTGCTGGGACTCAGGTGCGATTCCGGGAGCCTGGCCTCGGCCCCACTGACCGGCTGCGGACCGCTCCGTGCTGTGCCCCTTACTCTGGGTAAATACGACAGAACCGGGAGGAAAGCGATCCGCAGTGGAATATACAGGAAACCCTGTGGTGCTGCGGCCATCGCGCGGCTCCCTGGGCTTCGAGCACGCACTTCAGCTCCGGGGGAGGAAGCGTCCTGGTTCCGTGAGCCACACAATTAGCCGCAGACCTGAAGTGAGTCGGGGTCGATTTCCAGACACTGCGTACGCGGCGCTGCACGACGAGCGGGGGGGCTGCGGCCGGGAGGACGCGCGCTCGCTCGGCTCCGGAAGGAACGCGGCTGCAGGATGCGCGGCGCACGGGAGCCCGCGGGGCAGGGGGAGCCCGCGGGGCAGGGGGAGCTCGAGGGGCAGGGGGAGCCCGCTGCGCACGGGAGCCCGCGGGGCAGGGGGAGCCCGCGGGGCAGGGGGAGCTCGCGGGGCAGGGGGAGCCCTCGGCGCACGGGAGCCCGCGGGGCAGGGGGAGCCCGCGGGGCAGGGGGAGCTCGCGGGGCAGGGGGAGCCCGCTGCGCACGGGAGCCCGCGGGGCAGGGGGAGCCCGCGGGGCAGGGGGAGCCCGCTGCGCACGGGAGCCCGCGGGGCAGGGGGAGCCCGCGGGGCAGGGGGAGCTCGAGGGGCAGGGGGAGCCCGCTGCGCACGGGAGCCCGCGGGGCAGGGGGAGCCCGCGGGGCAGGGGGAGCTCGCGGGGCAGGGGGAGCCCACTGCGCACGGGAGCCCGCGGGGCAGGGGGAGCCCTCGGCGCACGGGAGCCCGCGGGGCAGGGGGAGCCCGCGGGGCAGGGGGAGCCCACTGCGCACGGGAGCCCGCGGGGCAGGGGGAGCCCTCGGCGCACGGGAGCCCGCGGGGCAGGGGGAGCCCGCGGGGCAGGGGGAGCCCGCTGCGCACGGGAGCTCGCGGGGCAGGGGGAGCCCGCTGCGCACGGGAGCCCGCGGGGCAGGGGGAGCCCTCGGCGCACGGGAGCCCGCGGGGCAGGGGGAGCCCGCGGGGCAGGGGCTGCACAGGCCCGGCTCCCGCAGCAGCCACAGAGCCGCTTTCCCTGCACCGGGGGCTGCGGGACGTGATTCGGCGCCTTCCTCCTGCTGCGTCCTCGGGGACACGCACCCCGGCAGGCGGGCTCTGGGGGCCTGGGGGTGCAGGCGGCGTCTGGGCTGCGTGCAGACGTGGGCGGGGGCGTCTGCCTCCAGGCAGGTGCTCCTCGCCTGTCTGCTTCTGCACAAAGGGGGCTGGGCACCCCGCCCGGCTGCGGCATCTCTAAGTGCCTTTCCACCTCAAGGATGGATTCCGTGATTTCTAAGACCTGGAACGGGGCTGCCCGCCTCCCCGTGAGGGGCGGGGATGACTGCTGCCCACGGGGGGATTCTGCGGGGGCGGCAGGAGGGCCAGGGAGAGCGCCCCGCCCCCTGCTTCCTGCAGGGGCCCCCAAACCGGCCCCAAGGCAAGTCCTCCGCCAACACTGCCCTCCTGCGGGATTCCCAACGCGGGGAGGGAGCAGTTCATGGCTCCCCAAAGTCTAGACCAGCGCTGCCAGGAGAAATATAATGCGAGACACGGAAGTAATTTTAAATTTCCTAGTAGCCACGTTAAAAAAAAATACACAACACAAACAGACTAAGTTAAGTTTAGTATTTTTAATTTACTCGACACATCTAAAATATTGGCAATTCAATAGAAACTGAATATCAGAAATGATCAACGTCCCATTACGATGCACACCCCCCATGAGGTGCTCCGGTGAAGAGGGGCGGCTACCAGCCAGAACAGGCTGAGGCTCAGACGGGCTCCCAGTCCACCCGAGTAGGGGTCCTGAGCCAGGTCTTTTCTGCCCACACAGGGACAGCAAACTCAAGAATTGAGCAACACCAGCCCACCTGCTACAAGGGAGAGGCCCTTGGACAGTGGCCAGCCCTGAGGGGATGCAAGTTCAAGTTCTGCTTTGCCATTTAACAGCTGTGTGACTTTGGGCATGTCCCCTAACCTCTCTCAGCCTCAGTTAATTCAGATGACAAATGGGGGAAGTAAAAGCCACCTGTTGGGTCTTTTGGAAGGAAGGAAATCATGCATGAAAATGCTAAGACCAGGACCTAGGAGGACCCCACGGGGGGTGACAGCAAGGCTCCTTTGCCTCAGCTCAGGGAGCTCAGTACCATGGGCGGCCCACCTGTCCCCCGGGGACCACCCAGCTTTAAGCCCAGGCACCCACCCCTCTGTCCCATGCCCCATCAGCCTCAGCTAGTCCCCAAGGGTCTGTCAGCCCCTGACTCACGCAGGGACCAATCCCGAAGGTCCACCAAACACGGCCCCTCTTCTCTGAGAATTGCCTGTCCTTCCCACCTCTCAGGTCGTGCCCTAGCGGCCACCTCTGGTTATGTGTCACCTGAGGCAGAGAGAGACAAAGAGAGGCAGGGAGAGACAGGAGAGGCAGAGAGGGAGGACTTGGGGAGGACTGGACAAGGGGTCTGGCCTGGGTTCTGGGTGGTCTGTCGTGGTCTAGCCCCCTGGGAGACCCAGCGGTCCCCGTGCTGTCACGTTGATGAGACACTCTTGCGGCCTTACAGACTCTGCCGAAGCAGGTGTGAGTGAGTCCCCATCCCCGAAGAGCCCTGAGACTGGACGGGCACAGGTGTAAGAGGGCCACAGCCCGAGGTGCCATCCCACCACGGAAGCCCTCTCGAGACCCCAACCCGATGGGGCCCCTGTGCTGGGGGCCGGCTCAGGGACCCACCGCTGCCCTACAGCTGGGGCCCACAGTCTTGCTTCTGGTATGACAGGGAGCTGGGCCTCCCGCCTCCACCCAGTGCCCTGAGCTCCTGCTGGCCCCACAGGGACTCCCTCTGGGACCACCTGCCAAGTCTGCAGGAAGCCAGACCCTGGCTGCCCTGAGTCTGGTCAGCCTGTCCCCCTGTCCGGGCTCTGCACACCTGTCTGTCTGCAGCAGAAGGCTACGGTAAGCCCCATTCCATCTGGGTGCTCCCCTGTGGCTGGGCGACCAGGACACTAACCCAGCCTTCCTCCCTGTCTGCTGAATGGGGAAGGGAGGCCTCTTGGTGTCCTGATGAGCGTGCGTGGGGCCAGAGGGAAGTGGTGGGTGCCGTGGCCTCCAACCTGCTGTGGGCTGGACCTGGCGACTCTTCTGCACCCTGAGTAGAAACCAGGGCAGCGGGTGAGCTAGGATATCTTTCCAAGATCAGGTCACAAAGAGCCAACTCCGCTGTGCGGGGGAGGCCGGCTGCCGCCGGAGCCTTCCAGGAGCTGGAGGCCGGTCAGAGCTCCCGCCAAGCCCGGATCCCCGAGCAGACACATAGTCAGCAGAGACTGTGCTTTGGGGCTGCTGAGGGAGGGGCTGTTTGTTACACAGCCGTCGATGGCCACGGCCTTCTTCCTCGTCCAGGTGTGACCTCTGAGGACAGCGGAAGCCCCTGCAAATGGACTGTGCCCTTGGCTCTATTCCCGGGACTCGGGGGAAGCGCTCTCTGCCTGCTCAGCTCCAGCCACACCCCCGCACAGCAGCGGGAGGGGGTGATCAATGGTCCCCAGGACAGCGGTGCCCCCAGCTGTGGTGGCCTGGCACCCACGCGCTCACCCGTGATGGGGGCACAGCAGCGAGCGGTCCTGGGAGTGACCAGCGAGCTCTGGAAGTGGTTGAGGAGGTCTCCCTCTCTGCTTCTCGGAGCAGCCCTGGGCGTCAGACAGTCCTCGGGCACAGACCTGGCACGAGGCGTGTCTGCAGCATTCACGGCGTTCGCGCCAGTTAAACCACCATCAGCGTTACCCTCCATGGGGGAGACATGGGGGACATCTGCAGCTCCCCGCCACGATGGGGCTTTTCCCTGGGGGAGTTGTGCATGCTTCTAGGACCCACTGAGGGAGCCCCAGCTTTTCTTGAAGACTGTCCTGGAGTTGGCAGGGAACCATGCCAACTTGGGACATGCTGGCTTCTCCAAGGGCCCATCCCACGCCTGTCCTGAGAGGGGGTTCCCGCCTGAGACCCCGTCTACTGTTTGGAGGGAAACAGGGCCTTACATCAAGGCAGGGCCTCCTCTAAGCCAAGACATCACCAAGTCAGGGACATACTGCTGTGTGAGATGCAGATAAGCCAGCACCCCCACCCCCCCAACTGGCTGCCCAGCACGCAGGGCCTGGTTCCCACGTGTGACCCGGCACAACACGCATCCCAACTGTGGGCACCCAGACACAGCTTGCACCAGGCTCAGGCCCAGTTTAGAGATGCGTCCTGTCTCCGTGCAGAGCCCCCCCATTATAGACCCAGGTCCTATCCCCATGTAAACCCCCCCATTACAGACCCGGGTCCTATCCCCGGTTAGACCCTCCCTATTACAGACCCAGTCCTGTCCCCATGGAGACCTCCCATTATAGACTTGGGTCCTCTCCTTGTAAGACCCCCCATTACAGACCCGGGTCCTATCCCCGGTTAGACCCTCCCTATTACAGATGTGGGTCCTGTCCCCGTGCGGATCCCCTATTACAGACCCAGTCCTGTCCCCATGGAGACCCCCCCCATTATAGACTCAGGTCCTCTCCTTGTGAGACCCCCCCACTATAGACCCAGGTCCTGTCCGCATGGAGACCCCCCATTATAGACTCAGGTCCTCTCCTTGTGAGACCCCCCCATTACAGACCCGGTGGGTCCTGTCCCCGTGCAGATTTCCTGTTACTGACTTGGGTCCTGTTCACATGGAGACCCCCCCCCCCGGTTACAGACCCGGGTCCTGTCCCCATGTAGAACCCCCCCCCATTACAGACCCGCATCCTGTCCCCATGAGACCCTCTTCCATCTGCGGGGCTCTAGGTGTGGGGCAGGACCCGATCCTTGGTCAGAGGGGCCTGGGGTTGGCAGGGTCCCTGTGGGCAGCCTCATCTCTTGGTGTGGGGACACCTTCCCTTCCGGTTCTGCCCACTGGGAAGTAGTGCTCTGCAAATTCTATTTTGATAGTGGAATTTCTGATTCACTGGCACTGAGCCCTCAGTAAGGCTCTAAAAATGGCTTTTCTGAGCACTGACTCAGTGGTTAGGAGGCATTTGGTAGGTTTGTCCCTGCGGCGGAGGAAGGAATGACTCACCCTCCCACACGGAGCTGGAGAGGTCCTTGACCTGACTCAGGACTCGGAGTCCAGGTCCAAGCCGGTCCTAAGCCCGGCAGCCCCGGGGAGAGGACGCGTGGGCCTGGCGCGCCTGCCTCCCGGGGGGTATGGACTCACCCTACCTCCCCCAGATAGGGGCAGGAGTGAGCCGGACTCCAGGAGCTGGCACCCCTGCCCATCCTTCCTGCCCCTCCCTGCACGGAGGCCTCTTGACCCGAGTCACAGAGAGGGCATCACCTTTGACCAGAGGTCAGGGACAAGGTCTGGGCACAGCATGAAACATGCTTGGGCTTCCTACGGTGCTGATCCCACTCTCCTTTATTCTGCTGCGATCTCTGGGCAAGGCCCCTGCGTCTCCCCAGAAAGGTCTAGTGCCCCCGGGCCTCACCCACATGCTGGTTAGCTGTGCGATACCCAGCCTGGCTGCAGGCCCCGGTCCTCTGCTGCTGCCCTACCTGATGGCCGGCCCTGGGGGTATCGGGGAGCCAGGAGGGAGATGAAATATTTTGCCTCTGTCAGGAGCCCATAAGAAGAGCCGAAGTTGGTGTTTGTGGGCACAGGTCCTGGAAGAGTTGGCCGGAGAGCCAGGGAGGGGACAGCAGACCCCAGGAGCTTGTCCCGTGCCGGACAGTCTGGGCCGATCCAGGGATTACCCACGATCCCGCACAGGAGAGCCCTGGGCCAGGTCTTGGGTGATCAGAGAGAGATGGCGGCTGGCAGGTGGGACTCAGTGCCCTCGGGACGCGTCCACAGCTCAGGTCAGACCGTTCTTCCTTCCCGTGGGGCAACAGGGAGCCACGTGCTGACCACGAGTCAGCCCATGAGGTGCCATTGCTTGAGCGATGCCAGGGGCTAACTCCTGAGAATAAATAAAAGCCACGTGGTTGGAGACGCAGTGAGCAGGAGGAAGAGCGTGTGAACCAAACTGCACACACCCAGGTCTGCACGTGGAGGCTGCTGGCCCTGCTCCGAGGGCGCGGCGTGCACTGCCCAACGACCTCCTTCCCCAGTGAGAAAGGGCTTTCTGCTTCCAGCCTCCCGGCAGCCGTGGACGGGTGGACGGAGTGGGCTCTGAGTGCATCTCTGGCTGCCCGCCAGGGCCGCGAGAGCAGCTGCTGACAGCTCAGATGGACTTAACTTATAAATAATCCAGGCGAGGGAGCTGGCTCTCCCTGGGCGGGACTGCGGCGAGCCTCACCCTGGAGTCTGTGTTTTGACTCCTCAGAGAACAGGGCAGACCTTTCCGGCATTGAGGGCACCCGGGAGGACGTCCTGGCCCTGGATTCAAGCTGCTGCCTTGGAATGAGGGTGAAGGCAGAATGCTGATTCCAGGCCAGGGTTCTTGCCGATGCTGCGTGAGAACGCCCTGGAGACTCCGCGGAGCGCAGGTCCTGGGCTGCTTCCAGAAGTTCCGCAGGTTGAGGGCGGCCCAGGGCGCCTGGAGCCTCCTCTGAGAAGCAAAGGACGAGTGACCGCCTCAAACAGACAAGCTGCATGAGGAAGGAGCCGGGAATCAAAATCAGGGTTCACATTTAGAAGTTAGGACTCCTGGTCAGAGCTGGAAGATGCCCCCCCGTGCTCCAGGCCCTGCTCTTGCAGGGGGCGTCTCACCGCGTGGACTGGGGGGGGGGGCTCCACTGGGCGGCTGGGTGGGGCCAGCTCTGAGCCGGCTCCTGCAGCCCTGTCTCAGCTACCATAGGCCGCCGGGCTGGGGGTCACAGGGTCACCTCCCTGCGCCAGAGCTCCGGACGTCCCCGGGCCAGCCAGAGTCTCCGCTGTAGCCAGCTACACCCTTAAAGGCTGGACGGGGAAGCCTGGGGACCGGAAGGGCCTCACCAGGGCATGTCTGGGCAGAGCAGGTCAGCAGAGTGCCTGGGGCCGGCCTGGCCTCCCGGCCCTCCTGGCACCTCCCTGGCTGCCACACTTTCTGGGGCCCATGATGGGTCTGGCACTTACCCCGAGCTGCCCCCGAGCAAGGAAGCCTCTTTTTCAGACACTGTCTCATTGAACTGTCGCAAGGGTTCTGTGAAATGGGTACTGCTGGCTGCGTCTACCGCTGGACGTAAGTGGACACGGCTCGGAGGGAAACCCAAGCCTGGCTTGCTGCCTCCAGGGAGCCCTCTGTCTCAGAACCTGCCAGCCCTTACCCCAGGAGAGGGCATCCGGGTTGGGTGCTGGAGGCATTGCTGGGAGCCGGGCAGTAGAGGTGCTGGGGCAGGAGGCTTCCTGGCCCCTCACCACGCTCCCCTCTGAGGGACCGTGATGGCACCGGCAGAGACAGATTGAAACTAGACCTGGGAGAGAGCCCACCTGCTGGTCTGGAAACCTTTCCAGCCCCCATCTTGCAGGTAGGAGTGCCAGGGAGTGGGGAGGGTCACCGTCCCAGCACTGGCAGACAGCAGAGCTGGCCCACCCTTCTGGGGACACTGCAGGACCAGGGTCTCTTGTGCGGCAGCAGCTGGCAGGGCTGCTGGAGGGCTGTTTCCCACCAGGCGGTTGACCTCCCTTTGTACATGCTGATCTTTACGGGGAATCAACCACAGGCCTGGGGGCATGTTGAGGGCCCTGCCGGGATGGTGGCTTTGCATTTCGGTTGCTTCAGTCTTGAGAAGCCCCACCAGCTGCTAAGATCTGACCCAGAACGTTGATCTGCTGTTACTGTGCATCCCTAGCTCCTGTGCACCTTTCCAAACCTGGTGGTGTCTCCGACCACGGGGCCTTTGCACGTGCTGTTCCCACCACTTACAACCCTCTTTGCTTGTGTCAGAGCTCCTCTCGAGTGTCCCTTCTTTCAGGAAGGCTTCCCTGACTGCTCTCATAGGGGCACCTCTTCTTCTCACATAATTAGCATGATCAGCTTTCATGTTTGTTTATGGACTAACTTTGCCTCCCTCTGCCATCGGCCTCGCTGCGTTATCTGTTACTGCATCACATCCTCCTCCAAACCCAGCAGCATAAACTAACAACCGTGTTACTGATTTTCCCCACCACACTCTGCCCATCAGGTGACGGGCTTTCCTGATTTCTGGCTTTTCTCCTCGAAACTCCCTTCCTCAGTATCGCGATGGCCCCAGGGGCCCGGTGCCGCCCCAGACTCTGCCGGGAAGGCCTGGGGGTGGAAGTCCACGTGGGAAGCGAGAGTCAGGGTCCTGGGAGCCCCGCGAGCTGGGCAGAGCACGCCTGTAGGGCCGCCACTGCAGTGAACGTTTGTTTTCCTTGCTGTCCAAGAGCGACCCCCAGGCCTCAGCCTCACGTTCATGTGCGTTCACTCCTTCATTCAGCCTGTGGCTCTGGTGCCTTCTACGTGGCAGACGTGGCCTCTGTTCTCAGCCGGGCTTTCAGTCCGGGGATGCCCGGTCTCCAGAGCCACCTTCTAGTGACCTGCCTGCTGCGCGGGCCCCTGTGTGTCCTCCCCTTGGACCCGGGTGGGCCTGCAGCAGCAGAAAGGGATGGAAGCTTCCAGAAGGGGGAAGGCCCTGCTGCTGCCGTTCTGCTCTCAAGGGGTCCTGCCGTGGGGAGGGCGGCGACCATGTGTGGGTCTGGGTCTCCCAACCCTGCACTGCAGCCAGGAGCCCACGCTGGCCGTGTGGGCAGACTGCCCGCCCCAGCACTACGTCTCTGCTCCCGAGGGAGGACACTGGCGGGACCTTCCTGCCCTCGCGGAGGCCACGTGCACGAGATGCAGGAACGCAGCCTGGTCAAGGCATGCAGGCCACCCCGGAGCCCCTGCCGCCCCACAGAGAGGGCTCTGCTCTACCCCACATGGCCCCAGCCCGCCAGCCTCCGGGCACAAGCTAGCATTTCAGGAGCTTTGGTCCCAGCGCAGACCCAGAAAGCTTCAGACGTCACCCCTGGAGAAGGCCGTGGCCCCCACGTGTGCTCCCTGCACACCCGGCTCCCGACCCTGGCCGCGGTGCGGTCAGCAAACGTATTCAGCTGCCGCAGGATTCCCGACGACCTGCCCCCTGGAGTAAGCAAGCCGGGCATCCCCCTGGCTCTTCTGTGTCAGCGAGAAACCTCCTGCGTCTACACCAGATCCTTTGAATCCAGCGTCTCCAGCTCTTCGGGACCCTCTCAGAGCTTTGTCTGGGAGCAGCATGACCTCCCCTCGGTCTCCGTCCTCACAGGCCCGCCGGGGGGGGGGGTGGGTGTTCTCTGTCACTCAGCGCAGGCACTGGCCCCCGGCCGCCCGAGACGCCCCGCCAGCCTTTAATCAACGGCAGCCTCTCACAGCATGTGAGCCCCTGCGGTCATTTTAGATTTCCTAGTGGACACACCGAGGACAGAAAAGGCAGGTAAAGTGAACTTGAAATCTTTTATCTACACACCATATCCATCGTGTCATTTCAGCATGGAATCAGCATTCTTAACGGGACAGTCGGTGGTGTTTTCCCCTCGAACGAAGTCTGGAAATCCAGAGTGTGTTTTGCACCAACAGCCCGTGTCCCTTCCAATCGCCGTATTTGGGTGCTCCACCGTGTGCGTGTCTGTCCAGCACACCTGCCGCCTGAGCCGCACCTCCCAGCCCTGACCCCTGAGTCCCCACCTGTCGGCCCTGCATGGCCCGGCCTGGGGCCTGCACTCAGGGCTTGGACCCCACCGTCCACACCAGAGCGGTTTTGTAGCGGGTCCCCTGGCCCCCCCTGTGTGTGGACAGGGGCCAGGTGAGGACTGCAGAGCCCCAGGGCAGGTGCCTCACACCCTTCACCTGCCCCGGAGAGGCGGGACCCACCGAGTGACAGCGGGCTTTGTCGGTCCTGCACAGCACAGCCAAGGGCTCTGGGTCACCTGGCAGCCGTCACGGCATGCCTGCCACTGTGGACAAGCTGCCAGGAGGCCGACGTCGTCCCAGGTGCCCAGGTCCTGCCTGCTGCTCTCCCCACCTCCCCTCCTTCCAGTACCCTCAGCCAGCTGCCGCGCGATGCCTAAAAATGCACAAGCACCTTGCAAATGATCGTTCACCCTGAGAACAAGTTTGGTTTCAGATCCACTCACATCATCCTAAGAAATGCCACCAGTGTGGGTTTGCACAGCTATGTTCACGGGCTCCAGTTTCTCCCCAGGCTGTGCTACATGTAGGTGACAGCGTGCTGCCATCGTCGCCTGAGTCCCGTGCGCGCGGGAGGTCTTGCCCCAGGTGCTGTCACCACAATACAGTTTAAAACATGGCGAGGGACGGAACGCCCGCATGGCAGGGACGGCAGGGCAGGTACAGAAACGTTAGGGAAGATCCCATGTTTAGCTCCCAGATGGCTGCAGAGCGGCTGGAAGTTCTCTGTCCCCTTGGTGCGCTTTCTCACCGCTAGCTTGAGAGCCCTTCGCTAGAAAGTCTGGGTTTGGCTTCCGTGTGGTCGTCTCAGGGTAAGTCCTGACGAGCAGAGCTTCTGTTTTCTAACGCAAGTTTCACAATACGATTCTCGGAAAAGATTTCATTTGGAAGCAACTATGCTTATTCTCGTGACTATTAACTATTTAAAAAATGCAGTCCCCCCCGCCCCCGGCTTCATAACGTCCCACCAAAGTCCCCAGCCGGCCCCACCGCCCCAGGTGCCCTACCAGGACCACCACATCGCCGGTCGGCCCTGCTTCTCCCCCTCTTTACTCTGCATTTTCATCCCATTCTGAAGTGAATATGCTTTTTAAACAATCGAACTTTCCCCTCCCGTCTCCTAAGTTCTGTAGCAGAACGAGGCAGGTGACTCCAGAACAGAGGTCCGTGTGGCCAGGGGTCTTGAGAGACTATCCAGCCTGTGCCCTGCCCACCCGCTCTCCGCCGTGTGCTCCATGAGGTCCGGGCTGCACGTGGCTCCTGGGTGAAGTGGGTCGGCTGAGCGGCGGGAAGGGAGGTGACAGCCACCCGCCTTCTCTTGGGGGCAGAGCAGTAAGAGATTTCTGTTTATCGGAGGGCTAAGCTGCCTGTCTCAGCCCCGTGATTGCCGAGAGGAGACGGTCTGCGTCGCTGGGGTTGGCAGAGCTGGCATCACTCGGGTCAGGGTTTCCTTCAAGAGTCGGACATAAAGCGAAAGCGGATTTCTGGGTGTAAAGGGAGGAGAAATGTCAGAGGTGGGATGATGGACCGTACCGGCCGCCAAGTTAAGTTTGTTGCGGATTTTAAGGCTAACCTCGCAATCAGAGAGAGTTTACCACTGTCAACATTGTACAGAAAGTTATTCCCCTTTTGCAAATTTTTTTAGAGAAGTTACCCCTTAACCTTTCAATAAGAAGAAGGTTCCAGGGACCGGGGGCCAGATGCGTGGGGCCAGCAGCTGCCTCACATGCTTCCCGGCGGAGGCAGAGGGTAAACAGACAAGGCAAGGTCATGTGTGGGACCTGCGTGGATGGGAGCTCAGCCAGAGCTCAGCCACTGGGAGCTTCCACTTGGCACCTGCATTTCTGCTCAGATTACGACAGAGACTCACCGGACTCCCGTTGGTCCATCACTTGGCAGAGGGAGGAGTCATACCGGCGGGTGTGTGGACCTTGTGTGCGGGGCAGGAGCGCAGAGCCTTGGGGAGAGGTCTCCTATCACCTACCCAGGCCATTCCCTAAGCTTCTCATCCAGTCCATGAGACACTGGCTGAGCCCCAGATGGGGCCCGAGGGAGGTGTTAGTGAGAGGGTCCAGGGCATGACCCTGCTGCTGGCAGAGGCCACCTGGCGAGCCGTCCAGCTGCTGGTAGGGGCCGTCTGCTGGAGGTCTGGGCACTGGCCGCAGCATCACTGAGCGTGAGCTCTGGCTGCATGGCCTGGGCTGGGCACGTCTGTGTCCACGTTCTCAATAATGCTGCTGTCCCATGGACAGTGGAGCCTCTGGTCCTCTGCTGCCCACCCTCTACCCACTGCCTATCCTCCCTGTCCTCCCCCCAGGCATCTGAGGCGGGTCACACGGACCCCTGTCTGCCGTGGTCCAGGGGCAGTGGCCCCTACTGCTCAGAACAAGGGATGGCGTCTTCTTGTCTCTCTCCCAACGCTCCACAGTCTGATTCATTTTGTCTCGCTGCTGCTGGAGGCATCACCCTGGTCAAGCCAGCAAACAGAATCGTGTCATTTCAGTGGTTCTGCACACAAGTTAAAGGCTCCGATATCTGCATTTAAAACTGCATTGTGCGACATAAAGATGAGCGGTAATGGATTTGCTTAGAACCATGACAAGGAGCAAATAAAAACAACAGAGGTCGAGAGAGGCTGACGGCAGAAGAGAGACAGAGCTTGAATGCGGGCTCCACAGCATGTCCTGCCCGCGTACGAGGGGCCTGCCGTTGCTCAAAGATGCCACGCCATGGAGCTCTGGCCTCGACGTCCACTGACAGACACGTGCCTGCCACACACCCATTCAAGTGGGACAGAGACCACTCTGCCAGACCTGCACACTTGTAAGTGCAGATTCAGAGAGAAAGCTCCCGGCGGCCTTCCCAAACCTGCCCAAACCGTGGCCGAAGCCACAGGAACTTCTGCGAGCTGAGCTTCACCTACTAATGTTTCCAAAAGGGCAGTAGGGTTTCTTGATTCAAGAAGTAACACGACCCAAGTGTCCTTGGATGGATGGGTGAACGGACAGACAGGCGGGTGGAGAGATGGACAGATGGATGGACAAGCAGAAAGACAGGTGGATGGATGGATGGACGGACGGATGGATGGATACACAAAATGTGGTCCATTCACACAATAGAGTATTATTCAGCCTTAAAGAGGCTGTGTCATGGATGAGGCTGGAGGACATTCTGTCCCGTGAAATAAGCCAGCAGTGTGATTCCGCTGTCGTAAGGTATCTGGGGCAGTCAGATTCACAGGGCTGAGGAGTGGAATGGTGGGTGCCAGGGGCTGGGGTGAGTGGGCAGTTAGTGTTTAATGGGGACAGGGCCTATTTGGGAAGATGATCTGTGGATGGATGGCGGTGATGGATACAGAACAGTTAACGCGCTGAAGGCCGCTGACCTGTGCACTTGAAGTGGTTAGGACCGCCCATTTATGGCATGTGTATTTTACCCCAGTACTCCTTGTACAAGTGAAAAGTGGACACCGTAGCAGGAGCTGTGGGTGGGAAGACAGGAGGGAAAGGTCCACGTGAGCGCTAGGTTGGGCTTACCAGGTCCCCCTGAACCCGCCAGGGCCCCGGACCCCACAGGTCAAAGACCCATTAGCCTTCCCTGGGCCCGGAGTCCAGGGTGGCGAGGGCTGCAGGAGAGCCGTCCCTGTAGGGAGAGTCCTCCACCACGTGGCCGAGTCACTGTTGAGGAACGCCTTACACAATTCCCGGTGTTTAAAGACACAGGCATCACTTTAAACTCGTTTCTCATCCCAGTTCCCAGAGGGCCTGGGAGAGACCGGCCTCCAGCTTCCAGCTTCCCCCAAGGCGATGTTATAGCCCTTCTCTTTGGAAGCATGGGGAGGACTCTGACGTAACAGAGAACAGGAGGCCAGGGCGGCCTAGGTACTCCTGCCCTGGCCCCACAGTTTACCTTCTTAAGAAAGCGGCAGACTGATGTGCAAAGCGTCTGCGCCATTGGATTTCCCCACCAGCGGTAAGCGAGCTTCCCGTTGCCCACATCCCATCCACACTCGATATTGTCAGCCTCCTAAACTTCAGCCACCTAGTAGGTATTTAGTGGAATCTCCTTGTGGTTTTGATTTGCACCACATTAAGCATATTTTCTGGTACTTACTGGACATTCGCATACTTTATTTTATAAAGTATGCAAAGTATCCGTCCAAATACTTTTTCCATTAAAAAAAAAAAGTTGAGTTGTCTTCTTACTGAAATGTAAGAGCTATTCATATATATTTTAGGTGCGAGTTCATTGTAATAAATGGGTGAGGTACTTTCTCCTGGTCTGAGACTTGCTTTCTCCCTTCTTCACGGAGAACTTCTCATTTCCCCCCATTTTTTTTTTTGCCAGTTTTCTATAGATTTATCAAAAAAACTTTTAAGTAGGCTCTATACCCAACGTGGGGCTTAAACCCAGGACCCCAAGACCAAGAGTCTTGTGCTCTGCTGGCCAGGTGCCCCCAGAAGTTTTCATCTTAAGTCCAATTTATGCTTTTTTTTTTTTAATTGTGCTTTCTGTGTCAATTTTCTTTGGTTACTTTTAAGATTTTGTTCCTTATCTCTAGTTTTAAATACTCTGATTATGATATGTCCTATGGTTTTGTGTTTATACTTGCTGGGGTTTGGTTGAGTTTCTGAGATACAGGCTTATGCACTTTACCAAATTTAGAAAATTGCATCATTAATGTTTTCTGCACCCCGCCCACTTTCCAACTGGGCTGCCAACCACGCGTACGGTAGACCCTTGGATGTTGCCCATTGCTGCGCTAGGCTTGCGCTCACTGTTCTGTCTATGCTTTCTTTTGGATACCTTCTTTGGCTGTATCTTCAGTTCACTGAGCTTTCCTTCTTCATGTCTCATCTGGTGTTAATACCATTTAATACCATTTTATTTCAGCTCTTGCATTTTTCATCTCTAGAGTTTCCATTCGGTTCTCTTTTTTATATCTTTCACACCTTCCATTTCTTTCCTCATTATGCTCGTATGCTCCATGATATTCTTGAGCATAGTGGACGTATTTATAACTTTTATGCTTTTATGTTTGTGTGTGATAATTCCTCCATCACTGCCATTTCTGGGTCTGTTTCTATCGGCTGACTTTTCTTCTGATTGTGTCTCACATTTTCTTACTTTAGTGCATATGTAGTAATGCTTTTATTGGATACCAGCCATTGTGAGTTTAGATTCTCAATTATAGATTTTGTTGTATTTCTTTAAAAAGTGTTGAAGCTATTTTCAGTCCTGCTGGATTCCTTCAGTGCTTGTTTTAAAGCTATTTTAAGGCAAGTCTAGGTTAGTTAGTCTTTCCTATAGGGCTAGTTGAACCTCACTACTAAGGCAACCTACTGGTTGCTCACGTATTCAGCAAGGTCTGTCCCCTCTGACTACAAGGAATACGAACAATTCCCAGCCCTGTGTGAGCTCTTGAAATTGCTCTGCTGGGGCCTCTCAATACCCCTTCTTTCCCTGGGATTTGCTGTGTATGACGGAGTTTTACCTTGATCATGAACAAGTGGTTTCCAACAGAAGACTCCGAGAACTCCATGCCTGATTTCTAAGCTCTTGGCCTACGTGAATGTCTTTTTCCACAGTATTGTGCCTCCCATATTCAGTCCCAATCTCTGCCTCCCCAACTCAATGCAACCCCAGGCCTGTCTTCCCTAGCTGTGCCGAGATCATACCTTGCCTTCAGGGGGAGATCTAGGTTGTCTGAAGGGCTCATCTCCCTTGCTTCCCCTCTCCCAAGGATTACAGTCCTACATGGCCTGTTGTTCAACATCTAAAACCAATTTTATGTACCGTGGCTATTTGCAGATGGTTTGTTTAACACATTATGTCTAATTTTTTAGCTGCTACACCAGAAAGACAAGTCTGGACGCTGTAAGTCCCTTACAGCCAGAAGTGGAAAACTCAGTTTTATTTAAAAAATTTTTTTAATTAATTACAAAAATAACACACGTTCACTTTAGAAAATTTAGAAATTGCAAGTAGATACAAAAAAAATAAAATAAAAATTACATACACCACAAAAATTATCCACTAACGTTGTGGTATATATTTTTCTGACGGAGTCCCTATGAATGTATGTATATGTGTATGACTGTATATAGATATTTGTTTTTTACAAAAATAAGATGACATTGCACATAAAATCTTATAATCTGATTTTTTCCACTTAATGTTATACCATAAATAAGATTCTATGTCATTAAAGTCCTGAGACCATTTGCCCCACGTCCTACATACCTCCTTCATCTACCTTCCTTCCTGGCTTCTGCCCTTCCTCCTACTCTAATTCTTCTTCAGAACTTCTCTGCAGAATCTGTCCATCCCCAGTATCACCTAGACATTGCAGCACACAGACAGGGAACGGAGGTCATGGTCTCTGCCCGTCTGCAGCCAGCGTGCCAAGAGTGGACAAGCTTCACACAGCAGAGCTGGATGTGTCATTGTAGCGTGGATACAGAAACGGGCAAGATTCTTGAAAAAACAGTTCCAGATCAGAAGGAAATTAACTTTGGGATCTCATGAAATTCCCCTCTGTAAAGAATTTAGAGTATTGGAGCGATGGAGCTGGTCATCAGCATGTGGGATTTTTAAAGCTTTGACTGATCTAAAAGCTTTTGACTTTGGAAAGCTTTTCTCTCTTCATAGGAAAGATGGTTTTGCCTTCCTGGGGCTCAAAATCTGCCATGATCCTGTTGCTAAAATAGTAAAAAAAATTCATAATCCTACTAATTTGTTCACTTAAAGTGCAAGACAGAAGACAGTGCACTATAGTATTTTGATAACATGGTTATTAGGACCCCTATAAAAGTATGCAGGTGAGAATTTTACTTGTGGGATGTTAATCACAGGGGTAAATTAACTATGATAAAAATCAACCTCTCAAGTATGTAGGAGGTAAAGGAAGGTGAAGGGCTAATACTTAGAAGGCTTTTCTTTCCTTGTGGTATATTTGTTGACATACTACTTAAATTTCTGTATTTTTAACGGCTTTGATAATTTCATATTTTTATCATGCTCATCAATAAGTATTCATATGTTAAAATTACAAAAATTCGAATTCACAAATATGTGCAGGTGTGTTTCTGAGCTTTCTTTTCTGTCCCACTGGTCCATCCATGAAGCAATACCGCATGTTGGGTTATGTCCTATAACTTGCTGAGTCTTGATATTGGGCGTGTCTCTATTGGGCAGATCTTTGGGAGTGTCCTAGCTATTCTTGGCTCCTTGCCCTTCCACAGACATTTTGGAATGAACTCAAAGTACACAAAAATCTGTCTTGGAATTTTGATTACAGTTGTATTGGGTCTATAGAACAATTTGGGGGGAAAATAACATCTTCATGAGCTTGAGTCTTCCTGGGCATAACTATATTTCTCTATCTCAAGGTATTTTGTAATGGTTTCCAAATAAGTTTCAAAATGTTCTCTATAATGGTCTTGCAAATAATTTTTATAGGCATATTTGGAATGACTAGAAATGCATCAAACACATTTTTTGCCAAATAACAAATAGCCAGGTGTCAGAGCAGATCCTTGATCAAAGCCATGGCTGAAGCTGGACGTCAGAAAGCTAAGGAAACAGAGGGATAAATATAAAATTTTATCAGAAACCTTATTTTATGAAGAAATATTTCCATTTTTGTTAAAATGTTCGTATCAGAATTCGAAGTGTGATGTTTTGCTGCAGAGCCGATGGCAGGTAGGTGTTTCGTGCAGGTGCTGGGCTGCTCTCACTTTCCACGAGGCGAAGGGAAAGGCAACTGTGTTGGAGGCGTCTCCCTTTCTTCTCTGAAACTTTCATTTTTGTATTTTTCTATATTTATTAAGTGGTCTTTTCTAGAGAGATTCTTAAGTGGCCTTTAATTTCCCCTCATCAGATGCGGAGGGTTCCCAGACAATTTTTCTCAACGATCTCATGATTTAAATAAAATTAAGTAATTGAAAATTAAGTACAAATTTTAAAGATTGTTTTTTAATGTAACGGGTGCTAGTATGCTGAACAGTTCTAGGAAAGCTAGAATAATTTCATAATCTAATTCTTAGTACCGTGCTTGTAAAGTTTTGTGAACATATCTTGGTTAAAAAATGACAATGCTCTTCCTAAATATATCTAGGTAATGACTTCTCTGAAAACTCATATTAATGTGTAGTGTTTTCCCTTACTTATTTAGCTATTTGGAAGCACTTCATTGTTGTTTTTCTGCACAAAATTAATTGCTTTCACAGCTACCTTTAATTATTGCAGAACGTCATTTCACTCCAGCAGTGATAAGCACACAGTTATGCTACAACCAGTATCTCAACACGGAGAGAAGCTGAGACTTGCCCCTCAGCTTACATGTAGGATGTTTACCTACACTTGTAAAGTACATACGTACAGACCAGCAATAAAATCTCCTGCGTGCTTTGTTTGCCTTGCTGACGGTCACCTGCCCAGTGCCGTGATCACACGCGGGTTCAGGGATACAAACATGACAGGAAAGCAGAAATCAGGCATTCCCACAGTCAAAGCCAAAGCCAAATAGCAGGTTTGGGCCAAAGACAGAGGTGACAGGTACTGGCTAACTTTCTCTTAGTTGCTATTATAAATGGCATTTTTAAAAAAATCACGTTTTCTACATATTGTTAGTATATAGAAGTGCAGTTGAGTTTTGCACATTGATTTTATGTTTGTATCTCGCAACTTCACCAAATTTTCTCCTTAGTTTAACACTTTGTCTATGTCTCTTGTGGGTCATTTTGAAGACCACCGTACAATAGCTGTGAATAATGACAATTTGTCTTTCCTTTTACAGCGATATTCTGTGATTGCTTTTTCTTTGGTGCGAGGGCCTCGTGGTGTTGAACAGAAGCAGAGATGGCAGGTCTGTCTTGTTTCTGATTGTTCAACAGAATGCTTTCAAGATCACTTCATTCGCTATGAAGCTTGTTGAGTTTTTCAGGGATACTACGGAAACAAAACTGCAAACCCCATCAACAAGTCACTGATTCAATGAGTCCCAAGTACTTAGATTAAGCACGGCTCAAAAATTCGAGCGTATGCCAGAGATTGGGGAACTCATTATAAAAGTTTATTAGCAAGAACCTTGGGAAGAGGAATGCTATTGCCTCATGCAGGAGAAGAAATCAAGGACAAAGTCTGCAGATATCTGTAAGACACTTGAAGATGCCAAGAATGTAAATGTTTTCTTTTTCTTTTTTTTTTTTTAAGAAGACTTATCCATTTCAGAGAGAGAGGGAGAGCATGCAAGCAGGGGGAAGGGCAGAGAGAATCTCAAGCAGAACCCCTTGAGCTGGGATCCCGACACGGGGCTCAATCCCACAACCCTGAGATCATGACCGCAGCCGAGACCAAGAGTCAGACACTTAACCAACTGAGCCACCCAGGTGCCCCTCTGTTTTCTATTTTTAAAAAATTGCGGCGAAATACACATCATGTAAAAATTTACTATCTTAACTATCTTTAACTATGGCTTATTGATATTAAATACATTCACATTGTCCATCACCACCATCCACCTCTAGAGCTCTAGTCATTTTGCAAAGCCGAAACTGTCCCTGTTGAGCAGTGACTTTTCACTCTCCCCTGCCCTTGGGCCCTGGCGCCCACCGTCTACTCTCTGTCTCTGTGAATTTGACTGCTCGAGCTACCCTCATTAAGTGGAACCATGAAGTAGTTGTCCTTTCATGACTGGCGTATCTCACTCGGCAGAGTGTCCTCAAGGTCCGTCCATGTGGCCGCGCTGGTCCGAATTCCATTCCTCTTTAAGGCTGAATGATATTCCATTTGATATATAACGCCACATTTCGTTTGTCCCCTCACCCGTTGATGGACCGGCGTTGCCCCACCTTCTGGCTGCTGTAAGTGATACTGCTAGAGACACAAGTGCACAGGTACCTCTTCCAGCCCCTGCTTTCATTTCTTTCCGGTACATATTGAGAAATGGAATTGCTGGATCTACGCTAATTCTAAACTTTTGGTTTTTGTGAGGAATCGCCATACTGTTTTCGAAAGCAGCCATTTGACATTCCCATCAACAGCCATGTACGGCATTTCTGCCCGCAGGTGCTGTTTTCACGGCAGTCGCCATCCTTGTGGGTGTGCGGTGCTATCTCATTGTGGCTTGGATTCGCATTCGCCTAGTAGTTAGTGACGCAGAATATTTTCATGGGCTTAGTGGTCGTTGGTGTATCTTCTTTGGAGAAATGTCTATTCAAGTCTTTGCCTATTTCTTAGTTGGGTTGTTTTTTGTTCTGGGAACTCTTTATATGTTCTGGATTTTAACTCCTTATCAGATATTTAATTTCCAAGTACTTTCTTCCATTCCATAGGTTGCCTTTCCACTCTGCTGATTGTGTATTTCGATGCACAGAAGTCTTAAGTTTTGATGCAGCCCGTTCATCTACTTGTAATTTTGCCGTCTGTGCTCTTGGTGTCATATCCCAGAAATCATCGCCAAAGCCAAAATCATGAACATTTCCCCCGTATTTTCTTCTAAGAGTTTTACAGTTTTAACTCTCCCATTTAGGCCTTTGATCCATTTTGGGTTAATTTTTGTACCTGGCGTACGTGAGGATGCAGCTTCCTTCTGTTGCTTGTGGGTAACCCATCGTCCCAACGCCATTTGTTGAAAAGACTGTTCTTTCCCGATTTAGTGGTCTTGGCGCCCTTGTGAGGACTTATTTCTGGGCTCTCCATTCAGCTGTTTCAATCTCTCAGTTGGTTTGTCGGTGCCACATTGGTTTAATAACTGCAGCTTTGTACTAAGTTTTGAGATCAGCAAGTTTGAACCCTCCAGCTTTGTTCTTCTTTTTCAAGATTGTTTTGGCTGCTTGGGGTCCCTTGACATTCCATATAAATTTTAGGATGGCTTTCTCTATTTCTGCAAAAAGTGTCATTGGGACTTTTTGACTAAGATGGCACTGAATCTGTAAGAGAATGTAAATCTTGCCCCAAGTCAGGTCAAGGTCCTTTTTTTTTTTTTAAAGATCTTATTTATTTATTTGAGCAAGGGAGCACAAGCAGGGGGAGGGGCAGAGGGAGAAGGAGAGGAAGACTCCCCGCTAAGCAGGGAGCCCAACGCGGGTCTTGATCCTGGGACCCCAGGACCATGACCCAAGCTGCAGGCAGACACTTCAGTGACTGAGCCACCCAGGAGCCCTGGGTCAAGGTCCTTTTCTGTTGACATTTATAGCTGTTCTAGATCTTACATTAATGACTTGGAGAAGTTATATCCTAGAAACTCCCTTCTGTGTCATCTAGAACTCAGACACGTTCAAATAACATCCTGTGGGATGTAACCACCTTGAGGCTACACGCACCTATTGCTTGTCTTGGGAAATTGCATTTTCTGTCACCTCACTTGTCTATAAGGAGATCTGTAGACTTTCAGTAACGAGAAAGCTTCAAGACCTTTGTGTGGATTTCTCAGCAAATTGGTAACTCTTTCAGATTTGGTTCTTAAATGCGCATGTGACAAATTTCTGTTTATGCTCCTTATCACATAAGGAAGCTCCCACCTTTTCCAGGGTTGCTGAATTATCATAAATGGTGTTGAGTTTTATCAAATATTCTTTTTGGTATTTACTGAGAGAGTTATGAGATTTCTCTCATTTAACTTGCAAAGGTGGTAAATTTATATAAAACCACGTTACAAACTCAGGACAAGTCTAGCTTGTTCATGATCCATTACCTTTCTTTCATAATGCTGAGTTCTGTTGCTAAAGTTTTGTTTAGGGTTTGGCCTCTGTGTTCGTAAGTGATGAGGTAGCTGGTCTTCACAGGTGACCCCGTCCTCAAAGATGAACCACACCTCCTGGAATTCATGCACGCTGTAGGCAGGCCCCTTTCCCTTCCCTGAATCTGGACTGGTGCTGCGGCCCAGTTTAAACATTTGAGTGCAGTGGAATTAATGCTGTGCCGCTTCTGGGCACAAGTCTTAGAAAGGCCTTATAGGTTTGGCAGTCTCACTGTAGAGAACCATCAGATGCCATGTGGCAAGCCTCGCTAGAGAATCCACAGAGAGAGGCCACGTGGTCGCGTACAAGTTCTGAGACCATGTGGAGAGAGGGAGGTCCCATCATGCCTGCATGCTAGCTGAGGCCGGCATTCCAGGCGTCCCCACCCAGGCAGCACACGAATGAGGAAGCCATCTTGGACATTCCAGCCCAGCTGAGCCCTGAGACCACTACAGCCCCAGGAACCTTACGTGCAGCACAAGAGCCACCACGTGAGTCCTGCCAGTGCAGAAGAATGAGAGATAATAAATGTTTGCTTTGTACACCACCAAGTTCTAGAGTGCTTGGTTAGGCATTGATATACCGCCTAAACACTGTTTTTGTTTGGTTTTTGTATTAAATTAAATCAGCTTCATAAAATAAGTTGGGAATATCCCCCCCACCCTTTGTCTTTCCCTATTTCCTGGAAGAGTTTATGTGATGTTGGAATTAACTGTTCCCTGTAGGTTTAGTAGAACCTCACTAGAAAACTTCCTGCTCTGATATTTACTTTGCGGGAAGATTTTTTTACCCATCGGTTCTATCGGGTAAGGCTTCCCAGTGTGCTGCCGGAAGTCACAGGGTGCAGATTTTTCCATTTTAGAGGGAAATACATTTTATCTGACACCTGTGGGACACTGCACACACTTGTAACTCGACGTAGCTGATGGTTTGCACTTTGGCTCAGACTACGTTCCCATTGATGACGCATCTTCATGGAGCTGGTTTCAGCTGTGGAGGTCACAGCTCAATCTGATTCCGTGGTCTGAGAAGCTGTGCGGGATCCAGGGGGCACCTGCTTCCCAATACTGAGCAGTTGTGGTTGAGAAATTACTTTTTTCTTTCAGTGTATGTGTATATGGGTATTTTTTCCCTAAAAGGCAAATAAGTTGTTAGGACATAATATGTGCTTTCTCTCTGCTATCTTTGTCTACCTGCTAGAGGTTTATGAATTTTATTGATCTTTCGAAGAACCAGCTCTTGATTTTATTGACGTTTTATGGTGACTTTCTATTTTCAATTTCTTTGATTTCTGCTCTTATGTCTGTATTTTCTTCCTTCTACTTCTCTTGGGTTCATTTTGCTCTTCTTTTTTTCTAATTTCTTAAGGTGTAAACCTTAATTATTCATTTGAGAACTTTTTTTCCCTCTAATATAACCATTGAGTGCTTTCATTTTCCCCCGAAAGCACTCCTTCTGCTGCATCCTACAAATTTTGATGTGTTGTATTTTCATTTTCATTTAGTTCGAAATATTTTCTAGTTTCCTTTGAGACTTAATTCCATTATTGTCAGAGAGCACATTTTAAATGATTTCCCTTCTTCAAGATTGTTTTCCATGGTGGATGCAACATCTTGCTTTGCTACCAACAGTGGATGAGCGTTTTGTTTCCCCGCATCCTCACCAATGCTGGTGTGCTGTTTGTATTACAGTCGTCCCGGTCGGTGTGAAGCCGTGTCTCTCAGTGCTTTTGACGTGCCTTTACCTAATGACCTATTTTTCGGAGAAAGGTTCATGTATGTCCTTTGCCCATATTTTAGCGGGCTTTTGTATTTGGTGTTGAGTGTAGGAGTTATTCATATCTTCTGGATATTAAACCCTCATCAGATACATGATCTGCAAACATTTTCTCCCATTCTATAGGTTGTCTTTTCATTTCTCGATGTCCTCTGATATATAAAAAGTTTTTAATTTTGATGAACTACAATGTGTCTCTTTGTTCTTTTGCTGATCATTCTTTTGGTGCCATATTTGAGGATCCATGGTCAGATTCAAGGCCATGACGACCTACCCCACTGTGTTTCTGTTAGTTTTAGTTCCTAAATTCAGAGTCCGCTTTGAGTAAATATTTATATCCGGTGTGAGGTAGGGACCAAATTCATTGTGTTCAATGTGGAAATCCAGTTGTCCCAGCACCATCGGTTGCAGAGACTACTCTTTCCTCATTGAACAGCCTTGGCTCTCTTGCCGGAGATCAATGAGCTGTAGATGCATACATAGGTCTCTATCTGGACTCAACTCTGGTCCCTTAGTGCCCCTATACTCCACTGGTCTTATGCAATGCTGCACTCGTTCGATTACTGCAGCTTTGTGATGACTTTTGAAATCAAGAGTCCTCTAACTTTGTTCTTTTTCAAGGTTCTTTTGGCCTTTTAGGGTCTATTGAAATACCACATGAATGTGAGGATCACCGTCTTCATTTCTGCAGAAAAGACCTTTGGAATTTTAATAGGGCTTGCATTCGAGGAATATTGACATGAGCCATAGTACGTCTTTCTTCTTACGAGCAAGGGATATCTTTCTCCATTTAGATTTACTTTATTTCAGCAATACTTTGTAGTTTTCAGCATACGGACTGTTCACAACCTTGGTTAAGTTTATGGCTAGGCATTTTATTCTTATAGATGCTACTGCAAATGCAGGTACTTCCTTAATTTCATTTTCAGCGTGTTCATTGCACATATACAGAATTGCAGCTGATTTTTGTATGTTGGTCTTATAACCTGCAGCTTTGCTAAATTCCTTTATTAGCTTTAGTAGCTATTTGTAGCTTCTTTGGGATTTTCTATGTATAGGATTATGCCATCTGCAAATAGGGATAGTTTAACTTCTTCCTTTCAAGTTGGGATGCCTTTTATTTCTTCTTCTGTTCTAACCGCTTTGGCTAGAACTTCCAGCCCAATGTCGAATAGGAGGATTGAAAGTGA
Organism: Ursus americanus; assembly: GCF_024610735.1. Taxonomy (NCBI): domain Eukaryota; kingdom Metazoa; phylum Chordata; class Mammalia; order Carnivora; family Ursidae; genus Ursus; species Ursus americanus. Next base: position 36,170,582 of record NC_142157.1, read on the forward strand.
GCCTCTTTGTCTTGTTCCTAATCTCAGGAGTAAAGTTTTTGATCTTTCACCACTGAGTATAATATTAGCACAGGTTTCTCATGAATGATGTTTATCACGTTGAGAGAGTTCCCTTCTATCCCTAGTTTTCTGAAAGTTTTAATCATAAAAGAGTGTTGGGTTTTTTCAAATGCCTTGTTGCATTAACTTAGGGGATCATCTGGCCTATTCCCTTTGTTCTAGTGATGTGGTGTATTATATTAAGTGATTTTCCTATGGTGAGCCACACTTGCATTTCTGGAATAAATCCTACTTGGTGATGAGTATATAATCCTTTTATCTTGCCCTTGGATTTGATTTGCTAGTCTTTTATTGAGGATTTTTAAATCAATATTCATAAGGGATACTGGTCTCCACTTCTTCTCTTGTGATGTCTTCATCTGGCTTTGGCATCAAAGTACTGCTAGTTCATTGAATAAGTTAGCAAGTGTTCCTTCCTTCTTTATTTTCTGGAAAAGTTTGAGAAGACTTGGTGCCAGTTTTTCTTTAAGTGTTTGGTAGAATTTTCCAGTGAAGCCATCTGTTCCTGGACTTTTCTTTGTTGGGAAATATCTGGTTACCAATTCAATCTCTGCTTGTTACAGGTCTGTTATGATTTTCCATCTCAGATTGAGTCTGTTTAGGTGACTTGTGTGTTTCTAGGGATTTGCCCATTTCATTTAGGTAATGCAGTTAGTTAGCAAAAGGTTGCTTGGAGTGTTTCCTTGTAATCCTTTTCATTTCTGTAAGGTCAATAGTGTCCCATTTTCCTTTGTGATTTTGGTTTATTTGCACCTTCTCTCTTTTGTCTTTTTCAATCTAGGTTTGTCAATTTTGTTGACCTTCTCAAAAGAAGCTTTTTTTGTTTCGTTTTGTTGATTTCACTGTTTTTCTATTCTCCAGTTTACTTATCTCCTCTCTAATTTTTATTATTTCCTTTCTTCTGCTAGCTTTGGGTTTACTTTTCCTTTGCTGGTTCCTCACAGTGTAAAGTTAAGTTTTTGATGTCAGATCATTCTACTTTTTAATTTATTTATTTGTTAATTTTTAAATTGAAGTATAATTGGCATACTGTATTATATTAGTTTCAGGTGTACACAGTGATTTGACATTTATATACATTACAAAATGCTCATTACAATAAGTGTAGTTACCATCTGTGACCATACAAAGTTATTACAATGTTATTGACTATTTTCTATGCTGCACTGTTCATCCCTATGCCTTATTTATTTTACAACGGGAAGATTGTAACTTTTAGTCCCCTTCACCAATGTTGTCCCTCCCAACACCACTCTCTCCTCTGGCAACCACTAGTTTGTTCTCTATACTTATGAGCCTGTTTTGTTTTATTTTTTTAGATTCCACATATAAGTGAAATCATATGATATTTGTCTGTTTCTGTCTTATTTCACTTAGCATAGTACCCTCTAGGTCCAACCATGTTATCACAAATGGCAAGATTTTATTCTTTTTTTATGGTTGAACAATATTCCAGTGTGTGTGAATACCACATCTTCTTTATCCATTCAATCATTGATGGACACTTAGGTTGCTTCTATATCTTGGTTATTGTAAATAATACTGCAGTAAACACAGAGAAGTATAATTGCTTCAGAAGTATACATGCTGGGTCATACGGTATTTCTATTTTTGATTTTTTGAAGAACCCCCGTACTGTTTTCCACAGTGGCTGCACTAATTTGCATTCCCAGCAACAGTGCACAAGAATTCCCTTTTCCCCACATCCTTGCCAACACTTGTTATTTCTTGTCTTTTTGATGTTAGTCCTGTAAGGCAATATCTCATTGTGGGGCTTTTAAAATTTTTATTTATATTCCAGTTGGTTAATATACAGTGTAATATTAGTTTTAGGTGTATAATATAGTGATTCGACACTTCTATACAACACCCACTGCTCATCACAGCAGCTGTACTCCTTAATCCCCATCGCCTGTCTCCCCCAACACCCCCCCCCACCTCCTCTCTGGTGACTATCCGTGTGTTCTCTGTAGTTAAGAGTCTGTTTCTTCGTTTGTCTCTCTCTCCTCTTTGCTCATCTGTTTTGTTTCTTATATTCCACATACGAGTGAAATCATATGGTGTTTGTCTTTCTCTCATTGACTTATTTCTCTTAACACAATACACTCTAGCTCTATCCACATTGTTGCAAATGGCAAGACTTCATTTTTTTGATGGCTAAGTAGTATTCCATTGTATATATGCACCACATCTTCTTCATCCATTCATCAGCTGATGGATACTTGTCCTGTTTCCATATCTTGGCTATTGTTTATAATGCTGCTATAAACATCGGGGCGCATGTATCCATTTGAATTAGTATTTTTTGATTCTTTGGGTAAATACCTAGTAGTGTAATAGGGTAGTTCTATTTGAACTTTTTGAGACACCTCCATACTGTTCTCCAGAGTGGCTGCACCAGTTTGCATTCCCACCAACGGTGTAAGAGGGTTCCCTTTTCTCCACGTCCTCGCCAACACCTCTTGTTTCTTGGGTTGTTGATTTTAGCCATTCTGACAGGTGTGAGGTAATACCTCATTGGGGTTTTGATTTATATTTCCCTGATGATAAGTGATGTTGAGCATCTTTTCATGTGTCTGTTGGCCATCTTCTTTGTCTTCTTTGTCTTCTATGTCTTCTTTGGAAAAATGTCTGTTCATGTCTTCAGCCCATTTTTTAATTGGATTATTTGGTTTTGGGGTGTTGAGTTGTATATGTTCTTTATATACTTTGGATACTAACCCTTTATCAGTGGTTTTGATTTGTTATTTCCCTGAGGTCTTCTTTTAAAATTTAGGCATTTACAACTTACATCTATAAGTTTTGGTGTGTTGTGTTTTTCTCTGAGTATTTCTTCTTTTCCTCCTTTATTTCTCCTTTGGCCCATTAGTTGTTTAAGACTGTGTTGTTTACCATATATTTGTGAATTTTTTAGTTTTCCTTTAATTATTGTTTCTAGCTTCATTTTATTGTCATCAGAGAAGACACTTTGTATGATTTCAGCTGTTCTGTCTATTAAGAATTGTTTTGTGGCTTAATGTATGCTTTATCCTGGAGCGTGTTCTGTGTATACTCGAGAAATGTGTGTACTCTGTTACTGTTGGGTGGAGTGCTGTGCAGATGTCTGTTGCATACAGTTAAAGTGTTGTTCAAGTCCTCTCTCTCTTTAGTGGTAATAGTAATAGTGTAACAATTTCTCTCTCCCTTCTATCAGTGCTTGCTCTGTATATTTTGGATCTCTGCTGTTTGGTGCATATATTAATGTATAATGTTTTTCTCTATCTCTTTTAACAGTTTTTAAATTTATTTAAAACAATTTTTAACATGGAAACATTTTTTTTAAAGATTTTATTTATTTATGTGACAGAGAGACAGCCAGTGAGAGAGGGAACACAGCAGGGGAGTGGGAGAGGAAGAAGCAGGCTCCCAGCGGAGGAGCCCGATGTGGGACTCGATCCTGGAACGCCGGGATCACGCCCTGAGCCAAAGGCAGACACTCAACAACTGCGCTACCCAGGCGCCGCAACATTTTTATTTTTTTAACTTTTATTTATTAAGTAATCTCTATACCCAACATGGGGCTTAAACTCATGACCCCAATATCAAGAGTCACATGCCAGCCAGGCACCCCAATAGTTTTTTAATTTTAAGTCTGTTTTGTCAGATGTTATATACCCTCCCCCCCAGGTCCCTTTTGGCTACTATTTCTATGGAGTATCTTTTCAGTCTTCTCACTTTCAATTTATTTGTGTCTTTGGATCTCAGGCAAGTCTCTTGTAAACATCATATAGTTAGATCATGGTTTTTTTTTCTTAATTTTAATCCATTCTACCTATCTCTGCCTTTTGATTCGAGAGTTTAAAGTACTGATAAGAAAGCACTTCTGTCATTTTGCTCTTTTCTTTGTGTCTTACATCCTTTTGTGACCCTTATTTCCTCCATTACTGCCTTTTTTGTGTTTAGTTGATTTTTTTAAAATAGTGAATAATTTGGTTGTCGTTTCATTTCCTTTTGTGTATATATTTTTAAAGATATTTTCTTTTAGTTACCATAGAGACTATGTTTAACATCCTTAAATTTAAAACATTTTTTGAGTTGTTACCAATTCATATTTAAAAACACACAAAACTGCTCCTGTACAATTCTGCCCTCTCCTGTTTATGTTGTTGTCACCGGTTATATCTTTATACAGATGTGCCCAATACTATAGATTCTTAAATTTTTAAAAAAATCCTATAGGAAGTAAAAAGTAGAAATACAAACCAGAATACAATATATGTACTTTTATTTTTGTACATGTATTTACCTTCACTGAAAGTCTTCACTTCTTTATACAGCTTGAGTTGCTGTCTTCTGTCCTCCATTTCTAGGGCAATTCTAGCGGTAGTAGACTCCCTCAGATTTTGTTTTTCTGGGACTGTCTTATTTCTCCTTGATTTTTAATAGACAGTTTTGCCAGATATAGGATTCTCTGTTGACAGTTTCTTTCAGCTCTTTAAATATGTCAACCCACTGTCTTTTGGCTGCCAAGGTTTCTGGTGAGAAGCTGGCCGTTAATCTTATGAGGATTCCTTACACACGATGAGTCACTCCTCTGTCAACATTTTCTCTTTGTCTTTGTCTTTCCACAGTTTAACTATAATGAATGTCATGTAGGTCTCTTTGAGTTCAACCTACTTGGAGCTTATTGAACGTCCTGGATTTGTAGGTTTATAGGGTTTTTTTTTAAAAAATCAAATTTGGGACATTTTTGATCATGATTTCTTCAAATATTCTTCCTGCCCCTCTCTGAATTTCTCTCTTTCTGGGACCTCTACATGTATATGTTGGTTCATATACATACGGAATATACACATACACATATGTTGGTTGTTTCACCAAATCCCTTGGGCTCTGTTCTCTGTTTTTCCCATTCTTTTTTCTTTCTGCTTCTTCAGACTCAGTAACTTTTTCATTGTCCTATTTTAGGTTTGCTGATTCTTCTACCTGCTCAAACCTGCTGTTGAAACTCTCTAGTGAATTTTTTATTTTGTTTGTTGTATTATGCTCCAGAATTTCTTTTTGGTTCCTTATTATTGTTTCTACCTCTTTGCTGATATTCTTGTCTTGTTTGTACATCATTCTCCTGGTTTGCTTTTGCTCTTTGTCAGTGTTTTCCTGTAGGCCGTTGAGAATGTTTAAAACTGTTATTTTAATGTTTTTGTCTAGTAAGTCTGAAGTCTGGACTTTCACAAGATGGTTTCTGCCCATGATTTTGTTCCCTTGAATGGGCCATGCTCTCCTGTTTCTTTGTATGCCTTTTGTTGTTGCTGCTGCTACGATGACATTTGAATAGTATAATAGATGTCTCCCTGAAGTCTTTGATTCTCAGCATTATTTTCAACTAGCGTCTTGATGAGATTTTCTAGAAGGCTGGGAATTAAGACAAGAAAGAAACAAAAACAGAGAAAAAGAGTGACAGAGACAAAGAGATTGAAGGAGAGACAGAGAGAGGGAGACAGAGACAGAGAGATAGAATGTCAGAGAGATACAGAGGGAGACAGAGAGGCAGAGCAACAGAGATAGAGGGAGGAAAGACACAGAGATATAGTGAGAGCGACCATGACCTCTCCTAATCTTTGCAAATTGGTGCTGTGCTAGGACCCTCCTTTAACTGTTAGCCAGGCTTGCACTGAATAAGCCCCAGGTGAAAGTTTAGGGTCTTCTCAGGCTTTTTCTGAGCATGCATTGTGCCTGGGCATGTTTTGCTTTCTAAATTTCCCAGTATACACATTTATTTTGCATGTCCTACTTTCCCTAAGAAACCCTCTCAGCTTAGGCCTTACACAGGTTATTATGTATTTTATACTGCAAAGTTTTGCTACAGAAATCTGAGGGTTGTTGGTTTGGCTTGTGGTATTTTCATGCAGTTCTCATCACTTTTCTAGCCTGTGTTCCAAGTTAGGTGAAACTGACTTGAATGCCTTGTGTTGGTCCTTCAGGTAGACGCCAAATGGGTGACAACAGACCTACACCACAATTTGCGAATAAGGTCTGCTCTGCTCCCTCCAGGACCGGGAAATGATTCCACAGTGGGAACATGGGCTTCTGCTTTAGAACTGCTGCCATGTTAAGATACTTGCTGATTTAAGACAGCTGCCATGCCAGGCAGGAGTGGGACCAGGACAAGGAAAATTGCCACAAAGCTTTCCTGCCATGTGAAGTGCCTCTTTTTTGATACAGTGCTCACTTAGTTGCTGTAAACTTTCACTGTTTTCCAGAGTTCTCAGAAAATTGATTCTTATAATTTCTGCTGGATTTTCAATGTTTCTTTACAGGGATGAGAGCTTGGAGCTGCCTACTCCACCACTTTCTGATGTCACATTCAAGCTTTATTTTAATTAGAATTTTCATAGCATATTTTTCTATCCATTAACCTTGAACTGTCTATATCATTATATTTGAAGTTAATTTCTTGTCTTCAGCATATATACAGGTCATTTTCCCCCTATATTCTGAAAGTCTCTGTCTTTTCATTGGTGTGTTTAGATTGCTTATATTTAATATAATTATTGATATGCTTAAATTGAGATCCATGATTTTATTAGTTTTTTTCTTATTCCCTCTGGTTTTTATGCCTCTGTTTCCCCTTTGCTTCTTTATTTGTTGTTATTTGAATATTTTAAATATTTAACTTATCTATTCTGGTTTTTATTCTATCTTGCTCTATAGTTTTTTAAAGCAATGTTATAGGGACTAGAATATACATCAGTTTTCACAGTCCATTTTACTGCTTCAAATGGGACACAGAAGCCTCATCACCACATAAGTCCCCTCACCATCCCCACTTTATGTTGCACTGTCATTTATATTAAATCTACATACACTAGAAAATCAATCAGTGTTGTAATTTTTGCTTTCAACTGCCAAATGTTGTTTTAAGGTTCTTTCTGGTATCATTCTCTTCTGTCTGAAGAATCCCCTTTAGCATTTCTTTTGTATAGGCCTGTTGGCAAGGGATTCTCTTTGTTTTGCTTCATCTGGGAATGTCTTTATTTCATCTTAATTCTTGAAGGATATTTTTTCACTGGATATATGGCTCTAAGTTGACAGCCCTTTCTTTCCAGCACTTAAAAAGTGTGTCACTTCCTTCTGGTCTATGTGGTTTCTGATGTGAAATCTGCAGTCATGTGAATCCTTGTTCCCCATAAATAACCTGTCATTTTACCCTCATGGCTTTCAAAGTTGTTTTCTTTGTCATTAGTTTTTTTTTTTTTAAGATTTTATTTATTTATTTGACAGAGAGATACAGCCAGCGAGAAAGGGAACACAAGCAGGGGGAGTGGGAGAGGAAGAAGCAGGTTCCCAGCAGAGTAGCCTGATGTGGGGCTCGATCCCAGGACTCTGGGATCACGCCCTGAGCTGAAGGCAGACGCTTAACGACTGCGCCACCCAGGCGCCCCTGTCATTAGTATTCGTCTGTGTAATTATGATATGCTGGGAGTGTGCATTTCTTTAGGTTTATCATATTTGGGGTTTACTGAGTTTCTTAAAACTGAAAAGACACTGAGGTTTATGTCTTTTGTCAAATGTGGCAATTTTCTAGCCCTTATCCTTTAAATGCTTTTTTCTGCACCATATTCTTTCTTCTTTCCTTCTGGGATTCCGATGGCATGAATGTTAGACATTCTGATGTTATCCTACAATCCCTGAAACTATATATATATATATAGTTACATATAGTTATATATATAAACCATAGAAAGATTTAAAATATATATATTAAATCTTTCTATGGTTCAGGTTGGAAAATTTCTATTAATGGTTCTTCAAGTTCACTGTCTCTTTCCCCTCTGATCTCCATTTTACTATTGAGAATATTCACTGAGTTTTAAATTTTTCCATGACTATATTTTGCATTTATAAATCTTTCCATTTAGTTTTTATTTATATTTTCTATTTCTTTGCTATGACTTTCTATCTTTCCATTCATTTCAAGAGCATTCAACTTCACTTCTCAGAGCATTTTTATAATAGCTGACTTAAAATCTCAGATAATTCCAACACCTGTGTCAATTTGGCATTATTGTCTATTGATTGTCTTTTCCCATGCAATTTGAGACTTTTACTGGTTCTTCCAATGTCAAGCAATTTTGGATTGTGTCCTGGACAATTTGAATATTCTATCATGGGACTCTAGGCCTTGTTTAAATCCCATGGAAATTGTATATATATTTAAGGTCATATGCATGCATACTTCAGAGATGAATCCAGATATTCTTAAAGAACTGCATGGATCCACTTTCCTGAGATTCTCCTTCTCCACAATTTCCCTGGTGCTTTTCACATTTCCCAGAGCTCCCCATTTCAGTCTTCCAACCAGAAAATGGGGGCTTTACTTGCCTTCATCTGCTGTATGTTCACGCAACTAATCATGTGTCCAGGGCTGATGATTCAGAGAAGAATGAGAAAAAGCAATAACGTTTGCTTTTGCCTATCACACCATCTCCAAATGGAGAGGAAGTTGCTGCTTGCTCAGTTACGCTCCTGTGGGCGGGGCCTTACTGTTGCTGTTGCCACTGCTACCACCCAGAATTGCTTAGAGATTGAGATGTGAGTAAATAGATAAAAAATAGATTTCTGAGCACTAGGTCACTCCTTTTTCATTCCTCAAGCCAGAGCTGGCTTCTTCTGGAGACTTCTCTATCTGCACTCACTGTTCTGGATTGTAGATGGCACAGAATCCTGGCTGGGCAACACTGAAAGAAAACAATGGTAGAGTCACTGCTAGTTTGGGGATAATTCGAATTCCACTCTTCTTCTCAGTCTACCTGCTACTGTTTGCAAGGACTTCAATTTGCTGCTCCATGCATGATACCGCTGCTGTTGTTTTAAAGAGCTGCATTTAGTGGGAAAGACAAGGTGGAGCATGTTCTATCAGGGCAGGAACCATGTCCTTAACTTTTCACGTTCCAATCACACTATTTTAATATATCACATAAAAGGCAGAAACTTTGCAGTTAGTCCGTATTTCTTCCATCCCCACATCCTTTATGTTATAGGTGTTAGACATATTTTATCCACATATATTATGAACTCCAAAGGTACTATTGTGGTATTTGCTTTAAATCGTCACTTGCACTATATAGAAATTAGAAGCAAATAGAGCAAAAAGAGTCTGGTATTTAGCCAGGTATTTACCGTTTCTTATGCTCTTTATTCATTTCTGACAATCCAAATCTGATGCCACTCCTTTTCTTGTGGAGAACTGGCTTTCTCATTTTCTGTAGTGTTAGTTTTCTGGTGGCAAATCCATTTCTTTCATAGGAGAAGGTATTTTGCCTTGATTCTTTTTTTTTTTTTTAGACTTTTTTTTTTAGAGTAGTTTTAGGTTTACAATAACATTGAGAGGGAGGTAGAGAGATTTCCTGTACACGCCGTGTCCCCACACATGTACAGACTCCACCACTATCAACGTCACTGCCAGTATGATACAGTTTTTACCAGCGACAAACCTACACTGACACATCATAATCATCCAGCGTCCATAGTGTGCCTAAAGGCCCACTCTTGGTGCTGTCAATCCAATGGGTTTGGGAAACGTATGACAAATCTATCGTTATATCATACAGAGTAGTTTCACTGCCTTAAACATCCTCTGTACTTTGGATAATTACCCCTCCCCACTTCCACCCCGGCACCCAGTGATCTGTTCATTGTCTTCATAGTTTTGCCTTTTCCATCATATAATTCAAATCATACAGTGTGTAACCTTCTTGGATGTGCTTCTTTCACTTAGTAATATGCATTTAAGATTCCTCCATGTCTTTTCATGGCTTGATAGCTCATTTTTTTCATACTGAAAATATTTCAATATCTGGATGCACCATAGTTTATTTATGCATTCACCTATTAAAGGACATCTTGGTTGCTTCCAAGTCTTGGCAATTGTAAATAAAGCTTCAATTAGCATCTGGGTACACGTTTCTGTGTGGACATAAGTTTTCATATTCTTTGGCGAAACGATTGCTGGGTTGTATGGTAAGGGTATGTGTTTTGTTTTATAAGAAACTGCCAAACTGTCCCGAAGTGGCTGGGCCACTTTGTATTACCATCACCAGTATATGAAAGTTTCTATTGCTCCACATCCTTGTTAGCATTTGCTCTTGTCAAGTATTCCAGATTTTGGTTATTCTAATAAGTGCATGGTGGTATCTCATTGTTGTTTTAATTTCCATGTCCTTGATAATGTAAGATGCGGAGCATATTTTCATACCCTTATTTGCCGTCTGTATATCTTCTTTGGTGAGGTCTTTGGTGATTTTTAATTGGGTCATTTGTTTTCTTACTGTTGAGTTTTAAGAGTTCTTTTGGTATATATTTTTGATAATAGTACTTTGTCAAATGTATTTTTTGCAAATATTTTCTCCCAGTTGTGGATTGTCTTCTAATTCTCTTGATATGTCTTTTGCAGAGCAGAAGTTTTAAATTTTAATGAAGTCCAGTTTATCACTTATTTTTTTGATGGATCATGTCTTTGATGTTTTGTCGAAAAAGACAAGACCATACCCAAGGTCATATAGGTTTCCTTCTATGTTATCTTCTAGGAATTTTACAGTTTGTGTTTTACATTTAGGTCTATGATCCATGTTGTCATCCAAGAATGTCATTACATTACATTCTTCACTAAGAATGTAAGATCTGTGTGTAGATTCATTTTTTGGCTTGTGGATGTCCAGTTGTTCCAGCATCACTTGTTGAAAAGACTGTCTTTGCTCTATTGTATTGTTTTTGCTTCATTGTCAAAAATCAGTTGACTATATTTTATGTGGTCTATTTCTGGTTCTCTGTTTTGTTCCACTGATGTATTTGTCTATTCCTTCATCAATACCACACTGTCTTGATTACTGTAGCTTTATAGTAAGTCTTAAAGTCAGGTTGCATCAGAAGATGCAACAGAAGAACTTTGTTCTTCTCCTTCAATATTGTGTTGGCTATTCTGGATCTTTTGTCTCTCCATACAAGCTTTAGAATTAGTGTGTAGATATCCACAAAATAACTTGTTGGTGTTTTCACTGGCATTGCATTGAATCTATAGATCAAGTTGAGAAAAACTGACATCTTGGCAATATTGGTTTTCCCATCCATGAACATGGACTATGTCTCCATTTAATTAGTTCTTTAATTTCATTCATCGGAGTTTTGTAGTTTTCCTCATATAGATCTTGTATGTATTTTGGTATATATCCAAGTATTTCATTTTGGGGAATGATAATGTAAATGGTGTTGCATTTTTAATTTCAATTTCCACTTGTTCATACAGGAAGGCAATTGACTTTTGTATATCAATCATGTATCTTGCAACCTTGCTATAATCCTTATTAGTTTCAGGTTTTTTGTTGTTGATTCTTTCAGATTTTCTACATAGATGATTATGTCATCTGCAAACAAAGACAATTTTATAACCGTATATGTTTTATTTCATTTTCTTGCCTTATTGCATTAGCTAGGACATCCAGCATGATGTTGAAAAAGAATGGTGAGGGAACATCCTTGCCTTTTTCCTCGTCTTAGTGGAAAAAGCTTTGATTTTATCACCATACTGTATGATGTTTGTTCTAGATTTTTTGTAGATAGTCTTTATCAAGTTGAGAAAGTCCACCTTTGTTCTTAGTTTACTGAGACTTTTTATCATGAATAGGTATTGGATTTTGCAAATTCTTTTCCTGCACCTAGTGATATGCTCATGTGAGTTTTCTTTTTTAGCCTGCTTATGTGATGGATTGTATCATTTGATTTTTGGATGTTGAGCCAGCCTTGCATACCTGGGATAAATCCCATATGGTCATGATATATATTTCTTTTTGCATATTTTTAAAATTCAATTTTCTAATATTTTATTGAGAATTTTTACATGATATATGTATTATAATATATATTAATAAGCCCATCAAATGTAGTCTCCATGTCTATTACAGTTTTTTTTTTTTTTTTAATCTCTAACATTTCTTTTTTGGTTCCTAGGATTTCCATCTCTCTATTTACATTGCCATCTGTTCTTGCATGCTGTCTACTTTATCCATTAGAATGCTTAGCACATTAATCATAGTTGTTTAAAATTTGTTCCTGATAATTCTAACATCCCTGACATGTCTCGTTCTGACGTTTGCCCTGTCTCTGTGGTTTTTTGTCATTTGATATGCCTTATAATTTTTTACTGAAAGCTGGACATGAAGCATTGGGTAAAGGGAACTGCTCTAAATAGATCTGTAGTGATGTGGTGGTGAGGTGTGTGAGAGAAAAAGTATTCCATAGTCCTATGATTAGAGCTCAGTCTTTTGGTGATCTTGTGCTCCTGGACTGTGACCTACACAAGTGCGTCCCAGGTTTTTTTCTCAGGATGGCTAGAGTGGCTGGACTTGGCTATTTTCCTTCCTTAGGTCATTTAGGCTCTGATAAAACCCTGGCAGGTTAGGCTCTGGTTAGCTATTTTCCTGAGGAAAACCTTGTTCAGAACAGAGTACTGAGGTTCCTTTTTCCCCCCGCCTGCTAGAAGCATGAGGGGATTTTTCTCGGACATTTACTGTAAGAACCTGGTCGAGCTCCGAAGGTAAAACTCACAATACTGTGTCTCCCCCCGCCTCTCCCCCACCTCCAACTGGGTCCCTCTGAAGTTTTTAGCTCTCAGAGTTATCCACACTGAGCTGCATGCACTCAATCACAGGTCAGGTTTCCTATCCTGGTGCGGGGTCCTGCAGTGGTTTCTGCTTGTGAGTCTCTGCTCTGATAAGTTGTTATTCTCTGTGTTGTATGTCTGTCACTCCGACCTCAGGGGCAGTGGCTTGTCTGCTCCCCCTCCCCCAATGGATGCAAGAAGAGTGGTTAATTTTTCAGTCTCCTCAGCTTTTTACTTGCTGTCAGGACAAAGTGGTCAATTGCAAGTGGAACTGGAAACTGGGATTTCCCAACTGCCTTTTTGCAAAAATAGACCCAATTTTGCCTTGAAAGATATTTTCACTGGAGAGAACTCTGGGTTGACAGCTTTCTCCTTTCGGCACTCCTCCTGGCCCCATTCATATCCATGAAACGTCAGCCACTATTTGAATTGTGGCTCCCCATATTTAACATGTTGCATTTCTCTTGTTATTTCAAGGTCTAGTCTCCATATTTGGCTTCAGCCATTTGACTATGTCTCAGCACAGCCTCGTTTGTATGTATCCAGCTTGGTGCTCTTGAGTATCTTGAATCTGTAAAAATTGAATCTTTAAGCGCTGCACTACTTTAGGATTCTGTTTATTTTCTCTGGGGAGTGCTGTTTCTTGGTATCAATAGGCAATCATCTTGTGAGGCTGCAAACCAGTCTTTGTTCAGATTTCCTCTCTTTAGCAAATATTCTTAGAGTCTGCCCCACACATGTGTAGTTCAGAGACAGACAAGATTTGAGGATGCCCTCTCTGGATTCCCCTTCTGGGATTCTCTTTCTCTCTCTCTCATGGTTTCCCTGGATTCTTGTCTAGTACTCCAAGCCATAAAGAGTGGGGTTTTCCCCCCCAGCACTCTTGGGGGCTGTGCACCCTGCTCATTGCACTGGCCCTCTGTAAAGCCTGTAGAGAGAGGCATTGACTCGCACAAGGTCCCTCTGGTGTGGACTTGCCCACGCTGCAGGCTCCTCATCTCTGGTCCTGTAGGCAGGCGTTTTTGAAGATCTCTGAATGCTGTAGTTGCTCCTGTGAGCAGGTTGGATCTTATTAGTCATTATTAGAAACAGAAGGACTTCCTAATCTCATAAAGATGGTTGGCAATTTTTGTCACATAAGCTATTCACCTTTTTCTGTAAAACTTCCAAAGATGTTTTATATTTTTAGATCCTGTCCAGAAGTGTAGCACACTCATGCCTGCTCTCCCTCTCCTCTCTCTTTCCGTATTTTCTACTTGGTCATTGTTGCTAGTATATACGCATGCGATTGAATTTTTAAAGTTGATTTACATGTAGTCATTTTCGCCCCCAAATTTATTTCAATTATTTCAATTTGATTCTTTTCATTTCTAGAGGGAAAATTATAACCTATGTAAATGATTGCATCTTCTATTATTTTTATTTCCCTTATTGGAATAGCCTATCCTTTTGCTTTTTGCCCTTCTCTGACATCTGGGCAGTGCCTCCACTGCTGGCCACAAATTTCTCTGAGGGTCATGCCTGACCTGCCAAAGGAAGAGATGATAGTTTAGAGGACTCCATCCAGGACACAGATGATTTGAGACCCATTTTTCTTTCCAACTTTAAAAAGCCACAGTGGGGGCACCTGGGTGGCTCAGGTGGCTAAGTGTCTGCCTTCAGCTCGGGTTATGATCCCAAGGTCCTGGGATCGAGTTCCACGTTGGGCTCCCTGCTCAGTGGGGAGTCTGCTTCTCCCTCTTCCTCTGCAGCTCTCCCTGCTTGTGCTCTCTCTCTGTCAAATAAATAAATAAAATCTTTTAAACTAAAATAAAATAAAAATCCACAGTATACATTTCTGTTTTACAAAAATGAAGTCTCATTACCTATTATTCTGCCGATTTGTTTTTACATAATATGATAGGTATTTCTGTCTCAGCCTAGCTATCATTTGAAAGTATTTCTTCAACAAGTGTCTTATAGGGTTTCCATCACAAAATGCCACCAACTCATAAACACCTTCTAAGAGCCCAGAATGGTGCATGGCATACAACAGACAGCATGGAAAGCTGAATGAATAAACAAAATGTTGGTGATCATAAGTGCTTCAAAAGTGCCTCTATGTTAATTATTATTTACAAATCACACAGTCCAAACTGTAATGCCAAATGTATCCTTACTGTCAAAATTAAAACCCTGATGCATTCCAGGTACTTTTAAAAAACCTTTTCTAAAGAGCTTAATGTCAAAGTATTCCCTTAGCATGCACGGCTCAGCTCTACCACATTTGATCGTGGAGGTAGACTTCAGATCAGATTTGGAAGGATTCACTGTGCTCTCTTTCCCTTAGGTACCCTGAAGGCTTTCTTTTGTTGATCTGTGGATATTAAGAGAGAAAGGGACACTCGTGACCTAAAATCTGGGCCCTTATTCTATCCCAGGTCTGGGCACGGATGAGGTTTTCACCTTTGGGGAAATGGCTACGTTTCCATTTTCCTCCTCTTTCTCTATTTAATGGTGGATGATATCAATTCCTTGTGAAGGGCTCTGAGATCCTGGGATGGATGTCGAAGCTGCCCCTGAGGTGGGGAGCGTCCCCTGCACGCCTCTGGAGACCAGGAAGCCCTGGTCAATGCCTGGGACGTTGTCTTCTGCTCCCTCCTCCACGCACTGGAGTCCTCCTCTCTCCCTCTGCCTCCCTGCCTGCCTCTGTGCCACTTTCTTTCTTCCTCTCTGTCTCCCTTTCCAGGCAATCGACAGCAACGATGCCCGCAGGAGGGTCCCCAGGAGCCTTCTTCAGGTGTTCTCAGGTGTTCGGATTTGCCACAGGTAATGTGCTGCCCAACGTTATCTTCACCCTTTTCAGAATCAGTGCACACATCCCCGTGCTGGTCATTGTCCACCCACGCCATGCAGAAGGCACCGCTCTGTGCAGTGCGCGGGGCTGACCCGCCCGCGCCCTCTGCCTTCTGGCTTGGCTCAGCCGGCGGGGGAGAAGGCAGGAGATCAGGAGAGCCAGGAGCATGCAGGAGGCCTCCACTCTCTTTGTCGCTCTCTCTTCTTCCTCTTGCCTCTGCAGGACCGCGATGGCTCAGGTTCCCTGAAATTGCTGCCTTGCCCACCACTGGGTTTCACTCTTCTTTGGTGTCATTCTTAACGCTGCTCACACCTTTGTGATGGCCCCATCTGCTCACTGGACGCCCCGCAGCCCCCACCCGTCCAGGGAGTTGCAGACTCTGAGATTTGCTTGGAAGGGATGTTTGCTGGGGAGTGTTCTTGGGCATGGCTCCTCTTGGGACAAGTGAGGCAGGGCTGGGAGGAGCTGAGCTGGGCACCGCTGACCCTCCTGCCGCGGCTGGGTGGGCCTCCCGGACAGGCTGCTGGAGGCTCGCTGAGCACCGTGCGGGCTGCACCTTGGCCACACGGCAGCGCGGGTGTGTGGAGGATGGGTCTCTGTGGTGGGCCCCCAACCTACGTCCCGTTTATGACGTGGTTTCAATGAGCAAACGTGCGCTCCAGCCAACTTCTTAGGGGCCTTTGGGGCACATCCACTTTGAAGTTGGTGGCAGGTTCAGAAGGTGGTTTTCTTCCTGACACCTGCCCGGCTTCCTGTGCGAAGGAGTGGCCTTCTGTCTCCACTGCTCCTTCGTCTCGGCTCTGACAGTTCAGGCTCAGGGGCCGGTCCTGAAGTATCGGTCAGATAAACGCCTCAAAACCGTTGCCCTGGGTGTCATACGTCACTAAGGAATCATGGAACGCGGCATCAAAAGCTAGTGATGTGCTCTATGGCGGCTAACTGGACAGAATCAACAAAGACAAAAACAAAACTGTTTCCAGTTTCCTACAGAGAAGCAGGAGCAGGGGCTCGGGTTCAGCCTCCGAGCCGGTGCACACCCTCGGCCCTGGAGGGCTCTTGCCGTGCTCCTGTTCCGTTATTAACCGCCAGCGGCTCTGAGCTGTGACGGCCTTGCACTGGTACTGCCCAGCGAACTTAGAACCCAGTATCCAATTATTTACTTATTACTCTCTGCCCCAGGACAAACGTCTGCTCTCTCTTTTAAAAGTGATTACGTTTTTCCCATGTGAGTTTGAAGTCTGGTATTTCATAATTGACTCGCTGTATCAGATTCTTGGAAGCTCTGCCATGTAGACGGCAGCTCCCACCGAGGGGCTGAGACATCCATCCTCCGCGGGCGTCTGTCGCCTGGGGCTCAGGAGCGGTGTGGACAGAAGGCCAGTGATTCAGAGAGTGCTGTGCACCCCAAGCATTGCTGAGGTGACAGGGCGGCTCAGAGGGGCATCCAGACAGGGTTTCTTGTGGAAATGACACCCGCATCCTTCAAAGAGAAAACTGTGTGCTTTCTGCTCTGGGCGCTCTCCACCCGTGTGCGACAGGAGCGCGCTGCTGCAGGAATCTCCTGGGTCAGCTCGGGAGCCGTGACACTGCCACCACGTTCTTCCCTGCGGAATGCCCTGGGTGCTGTGGGAACCTCGCTGGTCCCACATGCCAGTCTGACCTTCCTGACGGTTTCACCGCCTTTGCTTTGGGCCCCTTGCCTTTCCATCTGGCTGCACCCGGGAGTACTGAGCTGTCCCTCCACTTGGGGTCCCGGTGGGGCCTTTCCACGGCCTCCCCTTCCCCCTCCTCCCCCCCTTTCTCCGCCATGTGCGCCTCCCCCTGCCGCACACTCACCCTTTAGGACGACAGCTTTCTCCCCAGCCCCGGAACAGAAGGAGCAGGAACCTGCTGTCAGGGGTCACGGCGTTATCTCCACAAACGTGTGTGATGCTCTCCCAAGCGTGTGCTCTGCACCAGGAGCCAGAGGACGAGAGTGAACCAGAGCGTGCCCGCAGGGCGTGAGCGGGTAGACCCGTGCAGCCTGGTAGTGCAGCTGCAGAGACAGCCGGTGCAGGTGTGGGGCGGCAGCTGGCCACACCTGTGCGGGCGGACGGCTCCGAGAGGGGTCGGGCAATGATGGCTGAGGGGGTCTGGGAGAGAACTTGTCCTTGTCACGTGTGAAGGTTAATGTGATGTGTCACCTTGGCAGGGCTGAGGGCGCCCAGACGGCTAGTGAAACATTACTTCTGGATGTGCCTGAGTGCCTTTCTGGCCTTGAATTGGTGGGCTGAGTAAAGATCACCGATGGGGGACGTCGTCCAAAGCTTTGAGGGCTCAAATAGAACAAAGAGGCAGAGGAAGGGAGAATCGCTCTCTCTGCTGAGCTGGGTGTCCGTCTCCCAGCCTTCAAGCCTGCGCCCCTGTTCTCGGGCCTTGGACCATGGGCTCCCCTGGGTCTCCAGCTGCAGACCTCAGTTCATGGGACTTCTCAGGCTCCGGGATCTCATGAGCTGATTCCCATAGTAAATCTCCTCTCTGTGTCATACAGACCCAGAACCCTGGCTAATACAAGAGACTGCATGACGTCCCGGACACCTGCTCCATGCACTCCGCTGCCGAGGTGCGGTGGGGATGTTTTCTGACCAGGTAAGGAGACTCCCGTTAGAGAAGGGGACTGTCTGCGACAGTCAGGGCACGCCCCACACACTCCCCTCAAGGCGATGTCTGGGAGAATTCACCTACAAATTCAAGCTAAGGGACAGAGAGAGCCAAAGAATGAGCGGCTGTATGTCAGGCCAGGCCTGTTCCCCAGAGCAGCACCCAGAGTGGAAAGAAGGTGGGTTTGGGGCCTCTGCAGTCAGCTGGCTCCAGCCACACGCTGAGCCCCCAGAAAACGCCACCAGACAGGGCAGGTGGCTTCTCCTGGAAATGCCAGTGCAAGCCGTGGCGTGCAAGGCCGGGTCTTCTCCAGGACCAGAGAGCCCACTGCCACGTGGCCCCAAGTCCAGCGGCACAGGGCTGGCAGCTGGTCGAGCTGAGAATCACGTGCACAGCATATCACCCTTACACTGTCCGTTTCTGTAAGTGGAATCGTAGCTTCAGCGCCGGCCAGGGCAGCCGAGGGCAGAGCCCCGACCTCTGAGTGTGGTCTGGTCCAGGAAGTGGCAGATTCTCCTGGAAGGCCCAGAGAGTAACTGTGGCCTCTGGCACACCTCAGCTGAGCCCGGCCTGCAAAACCAACCGCAGACGGCACCGAAATTCGCGAGGTGGCCCCGCGGCCGCTAAGCTTTATTTGCAGAAGCAGGTGGCGCCTGGCGGCCCCGAGAGACGCGGTGGGCGGGGCCTGGCCCCCTCCGCAGTGGGGGCGCGACGTGGGCTTCCAGCCACCGTCTGTATCCAGGCCTTCCAAGACACTTGACTGATTTCGAAGGAAACACCTTCATCCGCCCGGTAAATGACGGTTCTATGTTTTAGCGGTTTAGGTCGTCAATCTCTCCGTCACAGCCCATGTGCAGTGCGCTGGCGGATGTGTGAGCGCAGAGCCCGCCGCTTCCCCGCCGGCCCCGCCCGCCCCACCCTGACCTCCCCAAGCCCCGCCGCCCTCTGGGGCCCCGCCACTCCCGGCGCGGGGGAGCCGCCCTGCTCTCATCTCCTGCAGCCCTGCGCCACCTGCGCCCCTCGGCCCCACCGGCGTCTTCATCCCCAAGCACCTGCCCGTGTCTGTGCCGCCCGGGGTCACTGCCTGCGCCTCGTGCCTTCCCTCCCCGCCCCTCCGCCCTGCGCTCGGTCCCGGGGTGCCGCGTGCCCACTGCGCTGCCTCGCTTGGCTCCGCTGCGTAACTAAGTACCACCAACCGGGAGGCTCAAGCAACAAAAGCTCAGCCTCCGGCAGACTCGCGGGCTGGAAGTCCGGGGCCAGGGTGCCGCCGGGGCTGGGTGGTCCTGCGGCTGGAGGGACAACCTGTCCGGGGCCTCAGTCCCAGCAGCCGGTGCTGCTGGGGGTCCTGCGGTCCCTCTGCTCTGTTTTCAGACCGCGCTCTCCCTCTGCGGGAGCCTGTGTGCAGAGTCCCACTCTTCGTTGGGACAGCGAGCTGGGTTCGGGCCTAACGACCTCCTTCTCACTTGTTTGCCTCTGTTGCACGACATGGGTCCAGTAACACGTAGACTGACCGGAGGGAGCCAGTCAGAGGGACTGTGGGTGAGTGTCCGCGGATGGGAGCTCTGTGCCGGGAGTCAGCCCGCAGGGTTTGGAGGGGAGCTCGAAGCTAGGTCCAGCCGGCCGACTTGGTGGGGGCGGGCCATGGGGGCTTCCCCGCCCCCAACCCCTGGCCCCCAAACCCCCACCTCCCTGGGAGCCCAGGGTAAGTTAGCCGTGGGGGATAAGGGGCAAGTCAGGCCGCTTCAGTTTGGAGGGTGAACTACTCAGCAGGCTGGGGCACCTGGCCCACGCGTGCCTGGGGAGCGGGTGTCATTGCAGGAGCCTAGGCTGTAAGACCTCAGGGAGAGCTGGAACAGCTGGACAAGCATCATCCATCATGCTCACCCACTGCGTGGGCTACTGCGGTGGTGGGAGGGAGGAAAGACCCGGTAGCTCAGACGGCGTGATTGGGGGGGGAGGCTTAATAAAGGAATGGTGCAGGAGCCCTGGGGTCATCAGGGCCCTCAGCAGAAGGAGCGGCATGACCAGGGCTGTCAGCTCCGGGGGACACCTGGTAGGACTGCCCTGCCAGCCTCCCGCTCCTGCCTTCTGATCTGCTGCCCCTGAGGCTGAGCCCGGAGCCAGAGGGGCTGGCAGGTCCAGTGCACCTGGGCTAGTGTCCTGGGGCGCAGAGCAGGAAGCAGGAGAGTGGAGAGAATATTTGGGGTGGGGACAGGGAGAAAACGTCATACATAAAGGAGGTTGTGGGCATTGAGTTTGGGGAGCCCATGAGCCCCCCAGGCGGAGACCCAGTGGCCGTCTGCGCCCTCTCTCAGAGTTCCGAGCGGGAAGTACAGATTGAATCCACGATGTGGTCAGTGTAGAGGGTGAGAAGTGGAGAACTCCGAGGAAAACCCCTGGGGACCACATACACCCAAGGGTCAGGCCAGTAGGACTCCGAGGGAAAAGCCAAGGCCGTGGGTCAAAGTCCAAAGCCGCTGTGGAAGGAGGGTCAACTGGGGAGGAAGCTCGGAGAGGTGGGAGTGGTCAGTGACACCAAATGGAGCCCAGCGGTCAATACAGCCAGGGCCCAGGTCATCCCCTGTCGTGCAGCCGTCCCCATACCCAGCCACAGAGCTCCTTTGCTTGCAAAACCGAACCTCTGTGGCCCCAAAATTCTAGGTCCCCATTCCCTCTACTTGCTGCCTCTGTGAACTCGAGAGCTCCAGCCAGCTCATATAAGGGAAGCTGTGCAGTATGTGTCCTGTTGTGACTGACATGTCACTCAGCCACATGTCTGAAGCCTCAGCCCTGTGCTGGCAGGAGCCAGAATTCCCTTCCTCTTCAACCCTGTACCCGTGCCATTGTGCGTCCCTGCCACGTTGGGGTTATCTGTCGGTCTGCCAGTGGACACCTTGCTTGTTTCCACTTTGGGGCTTCATTTATTTTGAGGGGGAGGTTCAAAGAGGGTTTTTCCTCTCTGCTGCCACAGATGTCAACTGAACTCAATAACGAGAGGCAAGTGTCCTTAATAATTGTGGCCTGCCTGGTTTGCATTTCCAAGGAACCCTGTTTTTCTTAAGTCTTCAATGTGAATAAATGATAAGTCAATAAAAGTGTTCGTTGAAACCATCTTTTAAACAAAATTGATGTTTGTTTCTGTTTTTAGGGTTTTTTAAAGACTTTGTTTTTAGTGCAGTTTTAGGTTCACGGCAAATCGAGAGGAAGGTACAGAGATTTCCCCTATACCGCCCCCCATCCCCCCACAGGCACCGCCTCCCACATTATCACCATCCCCACCAGATGGTACGTTTGTTACAACTGACATGTTGTCAACATTCAAAACTAATCACCAAAACTAAACATACTCTCACCATATGATCCAGCAATTGTGCTCCTCGGTATTTACCCAAGAGCTGAAAACGTGTGTCCACACAAAAACCTGCCCGCAGGTGTTTACCGCAGCTGCATCCAAAACTGCCAGAACTTGGTAGAAACCAAGATGTCCTGCAAGAGGTGATGGAGATGTCAGCTGTGGTCCATCCGGACAAACGGAATGTTATTCCAGTGCTGAAAAGAAATGAGACTTCAAGCCGTGAAGAGACATGGGCCAACACTAAATGCTTATCGCTAAGAGGAAGGAGCCAATCTCAGAAGGCTCCATACTGTGTGATTCCGACTATGACTTTCTGGAGAAAGCAAAACCACGGAGACAGTAAGAAGATCAGCAGTCGCCAGGTGTTGGCAGGGTGGGTGGGATGGCAGAGCACGGAGACCTTTCAGGGCCGTGAAACCACTGTGTGTGACATCACAATGGTGGACACTGTCATCATATGTTTGTTGAAACCCACATGATGTGCAGCACTAACAGCCCTAATGTAAACCAGGATTCTTATGTTTAATCTTTAAGGATGTCTTTTAAAGAGATTAATTGGTTATGTTGACTAGTTCAGCAGAGGAAATACTTGAAAACTCAAGATTCCAGGGACGCTCCCCTCGCTCAGGCTCGGGATGTGTAATATTAATTTATGCTGTCCCTCCAGGTCCTCATCCTACACAGATGTGTTGTTCTGGAAACTTTAAAGCCAAATAAAAGTATTCCAGGGATTCAGGAGCTTTCCAAGGTGACTGTAACAGCTGCTTGTGGCTGGCAGAGGCAGGAGCAGACAGGCTGTACCACCAGGTGCCATGTCAAAATCAGGGGACACAATTGGACACAGACATCATGTGACCGTGCAGCGATGAGTCAGCGCCAAAATTAGAAAGATGCCTGCCGGAGGAGGAAGCAGCTTCTCTAAAACCGTCAGCCAGTATTTGCAGAGTGAGGTGCCATGTGCCCATCCCTGTGCTGGAGGCCGTGGGGCGCCGACAGCACGTCAGTTCCAGGCCCATATGACGGATCTCTTCCTGCAATGCCTTCCCGAGGAGCAGAGTCGTAAACTCAACCGGCCAGAGAAGGAAAGTGGACCAACCTTGACCCATAGATGTGAACACTGGGGCCCAGGACAGAGGGAGCCACGCGGCGCACCCTCGGATTCTGGCCCTGTCCCTCGATGGTAAGGAGCAACCTGAGCTCTCTCGCTAATGCCCAACAACTGTGGGGAAGTGGACGGTCCGGTTGAGCAGAGCCTGCAGGAGAGGGGAGGACAGTCCTCGGGAGGAGAAGCCCCGTGTGCCACTTCCGGTACTTGCCAGCCCAGGATGAGCCCTGAGGCTTGCTGGCTTCCAGAGCTTTCTGCTGGGTTGGAGAAACATCCTGACTCACCAGAGTGTGGGAACACCTGGCTGGGGGCAGGGCAGCCCTCACAGAGGTGATTACCTGGATATCAGCCGAGAACACAGGGCCCAGACCTCCAGGAAGGTGCCTCGGAGCCCACGACGCTTTTTCTACCGAAGCCACTTGCTCTGCATGTGTGCACGCGTACCCTGGGCTGGGACACAGCCACGTCTCATGCTTCGATGGAGGGAAGGCCGGTCTCGTCACCCACGTGTATGAGAGCAACCACAAAGCCACCCGAGTGCATGGCAAGCAAACCGGAGAGGGATCTTAGTGTGCAAAAGACCAACAACCCAGGCTGGGAAATGTACCACAAAAACAAAGAAGTAAACTCTTGCTTACTAGGGAAATACCTAATTATATGAATTCGGTAAAACGGAAGTTCGAAAATGAGATGCGAAAGCAACAGGAAGGGACGCGGAGCTGAGAGACGATGAATTGGTGGAGCAGAACTTTGCCGAGGAGTATCTTTTATCCACAGACAGTGACAGAAGAGCCAAGCTCGATGGCCCGGGGGAAGGGCTGACATCATCAGACGCAGAGGGAAACGTCCAGGAGGTGCAAGCACTAGTGACGACGTGTAGGGAGAGGTCCGCGATCCTGCACCAGGGTAACTCACGTCCCTAAACAGCGACCCCGTAAATGGAACATTGCATGTATTTAGGGACTTTACAGAGGAAAACTGCTTTTCTAGAGGCCCCTAAAATAATGTTCGCCAAATGTCAGTTCTGTTTATTTCTTAATGGTGGGATTTGGGATGACATTTTTAAAAAATATCACCTTTTGGTAACCGCCACAAGTTGTGAATATGCATAAATCAATTTTTTTGAAACAAAAGTTTTATTACCTAAAAACATGTGCAGGATATGGGGATAAAAAGCAGACTTTGGAGGGCGCCTCAGTGGCTCAGTTCGTGAAGCGTCTGCCTTCAGCTCAGGTCATGATCTCGGGCTCCTGGGATCAGGCTCCCTGCTCGGTGGGAAGTCTGCTTCTCCCTCTGCCCCTCCCCCTGCTTGTGCTCACACACACACACACACACACACACACACACACACACACACTGTCTCTCTCTCTCTCTCGAATAAATAAAATCCTTTTAAAAAAAGCAGACTTTGGGTTATGAGAAAAGATTTTTGCTTTTTATTTATCCCAGAAGATTGAGCAGAGCACATACTGAAAAGTCTATCTCCATTAGTGCTTCTCAAAGCACATAAGAAAGCCAGTAAGGAATGATCTCCATTTTTCATGGGATCTAAGATGGCTTCAACCACAGGGACAGCCGTGTGAGTCACAAAGAAAGGAAAAACTCTGCCAGCCAGACTTATGACAAGCTATCATTTCAAGATACAATGTATTACAGAGAAGTTAAAATGTGAAAAAATGCACTTAGAGAAATACAGTACCAAATTTGTGTGTCAGAGTAAAATTTGTGTTGCCCATCCTCGTAGCTTCCTTGTGCGTAACACAGTACCGTGTATCAACCACCTTCCTAACGTGCTCATCTGCATCGAAGAGTTCAGCGACCTGTGGAAAACAAGTCACTTAACAAACAAATAGTAGGTGTGTGTCTAATGCGGCTGATGATTCTGACAAATGAAAGAACAACTGATATGAGCAAAAATTTCCATGAATAATGTTTTTTCTAATTCCTAATGTATAGAGAATATCTATTTATCAAGTATTTATAATGTGAACACTGGAGGAAAATCTGGACAGTGATTGACAAGGGACCAAATAAGACCCCTTATTGCTCGTACCCCTGTCAGCAGCAACTCAACATGCACCATGGACAAGAGTGTGTTGTGGGAGCTGGGGACCCAGCACTGTCTGCTAAGGGACCCAGGGGAGCCTTGTGTCAGAGGTCCACAGACCTTGGTCCCAGCCGTGTACCCTGAAGTGGCCCGTGACCCAGCTCCAGCCCCTCTTGGCCATGGTCCTGGGACCCCTGGAGAACACTGTCTAGACAATCACCCATGCATGAGAGAGAAAACCTAGTGGACAGCCAGGAGCCCAGCGGAGAAGCTCCAGGTACCAAAGGAACAAAAGGGTCTGAGTCTGGGGGTGCCCTGGGGAAGGGAAGAGGAAACGTTCAGCAGCGTCGCCACTACCCAGCAGCACAGCTCAGGTCAAGATGGCCATTCTTAGCCATGGTTTCTCCTGTGGGGGGAAGTGAGTGTGTGAGTGAGCATCTGGGTCCCCCAGCTGTGCAGATGCTGCCGACGAGGCCCATCCCCCTCTCGCTCCCTCCAGAGTGCTAAGTCGTGAGCTGCGTGACTGTGGGTGGTGAGTGGCTGGGAAAACCACAGCCAGGGCTCAGATGGCATCAAAGAGAGAGCCTACTAACCATGCCAGGTTTTCATCAGGAGGCCCGGGTGCAAACTGCTGGGACACCTGATCCATGGATCCCCCAGCTGGCCCATGGGTACTGCCAGCACTCTATCTGCCTCACCCACACACATCCCTCCTCCATGGCCAGTTCCCTGGCCACACTCTGAATGGGGAGACTGACTCCTGCAGATAGCTAGTGAGCATATACAGAAAGCCATCCTGAGTCTGCAGGCTTGGGAGAGACCATAAACCTGAGAATTAGCACCACCCCCGGGAAAGCAAAAGAGAGGCTGTCAGCATCTGGCCTGAGGCACTGCAGGATGGAGAGAAGGTTTACAAGCCTAAGAATTTTGCCATTAGAGGGATCAAGAAATATGGAGCAGGTGTATGCATAGGAGGCCCGAGAAAGCATCCAAATCCCTAGCAGGGCTGACAGAAGGCATTTCTCTCCCAAAGACAGTAAAGACCAAAAGAAGTGACTACTTCAAATGTGAACATAGCAATGCAAGACTTCAAGGAGGATGAAAAATCAAGGAAACATGACACCACCAAAAGACCACAATAATTTTCCAGTAACCAAAAGATGCCACAGATGTGGAGATCTGTGATTTACCTGATAATTCAAAATAGCTGTTTTGCGGAATCTCAATGAGCATAAGAAAAAACAAAGACAATTCAATGAAATCAGGAGACTCCATGAACAAATTAAGAAGTTTGAAAGAGATAAAAATCATCAAAAAAAAAAAAAACCCAAACAGAAATTCTGGAGCTGAAGAATTCAATGAATGAGATGAAAATGCAGCAGAGAACACCGCCAGCAGACTGGCTAGGTCAGGAGAAAGAATCTATGACGTCGAAGGCAGGAATTTGAAATTATTCAGTCAGAGGAGAATGAAGAAAGAAAGAACCAAAAAAGAGTGAAGAAAGCCTATGTGAATGATGAGATACCATCAAGAAAAGCAAGCTGCAAATTATTGGAGTCCCAGAGACGAGATGGAGAGGGGACAGAAGTTGGGTAAAGAAACAGTGGCTGAGAACTTCCCAAATCTGGGGAGGGATAAGGATATCTGAGTTCATGAATGTCCTGCGTCCCTAAATAAATTCAACTTAAAAATACCTTCTCCAGGACACATTAAAATAAAATCAAAGGGAGAATCTTAAAAGCAGCAAGAGAAGAGAAACTTACCTCTTACAAGGGGAACTCATGAGGCTCTCTGTGGATTTCTCAGCAGAAACCTTGAGGCCAGGAGAGAGCAGGAAAACTGAGATGCGGAAGGGAAAAACTGCCTCCAAGAATACTCTACCTGGCATAGCTGTCCTTCGGAAATGGAGAGGAAGATGTGCCCAGACAAACAGAAGCAGACGGAGACCTCCAACCAGACCTGCCTTTCAAGAAATGCTGAAGTTCTTCAGGCTGAGATAAAAGGACAGTAGTTAGCAACATGAAAACGTGTGAAAACACATGATGTGCTGGCAAACACAAGTATGGGGTTGTATCCAAAACCCTCTCGTACTGTAATATGGTTGTGTGTTAACTCTGGCAAAGAGTTCTCACTCCAGTATAGAAACGAAAAGATGAAAGTATTAAAAATAACTGTAGCTATGATGATTTGTTAATGGACAGACAGTAGAAAAAGATACAAATTTTGACTTCAAAAACAGGGAAGGGGAGGGAAAAGAAGAGCGAATGTTGGATCGTATCAAAGTGATGATGTTTTCAGAGTACGGCTGATTGTTAGATCTATGATGGGTTTTCTCTTTTTCTTTTTTCTGTAAGCCTCATTAACCACAAAGCCAAACCTGTAGTAGATAAACAAAAGAATCCTCCATTCACAAGGGAGGGCCCCAAGGGAGAAAGAAAGAAACAGGAAACTGTGCAGCATCACAAAACAATGAATGACATTGGTAGTCCTTACCGATTAACAATTACTCTCAATGTAAATGGATCGAATTTTTCAGTCAAAAGGCATAGAGTGCCTGAATGGATTTGGAAGGAGACCAGCTATAGACTGCCTACAAGAGAATCACTTGAGCTTTCAGGACACACGCAGGCTCAGAGTCAAGGCACAGAAAAAGACTCCACGCAGCTGCAAACCCAAGGAGTGTGGCAGGTAGCTGTACTTACATCAGATAGACTTTAACCCAAAAGCAATGATCAGACCGAGGTCATTGTACAATGATAAAGGGGTCAGTTCATCCAGAAGATAAAATAATTGTAAATATCTATGCACCTGACGTTGAGAGCCTGTATATGTTAGTCAAATACTAACAGATCTAAAGGGAGAAATAGACAATACGGTAACAGTAAGGGACTTCGGTACCCCACTCTCATCAGCAGACAGACAGAAAATCAGGGAAACATTGGACTTGAACCGTATTTCAGAACAAATGTACTTAACAGATGCATACAGAACATTCCATCCAACAGCAGAATCCACGTTCTTGTCAAGTACACACAGAAAACTCTCCAGGATAGACCATATGTTAGGTCACAAAAAACAGTCTCAGCAGATTTAAGAAGACTAAAATCATACCAAGTGTCTTTTCTGACCACAATAATTGAAATTAGAAATCATTAAGAGGGGGCACCTGGGTGGCTCAGTCAATTGGGCATCTGCCTTCAGCTCAGGTCATGATCCCGGAATCCTGGGAGTCTGCTTCTCCCTCTGCCTTTCACCCTGTTCATTCTCTCTCTCTCTCTCAAACAAATAAATAAAACAAAAAAAGAAATCATTAAGAGGAGGAAAATTGGAATATGTACAAATGAGTGGGAATTAAACAACACGCTCTTTAACAACCAATGAATCAAAGAAGAAATCAAAAAGGAAATCAAAATATCTTGGAGCAAAACCAGAAACACAACATATTAAAACACATGAAATGCAACACATACAGTTCTAAGAGGAAAGTTTATAGTGTTCAATGCTTACATTAAGAAAAAAGATCTTAGGGTGCCTGGGTGGCTCAGTGGGCCAAGTGTCCAACTCTTGATTTCAGTCATGAACTCAGGGTCATGGGATGGAGCTGGGAGTTGGGCTCCTCGCTCAGCGGGGAATCAACTTGAGATTCTCTCTCTCTCCCTCTGCCCCTCCCCCCTGCTCACACACTCTCTTTCAAATAAATAAATCTTTTAAAAAAGGAAAAAAAAAAAGAACTCAAACACCCTAACCTGGGACTTCAAGGGACTAGAAAAATAACAAACTACGCCCCAAATTAGCAGGAGGAAGGAAATAACAAAGACTATAGCAGAAATAAATGGAATGGAGATCAGGAAAATGATAGAAAAGAGCAAGAAAACTAAGCGCTGGTTTTTCGAAAAAACAAAAATGACATCAGAAATGAAAGAGGAGATCTCGCAAGTGATACCACAGAAATACAAAGGATCATGAGTCTACAAAAAACAATTATATACCCCAAATTGGACAACCTAGACGAGAAGGATCATATCCTAGAAATATACAACCTATGAAGACTGACTCACGAAAAAATAGAACATCTAAACATACTGAAAATAAGTAAGAAGATTGAATCAGTAATCAAAAATCTCCCAACAAAGAAAAGCCCAGGCTCAGACAGTTTCCCTGGTGAATTTTACCAAATATTTAAAGAATTCATACTAATCCTCAAACTCATAAAATTAGGAGGGAACATTTCCAAGCTTATTATACAAAGCCAGCATAACATTGATACCAAAGCCAGATAAGGACACTATAAGATAAGATAGACCTTTAAGAGAAGACAGTATCCCTGAAAAATATAGGTGCAAAAAATCTCAACAAAATATTAGCAAACCAAATTCAACAGCACATTAAAAGGATCATACACCATAATCAAGTGGTCTTGGCAACATTTTTTGGATATGACTCTGCACAGGCAACAGAAGCAAAAACCAACAAGTAGGACTTTATCAAACTAAAAGCGTCTGCACAGCAAAGGAAACAATCAACAAAATGAAAAGGAGTCTATGGAATGGGAGAAGACATTTGTAACCATGTATCTGATAAGGTTTAATATCCAGAATATAAAAGGAACTCCTAACAACTCAATAGAAAATCAAATGGTCCAATTAAAAAATGGGCAGAGGACCTGAATGGACATTTCTTCAAAGAAGACATCCAGATGGTCACCAGGTAATGCTCCACATCACTAATCGTGGGGAAATACAAGTCAAAACCACAATGCGCAACCCTCAGTTTGTTCTCTATAGTTAATAAGCTCTTACGGTTTGCCTGCCTCTCTCCCCCTTGTTTTTTTCTTCCTTCCCCTGTTTCCTAAATATCTGTTTCCTAAATATCACATGAATGAGATCATATGGTATTTGTCTTTCTGTGACTTATTTCACTTAGCATAATACCTTCTAGCTCCATCCACATCATTGCAAATGGCAAGATTTCATTTTTTATGGTTAATATTTGATTATATATATGCACCACATCTTCTTTATGCATTCATTAGCTGATGGACATTTGGGCTCTTTCCATAATTTGGCTATTGTTGATAATGCTGCTGTGAACATCGGGGTGCATGTACCCCTTAGAATCAGTATTTTTGTATCCTTTGGGTGGAGGGGAGTGGGCAGGGGATGGGATAGATGGGCGATGGGGATTAAGGAGGGCTCTGGCCGTGATGAGCACTGGGTGTTGTATGTAAGTCATGAGTCACTAAATTCTCCTGAAACCAATATCACACTATATGTTAACTAACTAAAATTTAAATAAAAACTTGAAACAAACAGAAAACCCACAATCTACCTCACACCTGTTAGAAAGGCTATTATCAAACAGACAAGAGATAACAATGTTGGCGAGGATGTGAAGTAAAGGGAACCTCGTGCACTGTTGGTCGGAATGCAAAACGGTGCAGCCACCGTGGAAAACAGTATGGAAGTCCATCAAAAAAATTAAAAATGGGGCACCTGGTGGCTCGGTTGGTAGAACATGTGACTCTTGATCTCAGGGTCATGAGTTCAAGCTCCATATTGGGTATAGAGATTACTTTTTAAAAAATTAAAAATAGAACTACCATATTATCCAGCAATCCTACTTCTGGGCGTGTATCTGAAGGAAACAAAATCATGATCTTGAAGAGATACCTGTATGCCTCTGTTCGTTGCACTATTATTCACAAAAGATACAGAAACAACCTGAGTGTCTGTCTATGGATGAGTAGATAAAGACGTTGTTGTTGTTGTTGTTGTTGTTGTTGGTGGTGGTGGTGGTGGTGGTGGTGGTGATGGTGGTGATGATGGTGGTGGTGGTGCGTGTGTGTGTATGGATTGGAATATTATTCAGCTATGAAGAGAAAGGGAATCCTACCATTTGTGACAACATGGATGAACGAACCATCAGGGCATTATGCTATGTGAAGTAAGTCGGAGAAAGACAAATACAGTATGATCTCATATGTGGAAATCTAAAAAAGCTGAACTTTAAAAAAAAATTAAAAAGGTGGACTTGTAGAAACAGAGTAGAATGGTGATTGCCATGGGCTTGGGATGGGTAATTGGGGGGATGTTGGTCAAATGGTACAAATTTCCAGTTTTAAGATGGAGAAATTCTGGGGATCTAAAGTACAGCATGGTGAATCTAATTAACAATGCTGTATTACATACTCGAAAGCTGCTGGTAGTGTAGATCTTGAATGTTCTCACCATATACATACACGCAAGTGGTAATTATGTGAGGTGTTAACCATTTCACAATACAAATGTGTGTCAAATCATCCCGTTGTACACCTTAAACTTACACAATATTATATATCAGTTATAGCTCAATAGAGCTGAAAAAAGGAAATCCTCAATATTTCTTTCCAATTTTTATTCCAATTTTTTAAATATATGACTATGTATTGTAGATTATATAGTTGAACTTATACATGGAATTTTATATATTGGTGAGCACTTCCCATGTTAACAAAAATTCTTCATAAATAAAATTTGGATGCCATTACATTATTACATTGTATGAATACATCATAACTCATTTAACAACGACTCTCCTATTGAGAATACATATAGTCTCCAATTTTCCTCTCAAAACAGGCACAGGATAGACTCCTACGTGATTTCCCTTGAGGGAAGCTCTCAGGGTACAGACCTAGACCCTGTATAGGATGTCATTCTGGAACCTCGGTTTTAGTAGAAAACCAGTTCATAAAATGCACACGATGGAGCAATGAAATGTGTGTCCTAACGAAACAGCAAAATACCGATCCATACATAGAAGTTGAACCGCGATGTTGTCCACCTGAAACTGATGTAACATTGTGTGTCTGCTAGACGCAAATAAAAAGGTTAAATAAAGAGAACAACAGTTCAAGTAGGTGCTTTTTTTAAGTTGGAGGTCAACTCCTTCCTGCTTCTATGGGTCAGTCATGCATGCTGCCTGTTTCGGGGTCAAAATAGAGGAAGATGTCGATTCAGTATTTATTGCAGTTGTACAGGAAAGCTAACAGGCAGCTGTGTGACAACGTTCTTCCCCATCTTCGGGGCTGCGAGGGAGACGGGCGGTGGTTGGAGCACCGTGCACGTAATGATTGTGCATCCACTGTCCCATGTGACATGAGATCCAGTTTCTTTTCTTCTAATATTAAAGAGGGGTCAAGGGATGGGAATTACAGGAACGTTGTCAGGGTGTGAAGATTTACATAGAAGATACTTGTCTCAGTTTTTTGGGCATATGTGAAAAAATACAGGTATTGTGGTAGGAAAATAGTTGATACATTTTTAATTTTTATTAATGGGCAAATCAATATTAAAGAGATGGTAATTTTTTACTAGCTAAATATTCAACATTAAATTTCAAATGAATTTCATTTCTATTCGTCAGTCTAGCGTTAGTGTTAAGGGCAGTGAAAAGGAGGGAAGGGTGTCACAAATTCACTTCTTTAATGCGCTACTAATATTGCTGTTGACATATCTGACCCTTTCCAACACGGCCATTGCCCTTCCCAACTGAGGACCTTATCTGTTCAGGCTTTGTCTGAGGTTCTGTCTACACTGGAATGGCAGAAATAACCGCACATGTCTAAAAAGGAAAGGTGGTTCCTCCAATGACATTGTCCCTAAGTGTCCAAATAAGTTTCAGAAGTTCTGCTTTTGATGTGTGCCTCTCAGAGATTTTCATTTTATATTAGCATATGGAAATACAAGAGGGGCGCCTGGGTGGCATGGTTGACTAAGCATCTGACTCTCGGTTTCAGCTTAGGTCGTGATCTCAAGGTCCTGGGATCGAGCCCCATATCAGACTCTGTGCTCTGTGGGGAGTCTGCTTGTCCCTCTCCCTCTGCCCCTCCCACTTGTGGTCTCTCTGTCTCTATATCTAAAAATAAATAAATAAAAATCCCTTTAAAAATAGAGTTTCTTTAACTGTAAGAAAATTCTGTAACTTTGGTAGGGCTAGCTTATTCAAACCTGGTTGACTTTAAAAGCATCTTTTTCAGTTCTCCTACTGACATGTCTTGGACACTCCCTGGGAAGAGCTGCTTTGCCCTGCTGCTCCAACAGCAACATGTCTGACTAGTATTGTGTTGGTTTGCTCGGGCTCATGACAGCACACACACTGGGGGCTCACACAACAGTCGTTTACTGCTTCACGTCCTGGGGCCCAGGAGCCCGAGGTCCAGGCATGGGCAGGGCTGGTGTCTCCTGAGGCTTCTCTCCTGCAAATGTAGACTCCGTCCTCTCCCTGTGTCCTCATGTGATCGTCCCTCTGCGTGTGTCTGTGTCCTGATCTCCTCTTTTTACAAGGACACCAGTCATACGGGATTAGGACCCAACCTAATAACCTCATTTTCCCTTAGTCACCTCTTTAAAGACACTGCCTCCAAATATGGTCAGATTCTGAGGTCCACATGTGAATTTGGGGGGCACACAATTCAGCCCATAATAGGTACAAAGAGCTTTGGAGTAAGACCTAGAATTTCACTGGCTGTACTTCACCTCCTCTGCGCTCGGTTTTTGTCTTTGGAAAGTGGGACTAACAGTATCTCCCTAGTAGATTGTGTGAGGATAAGTCAGGGTGTACGTGCAATGCTAACTGCCTGACGTGGAGAGGCCGAGTGCTCAGGAAATCTTGGTCGCTTGACCTGCACTCCTTTTCCCCCAGCCTCTTTCTCCCGACATCCACCTTCCGCCTCCCCACACACCCCGACGTGTTAGTTTTAGAAGCCCAGCTACAGCATCGTCATCTGTAGACATCCCTCCCGCGACCCTGCTCAGCCCTGCATGCCTTCTTTCATCTGCAAATCCGGAGGGTATATACTGGTGGCTGTGTGTCTCCTTCTAAACCTGGCCCTTCGGTTCCGGCCACTGGGCTCAGCTATGCACAGCTCGGACCAAAAGGCCACCTTGTAGAGTTCAGGCGTCCAGGACTAATTTTTACTGCAGAAGCCAAGAATGCTTGCTGAAACATGGTGTGATTTGCACTGTGTGGAAAGGGCAACTGAGAAACACCATGAAAATACCAAACAAAGATCCGAGAGGCTCTGCCTTGGTCAGCCAAATAATACGTACTTTTTAAG
Organism: Ursus americanus; assembly: GCF_024610735.1. NCBI lineage: Eukaryota > Metazoa > Chordata > Mammalia > Carnivora > Ursidae > Ursus > Ursus americanus. Next base: position 36,204,356 of record NC_142157.1, read on the forward strand.
AAGTTAGGAAGCCAGGCAGCCCAGGTGTGACCGAAATCTTCACACACAGCTATACATCCCCGCATGGTGCTTCTCAGCCTTTTTCTCACTGCGGTTTATTCCAGAGTACCTGGGTTTTATTAATGCCCGTAGGATTTGTGCTGTTTAAATAAGTTAGAACAGGGGCGCCTGGGGGCTCAGCTGGTTGAGCACCCAGCTCTTGATTTCGGCTCAGGTCGTGACCTCAGGGTCGTGAGATCATGACCTGCATGGGGCTCCGGGCCCACTGCGGACTCTTCTTGAGACTGTCCCCCTCCCTCTACCCCTCCTGCTCATGTTCTCTCTCTCTCTCTTTCAAATAGATAAATCTTTAAAAAAAATCAATAAGCTAGAGCAATTTCATCTTAATTTTAACTAGAAGCTTAACAAATACTTAAGTGGATACAAAAATCAAAATACAAAATTCAAGAGTCCTTTCTGGGTAGTTGAGGAAAGCTAAATGGAGACATTACAAAGGTAGTTTTACCGCAGGTGGGGCATGTTTTAAAATGGAAGCGGACTTGTAACCTTAGTCCGATCTATGGTTCCCAGAACAGAGAGCCACCTGCAGGTGAAGGCTCTCCGGGGTGTCGTTCAGTGCGGCCCTCCATAGCGGACCCCTGGAATCAGACCGCAACAGACATGAAGTGCGGTGCGTAAGGCCCGCGCCCAGGGGAGGCTCGAGCCTGTGCATGCACGGTGCGTGCTGTGGGATGAGCCGTGCGCCCCGGGTGCCGCAGCAATAGGTGATATGCTCGTGCTCTCAGCCTTGGGGCCACCACTCGGCACTGCCACCACCTGCGTCCTTCTCCATTCTTGATGATCTCCTCTATCGGTCCCTGGAAAGCCCTAGAAAAGTGGGGCACTCAGTGTGGTCTCCCAGCTTCACTGGGTCCGAGAGTCGCCGCTGGTCTGGTTTTCTTACTGTTAGGATAAAGCTACAGAACGCAGTTTCCAGCCCTACACAGCCCGTATTGTGGTGGGTATATAATTGCACGTGGCGTCTGTCCTCGGAAAGGCGGAGATGAACGACATGTGGCATCGCTTCATCCGAGGAGGAGGACGACCTCCCGGCCGCGGAGCCTGCTGGTTCACGGTCCGGCTGCGCGCTGGGAGCCGCCGAGGAGCCTAGGAAGCCGTCCAGAGTGCACCCCAGAGCGGTCACATCTGGTCTCTGGGATGAGGCCAGGGTGTTTTTTAGAGCTTTCCAAACAAGAAAACAGAAACCTGGAGAAACCGGTGACTTACCCAAAGCCGCCGGACTATTGCATCGATCCCCCGGGAACTGCCTGTACTGTCTGGGGCTCCTGCCTCTCCAGAGGTGCGGGCAGTTCGGGGCTTCAGCCTGGATTCGGTGGGACCGGAGCGGCCGTGTCCTTCCCTTCTCAGGAACGCCCCTCTGCGCCCACTGCAGGTCCCTGTCACTCTCCTGGTGGACGCCGAGCCTGCGGTGCACTTGTCATCTGAACAGAACCCAAAACCCAAGGCTTCTGGGGAGCGCGAGCCACCCCACCCCTGGGCAGAACCACTCCAGCTCTGGCTCTAACTTGGGCGCAAAAGCCTATTTGTAGGTCCTGAGTCACCTCAGAGGCGTAGGGAAACTTAAATTTACCGTGTGATGCCCGTATTGAAAATAAATAAATAAGCTAAAACGTAGAGACACGTGTATGTGGGCAGGAAGCTAAAACCCGGCAGCCAGACCCGCCCATGTAATTACAGGTCACGGACATTTCATTTTCTCATGGGCTTTTATTATCCCAATATCCTCAGAAAGTAAGGTATTACTTTCTCTAAGGGAAAAAATGTTGTGTTGTGAGAAGCAGATAGTCAACGCTCACTTGAATCACACGAAACACGGGGCTGTGGCAAGTGCGCTCGGCCGCGCTCCGGTCCTCAGCTGGGGGAGACCAGATGTCCCTCACGTCCGATGTCCTATGGTGGCGGCTCATGGCCCCATGTTTGTCTTCCGTCTGTGCTTCTTTGAACCCCGCAGTTTTTACATGGGCCCAAGAGAAAAGGGCAGCTTGGGTAGAAGTTTCTTGTTCCTTCCGCCAGTGGGCTTTTCCTCCTTTTAATATTACCCTTAAATCTGTCTGAACTGGAATAAGGTAAAAACATTTTTTTCTCCCAAATTGATACTCAAAAAATAACACAAGGGCAGGAAAGTGCCAGAGGATTTCACGTATCAAATAAAGAAATATGGTTGTCTAAAAAACTGTACAAATCTCTTCATTCTTTCCGATGGAAAATTATTTTAAGAACTAGGCATAATAATCCTTGTAAACTGTCTCAATTAACTGCTTCTCGTCAAGCTTGCGAGGCGTTCCACCAGGAGTAATTTTAGTCCTAACAGCATTAACACGGATACTTGGCGAATCGGAACCAAATCGGAACCAAATCGGACCCTTCTTGCTGGTCCTGTGAGATGGGAGAGAAGAACGCCGATGTGAGGGCTGCCACTCCCGCCTGCTTCACGGTGGGAGAAATCACTCTTTATCCAGGACCTTGGTCTCGGCTTCAGGGGAGGAGAGCATTCAACGTTGGCTTTGAGCGCAGTCCGTCAGTTGGCCACAGAAAGGACCCGCCGGCTGGTTCTGGGAGCGTCTCCCCAGGTCCGCGCTCTGCGGCCATAAGTGCAGGGAGATGGTCAGGAGGTTACAGGGGGAGAGCCAGGGGGAGTGGACATTAGGCTCCTGGGCAGAAGCCGCCTCTCAGGTTCTACCCTTGTGGGCACAAGGAGCTTTGGAAGGAACTCGGGTCAGTGACCTATTGGGGATGTGAACGGTCGGCATCTCCTGGCAAGGCCCCTGCTATGGTCTGACAGGTGCTCCTGTGTCCCTTGCTGCTCAGACGCACGGGAAGCTTCTTGCTGCGTGGACCCCGCGTCCTCCATGGTGCATGCACACTGCGCGGCAGATGGCGGGCGTCGGGAATAATCACTGTCTGCCGTCACTTGATTGGTGTTCCAAGCAGTCGGGAATTCGGGAATGATCCCAAGTCGTCTTGTACCTGGTTTAGAAGGTTTGGCTTCCGTGGTTTTCGAACGATGTTCTGCAGAGACTTACGGAAGCTTTGCTCAACTTGGGAGCTGGTGAGTAGAATGAGGCTGCAAAACAGGGTCGTCGATCGGAGCAGGTGGCAGGCCCCGCACATCAAGTTATGCAGACATGTACCCACAATCCCACGGGTGACGTTCACCTTACACGTATCATAGGCCGGGCCATGTTTTGTGACGGTTTCCCAGAAACTGTCAGTGAAGGGTTGTTCTAATCAACACGGTTCATTGCAACCCTTCAATGCACAATGCAGGTAGTTCTTCAGGAAGAGACCCCGTCCCACTGAGCCCCCCTCCTTCCCCGAGTCTGTGCCCTGGTGGAAGTCCCTCCTTCCCACGCTGGGACACGGCCACGGGGCAGGAGCAAACTTGTCACAGGGAGGGGCTCACTCTGTCTTGGGACTCGCCTTCTGGACCCATGGGGCCCCTCCAACAGCCAGAGCCACCTGCAGGCCCAGGAATGAGGCCATCAGAGTCTCTGTAGACACATCCTCACCTGGATGCCTGAATCGCTGGTCATGGCATAGTGAGCCTCTCGGCTTTGTGGCTGCCGTGCAGCAGAAAGGTCAGGGGTCTTTTCTGACGTGCGCGGAGGCGCTAACTGGACTAGAAGTGGACGTCTGTGCAGGCTGGCCACTTCCCAGCTCTTTGAACACACGGTCCGCAGCCGAACTTCTGCAGGAAACCCTGCTCTGGTCACGCGTTGCACTTAGGTGGAATTTCTCGCGTAAATAAAATGATCCACTTTTGGAGAAGTTGAGAATGTATAATATTCACATTCCGTGAAGCATATAGTCCTGATACCACACTGAAGGGTGCTCTGGTTCTGTCCGACGCATCAGAACTGTCCCTGGCTTTGATTTCTTATTCGTTTAGGTAAATTTCTCTTATTTTAACCTTTTTAAGCTTCAACTCTTTATTTGCTTTGGCCGTTTAGTTCACGGACGGCTTTTTGGATTCTTCTGGTTCTAACTGAATGCACTTTCCCCACATCTGTTAGGGTGCTCCCCCCGCCCCCGTTGAAGAGTCTAATTCCACCTGTTTTTGTTTCCTGGCTGGTCCCACTGCGGTCCCTCTGAAGGTATTCGTCGTGTTGTGAAAACTTCCTGCTCCGATTCTTGCCTTAGCTCTGCTGTCTCGGGTGCAATTCTCTCTGATGAGCATGTGGTCCGCCTTCGCGACTGCCAGGCCCCGCTGCTCCTGCTTCTGCGTCTGTGTGTGGCTCGCTGCCCTGAGAGGGGGGCCCCTTGCCAGGAGCCATGCGGGGGGGGCGTGTGCGTCTGTGACGCCTCATGGGGTCTTGCCGGCTTGGAGGGACCCCAGGTCCCGCCGAATAGTCTGTCTCTTCCACGTGCCGTCCCGAAGCTGCCGGGCTCTTCCATGCTTGTCCCTGGAACGATTCAATGTGCTCACTGACAGCCGTATTACTGGGCACACCCTTCCTATGTGTGACATTGCTTTCTTCTTTCAAGCTAAGTTAAAATACGCCATCTTGACTAGAAGATCATATAGAGTCAGTGTTTCCATTTCGGTGGCAGGAGGAGAAATGACATAAAGGGTGAATGGTCCCAGGAAAGGCAGCATGTGGCAAAACAGGGGTCCAGGCGGGGTGGGCGAGCAGGCAGGCAGTGCCCACAGGCAAGGAAGAAGCCCAGGGACCACTGTCCCTCATGCTCAAATCCCCTAACTAGCATTTTTCCTTTGGAGCAATAGGCTATCCAGAACATTCTGTTAACAAGCGATGTTCCTAGAAGGAGAGGACTACCTTCCCAGGGATCTGAACACAGAACAATCGTGTCCCCAGGTGGCAGCTGCTTGAGAGGGCGACACAGACCCCGGCGGGCTCGGAGGGCCTGAGCAGTTGGGCAGTTTTGCTGGATGGCTCCAGGAACGCGCGGGGGCCTCTGGGACCAACTCCAAGACCAGGACCAAGAGGAGAAAGGGCTGCAGAGGTTGGAGAGTGCGTGTGGTGACCAGGGCTGTAGGAAGTAGATGGGGCATGCGTCAGGAAGGCCTCGTGTCACTGACACATCCAGTGAAAGCCCTTATTTGGCTCTGTCCACAATCTGTCCACTACCCAATCCTGGTGGTGTCCAATCTGTCCACCTTCCCCCAACCAAAGCTGGTCCTATCGTCTAGGAGATTCCAGAGGAGAACCAGAGATGCCTTCTCTTCCTCCCAAGGGTACTGTAGATTTCTAGAGATAGGGGAAATGTGCCCACATGTTTGCCTTTGAGCTTCTGGAACCTGGATTTTAAAAACAAGTCAGTTAAAGGGTACTGATTTTCTTGACCTAACCCAAGGATTTACATGGAAAGCTTTCATTAAGATAGAGTCTCATCTACAAAATTTTGGTTCTCATAGAAATTTAAAATAACATAAACACACATCCCAAATTGGACCAAATCCCCTTGTTTGATGAGAGATGGCTGTTCGAAGGGGTTGAGCGGGGCCTGCCCGTTTGAACTTTGTCCAGCTTTGCCCGGCCTGGGATTGGTTGAACTGAGTTGCTGTGGTCACTGGCCCAGTTGGTTTGGTAGCAAAGCCTTTGACACATTCGCCCTGGAGAAGAGTCTGAGCTCAGAGGGCCTCATGGGATGGGGAGGTCCATGGATCCGTGGATGGCGGGGCCTCAGTCATTTTCATCACGTTCCCAGGGCTTCTAACAAATAGTAAAAGCTCTGTCAGCTCACACCACTCCCAGGCTCTCCTGTTTCATGAAGCAACACTCTCTCATTTCAGCAAACAATCAGAAAAATGCATAAGGTATAATGTATAAGGATGGATGTCCATCATGGATTTATTTATAAGAGCAAAAACACTGAAGGAAAGAGATGTCAATTGCAGTGCAGCTGATAAAATCATGCGTAGCACCAGGGAAACATGAATCGAGATCACAACGAGATCTCATGTCACACCTGTCAGGACGGCCAGTACCAGGAAGACAGAGATAACAAGAGGTGTAGAGGGTGCAGAGGACAGGGGACCCTCCTGCACTGTTGGTGGGAGTGGAACTGGTTGTGTCCACGCTAGAAAACAGTAATGAGGTTCCTCACAAAATTAGAAACGGAGCCACCACCCAACCCAGCAATTCCCCCTTCTGGGCATACGTCCAAAGGAAATGAACACGGGATCTCAAGAAGATGTCTATATTCCCGTGTGCACGGAAACACGATTCACAATAGCCAAGAAAGAGAAGCAATTTAATTGCCCGTCGCTGGATGACTGGATAAAGAAGATGTGGTGTGCACGCACAGCTGCTCGGCAATAAGAAATAAGGAGGTCCTGCCATTTGCAACAACAGGGATGGACTTCAGGGCAATACACCAGGTGAAATAAGCCAGACAGAGAAAGACAATACTGCGCGGTATCACCTATTTGCAGAATCCGAAAAAAAAGTCAAATTATAGAAACCGTAGAAAAGTGGTTGCCTGGGGCTTGGGGTTGGGGAGCGTAGGGAAAGGTTGGTCAAACGGTACAAACTTTCAGCTATAAGATGGGTAAGGACTGAGGATCCAGTGTAAAACATGGTGACTCTAGTTGGTAACGCTGTGCTGTGTAATTGGAATTTGCTGAGAGAGTAAAGCTTAAATGTGCTCACCAAAGGGGAGGGGAAACAGGTGAGGTCATGGGTGTGTTTGTTAACTCAGCCGGGGGCCCTTTCACAATGTGCATGCGTATCAAAGCATCACGAGGAACGTGAGACAGCGTACACTTTTCTATATCAGTCATACCTCAGTAAAGCTAAAATTCTTAGAAAATCATGGATCGTGCAAAACTATGTAAGGAGCTCAACAGATACTCACAGTATAAATTTAGGCTTTATTTGGTCTTCGGTGTGTTTAAATAAATGCCAGTATGTGTCGGGAGAGCAAGCTTGGCCCCCCCCCCATATAAAAATCTTTATTTTTTATTAGGAAAGTAATGCATTGTTAAAAAATTTTAAGCAATGTGTACAATTATACAAATGTATAAATTATATAAATAAATCTTGTCGCCCCCACTCCCGCCCACAGAGAACGAGCTGCAGAGCAGCCCCCGCCCGGCTGGCTCATTGCAAGGCAGGGGTCCTCAGGGGATGATAATCTTTAAAAAGTTTTCTTGATAAAATTTTTTCTTAAATTTTACTTTGGAAAATATAAGGTAGCAATCAGAAGTAGGAACACTGTATTTGTGTATTTGATTATCTGAGTGTTTAATGATATTTACTAAACTCATGTCCCATTAGAAAGGATTCAGCAGAAATGTTCAGCACTTTAAAAACCATTTGGGGAAACGTGAGTTTCTTCTTTCTGTTACACACCATTCTGGTCCAGGCTGGAGTGCCATGTTTGTTGATAAAAATATTTCTGTTTCTTTTCTTTCGTCACGATTTCTTGAGCACATGCTGTGTCTGGGCACTGTTACATGCCACACTATATTGGCCTTACTCTGGATTCCTTATCTTTTAGTCCTAAAAATTGTCAGTGTAAACAAACCAGAAACCTTAGCAGCTTTACTATTTTTATATTTCTATATCTTAATCTCCTTCCTTCCCTCCCTCCTTTCCTCTCCTTTCCTTCCTCCCTTCCTTCTTCCTTCCTTCCTTCCTTCCTTCCTTCCTTCCTTCCTTCCTTCCTTCCTTCCTGGTTTTATTTTTAAGTAATCCCTACACCCATCCTGGGGCTTGAACCCAAAGCCCTGACATCAAGAGTCCCACACTTCACCAGCTGAGCCAGCCAGGTGCCCCTTTATCTCTTTTTATTTACACAAAATGCCGTCTCATTAGTTAATGGTACTGGGAATAAAATACTTAAAAGAAATTTCTCACTGACCACACATTTTCCTTTGTGGGTAATAAGATGGTTATAATCTTTTAGTGGAAGAGCAGAGAATTAGTTCAAGACTTGGTAATGTTTATCAGCATAGAGAGCCTCTTCCAGTGGCTGCCGATGAGGGTCAGTGCTCAGCAGGACCGGGTCCAGCCCACAGCTCTACTCAGCACGCAGCCTGATAGCCTCTCCCCGTAGACGGGCAGGTCTCCTCAAGCCGTAGGGGAGGAAGAACCACATACAACCAGTGATAAAAAGCTCAATTCGAATTTCACACAGACTTCCTGATGCTTTTGTTCTTTGCTTCCCAAGAAGCTAACGGGAGCGTCATCAAGACAGGAATGCGAGCTGGATCTTTGGGGCTGAGACTGAGTATTTGGATATGTAATTAACAGTTACGTGATGTTAAAGCTGTGGAGATGTGCCCGGGAAGGTAATGTGCCCCAGAATCTGGAGCGTGGACTTCCCAGGATGTTTGGAGTCCGACATGGATTGACCTGGCGGAACTGTTGGCTACTGGAAGGACAGGTCTCCTGGGCATGGGTGTCTTTCTGTGGACCACATGGTCTTGAACTCTCTGCTAGTGCCCTTAGATTATGTGGCTCGGTTAGTCTCTCCTGTGTGCGTGGCCCTTGCTGGCACCGCAGGAGACACAACACTCTCCCGCCCAAGATCAAGATAGCCAGCGGCTCTCACGGTCATCGTCCCGTTCTCTGTTTAAAAGAGCATTGCCAGCCAGCAACTCACCTTCTGAAAGGTTCTTCTCCGTAACACTCAAGTCCTTCATGTTTTTAAGTTGCCTTTTTCCTGCACACCTCTTTCCTTAAATTTACTTATAATAAGCACCCACCAAATGATGTAGCGCTGTCTGAGGGTATCACCTGCTGACCTCATCTCCGGTAGAATAATTCCTGCAGAAGTGGCTTTTACACTCAGAGAACGTGTGTCTGTCTGCTCTGCACCAGCACGTAATAGGAGTGTGACTGTGATTTACAAAATCCACTGCACATTATTTAGAGAATTCCCGTCCTCACTCTTTTTTTTTCCCTTTAAATAATAATGACTTTGGATTCAGACTGAAGAAAGTCCATGTTCTTTTGTCATGGAAAAAGGAAGAATACCTTAGCGTTGCTAAAATGTACAGTGTTCTCACTGCGAAGCAGAATAAAGATTCAGAAATATCATCATATTGTTCTTCTTTATTCAAGGAACATCGAAAATTGTGAGTATTACAGACACTAAGCCCCAGAAGTGAAAAGAGAGAAAATTTACTGGCGTTTTGATGAAAGCCAGGCATAGCTGAACATTTTCTGTCTCCTTACAAGCACATAAGCATATATGCAATCACAGATTTTGCTGCTGCTTCTCGCTCCTATTACTCTCAGATGTGCATCTTGAAGACATTGATTATGACTTCCTTGGATCAGACAGATGAAACTGAGCTTTCCATTTTCATTCATTTAAGCAAGGACATGAAGACATTTGCTAACTCACAAAATGTTTAAATATGAGCTTGTGTTTGCTTGACAGCCGTGGCTCATGTGGTTAGAATTTGTGATCGAGTGTGGAGACGGACCTTCCTCTAAGCTTCTGCTGATGTTATTCCACAGACAAGAAGAAAGAGCGACCATCCCACCACCTGTCTTATTACCAGGATGAAGGGAGCCGGCTTGGCTTTGGCAGACGCGGCATCTGACGTGAAAAGCGAGGAAGGAGGGTTGACGCTTCCAGTGCCGGGCTCATCCTTCCAGCTGAAGGGAAATGAAATGGAAAAGACCACATTTGGGGAAAGAAATACCATGGAAGCACTAAAGATCTGACTCCAGCAGGGCACTCCGAGGTCAGTTATTGGATGAAAACGGAAAGCCAGAACCACACAGCCTTATCTGCCCAAAGGTGCTGCCCCTGCACCCCCACCTAGGGTGGGAAGTCTCGTCGGACACCCGTCCACATCCAGATGGGCCCCGGCTCCCACTGAACCCCTGAGGCTCCCAAGAGAGATGCCTTAACGCTGAGCCAAGCAGCGGGAGGACAGGGAAGACACAAGCCCAGAAAGCCAGCCGACCAGGACTCGCTCCACTCAGCAGCCTTGACTGTGGTGAGCTCTCAGAAGCCTTTCGGGAACACCGACACTCATCTTACACAAATGACTTCGGAAAACAGAAAGAGAAGAAACACACCCAACCTGTTGTTCGAGACTTGCACAACCTTAGTATGGAAACCACAGGAAGCCTTCCCGGAAAGGAGAAGTACATGCCCATCTCTCTCCAGAGCGAGGATTTAGACATCTGGAGAAAACACTGGGGAATGTAAATCAGTAGAACAAGAAGGAAAAACACCTCACCACCAAGATGGATGTATTCTAGGAAGAGAGTAGCATTAAAAAAAAATCAATCAATATAATTCATCATATTGACACATTAAATGAAAAAAATAATATGATCACCTCGGCAGACTTACAAAAAGCATTTCGTAAAGCTGAACATGCATTCATAGTTTTAAAAAATGCAACTCTTAGCAAACTAAGAATAGACAGGAACTTATTTGGTCTGATAAAGGATAGCAAGAGGACCTCTAGCCAACACCAGACCTGATGGAGAAATGTAGAAGACCGGCCTGAGAGATGAGGACCACACAAGGGTGTCGGCTAACAGCACCTCTCTCCAGCTGTGGATCCGAGAGTTCAGCCAGTGCGATAAGGACCAAAAAGCAATGAAGGTTATTAAGAACCGTAAAGCAATAAATAAAGCTTTCATTTTCGTAGATGACTGTGAACATGGCAAAACCAAAGCAATCTATAGGTAAATTACTAGAATAAGTGAGCCTTGCATTGTTGAATATGCTAAAAATTGCATTCTGTATTGCACTGTATTTCTGTTTTCAAGAAAGAAACAAAAATATAAACGTTTGTAATATATACCATTTAGGTAGCATCAAAAATGTCAAAGACTCAGAAATAAATCTAACAAAAGACCTCTCCAGGGAAAATGGCAGAACCTTGTCATGAGAAGTTTCCAGAACCCAAGGCGAGGGAGCTAAGGAACGTCCACCACTGACCAGACTCTGCACCATAACGTAAGTCCCTCCCAGACTGGCTTGGTGACCCCATGTAGCCTCATTCACACTTGCAACAGATTTTTTGCTCATCTTGTTTCCCAGCATGCCTTCATGGGCCACCCCTGGAAGGCACAGGAGTGGCAGCAGCCAGGCCATCCTTGAGCAAGCTGGGGAGACTTGCTGTGTCAAGCGTCATATCATGCCGAGAAGCTGCACAGCCACGCCACGTGGTGCGTGTGGACATGCGAGCCAATCGGATGGGATAGAAAATCTAGAGACATGCTTTACGCTCCTGGGATGGGTGGCAGATCAGTGGGACAAGGATGGAGGTTTTCAGTAGACGCTGCCGGGAAAACTGAGTAGCCAAACAGGGAGGGAGGGTGTGGGAGGGAGGAAAGAGAGACCCCTCCTAACAACATATACAACAGTTAACAGAGAGACCGAAGACTGAAATGGTAAATTCCAACATCTGGAAGCAAGTTTGGGAACAAACTCAAGTGAGTTTCTTTTCTCTTGAGAATGTGTTCTATTTTCTTGGTTCCTCAGGTGTTGGGTAGTTCGGGAGAGAATGCGTGTCATTGTGAAAGTGGAACTGTGACGTTCAGAGCTCTGTTACTTCTGCCATCGGTACTGCTTCCTTTCCTCAGCGGGTAGTTCTCTTGGCTGGGCTGGAACAGAAACAGCTTCTGAGCGGCTCTTTCAACCTGTTTGGGTGTTTTGTCTTCAGTGGGGGGACTTCGCGTCTGCTGTGTGCATGTGGGGTTCAGGCTCAGCAGTCCTGCGGGAGGCAGGGTGTGGGGACCCCGTCCTGCCCTCTCATTTAGGGGGTTCCTCCACGATCTGCACTCATGCTGCAATCCCAGCTGCACTTTCCTGGTTCCCCATGCCGAGAAGACTGTGCTTGCTGTGGAGACAACACTCAGTCCCAGATTGAGAGACGCGGAAACAGGAACTTATTACATAGCTCCCCATCCCCTTCCTCCAAAGAGCATGAACCCCCACCAGTCTGTGTGGGGTCCTCCCATCAGTCCACCCTCTAGTTCCCTCAGGTGTTTGCTTCTTGCTTTTGGTAATGCATTCAGCTCTTATGATTGTTTTCTCCAGGGGAGGGGAGACCATCCGGTGGGTGTCTTAGTCCATGATCACCGGAAGTAGGAAACATAAAGACCCAAATCGGGAAGCAAAAGTTTCTAGAAGGGGCTGCTGGAGAATATCTTCCTGACTTTGGGGTAGGGAAGGATTTCTTAAACAAGATACAGTAAGCCCGAATCATGAAAAGAAAAGATTGCTGAATGTAACACATTAAAATTAAGAACTCTATTCATCAAAGCATGCCATAAAAATAATGAAAAGATAAGCCAGCTTGTGGGAAAAGATATTTGACAAAGGACTTCTGCAAGTCAGCAAGAAAACCAGAAGGACCAATAAGAAGATGAACAAGAAGGCTTCAATGAACATATCACAGAAAGGCGATCCAAAGACCAATGTTTATATGACAACACGCTCAATCGCATCAGTCATCAGGGAAATAACACATAAAACCTCAGAAACAGCAAACACAGAGGTACAACGGCTTTGCTATCATATCATATCAACCATCAAATGTTGGCAAGGACGGGACACAGCAGGATCTCTCATCTGGGCCGAGGGGAGGCTGACTGGGTAGAACCACTTGGGAAGAGTTTTGTGTTTCTAGTGGACTTGAAGATAATCATACCCTGTTGCTGAATACACCACCCCTCGGATATGCCTCCAAGAAACGTGTGTTAAGATATATACACGCACGTTCAAAGCAGCATTATTCAGAATAGGCTTCGGTGGGAAGAACCCACATGCCCACCCACAGTAGAATGGATAAATAAGTTGAAGATAATTTATCCAATAGGATTCTATTCCACGATGAAATTAAACAAACACCAGACACAGATAACAACAGCATGGATCGTACAAACGTAATATTGAGGGGAAAAAGCAAGTCCCAAAAGAATGCGTACAGTTTGATTCAATTTACATCGAATTCAAAAACAGACGTAACTAAACTATATTCTATGGAAGCACACCCATGATGTAAAGCTATAAAGAAAAGCAAGGTGATAATTACTAAAACTGTCAGCTGCGCCTTGGTCGGGGGAGGGGTGTGCTGGGGAAAGATGAATGGAATTCGTGATGATCTGTCCTTGCTCTAGACGGTGGTCGCAGATGTTAGATCTGCCCCCCACCCCGGTGAAACTGCACATAGTCTTCTGCCCATATTTGTGAATGTCAACACTAAAGATACTAAAAAAGAAAGATAATTACATCCTCGTGTTAAAATCAACAGGAGAAAAATGACTAAGCATTTTAGTCGGGAAGAGATAGCACAAGAAGTCATCTTCAGAACCTCTCCCCGACTCTTCTCTCCGTGGAACGGGAGAGCTCGGAGCGACCATCGGACACAGCCTGGCCAGGCAGAGGCAGCTGGGGCCCCGGCTGAGGAGAGGAGGCGTCACAGCCACACAGGAAGACCTTTCTTTTCACACTTCGTTTCAGCCTGTCCCCTTTCTCCAGCCGTAAGTGCAAATCTGAAGTGAGGGCTGAGCCACAAGGGCCATCTTGGTACCATGAGCCGAGGGCACGAGGATGGTGGATGGGATGGCGGGACACGCTGGTTCCCTGAATGTGTTGCTGGGCTACCATTCTGGTCCTGTGTGCCTACTGTGGCTTCTGGTTGGGTCAGGCAGAGAAATAATGTTGTTTGCTGTTGTAGGGTCACGGAAAATTGTTGAGGTATCTGTTTTGAGTAGCTGTTAGCAGACAATGGCCTGGATGCAGAGGACAAACTCCCTTTGAGGCTGTACATTTTAACATTGCAGATTCAATGTTGGGCAAGTCACTTAACCTTGATAGTTCTTATGTTCCTTTTTAAAAAATCAATTGATTGGTTGGTTCCGAACAATCTCTAAGGGTCCTTCCAGCTGATGTCTCTGATTGCAGGGCATTGTTCACTTTCCACAGTCACCGTGAAGAGTCCTACCCAGCAGCTGAAGAAATGCAGTTACATGCAATTCGGCGAATGTGCCATCTGCACTTCTATTATCCTAATTCCATGAACTATTTAAAAATGGAGCAATAAAAAAACAGCTAGGATCTGGAGAACTTTAAAACAATACTTTTCACTTTTCTAACAGCATTTATTCAAAGAGGATATATTTTAATAGCTGTTGAACTGGATTCTTACAGAGCACAAGCTATCCTGGTAATGAGTTCGACATTTCAGAAACGGCATTGTCTCCTCCATCCATAATCAGAGCCAGCTGAAGTGGTGACCCAGCCTTCTGCGTTGCTGGCTGGCCATTTTCATTCCTCCTCCTCTGACCACTAGGTGTGGGATATCTCCAGGTTCATTCTGGGCTCATTGATCTTATTCCACATGATCCAGCAAGGTTTCCTAAGGTGTCAGTTACCACATGTGTACTAATTACTCTTAAATCTTTTCTCTTATTCTAAGCATCTTTCTGAGTTCTGGACTTGCAGATCTGACAGCCCTCTGAAACTTACAGTTTCGCAAATTGTGTGCTTTAAATTTCACTCATCACCTTCTCTCACAAAGCTGCTTCTGTTCCTCACTCAGATCCTGGCGATTGGCACCATACGTTGTCACAGGAAAGGCCATAGGGATGCAAATCGGTTGGCACCACGGCTCTCATTCTAGGCTGAAAACCAACTAAGGGGTCAGGACCACAAAGTTAGAGGGTGAGTGAAACATCATTGAGAGCTGTCAGGGCTCAGGAAAACAAGTCCCTCCAATGCTGATGAGCAGGGATGGGGCAGATGGGGGATAAATTCAAATCAGGGGAGTGAAGAGACAGTGACCATGGCAGGACCAAGTCAGAAGGCGTCCATGCCCACGTGCCTGCAGTTTGCCCTGTGAGCTCTCGGCTGCAGGGGGCAGCCACACCGCGTCTCCTCCCTGACTGTACCCTGCTCTCATACATCTTGTTTTTGTGTTTGCTCATGACTCGTCTTGATGTGCCCACATTTTTGTCTTTGTCTGGGTTTTTGTTCTCATTGCTGAAGACTAGCTGAAATATCTTCTCTTGAAAGCTTACATCCACTCCAGTCTCCTTCTCTACACTGTTGGTCTTGTACATAGCTCCTTCTCTGCAGTCCCACAGTATTTATGTCTGTTTATGTGTCTCTTTTCCTTTAGTTTTATTTTGGTAAAAGAAACATATAAAAATACTTCGAAGTTAAATAGTGGTTTCTGGTTTCCAGAAACAGCAGCCTGGATTAGTCAAATTAACTCTCCAGCTAAAAACAATAGAAAATATTATATAGCACAGTTTTACATATTTTTCAAAAATTACTTTAAATGTATTAAAAATCTGAAGACAGTAGGAACAAACTATTTTATGAAAGAGCTATAAGCATGTGTATACACTGTATATATATGAGTGTATATGGTCATCAAAGGTGCTCATGCCCTGAGAGCATTTGCTATACCACCCCATGAATTTTTTTTTTTTTTTTTGGTGAGTTTTTGTCCATTCAAGACAAGATGAACAGAAGTCAAACCCAATATCTAAGGCCTTAGAGGAGACATCCTGACCATAAGCTGGTACCCCAAAAAGGGCAATCATAGTTAGAGTAAGAGTGAACCATATTTAAACCCACTCTCTTCCAACCACAGGGGATTTTAAGGAAACTGCCTTAGAAGGAAACAGAGCCAAAAAAGAAAAGGGAAGAAAAAATTGGGGGGAATTTGTAGCCACAGATCAGCTCTTTGCACATGGGTGCATGTGATCTGGAACACAGAGGCCAAGAAAAGTGGGGCCATAGAATTGGTTTGAGATGGTTGCAACCGTTAGTATCCCCAACGTTCTTAGACAGGAACATAAATGCTCTCCGAGGGAAGTCATATCCATCTTAGACCCTGGGTAACCAACAAACAAAAGTACTTTTCAAGGGCAATGACAAACAGGATGTCAGAGATAACAAGACACCAAAGTGAGTGCTCTTGAGTCATTCTTGGTAGACTCTCCCCCAAATTGTCCACTTCATCTATATCTTCCTTTTTTGTGTTAATCTTGCATTTGTGAAGGAAAAATTAAGTAAATAATGAAGAGGAATAATTAAGCAAAATAAAATCAAACTTTAAATAGCTATAAGTTTGTTCTTTAATAATACCAATAAAATTGACAAAACCACTTGTGAAACTGATGAAAAATAGAAAGAAGCTGTACATAACCAATACTAAAAAGTATAAAACACTGATAACAGAAAGTGAAGACAACACAAACAAATGGACAGTCATTCCATGCTCGTGGATTGGAAGAATTAATATTTTAAAAATGTCCATACTACCCAAAGCAATCTACAGATTCAATGCAGTCCCTATCAAAATATCAACAGCATTTTTTCACAGAACTGGAACAACTAATGCTAAAATTTGTATAGAACCACAAAAGACCTAAATTAGCCAAAGCAATCATGAGAAAGAAGAACAAAGCTGGAGGTACCACAATTGGATTTCAAGCTATACCACCAATCTGTACTAATCACAACAGTATGGCACTGACACAAAAACAGACACATAGATCAATGGAACAGAAAAGAGAGCCCAGAAATAAATCCATGCTTATATGGTCAATTAATCTATAACAAAGGAGGCAAGAATATCCAATGGGGAAAAAGACAATCTCTTCAACAAATGGCACTAGGAAAACTGGACAGTCACATGCAAAAGAATGAAACTGGACCAATTTCTTACACCATACACACACACACACACACACACACACACACACACACACATACACGAACTCAAAATGGATTAAATGTGAGACCTGAAACTAAAAAAATCCTAGAAGAAAACATAGGTATTAATCTCTTTGACATTGGCCTTAGCAACATTTTCTAGATATGTTTCTTGGACAAGGGAAACAAAAGCAAAAATAAACTAATGGGACTACATCAAAATAAAAAGCTTCTACACAGCCAAGGAAACAATCAACAAAACAAAATGTAACCTACTGAACTGTATCGGTATTTGCAAATGATATATCCAATAAGGGGTTAATATCCAAATATATAAAGAATTTATACAACTCAACACCTGAAAAGCAAATAATGTGATTGAAAAATGGGCAGAGGACCTGAACAGACATTTTTCCAAAGACAACATCCAGATGGCCAACAGACACGTGAAAAGATGCTCAACATTACTCATCATCAGGGAAATGCAAATCAAAATCACAATGAGATATCGCTCACACCTGTCAGAATGGCTAGAATCAAAAACACAAGAAACAACAGGTGTTGGCGAGAATGTGGAGAAGAGGGAATCTCATGCACTGCTGGTGGGAATGGAAGCTGGTGCAGCCACTTTGGAAAACAGCATGGAGTTTCCTCAAAAAAATTAAAAATAGAATTACTATATGATCTAGTAATTCCACCACTGGGTATTTGCCCAAAGAAAACAAAAATATTAATTTGAAAACGCATATGCACCTCTATGTTCATTGCAGCATTATTTATAATAGCCAATATATGAAAGCAACCCAAGTGTCCATCAGTAGGTTAATGGATGAAGAAGGTGTGGCTTATATATATAGCAGAATATTACTCAGCCATAAAGAAGAATGAAATCTTGCCATTTGCAACAATATAGATGAATCTTGAGGATATTACACTAGTGACGTCAGACAGAGAGAAATACCATAGGATTTCACTTATATGTGGGATTTAAAAAACAGAAGAATAAAACAGAAACAGAGTAATAAATACAGAAAATAAACGGGTGGTCACCAGAGGGGAAGGAGGTGGGAGGGGAGCAAAATAGGCAAGGGAGATTAAAAGGTACGAACTTGCAGTTATAAAATAAATAAGTCATGGGAATGAAAGTGCAGCACAGGGAACAGAGTTAATAATACTGTAATAACTTTGTATGGTGACAGAGGGTAGCTACACTTGCCCGGTGAGCATTAAGTAATGTATAGAAGTGTTGAATCACTGTATTGTACACCTGAAATTAGTATAACATTGTATGTCAACTATACTTCAATTGGAAAAAAAATCACTACAGATGCCAAACACACAGACATCTTAGAAAAAAGGCATTATTAATATCTTTATGCCAATAAATTTGAAAATAGGAAGTGGACAAATTTGGGAGGAAGTATACCAAGACTGATTCAAGAAGAAACAGGAAACTGCAATAGTCTAAAACCTTTAAAGAATTAAATCAGCTGTAGAAGGAGCCGAGATGCCCTTCAACAGATGACTGGATTAAGAAGATGTGGTCCATATATACAATGGACTGTTACTCAGCTATCAGAGAGAACCATTTCACAACAGTTGCAGCTACATGCATGGGACTGGAGGGGATTATGCTAAGTGAAATAAGTCAAGCAGAGAAAGACAATTATCATATGGTTTCACTCATTTATGGAACATAAGAAGTAGGAAGATCGGTAGGGGAAGGAAGGGAAGAATGAAGGGGGGGGTAAACAGAAGGGGGAATGAACCATGAGAGACTATGGACTCTGGGAAACAAACTGAGGACTTCAGAGGGCAGGGGGTGGGGGAATGGGACAGGCTTGTGATGGGTATTAAGGAGGGCACGTATTGCATGGTGCACTGGGTGTTATACGCAACTAATGAATCATTGAACTTTACATAAAAAACCAGGGATGTACTGTATGGTGACTAACATAACATAATAAAAAACAAACAAACAAAAAAAGAAATCAGCAGGGGCGCCTGGGTGGCTCAGTCGGTGAAGCACCTGCCTTCGGCTCAGGTCATGATCTCAGGGTCCTGGGATTGAGCCCCGCATCAGGCTCCCTGCTCAGCAGGGAGCCTGCTTCTCCCTCTGCCCCTCTCCTCCCAGCTCGTGCTCTCTCTCTCCCAAATAAATAAATAAATAAATAAAATCTTTGAAAAAAAAAGAATTATATCAGCACTAAGTGTGTTCCCTTAAAAGAAAACTCCAAGTCAGCTGGTTTCACTAGATAGTTATTTGATACCTTTAAGGAAGAAGCAATCCCATCCTTACATACACTCCTCCAGACAACAGAAGAAATGCTTTGCAACTTATTTAAGTGATCCAGTAAAACTTGATCCCAAGGACAAATGCATCAGGAATATTTCTAGGCTACTTTCCCGCATGGACACAGATGTAAAATTGTTCAAAATAGGGTAAAGCCCCACCATGATATGATAATGACATCCAAATAAATCCTTTGTATAAACACACGTCCGATTACTGTGAGGCTCATGAGTGGGCATGTCAGTTTGCACAGCTCACTGGCTTACACTTCCCGGGGAGAGCTGCGGATTTGCAAATATGCCTCAGCCCTGCCGTTGTTTTATGTGTGGCGTATTTTTTTAAATCTTTTTTTGTTTCTTGTCTTTTCTCCCCTGTCCCCTTTTCCTTTCTGTTTTTGTTTGTCACCTTTTGGCTTAATATCATGGGGAAGATTCTGATTGCTGTGTTTCCTGGACTTTCAAAGGTACTCACAGATCAGGCTGGGAGAATGCTGGGGAGTCATGGACCTGTGCTCTACTTTTCCACTTCTTAGGGATGAATTGAGTACCTACAGCTTCCCTAACCCCCTCCAATCCCTGAAGAGGTTAAGAACTTCAATCAGCCTTGTTGGAGAAAGGAAAGGAAAAAATTGCCAATGTATTACTCTCAATTTCAGGTTACTTTGGGGGGAGTTATTGATGAGTTTTACTGTAATAATAAACCAAATTCAGCAATATGTTAAAAGGATAATAGATTTTGACTAAGTCAGATTTATCCAAGGAGTACAAGGTCGGTTTAACATTTAAAACAATAGGTTAATTATTTTCCATATTAGCAGGCCAATATGGGAAAAATTACATAATCATCCCAATAATGCAAACACTTGATAAATTTCAGTATCAGCCTAAAAAGTGAGTAAACTAGGCCTTTCTTAATCAGATGAAGAGAAGCTACAAAAATCCACAATCAACACTGTGTTTAACAAATGTTTGAGAACTTTCACTGAAAGTGGTGGGCAAGAAAAGGATGCCTCCTGTCCCTGTGACCACCACTGAAACACTGAACAGAATGTCCTGACTAGTACAGCAAGAGAAGGGAAGAATTGGGACTGTTAACTTTGCCATGGAAGATAGCAAATTGTCATTGTTTTCGGAAGAAATGATTGTATAGGTATTAAGTAAAAAATTGTAAGTAAAAGATTAGAATTAATGATATTTTCATAAAATATAAATTATAAAGATTATAAATAATTTAATAAAAATAAAATTAGTGTGACAATTCAATTGTATTTCTAAATAAGAGCAACAAATAGAAAATATGTAATTCTAAAATATGCCATTTACAAATAACATCCAATAGTAAATAGGATGGGGCGCCTGGGTGGCGCAGTCGTTAAGCATCTGCCTTCGGCTCAGGGCGTGATTGCTGGGATCGAGCCCCTCATCAGGCTCCTCCGCTGGGAGCCTGCTTCTTCCTCTCCCACTCCCCCTGCTTGTGTTCCCTCTCTCGCTGGCTGTCTCTCTGTCGAATAAATAAATAAAATCTTTAAAAAAAATAGTAAATAGGATGAATATAAAAGAATGATAAGAAGACTTTTATGAGGAAAATTGTATAACTTTACTTAAAGACATTATTGAAAAATGGAGAGATACCCTGTGTTTATGGAATGGAAGATTCAAAATGTGAACAGGGCGTTGATCCCTAAATTGACTTCTAGGTTCAGGACAATCCCACTTGAAATCCCAAGAGTATTTTGCAGAAGTAACACCTGACAAGATAATTCAAAATATACACAAAAATGCAGGGACAACAACAGTCAAGGCTTGAAGAAGGAGGAGAAGGGAGGAGGGGAAGGAAGAGATGAGCCTGGGTCTGTCAAACGTTTGGGTGTTGTAAAGCTGTATTGGTCGGTATTGTGCTGTATTGGTGTAGGAATAGACAAGCAGGTGAGCCTGTCCGTGCACAGCAACATATGGCATAGGGAGCAATACAGAGCAGGGGGAGAAAGTTGCACCTGTATTCACCAGGATATCATATGTGAGATATATGTATCATATATATATATGTGATATGATATGCACCTGAGATATATTCATATATCTCAAGTAACAATATACTATTGAATAATATAAATAAGTATACCTATTAAATAACATTAATATTGATCATTATATTTAAGTGTTAAATGACACATTTATTAAAATATAAATAAATAATTGTATTAAATGATTAATAATAAGGTATAATATATTGTTCTATTTTCCTCATAATAGCCCAAATTTGGGAGCAGCCCAAGTGTCTATCAACAGTGGAATGATGGAATGCATCGATAAACTCAGATACCTTCAAAGAATATTTACTTAGAGGAAAAGAAAAGGTAAGCTACAAGAAACAATGTGGGTAAATCTATAAACCTACAGTCAAATGAATATAAAACAAAACATAAATTATACTTATCATGTAATTCTATTATGTGAAGTTCAAAAGTAAGCAAAATTAAACTGTTTTATAGGGATGCATGCAGTGCTGGTTAAGAAAACCAAAGAAGTAGTTAATTACAAGTCAGGAGAATGGTCTGTCTTGGGGAGAATGAGGGCATTGTAGTTAGAAGGGACTCCTGGGAAGGAAATCATGTTCAATTTCCTGAGTTGGTTCACAGTTCCTTGGCTTTCTAAAGATTTGAATGTTACCAATAACATTTATGCACATTTTGGGGCGCCTGGGTAGCGCAGTCGTTGAGCGTCTGCCTTCGACTCAGGGCGTGATCCTGGCGATCTGGGATCGAGCCCCACATCAGGCTCCTCCGCTGGGAGCCTGCTTCTTCCTCTCCCACTCCCCCTGCTGTGTTCCCTCTCTCGCTGGCTGTCTCTATCGCTGTCAAATAAATAAATAAAATCTTTAAAAAAAAAAAACAAAAAAAAATTTATGCACATTTCTTTATGTTATATGTTGCAATAGAAATGTTTAAAAAATGGTATAATTAGAATTTCAATGAAAACCAATTTCTAACATGGTTGAGAATCAATTTGGCTTTCTACTCTTTAAGTGCCAAAACATTTATGCACATTTCTGTATATGTTATCTTTCATAGTAAAAGTATGTATTTGAACAGTTAGACTTCTAATAAAACCAGTAGTCACCTGAGCCATTCCATCTTACTTCCTAGAGGCAAACACAGTCACACTGATGGTGTTTCTTTTTGTGTTTATGTCCGTATTTCTAAATAATAAGCTTGTAGTGCTGTGTCTTCATTTTTCACTTATAGATACTACTTACTGACTGTCTACGTCCACAAGATGAGGACATAGCTTTCTTATCTACCTCTTTTTCTTTAACCTTACGCACATTCATTTCCTATTCTCTCCCTCCCCAACTATATTGTTTTTTATGTTAATTTTCAGAGTTTACATTATTATGTAACTACGTAAATAAAAATAAATCACCACCATAAATCAATCTCAAACTCCTACCAATGTGTTCATTCTATTAATTTCTTTTCTTTTTTTTCTTGGACACAACCCTTTAGAATTCCTCAGGCTTCTTCTTCAATTTGGACTGGTGTTTACATTATTATGTTTATGAAATATTTTTCAGAGTCCTCTACTGCCACCCATGACACAGACTTTCTTGCCACTGAAAACAACCACAAAATATAGGCCGCAATTGCTTTCAGGCATTTAAAAACGAGCACCACAGGAGAAGAGAAACTTACGAAGCAAGCCCAGTGTTGCCCCACGGTTGTTCTGGTTTTCAGCCTGGAGGTGGTCTCTCTGAGCGGAGGAGGAAGGGGCTGGAACTAGTTTGGCGGGTTTCTGGGAAGGGTGCTGTACAGAGAGGAGGTCCGAGAAGTCCGCATGGGGGTTCAGTGTGATTCTTGTGCGGGGGCTGCTCAGGCAAAGGGAGAAACTCGATGAGGCTTAGTTAGATCACCTGCTGCAGCCTGAGAGCCCAACGGGGGCACCGGATGGCACACAGTTCTGGGTGATAGTGGAGTCCTAGCCTAGGCACCGGAGAGACCTCACTGAAGATTTTGGAATGGAGTTAAAATTTCAGAAAGTGTAAACCTCAAGAATAAAGCCCACACTCTATAGTCAGAGATATGACCTGAACATACATTCTAAACCCAAACAGTCCTGCTCCGAGAAGGGATAAAACCAAGGCTAACGAGACCAAAAGTAAGAACCACTAATTTAACCGTTTGCCTGAACAACCTGAACATCTGTGGAGGAAGAAAACAGGATTTTCTCTCATTGCAATAGATTGTCCACAAAGTCCAGCATACAACAAAAAAATTATGAGATATGCAAAGAAATGGAATAATATGAGTCATAATCAAGAGAAAATGCAGTTTTTGGAAACTCAACCATGGTTACCCAGATGCCGGAATTAGCAAGCAAGGACTTTCAAGCAACTGTTTTAAGTATACATTGTCTACAATAGCCATTTGAGCAAATGGTCATAATCAGTGGACAAATGGGGGGAATATCAACAGAGAAATGTAAATTATAAAAACAAACCAAAATTAGCAATTAGAAATGGAAAATAGAATATGGAAAACTGCAGAAAACAAAATGAAAAATTAATAGGATGAGCTTAAGCGTGGGTTCCAGATGTTAGAGGGAGGGGTCAAATGAACCATTCTCTCTGAAAAATAGAAAGAAATAATATTGGAAAATAAGACGTGAAAGAGCCACATTGTCCCTTAGGACAACATCGATCAGTATAGACTAAGTGCAGGAGGAACCCCAGAAGAGATGAAAGCAAGAATGAGCAGAAAAAAAAAATATTGGGAGAATAGCTGAAAATTACCTGAATTTTGTGAAAAGCAAAATCTTACAGATTAAAAAAGCACCACAAACTTTAAGCAGGA
Organism: Ursus americanus; assembly: GCF_024610735.1. Lineage (NCBI taxonomy): Eukaryota > Metazoa > Chordata > Mammalia > Carnivora > Ursidae > Ursus > Ursus americanus. The sequence goes on from NC_142157.1 coordinate 36,228,175, forward strand.
TAAATACAAAGAAAGCCACACTTGGGCACATCACTCAGGCACATCAAATTGTTGAAACCAAAGATAAAGAGAATACCTTGAAGGCACCCAGAGAACAATCACAGCTACATGCAAGTGGGCAACGGTAGGACTGAACGTTGGTGTCTTGTCACAAACAATGGAGGCCAGAAGACAATGAGACAGGAACGTGGTTATCCTGAAAGAATAAAACTGCCAACCTGGAATTCTAATCCCAGTAACACTTCAAATATTCAAAATTGAAGGTGCTCTAAAGATACGTCATTGGCAGCAAAATTGCAATAGCAGTTCTAAGGGGATTTTTTCATGATCCCAGATAGAAATTTAGATCCACAGGAATGAATACAGAACATAAAAAATGGTAAATAGAAAAGACTGTATACCTTAAATTTCCTCCTAATTTTTGTAAGACATATGACTGGGAAAGCAGACATACCTTACTGGGTTGTGGCGTTTATAATGCACGTGTGTATGTACCGTATGTAGATGAAAATGATACGGCAGTGCAGAGACGTGCAGGAAAATGTCCGCGCAGGGTTAGAACGGATGAATTCCAAAGAAGTCGGGAAAGGAGGAACAGAGGAACAAAGACCAGAAAACAAATAACAAAATGATAAACCTAAATCCAACCATATCAACATCACATTCGTTACAAGGAAATTGATTCAGAATTTAACAATTTAACAGTATATTTATAATATACTACGATTATGGAGATTCTTTCTATTTTCCTAAAACTAATTGCCTTATTTTTTCTACTACATTAGTTTTTTTTGGTCAACATTCGTAATTTTCCCCATATCTTACCATAATCTCTCGCTAAAATTTTATGGAAGGTCCATCACATTAATTAATCTATTGATTCCATTTTCTATTTTTTTAAACTTTATTGCAGGGGAGTTCTCTCCCCGTTCCTCATGTTCTTTTTCTTCCATGTGGGGGAAACTTGATTACTGTAACATTGCTAGCCTTTCTGTATTTATACACACACACACACACACACACACACACACACACACACACACTTTCTCTCTCTCTCTCTCTCTCTCTCTCTCTCTCTCTGCCCCAGGGAAAGTGAAGTATCTTATTTGATTGGTGAGGGTGAATAAGAAATGGCCCAGATGCTAGCTTCTTTTATTCCTCTTGGGGGTGAACTGTGTGCAGAGAACACACATGCGTACTGTCCACCAAAAACGGACTCTGCTTGCAAGAGGAGGCCTGCCCCCCATGCTGCCTCCTGTGCTAGTAAGTTTTTGTGGTCAGCACCAGGAAGCCCACTTGTCTGCAGATAAAAGACACATTCACCAATAACAGTGTTATTGTGATAAAAGTTAATGTTTTGTTCTCCTAAAAAATTGCAGACCCAGAGGCCCTATTCAAGCAGGCATCTATCTGCTAATGTGACTTAAAACCTGGTGACAGTCAAGTGAAACTATCTTGGGTGACAAAGAAGAGCAGCTTATCAGTTAGTCAACTGATGGTTATCACCAAGCACAGTGCACTTCTCACAGGCTAGAAATAAACTACAGCTCCTCTTGACATCTGCATGTGCCTGTTGTAGGTTGAAGACATTGTTAAATCAAAAATGCATCACAGCTTAGACTAGCTTACCTTAGTGTGCTCAGAACACTTCCACCAGCCCACAGTTGGGCAAAATCACCTGACCCAAGGCCTACGTCATGGTGAAGTGCTGAATATCTCACGTGATTTATTGAATACCGTACTGGAAGTGGCGGAATGGCCGTATGGGTGCAGGACGGTTGTCCGTGGATCCGCTGTTACTCCCGTGATGCGGTGTCTGGGAGCCACTGTCCCGCATCATGAGGGAAGCTTGTCCGGCAAGGTCCAAATTTCAAAATTCGAGGTATGTTTTTCTACTGAATGCTTACTGCTTTTGTGCCATTGTAAAGCATAGAAATTGAAAAATCATAGGTGGAATCACTTAAGTTGGGGACTGTTCATAGTCTCTTTCATAACTGTGTTTCATTGCTTTTGTTTTAGTTGATCATTTTTTGCTATTTGAAAATGTTTCAAATTGTATATAATATGTTGCTTAAAATTTCTCCTACTGTTTCAATTCCCCAATTTTGGCTTGTGGGTTTTGTAATTTGTTCCTAAGTAGCTACCCCTTCATCATTTCTTGGGGTTTGGGATGTAGTTTTTCAGCTAGATTTGTTTGTTTCCTTATTACCATCTGTTATGGTTGGATTGTGTGACCCAAAAGATTTCTTGAAGTCCAAACCCTCAGGACCTCAGACTGTGACTTTATTTGGAAATAGTCTTTGCAGCATTGACCAAGTTCAGAGGAGTTCACTAGGGTGAGCTCTAATCCAAGAGGACTGGTGTCCCTATACAAAGGGGAATCTTGGAGCTGGACACAGACAGAGGGATGCTGGTGTGACAAAGGAGTCAGAGGTTGCCGAGAAGCAGGGGATTGCCAGGAGCCAGGAGGAGCTGGAAGTGGTGGGGAGGGAGGGATTCTCCCCCAGCAGCATGAGAGGGAGTGCAGCCTCCCCGACACCTAGATTTCAGACTTCCAGGCTCTAGACTGTGAGGCAACAGTGTCTCTTGTTTAAAGCCACTCAGTTTGTGCCACATTGTTACGGCAGCCCTCAGAGACTAACACGGTAGCTGATTTCCACAGCAACATTTCAAAATAGCATTTTGCTTGCTTGTTTTTAAAATTTGTATCAGATTTGTCATGTCTTTAAAATCACTGGTTTGGAGCTCTGTGTGACCGTGTTTCTGTTTCCCTCTCTCAGTCCGCCTTTCTGTTCCAGCATGGTCCTGTTTCCCTGCATGCACGTGCCTCTCCCTGACCTGTCTGCTGCACCCTCGGTTTCTTTCTCTTACCCTTCCTCTGCCCATTATCTTTCTCTTTCCACCCTTCCACCTTTCCACCTTTCTTGTGCATAAGGGTACTGTTGGGGTACTTGAACCACGTGGGGTTAGGGGTGCCGACCCCTGCACAGTCAAAAACCCAGGTATAACTCTGACTCCCCTGGAATTTAATGGCTAACAGCCTACTGCTGACCGGAAGCCTTACCAATCACATACACAGAGGGCTAACTCATACTTTGTATGTTATGCGTATTATATGCTGTATTCTTTCAATAAAGTAAGCTAGAGAAAAGAAAATGGTGTTAAGAAAATCATAAGGAAGAGAAGATACATGTACAGTACTCTCCAAAAAAATCCAGGTACAAGTGGACCCTTGTGGCACATGCCGCACAGCCAACTGCCCCATCAGTCCATGGGTTGGGCCACTGCAGTCTGCTCTTTCCCTTCTGCCCTGATGTGCTCACTCCCTCCAGGTTCTTGTAAAAGCATGCCTTCAATCAAGCAAGTGCCTCTGAACCCTTGCCTCAGGCTCTGCTTCTCGGGAGCCCGCCCGACCTCACCACAGTCCATCTTCAGGAAGATGAAGTACCAGCAACAGCTAAGGTAAAACTTCCACCATAACTGGGACTTGGCTTTGCCCGGATTGCCCGTCCCCTCTTTTTTTTTTTTTTTTTAAAGATTTTATTTATTTATGTGACAGAGAGACAGCCAGCGAGAGAGGGAACACAGCAGAGGAGTGAGAGAGGAAGAAGCAGGCTCCCAGCAGAGAAGCCCGATGTGGGACTCAATCCCGGAAAGCCGGGATCACGCCCTGAGCCGAAGGCAGATGCTTAACGACTGCGCTACCCAGGCGCCCCATGCCCGTCCCGTCTTGCTCCTGCCCAGTCCCATCCTCAAAGGACCGACTTTATCTTCTCGTTCAGGGACGGGTGATGGTGAGGAAGCCAAGGCCCCAGGGTCCTGGGGACTCTCTCAACCAGTGCACAGTCTACGGTGGACAGTGTAAGCATCGTGTTCTTTTTTTTTTTCTTTTTCTTTTTGAAGATTTTATGGGGCTCCTGGATGGCTCAGTCGGTTGAGCATCCAACTCTTGATTTCGGCTCAGGTCATGATCTCAGGGTCCTGGGATCAAGTCCCATGTCAGGGTCCCTGCTCGGTGGGGAGCCTGCTTCTCCCTCTGCTGCTCCCCCTGCTTGTGCTCTCTCTCTCTGTCAAATAAATACATTCTTCAAAAAAAAGATTTTACTTATTTCTTATTTGAGAGAGAACAGAGGGTGAGAAAGCACAAGCTGGGGGAGGGAAAAGGACAAACAGACTCTGCACTGAGCACAGACCCCAACGCATGGCTGCATCTCACGACCCCGAGATCATGACCTGAGCCGAAATCAAGAGTCAGATGCTCAGGCAACCGAGCCACCCAGGCACCCCAAGCGTCGTGTCCTTTATTTTTATTTACTATCATTGAGTGTATGTGTGAGCTAGTACAGACTCACTGAAAACACTGCTTTTAATTACTTCATAATCACAAGATTCTGGATTTTATACGACTCAACTGTTTAGACGCCACCACAGACATCATGATGGAGAGCTACCTGGTGTAGGAGAAGCCGTTCAGGCCTGCGCTGAACTTGGTATGTAGAGATACTTTCCCTTTTGAAGGGAGGAGGTCAATTTAGAATTTTTCTTTTATGATGCTGTTTCACATTGCAGATTTTTGATGGCAGGATTTTAGTCTTTGACCACCCTCCTCTCTTCTACTTCAAAAGCTTATGTTTTAAACACTCAAAAAAGCCTTATATCTGAGAACACTTTATAAAATCTTGAATAAAAAAAGCCTATGTGTCACTTGTCTCAGCGATTAATTGATATGAGTTCTGGGAATGGCAATTAATCTTGACATTAGCTTAATTAAGCCAGACATTAGTCAATCATAATTGGCAAAGGAAATCTGCTATAAAAATATGATGTACTCTAAGACCAAACAGGACTAGTTTTTGGATAATTTGTGTTTTGTGCTACCATAGCACAGCTAGTACAAGTGACTAATAAGTCCCTAAAATGATCAGAAAGAATTACCTTATTGATAATTGCATATTGATTTGTAATATCGGGTACAAGAAACACTTAGGCTGTTTGTCCAGGATAAATTTCACACACTTGTTTTTCCATCAAGACATCTTTGACTCACAGCTGAATCCTCAGCACTTCTGACAATGGCGTGGAAAAGCCAACTAATTGTGCTGTGGGATTCTCTGGGATTACTTCTTTCTTCTTCTCATTTGCCTGTACGCCTGCTCTTAGGTAAATAGGTGGGATAATTCTTCACTTCCTGAGGAAGAGAGCATAAATGAAATGCAAATGCCCATATGGTTCAGTCCATGGATTGGGCCCACTTAGTCACATGCATATTATTTAGTTAATTCTATAACGATGTAAAAAAAGTCACAGAATGTTAATGATTTCTTGCATGCATAGAGTAATATCATTCAGGGGTTCAAGCTGCTTTCTAAGTACTGATTAATTAAACTCAAACTTTCTGTGTCAGATTATTCACTTTTTTCCCCCTTTCTTTAAACCCAACTCACTCCACCCAGGCTGAATTGCTGATAATACAGTAAGACCCAAATGAAATGTAACCACACACACAAACGGCCAGGCACAGTTGTGTAGGTAAATTTCCGCCGAGGAAAACTGGGTCACGGCGGTGGCAGGCGCCCCGCCCCTCAGGATTTATGATGTAAGTACTTACAGAGAAAGCACCATAGTATCTTACAATCAGCTCTTCCTAATGACTTTGGAAGAGGTAAAAAATTCGCAAGGTTGGGATGCCCAGGAGAAAGCCCAGTGTGAACAAATCCCACATGAATCTGATAAGGAGTGAAATAATCAACTCTTATCAGCAGTCGGGCTTCAGAAGTGAAGGTACAGCTCTGAGATGCGCTTCCGCAGGGAAGCCTCACCTACAGAGCCTGTGCTTCCCGCGGTCAGCTCCTCTTAACGAAGGAAGCCCGCGCTGCCGCACTGATACTGGGTTAGTAGCTTCCTTGGCTGCTGTCGTCTGTCCCAACCAGACTGTCTGAAATCTGGAGCCCAGTTCCATGTGAGTGTGTAAGTTCTCTCTCCAAGTTGGCTGGGAATTCAGTGCAACAGAAACACAGCAGAGGTGAGCTGTCCCAGGTGGGCAAATAGTGGTGACAAAGGACCCACAGCAGACAGGAAAGCAAGATTTAGAGAGAGGCACCCAGATCTTAGCTAGTATGATGATAATTAATTAACTAGCTTTATAGCTGCCCCTCCATGGAACTCAAAACACCGTTTCCAGGACTCGTTTAGCTGGGATGGCACAGGAACAGAGAGAGCTTACCATCCGTGTTTCCACGTTTCTCCAATCCGCTAGCCTCCGGCAGGCTGCCTCCTGGTCGGCCAGGATCATCACGCCTCCTCACACCTGAATGTTTTGTGCTGTGTCTCAGACCCTCGGGGCTTTGTTATGTAAAGGCTGGCTTATTTGATAAATTAAACCATGCCAGTGTGTTAATAAATGCTATTGATGTTTTACCACTTTCGGGTAGCGGTCTTGAGATTTTCCAGTGGCTTTCTGAAAATAACTCTGATGACAGAATTTTCAGGGCTTTGGGCAGAACTTGGAAGCAAACAGCCCTTGGCATTTATTCAATTCATTCTAATAAACATCTATTGGGTATTGTTATGTCCACCTCGACATTCATTTGAACCCGGTTTTTATACCCAGACACACACACGTGGATTACAGGATTTTCACAAACTCCCCAGTCCTTGAGGCTGGCTGGGACTGGAGCAGAATGAGATGGGGGAAATGGTCCTTTCCCTTGTTGCAGAGCCAGACTGCACTCTGAGAAACAGTATGTTGTTTCTATGTCATTCAACATCGTGGGGAAGTTATAGATAAACTAGCTGCCAGATAAGACGCACGCATAGATGACACATCCCAGGTGGAACAGGTAGAAAAAGAGGAGGTAGCAAGAATCTTCCCAACAAGGAGGTCAGGAAGGAGGCTTCACGGAAGAAGTGGCATTTGAGGGGGGCATGAGTGGGAGTGATTTGCTGTGTGGCTGTGACACAGGTGGGGTAGGGAGAAGGGGACGGCAGGAAGAGGGAGCAGGAAGGTGGAGGCACTCTGCAGGGGAATGGAGCATGATGGGGAGCCGTGGAGCAGAAGGTAGGGAAGGAAACTGTGCCAGGCCTGGGAAGCTTCAATGTCAAATCAAGGAGTTCTTTGCTCTGCAGGCAGAGAATCAGTGTCCATTGTAGCGCAAGGGAGACTACGACCTGTTCAAAGTATCACTTGGGAAGAGCAATCTGGCAGCCATGGTAGGAAAGATCAGAAGGAAAAGAAGGGGTGGGTGGGGGCGCTCTAAAGGTCTGGATTAGGCAGTGGCCGAGGGCAGAGGAGAGGGAGAGACGTGTGAGATTGGTAACAGCATGGCTCAAACGACGGATCACGAGGAGGAGCGAGGCTACCATCAGAGACGATGGACAGAGATCCAGGATGGGCAGTAGGTGGAGTTTGATTTTGGGCATACTGTGTTTTGAGGACATGGCAAGATTTCCAGATAAAAATGTCTGTTGGGCTGTTGGAAATGCCAAGTGCACACCATCTCCTGTTTTTTGTGTGGTTACACAAAGACCTACTAAAATGAAGAACCATCACTCAGAATCGAAGTATACTATCAACGTGTTTCATGCAAAATCATAGTCTTCTTTGGAGCCAAAGTCAGTTACGGCATCATACATAAATGCCCAGACCCATCCCTGCATGAAAAAGGGAATATGTCATGTTGTTGCCACATCATCCTGCCCGAGGGGGACTTGACATCACTTATTGTTTGGAATGTGCAGTCCCACTTTGCTAAAAGGGACCCCAGGCTTTGCTCCAGATGCTGGGCTGTGAGTCCTGGTTCTGCTGCATGTTATTTCTGTAAAGCTTTTCACCTGCAACACGGGTGGGCTGGACTCCAGGGCTCTCTACAACACGGTGGCCTGTTTATCATGACGCGGGGACAGTGATGGGGCACACGCCTTGACTCCTAGCGTCCATTGGACCAATGCCCACAGAATATGAAGCAGAGGAGCTGGGGGGTTCACTCTTCTCAAGCTCATCAGTGCAGATATCCACTTATCCCCTCACAATTCACCACGGAGAAGACAGATGTGCGTGAGAAATGCCAACACCTCTCTCAGTTGTCGCTACGGTCACATCAAGGGGAACTAGAAGGATGAGGAAGGCTCGGTCTTGAGGAGCTCACACTAAGGAGGAGGATAAACAAAAAGTCAAATATGATAAGGGCAGCAGTAGCAGGAGGGAGCGCAGCGAGGGAGGAAGAGAGAGATTCTGGAGTTGCTGTGAGGGATGGATGTGGGAGGGTGTGGGCAGGGCAGGGGAGCAGGCACTCCAGGATGAAGGCACACCATGAAGAAAGGGGCTAAAGAGAACAAAGACCAAGACGCTGATGAGGGGCACTCCGCGCCTCGAGGAACCAGAGCATGTGGGAGATGTGGCACAGTCTGCAGGTTGGGTCAGGTGGTGGAGGGTCTTGAGTCTCCAGCCAGGCTGGGCTTGTATTCAGTAGACGGCGCGGTAAGTGCTATGGCCTGTGTTTGAGCAGGGGTGAATGCCTCCCTGCTTCGAGAGCCAACTCCAGCCACAGGGTCAAGTACATTGTTGTAGAATACCCAAGTGGGAATGCTCCCGGGAGTGATAGGAGGGGTTACAGGAATGACCAAGAAGTCAGATGACCCAGTCTTCCTGCCAGAGCCTTGAGAGGGTTGAGAAGCAGAGGTTGTGTGAAGACCGAGGAAGAGGGAGGTCTCCAGGACTCCCTCCAGCTTCAATAATTAAGGAAATGGTGGAAGTAGTTAGAAGTCAGAAGGAGTGGGCTTACTTTGGGCTTGTGGAGTTCGGGGTATGGGGGGCATCCCAGCAAGGCTATTCACTTGGGCAGTGGGCGTGAGACCGCCTCTCAGAGCGGTCAGGACAGAGGCCCAGATTTGGTAATCAGTGCACAGAGGTGACCCCAATGCCCTGGGAGCTGACCCTCCAAGGGGAAGGCATACAGGGAGTGCAAGAGAAAAGGGCCGAGGGCCGTGGCCATTGTGACCAAGGTGTGGGGAAATAAGAGAGCCCCCAGTCTGGGGATGGCTGGGTCCCTTTGACCGTGTGCCCTCGGGCAACAGCCTGGTAGGGCTGATGTAGGAAGTGGGGATTAGGTGATTCAGTCTCTTCTCCTTTTCTCAGGCTGGGAAAGGAGCCCAGTCTGGAGTGCTGATTAGCCCAAGGGCACAGGTTGGCAGGTTCTAGATCCAGAATTAGGAACTTCCCATCTAGTACCCTATCCACGGCCACACTGCCATTTTACACCCCTCACCCCCAAGTATTCATAAAAAGCATTCAGCCCTCGAACACCCAGAACACTTTAGTTTTAACCTGCACATTGGGCCTGGGCTCTAGCAGGTATTTTCGCCTTAAGACGGGAGGAGGCGGAGGCTGGGCTGGGCCGGTGCGCGCGCCCCGCGCCCCCGAGCGCGCCCCTGGGAGCGCGCGCCCTGCGCCGGCCCGCCCGTCCCGACCCCACCTCTGGTGCGCGTCCTCGCGCTCATCCCCGTGCCCCCGCCTCACCCCGGTGCGCGCCCCCGGCCGAACACCGCCTCCCCCAGCCCCCCGCGAACGCGTCCCCGCCAGCCCCCGTCCCCATCCCCCCCGCGCGCGTCCTCGTCCGCAGTCCCCGGTTCCCTGTCCCCACCCCCACTCCCGGGCCCCGAGCGCGCCCCCGTTCCCGGGCGCCCCTCTCCTCCACCCGTTCCCCAACCCCACCCCCGCGCGCGCCCCCGCCGTCAGCGCGCACCGGCAGAGCGGCGGGCCGGTGGCCGGTCCGGGGGCGCGCTCGGGGGGCCGGGCGGGGGCGCGGGCGCGAGGCCGCGTGGCGGGGCCGCGCTGAGGAGGCGCCGGGGGAGGAGCGCTCGCTGCGCCGCGCCCGGCCTGCCGCGCTCGGTGCGGGTCCGCTGGGCGCGAGGAGCGGCCAGACCGCGGCCTGCGAACAAAGGGAGGCGGCTGGGGCGGGGGCGCCGCGAGCATGGCGGACCGCGGCCTGGAGGGCATGGCTCTGCCCCTGGAGGTGCGGGCCCGGCTGGCCGAGCTGGAGCTGGAGCTGTCGGAAGGTAACAGGCCCCGCGCCCGGCCGGGCCGCGCTGGCGCGGGGAGGGCCGGGGACGGGGCCGGGGGCCGGGCGGGGGTCCCGGGCGGGGAGGGGGGAGTCCCGGGCGGGGGTGCGCGCGACCCTGTTCCCGCCCCTGCTGCCGCGGGCTCGGCCCGGGTCCCCCGCGCTGCGGGCTGCCGGCGGGTCCCCGCGCTGCGGCGGGGCCTGGGGCGGGGACGGGCGCCTGGGCCGGGGGCGCCTGGGCCGCGCTGCGCCGGCCTGGCGGGGAGCCGTGTCCTTGGTGCGCGTCCGTGCGCTCGCCCCGCGGCCGGCGCTGGGGACACGTCCGCGTCGCACGGCCTGAGGTGCCGGCTGGCCTTATTCTAATGCGAAACTTGGCGTTGTACTTGGGGGTTTGAGCTCGGCGGCCCGGGCATCCTGGCTTCCAAACAGGCTGCCCTAGCTGGGGGAAGATCGCGCTACTATTGTTCTGTGTGTTGTGATGGGAAGGTTGGGTGAAATCGTAAAACCTCCCCCTGAGGCCAGGTTTGGTGTCTCGCTCTCATCTCTCATATTTAGAATTTGTGGCAGATTTGCTGCAGGGATTTCATGGAGTGTTCTGTGCGGTTTCTTATTTGCTCCTAATGGTGGGGTCATGTGCTCAACTGTCATAAGTTTTAGATCGGGTTTTGCTGTCTCTTAAAAAAGGAAGCATCTCAAAATGTGAGATGTTTAATATATATTTGGTATTCACCCAGCTCACCCTGCAAAGGCCACTACCATCTTGTGCGGTGGGGATAGGCTGGCTGGTTTTGAATTTACATTTGGAGCAGTTCAGCCTGGTGAACTTTTGTGTGTGTGTGTGTGTGTGTGTGTGTGCGCGTGTGTAACGGTTTTGTGAGGGCGGGGAGCCAGAAAGTACATTCATTCGTGCCAATTTTCATCAGCAGGGAGGAGCTGATGTTGACTTTATGTTTTCCTTTTTAACACATTCAGGGCAAGGAAGGGATCAACGTGGGGGCTATGGCGTGGTGTTAACGGCCTTTTCAGCCCTACGTTGATGGGCATTTTTCTATTTTTCTGCTTCAAATTTGGGGTTCTGCAGGGTATTGTAATGTTCTGTAATGTGAAGCAGTCCCGTGGGAGGAGAGGAGGCTGTTTCCTGGACTCTGTGTGCTTAGCAGACACTATTCCGGCTGGTGGAAGGCGATGAGGGCTTTGCTAGCACCTCAGAGGACCCGAAGGCAGGGGATACGGTGCGGTACCCAGCTGGGGACAGTATTTAGATTTAAACTGCTGGATAAAGTGTGCAGTGTGGGCAGCTGGCTCGAGGGGATGGACTCTCCATTGGAAAATATTTGCCTAAGTTCTGTGATTTTTGTCGGTGTGCAGATGGGGTTCCTCCTCACTTTGTGGCCGTCTTGGTCCTAGCTGCATGTTGTATTCTTGTGTTCCTTATGGCACCCCAACATTCACGCTTTACCCCCAAACACTTTTGCTATGTCCGCATTACATGGACAGTAAGTGTCCATACCCCATCTGTGTTACCAAAGTGAAAAGCCATCTGAACTCAGCAGGACTGCAGCCCCTTCCCCGGTCAGCCTGGACATCAGCTCACAGTTGCTCCAGGAGTCTGGGACGGTGCTGAGGGTGTGTGTCCTGGCCCCATGCTGCAGGAACTGGGGGCACACTTACCTGTTCGGTGACACTGGCCTGTCACCAACCATCCGTCTTGGAGGGTGAGTAATATGTTCCACTACCCAGAGCTTGGCAAAACCACATTAGACCAAGGGTATGCTCAGCGTGGTTCCCCGTGAACACCTTCCGTCTGTACAGATGTTTAAAAAGGGCTTAATGAGTTTCTTATTGAGTGGGCAGAGAAAAGGGTATGTGTTTGCATGCGGGAAGTACATTATTGTTTTTCTCTCTGTGCAAACCCGATAGACCTGGGCCGAATGCTAAAGAATGAAACAATCAGAAGGTTGGCTCATTGGCCCGTCCAGTGCCCCCCCTCCCGCCCCGCTGCCCCCACAGGTTAGCTGTGTCATCTTTGACCTGCTTTGTCCATGCTGAGTTGATGGAGCGTTCTTTAAGGTTATTTGGAATGTCAGGTCTTGTAAGCACATAGCACAGTTTTACTGGCTTAAATTAGATGAATCAACTTGTTTTTCCGTGTTGCTTCGGAGAGGAAGCCCGAGATTGGAAGGATCAGAAATCTCTCTTTACACTGTGGAACTTAAAAATCCCCCAGCATATTCCCTTGCAAAGTGAAAAGTTAAAACAGCTTTTGTCACATTTTATCCTCAGTCATGATTCATGCGGAGAGAATTCTTTAAATCAGCCTTCATCGTTTTATGACAATATCAGAAACTATTGTGGAAACAGGTGGGATTTCCAGTGCTTCGTTCCTTCGGAGGAGGGTGGAAAGCAGTTGCATTTGAAGCACATGATACCGGTTGAGAGAGCAGACCAGACTATTCCTCGGAGTTCCTGTGTGGCCTGTCGGCCGTTGGCTGATGGTTGTCTGTGCTGCACGTCACACACACTGGTGCAGTTGGGTTCGTACTTTCTGTTGCAGATCCTGGTGTTGTATTGTGCTGGTGGTCATCGTTTGGGAAAGGGTTGCCGGTTGACTTCTTGGCTGCGGAACTCCGATTTTTACTTCCTGCTCTGCTGGTTGCCTCCTTTTTCTTTGCTCTGTCTGTGACTACCCTGTGCTTCCCTCACTGGGGAAAGCCTCTCGCTGCAAAACAGCATTGTCAGCAAAGTGCGGGAGCTTTCTGTGGGGAGATGTGGCAGGCAGCCCCTCCCATGGGCACTGACAGCCTCAGTCCACACGTGTGGATCCAGTCGGTGGTGTGGGGCCGGGATTGTCGGTCTGGGGCGCACAGACTTGGGGCTGGACGCAGGGTGCCAGGTGGAGCGGCCGTGGCTCATTTCCCACACTCTTCTCCCTGAAGCATTTCTTCTTTTCCTGACATTTTTGCCTTTTGGAATTGTGCATTTTCCTTTTTGGCTTTAGGAAGACCCC